>NC_059357.1:29640329-30300329 GCF_019703515.2 Myxocyprinus asiaticus | reverse complement strand
AAAAAATATTTGAGAACTTCTTAAGAATTTTTCAAGAATTGCACTTAGGAACGTTCTTACGAACTTCTTATAATTTATCTTAAGAACTTTCGTAATTTTTTTTTCTAAAGAACATTTTTGTGAATCCAGCCCCAGACAGATTCGAGCAGTCCTGCTTGGCGTTGTTATTGGGTTTTCTTCTCTAAACAATACTGTAACTGAGGGGATGTTACCACATACAAGATCTTGATATGGACTTATATAATTCTCAGCAGTTCCAATTACTTTTCGCTTCACTCGAGTGTGAGCCTATATCTCGTGCCTCCCTTGACAAAACTCCTGTACTAATGCACACCTCATTCATGAACAGTGAGCTTGCAAAAACATCTTACAAATTCAGCTCGGTTGCATAGCAAAGTTATCTCCCTGGTTAGTGATGTTGTTTGTAAAGACCCAGATGCTCCACTTAGCTGTTGTCCACCACATCACTTTGATGTTTCGATTTATTCTCAAAATATTACGACTTTAATCTCATAATGCTTCGACTTTCATCTATTTTTTTTTTTTTACTTTATTTTCAAAATATTATGCTAAATAACAAGTGCAAATTTAAATAGTTAAATAATTTTTTATTGTTAAAAAGTAATGATTTTTGATTTTATTGTGTGCGTTTAATTTCTGCACAGTGAAAAATTGGCCGACAAGTTGTAATTCTCACTTTGATCCTTTGCAATTTTTATTAAAACTTGTTTGATCCATTTATTGCGCACCTGACGTTTGCTTATATAAAGTTCTAAACCGGTGTGAGTGTTACGCTTAATATAATTATTATTTAACAGGTAGGGTGGTCATTTTTAAACCATGGAAGGAAGGATTTTTCTTATTTTTATATTATAACATGACCTGTGGGCTAAGCCCTGGATTTCACTGAAGTGTAGCGACGTCCCTGTTTTATTGTATATAAAGTAAGATGCAGTGATTGTGAATGGTGACTGAGACATACTGCCTAACATCTCCTTTGATGTTCTGCGGAAGAGGCAAATTAATGCAGACTTGAAGGTGAATATTGACAGAAATGAAATTTTTGGGTGAAAAAGGTATTTGTATTTGTTAAAGGTATCTGCTAAGAACAAGAACATAATGTAAGTCAACACATGACTGCATTACATCTTGCTGTGAAACAAGTGACTGAAGAGAAGGGCCGTAATGTAGACTGTAAACTTAAAAAAATAAGAATTATATCTGATTATAAAAAGAGGTAAGCAGTGAGAAATGTAGCCCCTGCGTGATATTTAGGTGAGTGTGACGAGGAGGAGGGTGTGGCCAGGCCGTAACGATGGACGCCTTGCGCTGAATCAGCGAGAGGGATAAAGAGGAGCCGGGGATGCCAGCTCGAGAGAGAGAGAGAGAGACACACACGGCTGCTGTGTGTGTGTACGCGTCTATGTGTTTTATGTTATGTTCCAGTTCTTTTATGTCAATCAATTATTTTGACTGTTCTGCTGGTTCCTGCCTCCTCCTTGCCCATCCTTACCCATTACAGTGAGATTGTTGTAAAATTTCAGATGCTTTAGTATTACAAATTGTATTCCTCCCAAAGCGCATTGGCGGAGGGGTGGCAAAGCATTTCCCCCTCTGCAAGAGCTGAATTCTGTAGGAAACACTGCTACATACAGATGTATTAAATCCAAAATAGAGAACAGGGAAATTATTTCTATGTTTTTTTTATGTTTCTTGATACAGTTCGCTCTCCCACACAATTACTGACACAAAACAAATACCTCTTTCCAGCTCTCTAGCTCTGACGTCCACAGTTTTATCTAAAAGCCTTCGCTTACCAGCAGAACATTATGTTGAATATTAACAAGAGCAAATATTTTCTGACCCTTCAATGTTTTCTTTCTGATACTGAATTGGAGCAGTTTTCCCTCTTGAAAGAACCCATTTTATACAGTATTGCTAATAAGTATGTAATCTCAAATGTTTTTAGATACTAGACACATGTGAAGAACAGCATCAGACCAATAACAGTTTTTATCAGTTGAAGTTTCACTGTGGGCTAAAAGAGCAAAGAGTTCAATCAAGCCGAAGCAGTAAACACCTGTTGAAGTGAGCCATACTGCCACCAGGCTGAGATTGGCTCGGTGACATTCAAAAGCAAATTGGAGCTGAAAAAATTGCAGGGACCGAGCTATTAGCCCGAGCTCTTAAATTCTGATTTGAAAAGAAAGGCTGTGAATACTGGGCTCAACCTCTTGCCAAATGCCTGGCTATGGAGTGGAATAATTTTTTGACACTCTCAGCATTTCCCTTCACTGCCAGATCATTGTCACTGTAATCTTTACGTCCCTCTTTAATATGACCCCAGGAATCCATAGGCAATATGTCATCTGAATCAGGCAAACGAGGTAATTTACATTTCTTCACTCCTATGCAAACATGAGCCGTGCCTTGAATGCCAACATGAATGGGAATGGATTTGCCTATGTTCTGCACAGATGATCTATGTGAACACAAGTGTCACTGCCACCATGTGCTTTAAAACTGAAACCAATGGAGCGTTTCATCTTTAACTAAGGGATAGTTTTCACAAAAATTAATTGTTATCATTTACTCACCCTCATGTAATTCCAAACCTGTGTGATGGTCTTTCTTTTGTTGAACATTTTGAACTTGAATGGTGACTGAGACTGTCTGTAGATTTGGTGCATTGGTTGTGTCTTCTTATGCAAGGCATTTTGCATAAAAATTTAGCACGTTTCAGTATTATGCATCTGCCATGGGATGGCCGTCTCTCGGATGCATTGGAGGTGGAGATATATTCTAGACTGTGGCTCCATTCTTTTTATGTTTCATTAGTTAAATTCAGGACTTGGATTAACAAATCTTGATGCACATTTCCCAAGTGCTTTTCCCTCCAAAAGAATCTTTTTTAAATAATGGTTTCTTGTGAGGTTGTTGTTTTAAGTCATGTGTTTTATTTTGTATTTTCTGTGTCTTGTTTTTGTGTGGACTTTTATTCTGAATTTGCCTTGTCTGTAGTCTTGTTTCCTGTTTTGTCATTTACCTTGTTCCCATTGGCTTTCTGTCTTGTTAGCCTTTAGGTTCTTTTATTTTGATTGTTCATTTGTTAATTGGCTTTGTTGTTCCTTTGGTTGTTGTTAATTATCTTATCTAGTTAGCCTCTGTTTGCATGTGTTTATATTTACAGGGTTCCTGTGGATCCTTAAAAAGTCTTAAAATAACTTAAATTCAGTTTTCTAGAATTTAAGTTCATAAAAAGTTTTAAATATATTAAATGATTCAACTAAAATCTTAATTATCTTTTAAAGAGGTCTTTAATTTGGAGGTGGAAAGACAGGAATCGTGATATGACGCGATATGAATGTGATTATCAAACTTCAAAAGAATATGATTTAATTAAATAACTGCATGCGCTGCCTCCTCCAGAGTGAAAACGTGTCACTGTTGCAGGTCTTGTGAGTGTTTTCAGCTGTTGCAGAGCAGTTCACAATCATTAGGTCATATTGGAAATTTATGGCAAACTATCACTAATGATCAACTCTTGATGATGAAATATGACAGTGTTTACTTTTAATGGTTTATATTTTAATACGTTGTAGAAGTGCACATTTTAATTCCCTTATCTGTTTGAATGAGCAGCTGGAAGCAGTCGAAGTGTTCATTCTGAGTTAGCCTACTTTTTACGTAAATGTTTTCATTAAAAAGTGGCTTTTTCTCGCAGTCTCTGTCTGAGAGTGCAATCTCACACGCAGCGGAGGGAGAGAGACAAGCAAAAGAAAGATGGTTCAAATTAAACTGATATACGCTAGGTTTAAATGTTTTTTTAATGGCTAATGCACACAGAATGTATGACGTGTATCTATGTATGACTACAGAGAGCACTTCAATATAAAAACAGGCAAATCCCAGGCATTTTAGGCGATTTAGAAATACTGGTCTGACTTTAAAAGACCCTCCGGGGGAAAGGACGTGTTGTCACCCTAAAACAAGCAGATATTTCAGCTTTTCCTTCTTACATTAAAACTTGTGGACAGTTTTGCCACGTCCCTTGGAACGTTATGCTGCACTGATAAGCGACACACCAGGGCAGGTGGATCGCGATCTGCGTATGTCTTCTACCTCGTAAAGAATATTATCCATAACTAACAAAATAAATGTTAATCATAATTGTCACTAGAGGGCAAATCCAGAGGTCGGAGATGGTGAAACAGTGACATTATCACCTGTCAGACATTGAGGCTCTATGGCAGTTGGTACACATCAAGATGGCCGCTCGAACACTACTGGTGGTTTCACCTCCTGCTTGCAGTTAACTGATGCGTCAGCAGTCCAGTTCTATATACTGTAATCAGTGGTTAGCAGTACTGTGATTATTCTTCCTTCACTGAAAGTTGAATACTTTGTCAGTAAAGGGTTTAACACTCTGTGCCCCATGAGACTGTATATTTGTGTAAAAGTTTTTAGTGAAAACAAATATTTTACCAAGCATGTGATCCATGAAATCCCTCAACTTCCATTATGTGTGTGTGTGCGAGTGCAGTGACTGATGTTGAGTGGTGATAGCTGTAGTAAGGAACTCTCAGTTGTAAAAGGCTGCCCGTGTGATCTGTTGTGGTGGTGCGGTATGAAAATGAGCATGCCAGGATGTGGGGGGTGTGGAGGGCGTATGCCTTTGCCAGCTGTGGCGGCCACGATGGCAGTTGGCTGATTTGCAACCAGTATGCTGGTTGCTAAAAACCTGACCTGAACTCTGTGACATCATGCTCCCAATTCTAGACTGCAAGGGAGTATGCTCACATTTAATTACGCATATTTAAATGAGCTCTCTGCCAGCGCTCCACCCGAAAGGCACACCTCAGTATTACACATGACCAAACGTAGTGGACCAGACAGAATGATTTTCTAACTCATTTGTTAATCTGATTCTTAAATGATTTGTTAATCTGCAGAGTCATAGTGACTGAAAGTCATTCGTTTTCAATTATTTTCATGCCAAATCCCACCTCCGTCAAAATCCCATCCCCCTTTGACCCCAAAGCAATTCCATTGCTTGAAAGAACATCTTTTGTGTACTCTGTTCGGTATCTAATTAGAAAACCTACAATAACATTTTGTAAATATGAGCCATGATCTTAACCATTAAAATGCAGTTAAATGCATGTCATTTAAATTACACATAACATTTCACATTAAATTACTAAAGCTACAAATGGTCAGAATAAAAATTTCTCTCTTTGTGTTTTCCTCCAACACTTCGATCAACAATCTTGTACTGATGCATCACTTCAAATCATGAATCAATAAACATGAGTTGTAGAGGATTGATGATAACATGGCATATGTCCACTGAAGTATTATGCCCAATTCACACTAGGGGTGGGACTTGCTGATACAAAATTATATCTGTATGTGGGTCGCAATCACTGATTTATAAATAGAACTGGATCGCTGATTCAGCGTTAAACTGCCAGCAGGAGGTGAAGCCATGGGAAGTGTTCAAGCGGCCATCTTAGTATGCCCAACCTCTCATAGAGCGTCACTGACTGACAGGAGAAAACACCCCTGTTTCACCGTCTCCGACCTGCGGATGCGACAGTTGCATTTCGCCCTCTAGTGACAATCGTGTTTAATGTTTGATTTGATTGTTATGAATAATATTCATTATGAGGGAGAAGATACAGTATATGCGGATCGCCATGTCAGAGCATTCACCTGCCCCGGTGTTCAGTCTATCAGTGCAGCACAACAATCACCAAAGGAAGCGGGAAAACTGTCCACAAGTTGTAATGTAAGTAGGAAAAGCTGGAATATCTGCTTGTTTAGGGTGACAATACGTCCTTACCCCCGAAAGGGACTTTAAAAAAGTCAGACTGTGATTTCTAAATCACCTTAAATGCCCGGGATTTGCTTGTTTTCACTTTGAAGTGCTCTCTGTAGTAAGTTTAATTCATTGTCCTCCAGTCGAACCCATATCAGTTTAATTTTAACCAGCTTTGCTTTGCATGTCTCCCTCAATCTCAGCACCCGCTGCGCGTGTGATAGAGAGAGAGAGCGCGTATGCTCTCATTCAAATGACCACGAGAACAAGGCACTTTTTGATAAAAAATATAAAACAATTTACTCTGAACAAACTCTTCGATTATCACAATAAATTAGTCTGTAAATGTCTGTTTGTATATTACCTCAGTTCCCTATCTGTCACTCACTCGACGTTGTGTCGATGTAGAGACACTAGGGGTCACTCTTGGGAGCCCAAGACACCTCTAGTCTTTGATAAAAGGCCAATGAAAATTGGCGAGTGGTATTTGCATGCCACTCCCCCGGACATACGGGTATAAAAGGAGCTGGTATGCAACCACTCATTCAGATTTTCTCTTCGGAGCCGAACGGTCATGCTCACTGAGCTGAATACTACTGTTCATTCACCTCTGCTGGATCTGACGGCGCATTTCAGCGGCTTCTCCCCCCATGCACTGGTGCACTGCAGAGAATGCCCCTGGGCGCTTCGGCAGAAATAAAAGAGTATATTTCTCTAAAAGTGTATATTTCTCTAAAAGAGCGGCACACACTGAACGTCTTTTTAAAGACGCATCTTTTCTTAAAGATTGTGTGTTATTCCTGGTTGCGCTCGTTATCTCTCGCCTTCTGACGGTCACGATCACTGTCTTTCATGTCTGGGCACTGCTCACGCGGAGACAGCGTTCGTGGATGTTCATGTTCTCATTGCGAGAATATGTCCATGGCAATGTTGCGGTCGCGGCTCGCCTTCGTAAGAAAGCAAGCCACCCCAGAGGCTCCCCGCCTCGGTCCGTTTACCCACGGGTATGAGGCCAGTGCGGCTAGCACTGGGGGCGATTTGGGGACCCCAATGGGACCGCCTCCGCCGGGTATCCCCCCACGGACCTCCCATTCCCCAGCACGCTTGTCTGCCCCGATCGGGCTTCCGGATGAGTCCGCCGGCTCGTCTCACGGCAAGTTCGACCTCTTATTCGGAGCCCGCGAAAGTGATGAGCTCTCAAACGCAGCATTGGAGAGCGGGCTCGTCCAGTCGGAAGCCTCAGCTGGGCCCCTCCCTTCAGGGTTGGTTGCCCAGTCACAGGCTGACGCGGAGATGACGGCATGCTTTCTCTGGCAGCCACGAGCGTCGGCTAGAGTGGAACTCACTGCTCTTCCCTGAAAACTTGCGGCTCGGTGATTGGTTCCTGGGCTCGCAGCGCCGCTCAAAGCCACGCCCCGCCCCTGTTCCTTTCTTCCCGGAAGTGCATGAAGAGCTGACAAGGTCGCGGGAGGCACTTTTTACTGCCTGGTCCCGATCTTTTCAGCTTCCCGCCCTCACTACCCTCGATGGTGGGGCGGCCAAGGGCTATTCGGCAATCCCCCGGTGGATAAAGGTGCTCGCGATTCGCCTATGCCCGCAGAGCGCCGCCACCTGGCGCGGGTGCCCAAAACCCCCGTAAGGGCCTGTAGGTTTACGTTGTCTCTGACAGCCAAGGCCTACGGTGCCGCTGGACAAGCCGCCCTGCACGCCATGGCTCTCCTGCAAGTCCGCCAAGGTGCTAAAGGAACTGCACGAGGTTAGTTCCGCCCCGGGATTGATGCGACGAGCGACGGAGGTCACGGCGCGGTCTCTCGGGCGGACGATGGCCACACTAGTGGTCCAGGAGCACCACCTTTGGCTCAACCTGGTCGAGATGGGTGAGGCCGACAAGACACGATTCCTTGCTGCTCCCATTTCCCAGGCGGGCCTATTCGGCGACACCGTCGAGGACTTTGCCCAGCAGTTTTCGATGGTAGAGCAGTAGATGGATGCTAGCTGGCATATCATGCCCTGGCTCAGCTCAAGATCCCGCACCACGTCTGTTCATCGCCAAGGGCGTCCCCCTGCGGTGACTGCACCGGCTCCGCCGCAGCCCGACCCTTCGGCCCGGTCCCGGCGTGGAGCCCACCGCAGGAAGCAGATGCCACCCGTCTCACGGCCGCCCAGAACCCGTGAAAGGCTTCAAAGCGCCCTTGAGATGGGCGACCCAGGGACAGCGAAACCCGCTGCTCTGGAGCTGGTAAGCAGATCTCCATCTTTTTGTTACCTTTTGCATTTAATTGCGCTGCATGCCCAAGTGGCTGCAGTACTGAAGAGCTCAGCAAGAGCGGTTTCCTTGTTCCCTGGGTCACGTATCCGGTGTGCACGGCCGTCATCACGACCACCATCCACCACTCTATTTGGCAGGTTTGGCGCTCCAGCGGCGGTCTCCTGCCCCTGAGCGCCCAGCTGTGGCACAAATCTGCCCCCGATATGACAGTCTCCACGGGTCACGAGGACAGGCCTCTTCCTCCTCCATCCCAGGCTGTTCCGGGGGTGGTCACAAGGAGCCAGGTAAGTGCTTCGATGTCCTTTGACTCAGCACGGCCACGACGTGGTGTGGCACCTCGGGCTCCACCCCGCCGCAAGGCCCCACCTGCCGGTACGTCCGATGACATTGTCCCTTTGGTCCCCCTTGCGCGGAACTTGGACGCATGCCTTGCGATTTCCAATCCGTCGCGAGGACTGGTCCGGACCGTCCGACTCGGCTGCGAGATTCAATTCGCTGGGCGTCCGCCCAGGTTCATCGGTGTCCACTTCAACGTGGTGAAGGATGAAAACGCTGCTACCTTGCGCGGAGATCGCTACCCTCCTATGGAAGGGCGCGATAGAACCTGTCCCTCCAGCCGAGATAAAGAAGGGGTTTTTCAACCCCTACTTCATCGTACCGGAAAAAGGCGGTGGGTTGCGGCCAATCTTGGACCTGTGAGTTCTGAACTAGGCTCTACGCAGACTTCCGTTCAAGATGCTGACGAAAAAATGCATTCTGGCGAGCGTCTGGCATCAAGATTGGTTCGCGGCGGTAGACCTGAAGGATGCGTACTTCCATGTCTCGATCCTTCCTCGACACAGACCCTTCCTGCGGTTTGCGTCTGAGAGTCAGGCGTATCAGTACAAAGTCCTCCCTTTCGGCCTGTCCCTGTCTCCTCACATCTTTACGAAGGTCGCAGAGGCTGCCCTTGCCCCGTTAAGGGAGGTGGGCATTCCCGTTCTCAACTATCTTGACGACTGGCTAATCCTAGCTCATTCTTGAGACATGTTGTGCGCACACAGGGACCTGGTGGTCTCACACCTCAGCCGACTAGGGCTTCGGGTCAACTAGGAAAAGAGCAAGCTCCTTCTCTTTTCTCGGTTTGGAGTTGGACTCAGTCTCCTTGACGGCACGCCTTACGAACGAGCGCGCCCAATCGGTGCCGGCCTGTTTGAAGGCGTTCAAACAGAAAACAGCGGTTCCACTGAAACTTTTTCAACCATTGCTTCAGCACTGGCTCCAGACTCGAGTCCCGAGATGGGCATGGCGCCACGGGACACGTCGCGTGGTCATCACGCCGGTCTGTCACTGTCTTTTCAGCCCTTGGACCGACCTCTCGTTTTTACAGGCAGGTGTTCCTCTAGAACTGGTCTCCAGGCGCGTCGTGGTCATGACGGATGCCTCCAAAACGGGCTGGGGTGCTGTTTGCAATGGGCACACAGCTGCCGGCCTCTGGACGGGTCCATGACTGCATTGGCATGTCCACTGCCTCGAGATGTTGGTAATTCTGCTCGCCCTGTGGAGGTTTCGGCCGTTGATCCAGGGCAAGCACGTGTTCAGACAGACAACACGACAACGTTAGCATATGTCAACCACCAAGGCGGTTTGCGCTCTCGTTGTATGTCACAACTCGCCCGCCGTCTCCTCCTCTGGAGTCAGCAGCACTTCAAGTCACTGCAAGCCACTCATATCCCGGGCAACCTCAACACTACAGCGGATGCGCTGTCATGACAGGTTACCCTCAGGGGAGAGTGGAGACTCCACCCTCAGGTGGCCAGCTGATTTGGAGTCGATTCGACAGGCACAGGTGCACCTGTTCGCCTCCCAAGAATCCTCCCCACTCTCCACTCTGGTACACCCTGACCGAGGCCCTCCTCAGCATAGACGCGCTGGCACACAGCTGGCCCCCTGGCACCTGCGGTGGTAGACACGATCACTCAGGCTAGGGCCCCCTCTACGAGGCGCCTGTATGCCTTTAAGTGGTGTCTGTTCGCTAAGTGGTGTTCTTCCCGTCGGGAAGACCCCCAGAGATGTGCAGTCGGATCAGTGCTTTCCTTCCTGCAGGAGAAGTTGGAAGGGAGGCTGTCCTCTTCCACCTTGAAGGTGTACGTTGCCGCCATTGCAGCACACCATGACGCAGTCGATGGTAAGTCCTTAGGGAAGCACGACCTGATCATCAGGTTCCTAAGAGGCGCCAGGAGGCTGAATCCCTCCAGACCGCGCCTCGTTCCCTCATGGGACCTCTGTAGTTCTTCAGGGTCTACAGAGAGCCCCCTTTGAGCCTTTGCAGTCAGCTGAGCTTAAGGCACTCTCCTTGAAGACTGCCCTCCTGACTGCACTCACTTCCATCAAGAGGGTAGGTGACCTGCAAGCGTTCTCTGTCAGCGAAACGTGCCTGGAGTTCGGTCCAGGTTACTCTCACTTGATCCTGAGACCCTGACCGGGCTATGTGCCCGAGGTTCCCACCACCCCTTTAGGGACCAGGTGGTGAACCTGCAAGTGCTGCCCCAGGAGGAGGCAGACCCAGCCCTGTTGTCGCTGTGTCCGGTGCGCGCTTTACGCATCTATTTGGATCGCACGCAGAGCTTTAGAATCTCTGAGCAGCTCTTTGTCTGCTTTGGTGCACAGCGGGAAGGAAGCGCTGTCTCCAAGCAGAGGATCGCCCACTGGCTCATTGACACCATAACTATGGCATATGTCACCTAGGACATGCCGCCCCCGGTAGGGCTACCAGTCCATTCTACCAGGGGTGTTAGCGACTCCCTGGGCCCTGGCCAGGGGTGCCTCTCTAACAGACATTTGCAGAGCAGCGGGCTGGGCAACACCCAACACCTGTGGAAGGTTCTACAACCTCCGGGTGGAACCGGTTTCGTCCCAGGTAGTGGCACGCAACACAAGCGGATAAGCCCGGGATAGCTGGCCGGGTGTATTGCTTGAACATAGCGCCTTCCACCTCCCTTGGAGCTGAAGACGTGTGCCATTAATTCCCAGTAGTGTTCACAAACTTTGTTCCCTGGTTGACTTCCTCCGAGTACTGTGGCAGTCGAGTTTTCGGAGAGACTCGCTGCCGGCCCAGTACACGCGCTAACTAAGAGCCCTGTTCTGGGGTAGGTGCTCCGCATGTGGCGGTTCCCTGTAAGGCTAACCCCATGCGATATATATCTTCCACTAGTTCGTTTCCCTGCTGGCAAACTGCGTCTTCCTTGGGCAGAACCCCTCTGCCCCAGTCTCCATGTTTTTTAGTAACTCCTCCCCCATTGGGCAGGATCTACCTTGAAGGCTCTCCACATGGTTGGAAAGACCATGTGACGTATTCTTCCACTTAAATATCCCCACCTTCTCTTTGGGCGAGGTGTGGTCTCCACGGTGTCTTCCCCTTGGGAGGGACACCCCCTGACTAGACCTGGTGGCCCACTCGGATAGTCCCCCTTCTTTTTTAGGGAGTGGAAATAGAGAAGGGGACATTTTATTCGTAGCCACTTGAAGATGTGCGATAGCTCTGTTAATCACAAAAGGTTGTGTTTAATAAGTAAATATATAAAATGCATGTGCAGCTTCAGCGCATTATTGAATGGTGCTGCTCTGTTTACCCACACATGCGCCTATTTTTAGCCTTCACGCGGTGCGCAATATTTGAGCGCTACTCACGAACAGCATCTCAGATGTAGATGCTCAAAAGTTTGGTTCACTTATATGCATTTAGAACGGCACCGGAAGTGCTTTTTTTTTTTTTTTTTTTTTTACCAGAATTTGAATAAGAAGCGAATTAAACTATTGTGAACTTGCCTACAAACAGACACATACAGGACTTCCTGGTGAGTTCAGAATGTCAAAATAAAAGCGTGAAGTTTTAAAAGTTAAAGGTGTCATGGAGAGACTCACTGAGACAGAGATTTGAACTCAGTAGCAGGGTTTATTGAACAGATGATTGAAACAGTGATGTAAACATTGTGAGTAAATCCAGTTGAGCAGAGTGTCAAACAGCAGGGGAGTAATATCCAGACAGGGTATAGACACGATGAACAGATAACTCACAACAGTCTTATGATACTTGCAGGCAATAATGAAGACACAGGTATGTTTGACGTAGTAGAAAGGTGTGGAGTCTCAGAGATACTATCGATGAGAACAGACAAAGTGTGTGTGTGGAAGCGGGGTATATATGCAGTCCTTGATTAGCCACTAATGATATGCAGGTGCTTGTAATCAGAACTCAGGGGAGAGTGAGCGCTGACGGCAGTGAGGAAGAAAGATAGAGAGAGACCGGTGGATCCGTGACAAAAGGTGCACGATTGAGATATATTACTATATATTACTATTATAATATATTATTATTATTATTATCATTTTTGTACAAATTATAATAATATTTAAGTTGAATGGGTTCCAAAAAATAACTGTATGAATGGAAAAATGAGCTGATTTCTTACAACTAAATTGAACAAAAAAGAACTGATGACTTATACTGGAATTACTGTTAATTTTGCTGCTACATTATCCAGTATACTAGTTAACAATAAAGTTTTTCTTAATAAGCTATACATTTATATTGAAATAATGTGTAGTTAGAGGTTTGTGTTTCTTTACATATTAAAGAGTAGACCCAATTAGTTCCACACAATAAAGTAAAGATATTCTAAACTGATTATGCAAAAAAACAACACTGGTATTGGATCGGGATCGGTATCAGCCAATACTGAGATTTCTGATATCGGAATCAGATCGGAAGAGAAAAAGTGGTGTCGGTGCATCCCTAATAGCAATATGGCAGCACAGTGGCTTCACTGATATGACGTCATGAGCAATCAGTGGTCGCAATACAGTAATATTGTGATTCATAATGTTTAGTGTAGTGTTGTCACGGTACCAAAACTTACCAGTACCGATACCAGTGAAATTTCATGGTTCTTGATACCAATTTTGGTACCACAGCATAAATCCTTTTTGTTATTATTATTGTTATTTTCCAGAACTCCATGTTTTAGTTTAATTTAATTTCATAATCAAAATGGTGTCTAATCAGTTAATTCTTAAATATTTTAACAAGTGAAAATAGAACTTTTCAACATGTCACTTTTCTGCTAAACTTTTATTCAACAGCAGTCTTGCTTGTAATATATTGCTTCATTATTATTATTATTATTATTATTATTATTATTATTATTATTATCATTACAGTGAATATTACATTTTACTATACAGTTGCAATATATTTCTGTCACAATTTCTTCAACTGCAGGGCTCTAGCTTATATTTTGAAACTTTTATTATGAAGTGTATTTTTTGCCTGAATCTTCACTTCCGGGTAAAGTTTGCGGCACTTTTAAGTCACGTCTGAAATCTCATCTGTTCACACCGGCCTTTGAGTCTGACAAATGAAATGTAGGTCACATATTTGGAATGTTTGTATTTTGTGTTTTAGATTACTGTTGTTTGTGTATGTGGTAGTTTTTAAATGTTATGTTTTAAATTTTATTACTGTGAAACACTTTGGTCAACTCTGTTGTTTTAAATGCTTCTTAAATAAAGTTGAGTTGAGATTAAAGTGCAAACGCTGTGATTTAATTATATAAATATATAGTTTACATGTGCTGCGTGGTTCACAGTAGATTATTGCTCTGCTCTGTCATCTGATACAACGTGTCATGAATGATTCTCAATATGTATTAGCGGACGGACTTTTGCATTCATACAAAATACGCATCTTTTCCACACTAAGATTGCAGCCTTTAGCGGTTTAATAAATCACACTAGGAGAGGTCATGATATTAATTTGATTAATTGTCCATTTCAGTGTATGGAGTAACAGAGCACATGCTTAAAATGAGCATTTTAAAGCGGTCGTGTGTCAGTCATACTGTATGCTGGCATCGGATTGAGTCGGTGCTCTGTACTACCGGTACTGCAGAAACACTAGTATCGTTACATCTTTTTTATTTTTGTATCGACTTGGTACCGAAGTACTTTTGACAACACTGGTTTAGTGTATTGCGATTCAAAGTTGTGATGTATTGTGATCTTTTGCAGCTTTCAAGTTCGCCTGGGAAGTACCTACGTCCAGGTTGATCATTTGTTATTACGATATGTCACGCATTCAAGTCGGAAACAAAATACGGAAGAAATCAAACCAAAACAAATACACAAAATACTACTGTAAAAGCTATTTTTTTCTGTTGTACCGGTGAATAAGCATAAGTGAAAACACACTGTAAACATTTCTTCTTTGATTTATAGTAAAATACTGGCAGCAATTTCACCAGCAATTTTCTGCAAATATACAGCACACATAATGTAAAGCTAAAATGCAATTTTTTACTGTATTCATCAAAAACTGGCAGATGCTTTTTTTCAAATCATTTACAGTACTATTCTGTCAGCAGCATTGTACAGTATGTTACTGGCAGCAGTTTCACCAGTAATTAACAGTTTTTTTAATAACTCTAGCTATACTGATACAGCTGCATACTGTATTTGATAATACAACTAATAACTGTATTTCAGTACAGTAATCTCTTGTATATTTACAGATAAACTGTAATAGTGTGATGTTCACAGTACTATGTTTGTTTTTACTTAAGTTCCCAGCATGCACTGCAGCATTAAGAAATTACATGGATTTTTTACTATTTACTGGTTTATTTTGCTTAGTATAAAGTCTTAGTTACCTGTATTTTAATGTTCAAATTTTACTTTTTTATGTAAAAGTATGTTTGTTGATTGTCACCATTGTTGAGTTTTGTATGCTGAGTGTTGATATCTGTTTGTGTCTTGTTGGCAACTCATACTATGTAAGTTCACCAGAAACAAGAATCACTCAGTTTACTGACATCACATTGCTGAAATATCATTTGGAAGCAATGAAGCAGTCTATCTCTTCATTCACACCTTGTGAAATGACAATAATTGTAGTACAGGTTCAAACTCATATTTAATTCTGCATGCTAACAAAACCAGTGCTGAATATGAATATGAATGAACATGACAGGCATAGAGCTATGCTTGGCTCATGTCCCACATGGGGTCCCACCAGAATTAGGGCTGCTGATTGGTTAAGCTGATCAAGCGATTAAAGATGATTGGGTTATTCGGGTTATGTGTCATATAGCCTGACCATTGATTGGTGTAGTGTGGATGACTGGTGAAAGGCATTTAAGATGTGACAAGGTGATGTAGGGGCGATCTTACTGGGCTGGGCTGTTGATTGGACGGGTCACAGGCCAGAGAAACCAGGTCCTTGAGCGGATCTTGAGAGCTGAGGTGCAGGGGGTACCGGATGTCCGTGTGCGGGAATGTAGGGGTTATGATCAGACTTACAGTCTGACCTTAAGTTTAGTCTTCTAAGTAGCACAGTGCACCAACTTGTGCTTTACTAAAACACAATTACACTGTCTGGAAGAACATAATCTAAAAATAAAGAAGGTCCAAGGTGCCAGCTCGAGAACACTAATCACTATAATGGTGACTTCAAACAAAACACAACTACTGACAAAACAACAACACTAAACAAAACTAATACCTCAATTAATTCTGAATAAAAACTTTTGTACATGTCCACATAAAGCCCCAAGGCATTGCCTAAGCACATATACTTATTCCAGCGCAAAGGCTTATGAGTAATTCACCATTGTATCCCACAATGCAGTGCTATACTGTTGTTTTACAGTATACAGTATTTATTTAATTATTTTTTTCATAAAAAATATACTGTTGAATCTTCAACATTTTACATTGAATATTCTTTGCTCTAAAGGTTGATTTGTACTTAGACAGACAAGTAAAGGCTGGTGTGTGATGAACAGGAATTGAGAAGGGAGGAAGGAACATCGTGAACACTAACCATTTGCCACAGATTTGATATACCATGTGGGGTTTTAAAATATATGGTTCAAAATGTCACTAGCTTTCACTAAGATGGAATAATGATTTTTAATGTACATTTTCCCACAATACCTTGCTAATAACAGCTATTTACTGTAAAACTAGTCACTTCACAGTGAGCCTGCTCTTGATCTTCCAGAATGCAATTTTTTTTACAACAAACTATTGTATTTAAGAATCACAGTAGACTGCTGTAGAAATTTGGCTGTAAATTTACAGAATTGTTTTGCAGTGCATGCATGACTTTTACACGACCAGTATGATTTATTAATGCATGGTGTCTAGCAAATTATTAATTAATTTGCATAAAACAAACAGCAAAGGGTGAGTCATTAGCTTTACATTGGTTTATTCAAAGGCTATCTGTTATAACAGATATTAGAACATATAGGCCTATTATTGCAATAAAGCAATGAAATTTAAATATTTTTTATAAACTTTTACTTTCCATTGTCTTTTATGTCGACATGCCTCTTCTAACGTCACATGTTGGCAACTAGAATTCTATCATCTAGAATTCTGAGTTTCCAACTGGTGAATACGACTTAGATTAGTCATTCATGTGCTCGGTACTCGTAATTGTGATAAGTGGTCGACTGACGTATCGCCGAGGCCAAATCGGCCGATATTTGAAATGTTTTCATCATCGGCATCGGCTGATAAATTTTCCTCTTTGGCTGATTTGTTTCTTGAGGGCACTGAGAATCGCCTGCCTGCATGTGAAGCGACTACAACATGTAAACGACCAGTTCGTTTTGTTGTTACTTGCCAGCGTGTTACTACAATAATAGACCGGTATGCTAAATGGTCCTCATATCAGAGTCGTTTGAGCTCATAATGTTAAAGTGCTCACATGTTTCATTCTCCCTCTCTCTCCTCAACAGTTCCCTGTAACTTTTAACTGTCTTGTCTAATGATAAAAAGGCAAATATCAATAAAACTTCTATTATACTGTCTGCAAATATGCAGATATCTCATTTAAAAAGATGTCATTCACGAACCTCATGAAAATCCAGCATTTTCTTCCCATCAAGCGCTCATCTAATATCTTCCTCTGAAGCGCATATTTGGATCAGGATCAAAAGTTCCTCTGTTTCACAAATCATGATGGTCACTCCATGACAATCCAAGCAGGCGATCCAGGCCGTTTAAACTGTCAATAGATTGCTGCTTGCGCTGGATCCGCATGAGCGTGTGAGTGCAACTTCAAAGTAAAAGAGCTTCACATGTGCTTTAAGTAAATGTCTTATTCACTATGCACTGTATGTACAATTGGCTTAATTTGATTATTTTTTGAGAAAATGCAATTGCTTACGTGGACATGCCATCCATGGTTGCTGGACTACTGTGTGTGTGTGTGTGTGCTGTTATTTCCTTCTTTCTTATATATTAACAATTTCTTCATGTGCAAATAAATTACTAAAATTTGATGACTAAACAGAAATCAGAAGAAACTGCTATCTACCATTTAAAATGCAATATAATTTTTTTAGATTCTTTTTTACAAAGTTAAAGTTTAGTGTGAAATTGAGAAAAATATAGTGCTAAATAAGAGTTTAAAAAATTTTTTTTTTTTTGCAATTTTATATTTGCTATTTACTGTATTAAATTGTATGATATATCGGCATTGTATCGGCCTATCAGCCACCCTGCTCTCTGGATATCGGCATCGGCCATTAAAAACCCATACCAGTCGACCACTAATTACGATATTTCCGACTCCACTTGAAGGCCGCATTTTACTTTTGTTTCTTATTCATCTTCTTTGGACTTGCACAACTGGTGCTTTGCGGAAAAAGTGCTGATCTGTTAGCTTGATAGTTAACTGATTAACCTGTGAATTAGCTTGCTAATTAGCATGCTAATTAGCAAGCGATAGTTTGAAGCGTTAGCTTTATATTTAACCGAATAGTCTGCTACTAAGTACGCTAATTAGCAAGCTAATCGGTTAACTATCAAGCTAACGGATTAGCCTGATAGTTAAGGAAGTTCAACACTTGTTGTGCAAAGCACTGAAGTCTAATGAAGATGAATAGGAAACAAGTGAGTTAAAGATCGCAATATATCAGTTTTAAATCGCAGTACATTTAGAATCACAATATTTTTGTACTGCGACCCACATAACAATTTAATACTGTATCCCACTCCTAGTGTAAATTGGGTATAATACTTCAGTGGACATATCCTATGTGGTCGTGATCGTCTATATACCTCTAAAACTCAGATGCATGTGTGCTATCTGGGAGGATAGTGAGACATCACTTGATGAACCATTTCTAATTCAGAGTTCCACTATACACACACACACGCGCACACACACACGCACACACACACTCACACACACACGTTGGTGTGGCTATCCTTATGTGGACTCTCCATTGATATAATGAGTTTTAGATTTTTATTTTTAGTTTAGTATGTTTTTTTAAGCTATTTGAATTATGGGGACACTAGAATTGTCCTCATAAACCACATTTATAGCTTAATACCCTTGTAATTACCTGTTTGTAACCTAAAACAATTTCCTCGTAAACCACCCAAACCCGCCCACACACACACACACACACACACACACACACACACTTATTGGCCAGGCCATGATAATCAGTTTAATCATGCCTGCGGAAGATGTAATTGTTATCGTAATGGGGAGAAATAGCTAGTGATTGCTCGTTCTTTGGCTCCGTTGGTGGGTAATGTACTCCTCAATATTGCCGGAGGCTGTCGGAGCCGCATAATTTAAATGTTAACATTCATGTCCCTTAAATATTACCATAGATTAATACACATTGTTGTAGTAGCCCCATTAATTGATCTCCAATAATAGTGGGTGCAAACGGGTGACATTCATCCAAAGGATTGTGTTGTCCAGACATCACTGTGTGTTAATTACACGTATACAAGGTAAACTGTTTACACAAATAGTTATAGCTTCTGCAACAAATGAACAGGGATGACAGTGATTGAATAGATGTGTATAGTTATTCAGCAGTGGTATGATTGCAGTTCAGATGCAATCAGCATGTGCTGTTTGTGCTCTTACCTAGGGCTGCTCGATTATGGCAAAAATCATAATCACGATTTTTTTGGTCAGTATTGAGATCACGATTATTTAACACAATTACTCATTGACTTTGGAAACATCACGTATTTATTGAACTTTTAAAAATAAACTTGTCTTTTTAACAGTGGATTTCCTTGAACTTGAAATGTAAACTGCATTGGGTAGGGGAGGAGGCTATTGTCAAATGATAATTATTTTATGTTATGTATGGTAGTCAAATAAAGAAAAGCCTCCATCGCCATCATTAACAGCAGGGGTGCTCACACGTCTATAGAATGAGATCTACTTTTTCATCATGTTATTGCAGCAAGATCTATAATGTAGAAATTGCAACAGAAATATACACTGATCAGCCACAACATTAAAACCACTAGGGAGTAACGATCCATTGATCTGGATCGATGCATTGATCCAGTGACCAACGATTCAATGTTATCGATACAAAGCATAAATATCGATATAGACATTTTTTTAAGATGTACCTTTATTTTAATGCTCTCATGTCAGACACGTCCGTACGCATTTCCGTCAGGCGATGAAGCAACCTTATTACATTCATTTCACTTTATTAACCGGGCTTCCTGCGAAATGCAAGCTCCATTGATAGGATCCGTACAAGCTCATCAACCGGGCATTCCTTAAAACGTGAGCTCTCGTGACAAACGCAGAGCGGCTTACTTGTGCGATTAATTCAGGCTTCCATCGATATCGTTGCACATGTGACCCATTTGAATTTTACATGAGAATTTGCTATTTTAAAGTACCATGGAGAAGTTCAACCATGTGAAACACCTTGGCAACACCGACATTCTGAACAGCACTAACGAGGGAAAGAGAAACACCTGCTCAGCTCCAGCATCAGTTATAAGATTTTACACATCTACACATCAACACCCTTACTAACATTTATCCTTCAACTGTAACATAATTGTTCATTACAACTGTGGAAGTTGTAGCCAAAAAAACCGCGGATAGCACGGATAGTTGGAAACAAGTCATGGGTATGTAAGAATTTTGAATTGGATTAAACTGAAAAACTAGCTGTCATCAAACAATTGATGATCACTTACTGTGACTTTATTTTTTATATTATTTATTTGTATAATTTTTTTCAACATCTGAAATACCTTATTTATTTGGATGTCCCAGTGTGTATACAGAGAGCTGAATAAAATAATCAAATAATATTTTGGTTGCATCTGAGGGCAAATTTTTTTTTTATTGATTGTGTAAACTAGTCACATAATATTGAAATATCGATCACAGGCCCCCGAATCAAATTGTATCGTGGCAGACTATGAAGTATCGGCAAATATCAGATCGAAGTCCAAGAGAATCGATTCAAGATTTTATCGTGATGAAACATCCGATTTACACCCCTAAAAACCACCTGCCTAATATTGTGTAGGTCCCCCTCGTGCCGCCAAAACAGCGCCAACCCGCATCTCAGAATAGCCTTCTCAGATGCTATTCTTCTCACCACAGTTGTACAGAGCGGTTATCTGAGTTACCGTAGACTTGGTCAGTTAGAATTCTAGAAATTCTAGGACTGTTGTGTGTGAAAATCCCAAGAATTTTGAAATGTATTTGACCGTTCAGATGCGCATTAGGGCAAGCATTTTGGGAACACACGCGCATGTTCAGCACACACACATATGCCACCTGTCAATCAAACAGGGCGCAGCTGTTACTAGATCGCTAGCAAATTATAAAATTACTTGCTCCTCACAGGTCCTAAACTAGCATTGCTGCAAGACGATTCTTGGACAAACATAACATTATAATAATACAACATTTATTTAAATAGAAATAGCCATTTGTAACATTCTAAATGTCTCAAAATCGTCTATAAACTGACATAATGTGCATTGTGACTGAAACACATTCCTATTTCAGGTTTATTCTCATTCACGTATGTCCAAGTATTTTGGCTATTAAGTTAACATACTGTACAAAACTAATATAATGCAATATCATAGAGGAGGAAATGTATCCTCTATGATATTGCAGCAATTATCCAGATATGGAATGAGATTATTAAGATAGCTGTTATCAACTCCTACAGGCCAACTGAATAAAATAAGGCAAAAATAACCATTTCACACAATGTTTAGTAAGAGATATGATCGATTCAAACACTAAAAGTGGTTGTTCTGTATATGTATTATTGTATTACAGTTGTAATAATAAAGTTTTAATTAACATTATGGTTATTTAACACATTGAGATATTATTATGAAGTAAATTGTACCATTTGGTTACATTATGTTTTGTGATTTCTCATACCTTCATTATATAACATCCATCCCTTGCACACTTTTGGCCTCTAGCAGGTGAGGCTTTTCAGACAAATAAACAGCAGCACAGGGCAGGGAGGTACAGTACAGCACTGTGAGTGAGAGTGTTACCCGCTAGGACAGTTTATTTTGAACAAGATGGGCGAACGGTTACGGAATTTAACGCGGGAGTACAATACCGAACTGATGTTGATTGATAGAAGTGGAGAGTCTGTCTGTGCGCGCGATGGTGCGAGGAACCAAAGTCAAAAGAAGATCGCAATGTATGTAATTGTAACTATATCAGATATTATTACTAAAACACGGGAACTTGTTGCGTGGGCATTTTTTTGCCCCCATATTTTGAATTTCGTGGATATTTTTGTCAATTTGGCAAAATGGCATTTTTCCCCCCGAATCACAGTTAATTTCCAACACTATTGGCATTGTATCTTTCTAAGGTATATAAAAAGTTTTTTTAGACATATAGTAGCAAGTAAACAAGATATCCCCACATATATGTCAAACTACATTGTGTTAATGTTTGACACAGTTAAAACATTGCCTACCTTAAAAACAAGTGAAGTTTGATCAGTGGTTACACATGCTCAGACGGTTCCCTCGTACCTGAATGAACGGCTCCTTTCCAGAATAAAATTAAATATGCAGAAAATCACAGTATTACAGTTCTAGTGACAGGGCAGAAAATCTTGGAGAAGCTAGAGAAGAGAGGACACCGGCGGCAGTTATGCAAGCTGCTGTGCACATGATACTGTGCCCTGTGGGCTTCCGTCGTGCCGTGCACAGCGCATTTTAGTTTATAAACAGATTTAGCGCTTAGAACTTTCTTCGTCCTAAAAATTCAGAAATATTATGTATTTTTTTGTACTTTGTAATTATGGTGACAAATAATTGTAGTGAAGTTACATGTAAAAGTAAAAGTACTATTATTTATTTATACTTTCAAAAGTTGAAAAAAATTGAAAAATGTACTTAAGTACTGTTATGAGATTAGTTGTAATTCGTTACTTTCCACCTCTGCCAAGTACATAATGTAAAGTGTATAGTAGTGTTGTAGTGTAGAGTGTATTGTAAGTACATGGGGGAATTTACTAAGAATGAATTGCGCTTGGTAAAAGCCCTGTTTATTTGCATGCACTTTTTGCACAGGCTTACTGCCCGATTCACTAAAGAGTTATTTCAGTGCTGATTGCGCCTTCTTAAATTAGATTGTGAGTGAATAAGACGCAAGTTTTTGTGTTGAAATACTGTGTGCAAAAGTGGCACAACTGTTTATGTTTTTCATTCTACAGTGTTGTTTAGTACATCATTTGATACACACGTTATGTAACAGAAGTACAGTCCAGCTGCTTATAAGCTTGCCACCCATTTATATCATGGTAAACTGTTTGCTGCCCGTGTTCACATAAAATGACAAGGTCAATTAAGCCCAGTAGACAAACTGATTGTTGTAGGGAAAGTCATTAATTGTAATCTGATGGCAGGTGGTGTGGGCTGGCACGACCTAGGCGCATTATGGGAGAACTTGTCTTAAGAGGAAACCTCTCAATCTTTACTTCTCCGCTGTTGTTTAGACACAACCAACATGTCTGCATGGAATGATGATTCAAACAAAAGAAATAGCCCATTATGCAGCTTTAATGATGTTACTGTTGTCAGGGGCAATGGATCTTGGGTGATGAGGTTGTATTTGCATCCTTCTTCGTGTTCTGTTTGGTTCACTGGTGTCTGATGTGAGTGCTTGTGTGTGTGTGTGTGTGTGGGGACGGGGGGTGGGTGCGGTAGGAAAGCTCAGCAAAAACCACTTGAGGGGTAACATGGTGTTCTGGGTTCACGCGCAGTTCATGTTAGAGGTCCGCTGGGTTCGTGTAAGTTTTTCAAGTAGGACTTTGGGTTCGGGTTTGTTATTTCTGAAAAAATATACAGAACTTCCAAACTTGTTTCACCAGTGAGTTAGGGGCCGTTCACAACGAACGTGTTTTTGCATGCATCTGCTCTGTTTTTCCATTGTTTTCCTATGTAAACAAACGCTGGACGAACGTCCTTGACTGCTGCACCATGTTTCGCTGTTTCCTCAGTATCTCACACAGGACTGGCACATTTTTAAACACTGTGTCAAGTTAAAAATAACTTAAGGTCTCAAAAACGCACGTTGAGACACCTGCGCTCTGCTTCATTCGGTGTGCTGTCTAGATTGTTTTTAGCGCAGGTGTTACAAATATTTAACGTTTTGAACACGTTCAGGTTGCAAAGAGGTGACTGTTACAATGTTTAACATTATTCCAGATTATTCTGCACCAAGCGCTTGATAAACGGCAATGTTTTTTTTTCCTTCTGCTCTAGTGTGCTGAGGAGCTGCCTTGCCTTGTATGTTTACTGTTACAGTTACGAATGTTGCCTGTAATGCTTACATAAAATACAACCTTTTGCAACATGATGAACAATACACTGCAGCATCAGAATATGAGCTCCAGGTGAAAGTAAAGTAAATAAGAATAGTAATATATTACTGTTGTATACAACAAATCCTCAAAGTAATAATAATAATAATACCGTATTATACTGTATTATAATGAAAAACTGGACAACAATGTGTAATTGTTGGGTTATAATAATAATAATAAAAAACAACTGAATTCCAAAATGTTAGTGAGTGCAGTAGTAGGTTTTGCACACCATGTTCATAAAAAAGAAAAGAAAAAGAAACATTGTTTTTTATCACTGTATTGTCAAAAAATAAATAAATAAATAAATAAATAAATTGGAAAACATGCATTAATTATCTTGAACTAGAATTTTATTTCATTAAACATTTTTAATGTACTTGGCTACAATGGCTGATAGGATGAATTTAAAATGATCATATAAAATCAGTTTTTGTAATTTTTTAAACAACATTTTCGAATTGGGGCCCCGGGATGGTTGGTTGCATGGGGCCTCAGAATTCTTAAACCCGCCCATACGCACATCAACTGAATTCTGTATTAATGCATCAGCTCAGTTGCTGTGATGTAGTTTTTCAACTGTAAACTACAAAACTGTTTTGTTACACCCTTAAAAATAAGTCATTCCTCATCATTTCTTGTTTGGAACGTGTTCTGCTCTGTATTTTGCATGTTTAAAATTTAAACAAGGTAAAGCAGTCTTGCCCACTGATAGCCGTGCTGATTTAAACTTAATGAGAACTTTATTAAGATTACTATGGTCCTAATAAAGTGCCCGACGTGGTCTTCTGCTGTTGTAGCTAGTGGTCGACTGGTATGGGTTTTTAAATGGCCGATGCTGATATCCAGAGAGCAGGGTGGCCGATAGGCCAATACAATGCTGATATATCACACAATTAAATATAGTAAATAACAAACATAAAATTGCTAAAAAAATAAACTCTTATTTAGCACTATATTTATACAATTTCACACAAAACTAAAAAATTATATTGCATTTTAAATGGTAGATAGCAGTTTCTTCAGATTTCTGTTTAGTCATCAAATTGTAGTAATTTATTTGCACATGAAGACATTTTTAATATATAAGAAAGAAGGAAATAACATCACACACAGTAGTCCAGCAACCATGGATGGCATGTCCACATTAGCAATCGCATTTTCTCCAAAAATACAGTATCAAACCAATTAATCATACAATGCATTGTGAATAAGACATTTACTTATAGCACACGTGAAGCGCTTTTACCTTGGGCTGCATCCGAAAACGTAGGCAGCTGACTTGCTACCTTGCTGCCTAATCAGTTAATGGCTTAACTGATAGCTGTTTTGAATGAATGGAACTCTTAAGGAAACTAGTCTCGAACAATTTGAAAAGCACCTTATTTTCATCCTACCTCAGTATACAACTGGTTTCGGACGCAGCCTTGAAGTTGCACTCACAGGCTCGTGCGGATCCAGCGCGAGCCTCAGTCTCCTGACAGTTTAAACGGCCTGGATTGCCTGCTTGGATAGTTACGGAGGGACCATTATGATGTGAATGAGAGGAACTTTTGATCCTGAAGTTTTTGATTCTGGCTGACAGAATACGCTGGATTTTCGTGAGGTTTATGAATTACATCTGTTTAAACCAGGTATCTGCCTATTTGCAAACGATATATAATACAAATTTTATTGATATTTGCCTCTTATCATTAGAAAATATAGTTAAAGGTGACAGGGAACTGCTGAGGAGAGACTGTTATAATATGTGCTTCGGAGGAAGATTTATGAGCACTCCACAGGATGCTGGATCTGCTGAAGTTGTGTGAGGTTTATAACATCTGTGTGTGTGTTTTCTTTTTTTTTTTTCACCCAATTTGGAATGCCCAATTCCCAGTGTGCTTTTAAGTCCTCGTGGTCGCGTAGTGATTCGCCTCAATCCGGGTGGTGGAGGACGAATCCCAGTTGCCTCCGTGTCTGAGACCATCAACCTGCGCATCTTACCACGTGGCTCGCTGAGCGCATTGCCACGGAGACATAGCACGTGTGGAGGCTTCACGCCATCCACCACGACATCCGCGCTCAACTCACCATGCGCCCCACTGAGAACGAACCACATTATAGTGACCACGAGGAGGTTACCCCATGTGACTCTACCCTCCCTTGCAACCTGGCCAATTTGGTTGCTTAGGAGACCTGGATGGAGTCACTTAGCACACCCTGGGATTCAAACTAGCGAACTAGTGAACTCCAGGGGTGGTAGCCAGCGTATTTTACCACTGAGCTACCCAGGCCCCCACATCTGTGTGTTTAAATGAGATACAGTGCATCCAGAAAGTATTCACAGCGCTTCACTTTTTCCACATTTTGTTATGTTACAGTCTTATTCCAAAATGGATTAAATTCATTATTTTCCTCAAAATTCTACAATCAATACCCCATAATGACAACGTGAAAGAAGTTTGTTTGAAATCTTTGCAAATTTATTAAAAATAAAAAACGAAAAAAAATCACATGTACATAAGTATTCACAGCCTTTGCCATGACACTCAAAATTGAGCTCAGGTGCATCCTGTTTCCACTGATCATCCTTGAGATGTTTCTACAACTTGACTGGAGTCCACCTGTGGTAAATTCAGTTGATTGGACATGATTTGGAAAGGCACACACCTGTCTATATAAGGTCCCACAGTTAACAGTGTTAACAGCCATGAAGTCCAAGGAATTGTCTGTAGACCTCCGAGACGGGATTGTATCGAGGCACAGATCTGGGGAAGGGTACAGAAAAATGTCTGCAGCATTGAAGGTCCCAATGAGCACAGTGGCCTCCATCATCCTTAATGGAAGAAGTTTGGAACCACCAGGACTCTTCCTAGAGCTGGCCGCCTGGCCAAACTGAGCGATCGGGGGAGAAGGGCCTTAGTCAGGGAGGTGACCAAGAACCCGATGGTCACTCTGACAGAATAAAGTTATCGTTTTCCAAAGTATGTGGTTATGGAGAGCATTTCCGAAAGTCTGTGTTTTCGGTGGAGAAAAATGCTGCTCCAGTGTCAATGAGAGGTGTAAACATAGCAAAATCAATGCGGATTAGTGTGGACGTGGCATATAGACTGGTAGAAAGTGATGACTGCAGAAAGTAGACCTGCGTGAAATTAAGAAAGTTCTGCCAGCTCCTTTCGGGATGAATAATAAGTGGTAGTTAAATGGCTGCACTCAGACTGCTTTAATGCATCTGTTTTTATTGTACATGGCAACAAAGATAGATTTTGGTTGTGATTGAGCACAGAAGGCATCATGATGAAAAGCCAAACCATTCATTAATTTCTTAATTAGGAGTAGTACAGATCCTCAGCCATGGTTTTGTCAGGTTTTTAGAACTGCAGAAGAATAATAGTGGGAACAATAGGCAAATCGTCTCCCCCCCCTGCACCTCAGCTTGTTTATTGAAATTAATGTCTGCAGCTCAAGGGCCCAACAAAGGCGACGTTAAATGGACTATCGTTTTTATTTGATTAGATAGCGAAGTTCGTTGTGTTTTAGTGTGTTTGTGAATTATTCTTTTCAGACATATCCACTGACCCCAGTCAAGGGTTTTTACAAGAGCACTCTCTTTCATTCAAGATTAAATTCATCTCCTGATAAAAGACCAGGATTCGCTTCCATCTTCCCACATCCTCTCGTGCCATAAACTCAACAGCTCTTGAGCAGAGGTTGCAGCTGTCTGTTAGCTTTGACGTCTCCCTTTCACTTTTCGCCCATGGATGTTTGTGAGGCGGTTGGCATGATTTTGCCCGGTGAGAAGTGAGTGATGAAAAGCACAGAGCGTGCAGAATGTGAGAGGTGACACATCTGATAACCTATAAATAGTGTGTCTGAGAGTACAAGCTAGCAGACACATTCTAAGGTGAGAGCGTCTTGTAGAGAGAAAGAACAAGAGAGATAAAAACAGAGGGAAAGACGAAGGGATGGGCTTTTCTCGTTGAGGTGGGGGTCCTTGGGGACACCCTGGTCACACTTGTTTCAATCAACATTCACTCTCCAGTGGCTCACGAGACACCAAACCACTAAGGCTGCCTTCACACAATCAGTGTTTGTGATTGACAACCGTATTTGCCTTCAGGTGTGACTCTCGAATTGTGGCTTGAAAACAGCTTGAAAACTGTAGAATAAACAAAGTCAAGCCCCTTTTTTATTCTCATGCAGACTGATCTCACTGTTAATTTGGCAACAGTAGGTCGAAAGTTCTGCTGCTGAAATTGGTTTGTGCCTCTCGAAATTCGAACCACTGCCCAAAAATTACTCCAATGTAGGTTTTAGGATTGTGCTGTGAGGATCTATATAGAAGCACTTCATTTGATAAAAATAATTTAATGGTATGTTGAAACAATTTTTGTTTTGTTTTTCATTTGATTAAAATTCTTTAAAATGTATTTAATTTTTTTTTTAAATTATACAATTTTATTGCATTTTAAAAAACGGAATTCAGAAACTTTTTTACGGAAAACAAAATTAGGTAAAAATTTAAAGGGAATTTATAAAAAAATAAACCGGCTTTTATAGGACCCTAGTCAATCTCAGGGTTCCGAAACATTTGATGGCAACACAACGATTCCCAAAGTGATTATGCTGTTGCGTGGTGTCTAATCTGAAGCTTTTATGTTGACATGAAGATGTTGTCTTCCATAACACTGGAAAGTCTTGTCTCACAGTTGGCACACCATTATTTTCTATACTACTCCGATCATTGCACAAATATATCTGTAGATCTTAATTAACAGACAGTGGTTTCTGATCCTTATTTTACTGTGTGAACGCAGCCTAAATTAACTCATTCAATAACAAAATGTACTTGACTCTTGCAGGATACTGTAAATGTGTTTGTGGATGGGGGTGGGGCCGTTACTTTAGCTCAGTGTGATGGTTTTATGGACCTCACCATGTAGCTGTCACAAGATGGTCTTCATACAAAATTATAGAGGCACATAATGTTATTGCCATTTAGGAGGTTGTATTTTATCTGGCCATGGTGAGCCTGACATAATCCGGAGAAACCAGGCTGTCTCAGTGCCAGAAGCCAGATATTTGCCTGGGACCATGGTTTGGATTGGCAGTCTCTTACTCAAAGTAATCATAGCCAGAGGCAGAGGTCTGTGTAGTTACGAGAATAAGGATTTTTATGTGGTTTTCCTTGTGGTCTTAATAAATAGGTGCTATTTCACTGGGAAAATAATACCTGTCTATGTGGAAATGACAAACAACAGTCCTTTGTGAAGTTGAAGTGTTGCAATTAAAGAAGAAGATGGTAGAAAATGGAGGGAAAAAGAAAAACCCAATTGCGAAGCAAGAACCAATTCCTGTACCCATTGTCATCAACAAGAGAATGCCGGTACCATTGAGACACATTAAGTAGTGACATGCATTTTTCATTGGCTAAAAATACTTAATTGATGCAAAGAGCTAACCTACTGTTTTTTTCTTAAACCTTGCTTTTGAAATTACTTTAGACACAGAAGAGTTTGAACTCTTGACCTTGTCTTTGTTAAATAGATTCCGGTTATTCCATCCAGGAGAAAAAAGAAAAAGAGACACAAATGCATATGTCAAGTCTGGAACTTGACAGTCTCAATTCTAAGAGGCTTACCATATTTTATCACAGGTTTCTCAATGTGTCTTCTCAACAGTCACAGGAATGGTGATATTCCTATAGCTTTCCTCTTAAAAACAACTCTAGCTTAAATTGGATCATCACTTGTTTCTGTGTACTACACTATGGGACAATATCATGTGTGTTAAAGTTGTTTTCTTCACTTGCTTTTTCCCAAAAGCAACAATGAAAAGGTCATTGAAATCCCGTGTGAACTCTGCGGGCAACTTTATATATTCAACTGACTGCTGTAAAGTTACAAGAAAAGGGCAGAATCCACAGAATTGTTTGCTTTGGGTATTGTCTTTTCTTTTGAAAAAGTAGGCAGCCCTGAGCTGTTGCAGATACTACTACCCTTTTCAGAGAAAAGATAAACATAAATGATGTGTCCTAGGTGCTGCGCCAAGTGCATATCAATGCATCTTCTGCTGTATCCCATGTATTGCAAACTGCATAATTTGGACAAAGCACTATTTTTAATGACCAAAATCTGATCCAGATCTAAGCAATCGTAGGCAAGACTCAATCTTTCGAAATTTGTGTGGGCACTCTTGCTGTTTCCCAGTAGCAGACACAAATTACTTGAAAGACTATGGGTTCACAGTTGTAATCACAATGTTAAATGTACCCTGTGATTAAATCAGATGCTTGTGATCCTCAGATACTTCATAGAACCTCAGTAAATTGAATAACCCGCAGCCAAACTACAACTCGGGATCGTACCGCAGTGACATTACTTGTTTGTCCCGAAGGCACCTGGTCTTAAAGTAGAAACTAATTGACAGGGATGTCTGTAACCTTGCCTTTGGCTGGCTCAAGTGCACTGTATAGAAGCCTGCAACCATTCTGGATGGGGTAATTAATCTACTGCTATAGAACCTTGTATATTAATTTGAATATTTTATTGAGCTCTCGGAAAAGTGCAAATCCAGTATCCACACTGGGACATCCACAACAAAATAAGGTACTTCTGTTGTTTGAAAAAATAATAAAGAAAAATAAATCATAAAAAAAATAAAGTCACATACATTAAAAAATAAATCACACAGACACTGCTACTCTAATAAATGAGCAGTTGCTCAGCCCTCGAAACATGACATTTTGGCCACTGAGGCGTGAATTATTGGCAATTCTAAGCATTCACAAATTTACATGGTTAGGGTTAGGGTTGTACAGTTAGAGACGGAGAGGACAAATATACTGCAAATTGATGTAAAAACGAATTAAGCAACAAAGACGTGAGTAGCGACACTCAGACATGTTTAGAGCGATAGAGGCTGTTTGAGTGATTATGCACGCTCTCAGATTCACTTACTCCAGCATACACGCTCACTGTGTCATTCAAATATGTGTGCACAATCTGTCATCTGTCATTTATCCCAGGGATATTTTGTGAGATTCCGATTTAAATCAGAGATATATATTTGTCACAAAGCCACTAATAACAGCAATAACAGTTAACCTTCAATAACTGCAACGCATCTTCACGCAGTTGCTTAATAATAGTGATTTGTGTTACATCAAAACGCCAAAGACGGTAAACAAATCATTGATACTAATGATTTCTTACTGGAGCAGTTTTGGAGCTTGTAGTGGATTTATCTCTCATTTTTTAATGCATCCTTCTGCTGTGTGTGATGCTCTCATGGTGTTTACAGGTTGCCTTAGGGTCTTATGAATTCCGTTTTATTTTTTCCCAAATTTATATATTATAATTTATTATTACTACATTGAATATAACATTTTATTATACAGTAGAATTATTTTTTGATTGCAATTTCTTAAATTTCATGCATCTAGTTAAACTGAGCTTTTATTTTGGCAGAAAACCGAATGAAGCACTTTGAATTTGTATGTTTTTAAATGCGAGAAAACATACATGTTCACATATGGGTTTTGTGCACAAATACATGCTTACACGGTTATATGCACAAATGCATGCGTACACACGGTTAGTGAATGTTAGTGAGAGTTTATGGCCTTGTGCATTCTTGTGTAGCAATACACTCTTGTTTAACTCTGCTTTGGCTGGTGGCATGATCATTAAGCTACACAAGGTTTCCCCCATCCATTCTCTCCTTGGTACATCTGTCCATTCAGTCATCCATCCATCTGTACTCAATTAGATGTCAGGCAAATGTAATCTAGAGCATTGAGCACCCTGATGAGCAATCCACTGCAGCTGTTTGCAGTTCCACACATGGCTTTGTGTTTACTCTTTACTTGGCTCCTCATTACTCAAAGCAGCTACTACATATCCTTTCATTGGCACCAAAGATAGCAACACTGGGCTTGTTTTGTTGGCCCCTCTTTACAATGTGCATATACTGGGAGCAAAACCTATTAAAATGCGCTTCACTCAGATTACCCACCACAAAAAATAACACGCAGGTGACTCTGACCTTACAGATGTTTTTTTATTTACTTTATTTCAAGATGCTTGCCCTCATAAAATCTGCAATTTAAAAAGTATAATTTGTTCTGGATGCTACAGTACCAGTTAACGTGAATGATTGTGAGGCTTAATAAAACTTCAGCAGCAAATGATGTTCCTACATGTCTTTGCTTTATGAAAAAAGAAAAAAGAAAATGCCCAGTGGACTGACTGCAGATGCTCAACAGCTGTGATAGTCTATTAAAATAAAGTCAATCCCTTTGTGATTTTTTTGTTCATGACTATCCACGGTTACTGATTCCATCCAAGCATTAAGCATATTTTACAAAGCCTTTTGTGTCTCAATTTTAAATATATATTTGATGCCACATCTGAGAACTGTTATAAACCTATGGTCTTTTACAGTGCAAGGGAGACTATTGATTTATATTCTGTGAACTAAATTATGGTAGCCTATAATGTCAAATGGAAATTCATGACATCAGAACGGAAATTCAAACACTGCAGTGTGTTGTCCATATTTAGCAGCGAGGAGCGAGTTTAATCACACGCTTCATTACTTGTGTTGCTTGTTGTGTATATTATCTCTAATGATGCCAATCTTCATCAGCCCGGTTTGAAAAGCAAAGACCCTCTGGAAACTAGCCAAATGATTTTATAATTAGACAATTGAATAAGGTTGAATTAGGAAATAAGAGTCAGAACAAGCAGATAATGGTCTTGCGTGGCTACGGTTTCAGACACGTAAGGACCGTCTCAAGTGCCATTTCTTAAGTTGCCGCTGTGACAATGTTACTGCCCTAATAATTGGTCTGTTAAGTCACTCACTCATTGGCACTCAGTCATGCACTTCTGATCGATGCGTGTCTCACATCAGAGAGAAGGGTCTCATTCTTGTTGATGACTCTGAGGTGAGACCTGTAGTGTCCACTTAAGGATGGCGACATATTATTATGAAAGCATCCTTATCTTAATGCAGTTACTGTAGATGACTGATAAAAGCTTTTTTGGAAACCTCTGCAAGTCTGAGGGTATGGAAAGGGATTGAATTGTTCTTTATGAGAAGATTTAGTGCATAGACTTTTGGTTAGTAGGCCGCTTATGAATTTGCTTATGGGTACAGTAGTTGAGTTGAAATACTTTTGCAAAGTTAACATGTCCTGCAGTGTGACATGCTATAATCCATCTAAAACTATTTTAAACAGCATTTTACAAATTTGTTTCTAATTATTATGCATGCAGCGTTTATGACCCCAAATAAAATGAGAGACTACAAGTAATTTTTTGTACCATTAAATATTCATTTGTCACATGGCGGGACCTTTTAAAATGAACAAGGCAATAAGGTTATTAAAAATGGTGAATAAAAAAATAAAGAAAGAAAATAAAATGGAGGGCTATCACAGCAACTAAAATATATATATATATTTTTATAAATTATATGATTTTTTACTTAGAATCTTTGTTGATAAGAAAGCTCATGGACATGCTATGCATCAGCTACTCTAATTAATGCAAGTGCTTTTATAAAATGTATAAGCTTTACTTTTATGTCTTTAAACCCTCTAAAAATTGGCCCCATTCACTTAAATTGTAAGAGCCTTACTGTAACCTCCATTTCTGCTTTTGTTAAGAAACGGAGAAAATTATTTTCTGTGGTAATTAACATTATGCCACACGCCGATTCTCCATTGGAAATTACTGACTTCCGGTCTGTCATTTGTCAGATGCAGTAAAAAGGAAAGCTTTTCAAGTCATCAGTACACAAGATGCTCACTGGTTATCCTGACCAAAAGCCTATTTGTTTCAGGCTGCTGGCTAATTGTACACTTTGAGAGTGTAATGAGCAGGTCAGGGTAACTCTTGCTGTTTGTGTTGCTATACAGTCCTAATATTACAGAACTGGCAGTCTAGTTTAATCAATAAGAGATGTTGGAGTGAACATAATTTCTGCTTATTGATGTTACTGGGAGAAGATAGTTGCTTGAATCACAGCGTTTCATTCTTGTAGCAATGCATGCTTGATTATACTGACTCATTAACAAAGTTTTGGAAAAAAATATTTTTGGAGCCTTGCAGCAATTGAACAGTTCTTTGATACAGGAATAGTGTTACTCATAGATTGTGTGTTGTGTTTTACTTTGTCAGTTTTGTAGACAATCAAAAGATTGAGTAGATCAGAATACTTGCAAAAACATACAAACAACAGCAACAGACATATCTAGCCAGCATAGACTATAATTTTGTGAACCAGAATAAATAACAGAATACTGGTATACATGATAACGGGAATATTGCAGCATGCGATTTATCCAACACTAGTCCAGGACTAATGTCTTGGAATTTATTGTTGAATTTAGGCAGTAAAATTTGTTACAAAAGAGGTGCTATGATTGTTGTTTAAAGTAGATGAATTTAGAGACATAGCCTTTGTAATCTTGCAAATTTCATTGTACGAGTCCCTTTTCCACTGAAATTCACCCACGCTTCACTCTGGCCACGTTTACATGCAACCAAATAATCTGTTTATAATCCGACTGATAGCTCAATCGGATTGAAAAGCCTTCATGTAAACACAAAAATATTCCAATTGAGATGGATCCTAATGAAATTTCCATCCAATTGAAGGCCTAAAATAATTTGTTTAACAGAAAAATATCAACCATGTAAACATTTGAATCCAACTACTTTCTCAATCATGTTCTAAAATACCTTGCGCTCATGCACAGAGATGTGGTGCATATGTATGTTTATACATGATACTCTTCACTAGGGGTACAACGGATCACAAAACTCACAGTTCGGATCATATTACGGTTTTTGAGTCACGGACCGGATCAATTTTCGGATCGGCAAAAAAAAAAAAAAAAAAAAAATATATATATATATAACTTTGCTTTCTATTTATTACTTAAAGAGTACTGTCTTCCTCACTTGGTGCCATGGATTGTAGAATCCTTGTTTTCAGAGGTAGGATCATGGACACAGACGGTGCAGTTTCAGTGCTCAAGAGGGTTATAACTGTTTTGAGGGGTTTGAGCACCTGGAGGACCTCCTCTGCCACTTTCACATCATCATAAGACAAGGTGACAAAGTCTTTTCTGTCAGTGCAGAGTATACAGCTGCCTGCTGCTCAAGATAGTGCTCCAACATGTCATAAATGGAGTTCCATCTTGTTGTGACATCATGTATGAGCTTGTGGGCTGGTAGCTGTAGCATTTCTTGCTTGGTCTTAAGCACATGAGCTGCTGTTGTGCTTCTGTGGAAAAAGGAAACCACCTTCCTGATCCTCCCAAGGAGGCGGTCCATCTGAGATTCTCTTTTGGGATGCTAAATTGATGACATGTGCAAAGCAAGCTATCTGTGGCCACAGTCCAGCTTCTATCACTGCATTTACTTGGTTCTTGGCATTATCTGTGGTGACTGGGTTATTGCTATTGTGCCTCTCTAACTTCTACTCTGCTACTGCTCCTGTCAGAACCTGTGCTAGATTTGTGCCTGTGTGACTTTCATAGAGGGGGTGTGTCTGTAGCACCGGACTATGCATCTCCCACTCTGCTGTTATGTAGTGAGCAGTCACAGTCATGTAGCTTTCCATGGCCCTGGAGGTCCACCTGTCTGTGGTGATTGCAATAGAGGATGCCTTGGATAATTCTGCGACAATTTAGATTTTTTCCTGTTCATAAAGTTCTGGTACGATCTTCATACTGAAGTGGGTGCGTGAGGGCATTTCGTAGCGTGGCTCAAGCACTTTCACCATATTTTTAAACCCTTTGTTTATAAACATCCCTATAGATTTGGTAATCGCTTTAGCCCGGTCTGATTCTGCCGCAAAGGGCTGCTTAAATGCTGCGGTGAGAAGCTGTTGTTGTGTCTTGGCTCCCGTCACTGGCACACCAGGGTGATGTCGCTTCAGATGTGTGGCCATGCTCGATGAATTGCCACTTTCATATGGCTTTCTTGTGCCACAATGCCAACATACTTTAACAGTTTTGTCCACCACCCTTCTTCCATCATCATTATATTTTATGGGGAAGCCAAAATGCTCCCATACATGCGACTTGAATGATGCGGGAGGTTTTTCAAGTTCTTCTGCTCCTCCGCCAGCCATGATGACTGTTATTATCAACTACTTAACATGCCCCATTCACCTGAAAACACGACTGCTTTGTCTGCATCTTTTCACTGCAACTCTGCATCGAGTTTTAAGAAATTATTACTTTAAAAAGTAACATCAGCAGTAAAACTGTCTTTCGCTCTATGATGGTTAAACTTTGCAATTAATCCGCGAGTCACATGCGTGCTGAACCATGTCGGATCACAGATCAACTATGATCCATTACACCCCTACTCTTCGTGGGAAGTAAAGGAAGGTGGGTGATTTTTGCGTAGCATCCCGTCCGCAGCTGTTGCTTAAAGTCCCAATTATTTTGTTCCCATTCCACATCTGTAAACTCCTTTTAAGGACAACTCTCTCCCACCTTTCTTTACTTCATACTCGCATCCAGAGATTCCTGCAGTTGGATTGGAGGAGGAAAGGGCATGAGGAAAATACATGGTCAAGTCAGACAGGGTATATTAGGCGCTGCTTCTAATACTTCGTTAGCCGAGTAGAGTGAGTAACATAAGAAAAAAGCTTTTCTGGCATATTTTTTTTAGATATCTCAACAATTACAGACTTTGGTGCCATTCTCACTTTCTCAGCCTTTCTCCACTTCTTCAGAATGCAATGATTGATGCTCTTGGCATACGCAGAAGTTTTGTTCTGAATACATGTAATGCACATGAAAATGTAAATTTGTATCGGATTGCAAAATTTAGGGGACATATAAACAGTACATTCGGAATCTGCAATCGGATTGAATTTATTTGGATTGGCGAAAATTAGTGCATGTAAACATGGCCACTGACAGTGAGCACGTTTTCATGTACATGTACAGACCAGTTATGTTTAATAAGTGGACACCTCGTTAGGTCATGTGAATGCCTTAAATGGTTTATTCTTTATCAGACTAAGGTCATTAACGGTTAAGAATAAACCGATCAGCACACTTCGATTTTTGCCCATTACCCCGATTTCACATTGCAAGGTAAACACCTTTACCAGCGTCCTTACTGGCTAATCCAGTGTGTGAAAATGTTGTGCGCACGTCTGTTTACATTTTGACTAAATAGGCAGAGTATAACCTGATTATTTCAAATCTCACGTAAACATGTTTTTCTTGTGTTGTCGGATATTTTTGAATGAGATGATTTTTGGTTGTTATTAGTTTGGTCATCCTGTCCTATCCCTACTATTAAGCTTAGGGTTTTGTATATCACTATTTGAAGGGTAAAGACTCATTTTTAGCAACTCTTCTGCTAGCCTGCCCTGCACATCTTGAGTATATAGTAAATATTTCTGCTGTCAGTTAAATATATGGCCCTCGGTTTCTGCCTTATTATGCCAAAGAGTCTCACCAGCACATTGTGCCAATCAGCATAAACCCAGATGGCAGTAAAAATGTCATTTCATTCCTTCTATGTTTGTTGACGTTTAGCTTGTTAGAGGAACCTCAGTATATAAGCCACTTCAGACCTCTCTTTTTCTAGCCATTTTCCCTCATTGAAGGTATTTTTCCTGGAAAATGTGCACTGTTTCCCGCCCCCTCTAAACCGGTGACTCTCTGCACTGTTGCTCAGGCATTCTGGCATATAGTGCATGAATCAACAGATGCCTGACAGCGCACCAATCAATCCATGAAGATGTGGCTTTCTATTTACAGAGGCATCTTGAAAGATCAATGCTTTTCTCTTTCCATTTAAAAGGGTCTAAACAATAATTTGAAAAGCAATGGCTGAACATCGGTCTGTAACTCTTATAGAAAAGTTTAACGTACTGACCAGACAGTAAAGACAATATAAAGAATTTTCGCGAATGGAAAAAAACTCTATCCAGCTGTTGAATACAGTGATCACTCTTTGATTAGACGCTTCTCTCCATTATTCCCCAAATTTGTATGTGTCTGGTTGGCAAAGAGCAGAGAAGATTCATTTCATTTTTCATATCTTTTGTGATATCACTGACTCATCTAAAGAAAATGATCTAATGTTCAGGATTGCACACAGTTATATGCGTTCTGGACTGGGGAGCCAAAAGGTTAGTGGTAATAATTCCACAGAACTGTCTTACTCTGATGTTGTTCCAAACCCATATGACATTCTTTCTTTTGTGGAACACACACACAAAAAGTCATTTTGAAGACTATTCAGGTCGCTTTTTTCCATGCAGTTTCAAAGAATATGAACTGGAGTTTTCAAGGTTCAAAATGGACTAAAAGGCATAATTAAAACATCATAAAATAGTCCATAAGTTAGCTTACTGCAAGGAACAAATTAAAATGTAATCTTTCCCTCCAGGGAGCTGTTAACTGTGACTGGATTGTTGAGTCAGTGAGTTGAACTCAAGAACCAGATCAGTCTGATTTGTGAACACATCTTTTAGATTGGTTTTGTGATCCAGTTTTTGAGATTCATTGATTCATTAAAATTATCTTACTCAAAACAGTGTCTCAATCACAAATATGATATCACTACTTCACTTATAAACTGTTATGAATTTGCCAATGAGAACTAGGGCGAATAGTGTGAATGTCTAAACAAATATTTATATACCGGTTTCCATTACAAAGCAAGAAGACTTGGAAAATGGCGCTCAAGTCAAATGGAATATGTTTATGGTATGTTAATAGTAATTTTCCATTCTTTTTAAAGCTTAAAAGCTTCAGGGCCTATTCGTCATATAGGTTTGTAATGACATGACAGTGAGTAAATAAAGACTGCATTTACATTTTTGGGTGAACTTTTCCTTTAAGTACACCGGTCCTTCTTTTTCTTAAGAAAGGTTCCTTTGGGGCCTGGGTAGCTCAGCGAGTATTAACGCTGACTACCACCCCTGGAGTCACGAGTTCGAATCCAGGGCGTACTGAGTGACTCCAACCATGTCTCTTAAGCAACCAAATTGGCCCGGTTGCTAGGGAGGGTAGAGTCACATGGGGTAACCTCCTCACGGTCGCTATTAGGGGTTCTCGCTCTCAGTGGGCCGAGTGGTAAGTTGTGCGTGGTTCGCGGAGAGTAGCATGAGTCTCCACATGCTGTGACTCTCTGCGGTGTCATGCACAGCGTGCCACGTGATAAAATGCACGGATTGATGGTCTCAGAAGCGGAAGCAACTGGGACTTGTCCTCTGCCACCCGGAATGAGGTGAGTAACCGCACCACCACGAGGACCTACTAAGTAGTGGGAATTGGGCATTCCAAATTGGGAGAAAAAGGGGCAAAAAAAAAAAAAAGAAAGGTTCTTTGATAAACCAGCTTCATGTAATATCTTCTTCTGTTAGGAGTTGCGAGATATGATTTTTCCGGATTAATCCGGATTAATTTTTTTCTGACCTCAAAATGTGACACATAAATTCTCAATAAGCTGTGCATTCTGTGCACTCTCTGTAAGCACTTTTCACCCTAACGAGTGTCATTGAACCTCCCCTTGGATGGAGTTGCAGCTGCTGCGTCATGCACATACTTTAGAGTTGAGAACGTGTGAGATGGAGGCTACTGATTTTTGCCGTCAAAACCTTATTCAAGCAAGTCAGGTTTATTTCAATTAATCCAGAGAAATAAAAGTTTTTAAATGTTTGGATATAAAACAGGTTGCCACAGTTGCTGACAGGTCAAAAATCGCCAAAGTTAAGGGGCAATTCAAGTGTTATGGATGTGATATTTGCAGTGAACATGTAAAAATTAATATCACAGATAAAGTACTCAGTGCCAGTATATCGAACCATTTGTGTGTATAATCATGAACCCCTACAGACAGAGTCCAAACAATAGAAAATGTTAGACAAGTCTAGATATGTTTTTTTCCCAATTAGATCTGAAAATGTACTTATGTTACAAACGTGATAAAAATGGACATGATTTTTTGGGAGGCCACACAATCTGTAAAAACTCACAATCCAGAAATAGTAATAGCCATGGAATGTAGAAGGGTCGGCACTCCTAAGAACATGTAATATTTAATTTTTATTGAGTGACAGTTGTAAATTGGCACTTACAGTACATGTAGAGGGAAAACCATCCAAAACACTTTGAAACCTACAGATTTTGACCTCTAAAACATGGTATATACATCAAGGCAGCATTATGGATTGAATTAAGATTGAAATTGTGATACTGCCTTGCACGATTTCAAAACCAGAAAATGCTTCGTTTTCATACTGCATTGACCGCTTCAGTCAGCAATGCATGAGCTAGTGGCACTTTCTAGCGGCTGGGTGTGGAACACTCTGAGCAGTGTGTCAATATGAGATGATTCAGCAGTTAACATATTACAGTTTAAATAGCAAACCTTATCAAAGTGATCCCTTTCCAAAGGTTGGTAATAGATTTCATAACTTCTACACTCTTGCTTTGATGGTTTTGTGCTGATCAGTTTAACTGAATATTTATTACATATATTACAACCTAAGATATTTAGTGTGTACACAATCTAGTGTGTGTGTTTGGGGGTTTCGGGGTTGTTCACTTTGCTACAGTCTTTGCTCTGTACATGTTTCCTGCTTTTTTGTCCTTTGCCGATCACATGCCTGGAGTTGGAATGAACCAGCACAGTCCTGACACTGATAGGTCCTGGATTTATAAGTAGGGTGTGCATTTCTACTCAAACAGAACAATCATTAGTGCTGGAACATTAAGCAACAGTGTGTTTTTTCAAATTAGTTTCACATGCAGCGGTCTGTTTTCTGCCACCTATTCTCCTTTGAATGTATGCCGTACATTTGCAACAGCGGGGCATCTGTTTGTGATTCTTCTCCAATCGCGGCCCTCCGTGACCTGCCCTAGAGAGGATCAGGATTAAGATAAGACCCCCATTGTTCCCTCTCGCTTGGATCTTAATTCTCATTAATGTGTCCTGACTATCTGGAGTCATCGCTAGACTCTATTTCAATCAGCGGCATGGATTTACACGCTGGGCTTTCAGATATGCTTCCATGAGCAGGGCAATCACTTACGTGTAAGTGATTTGCACATGCATGAAAACATCTTATCTGAATGTTCCTGGCACGCTTTACTCATAACCTCAAGGAAAGGTGACTAATTTACAGCTTCACACAGTGGAAGTGACCTCGAGTTAATTAAATTACGCTATTTAACAGTATGTACTCTATGGATTATACCAGTGTATTGAACACGCCTAATGGGAATACACTGGGGTCCAGAAGTCTGAGACCATTGGTGAAAATACTTCTATTTTTAATTTTTTGTAGTTCAGTATATTTTTTATCAGCTTAAGAATTTCAGCAAGAAGTTGAATATGTTACGTAGTATTTTTTTATATATTTTATTTTATCCCCAATTTGGAATGCCCAATTCCCAATGCGCTCTAAGTCCTTGTGGTGGTGTAGTGACTCGCCTCAATCCGGGTGGCAGAGGACGGATCTCAGTTGCCTCCGCGTCTGAGACCGTCAACCACGCGTCTTATCACATGGCTTGTTGAGCGAGTTACCGCGGAGACATAGCATGTGTGGAGGCTTCACGCCATCCACTGCGGCATCCACGCATAACTCACCATGCGTCGGAAGCTTTGGTTTGATACATTCCAAAAATATTAATTAGCAAGTTAACAGCATCTTCTTTTAGAATTTGCACAGTAATTAATTTTCCATACTACACAGTATGTGGTGGAGATGTGTGAGATTGACTCATCTGGTGTGATCTAAAAGTCTTTAGCTCTATATGCTCAGGGATTGTAAGAAAGTCTCTCTTTTTCAATAATTTTCCCCTTAAATTCAGTGTAGAGAATGTTCCACCGAGGCCAGTGATTACTAATGGCAAAATGCCAATTTCCTCATCCTGTAACAGAGTAAAAGGTTGTACTGTGCTGCTCAGTTTTAGATGTTAAAGTTACAGTTATCAGATTCCTTTATAGCTTACATGAACTGTTTTAAGATCAGGTTGGTTTTTTCTTTATTGCAGGGTGGAGAACAAGTCCTTGACATTTCACAAATGTTATATATGATCCTGGATAGTAGTATCTCTTTTAATGTAGGACAATACAAATATTATATTTTATTACAATCTAGCCTCATTTCCTCAATTTCTTTTTTCAACTACTGTAATATTTCCCTTCCTTTACTGTTTACTTCTCATTATTTCATTTATTTAATTATTTTTAGCAGGGCTACAGATGATATTTCTCTCATATGTACACTACCAGTCAAAAGTTTGGACACACTTGGCTGAATTTATGTTTTTCATGTTAAAAAACGTTTGATCTTAAGGCTTATGTTTAAGTGCTTGAAATAAGTGTTGATGGCAGACACAAACTGTGCATATCTTAAATATGGATGAGATGGACCTGATAGTGAAGGAAAAGCAGCCAACAACTGGCCAATATTTAAAGAAACTCCTTCAGTAGGCTACTGTTCAAAAAGCACCTGAAGATGGTTGATGGTAACTTGCATATTTTTTCCATTAAATTCGACCCAAATCATTATCAAAGGACAAAGATGATTTACTCTAGCCATCGCTGGATGATATATTGTGTATATGTATCTTTCACATACCCTACACAATGTATTTTCAGTTACAATTTATCGATGCCTCAAAAATTGATCTATAAATTAACGTGCCAATCAATTATCGATATATTGATATTTTATGACATCCCTTGTGTCCAAAATTTTGACTTGTGGTGTTCCTACCCAAAGGTGTCCCATCACTATGGAAATGCGATAGAGTGGCAGGGATTCCTCATGACTGGCTTACTCATCCTGAAATACAGTCCACTGTGTTTCTTTTAGAAGCCTGACCTGAGCTAGGTATCACTAAGATTCGATCAGTACACAGCATGAAAAGAACTGCTTCACCTGAGCTGTTCCTATTAAATTCTAATGACTGCACCTCAAAGAAAATATCAGCCTCCATCAGTGCTGCATCAACGAAATTTCATGGAGCTTTAGTGCACAGTGCTTCACTGCATATCACATCAGAAACACCTGAGAGACCAAATGTTTTGATTGGATCTTCAGAGAGAAAGTGATGTGTCCTGGTGGTCCTTGCAGATCAACTCACAGCACACGGTGTGGTCATGACTGATAAAATTGAGTCCGGCTGCTGATGGGGCCCCTCGTCTGTCTGCAAGAGATTACCTCAGACACTCTCCACCAAAGCCCCTCGAACATGACCTCTCTACAAATCTTAAAGACCCCATGAAATCACCGGACAAGTGCAGATTTATTTCTTGTGTTGACATATTTTCTGCTGAAACAGATATAAATATATTATATAGACTGAATATTGTTTTATATTATATTTTTCCTCTATTTAGTCTTTAGTTACATCACAGCTATGAATTCTCATTCTAGAGAGGATTTGACTAGACAAAAATCTTAAATGCAAGATGAGTCATCAATGTTTTTGTTCCATTTTCCTGGAAGAGAAAGACTAAGTTAATCTGCTAAAAGTGAATTTTATCAAGGATTAGGAGTAGAGGTGGGGGAAAAACTATATTTATCATAATGTATTACCTCATAATTATCACAATTATACTTACATTACGTATCGCAATGCATTACCTAACAATATTGTATCAATATTTTAATGTCAAGAGTCTATTGTTGTTACAATTTTCACAACAATGACATCAAACAGACTGATCTCAATCACAGTATTTCGAAAGTTCGGCTGCTGAAATCGGTCTGCGCTTACCGAAATTTGATCCACTGCCCCCAGTGGTCAAAACTGGAAATGTTATTGAACATTTAAGTTTCCAAGTGAAATTTCGACAGAGTGCCTTCAAAAGCGAGTTTGCTATTCCTTCACATCATTTTTTTTTTTTTTTTTGTAGACACTGACGTGCCTATGCTCTACACTACTTCTAATGGCTTTACGATGAAATAAAACAGAAATTTCAGCACTTATTGCACAAAGCACTGAAGTCTGATGAAAGTGAGTGAGAAGCAAGGGAGTAAAACATAATCACTATATGCCTCCTAATTCCCATTTCTGTTTAGGAGTACACTAGCATGTAGATGGCCTCAAACCTAACACACAAGGACTAAAAGCCACAAAAACTCTAACTTGGTTTTCACAGGGTCTTTAAATCTGAAAGCAGCTGATGCAAACCTTCCCTCCAAAAGCCATGCATAAATGTACACACACATGTGCACACCCACACACAAGCACCTGTCAGACAATGGTGTCTTATTTCCTAACGCTCTTTGAATTTTTATCCAGTCTCTGCGAAACACTCCTCAGATTGTTGAATGATGTAGTGACACTTCAGTGACATCGAAGATTAGCCGCATGGTGATGTGGCGCACAGATCAAAGCGCTTTAAATGATGGGGGATGTGCTGATTCATGCTCAATAGCTCTTTTATGTGTGCTAACATTGGTATTCAGACAGAGACTGGGTCACCATTCAACTGCCAGCGTCTAAAGGTGGGGTGTGCACCTCACAACAAACCGATATGGTGTAGTGTTACATGGGTTGCTAGGAGGCAGGAGTGGACGAAGACAAAAAGAGAAGCCAGAACAACAATGGCACGCTTTCACCAGGACCGTAGACATTATAAACTAGTCCACAATGGGACTGGCTAATGCTTTATTGAATGTTTATTATTAAACTGTTGGAAATGATACAGGTTGTCTCTTGTGTGTAGTTGGTTTGGCCTGATTATTTTTTCAACACAGTAAATAGAAGAAAAAGAATGATGTCTATGCTAGTGTTGTCACGGAACCAACATTTCAGTAGTCGGTACCGATACCAGTGAAATTTCATGGTTGTTGATACCAATTTAGTTACCACAGCATAAATATGCTAATATGACAATGTGCTATTGAACACACCCGTTTAGCCTATTTAAAAAGTTAAATTTCAATGTAAATAATAAATTTAAAAAAATGCATGTTTCCTTCAAGAGTTTTTCAATCAAGGATGCATTGCTTAAGTGTTTTTAAGTAGTGCCAAACGGGCTGGTTTGAGTATTTCTGTAACTGCTGATCTCCTGGGATTTTCACACACAACAGTCTCTAGAATTTACTCAGAATGGTGCCAAAAACAAAAAAACATTCAGTGAGGGGCAGTTCTGTGGATGGAAATGTCTTGTTGGTGAGAGAGGTCAACAGAGAATGGCCAGACTTGTTCGAACAGACAAATTCTACGGTAACTCAGATAACCGTTCTGTACAATTGTAGTGAGAAGAATATCATCTCAGAATGCTATTCTGAGATGCGGGTTGGTGCTGTTTTGGCAGCACGAGGGAGACCTACTCAATATTGGGCAGGAGGTTTTAATGTTGTGGCTGATCAGTGTATATATATTTACATGAATAATTTGTACTGAGTATTTACATTGTTATAACAAGTGCTAAAACTGTACTGTCTCTTTAAGAATAGTGTTTCACAGAAGTGTTTTGGTTGAGCGCGTATTAATAGAGTGGAGTCGTGCCACTTAGCCACATATGTGCTATGTGTGATTAGAATTAATGTTTCTATTTTTGTTTTTGATCAACAATTGACTGTAAAGAACAGAAAGGATATTAAAAAGACATTATTCAATGACAAATGGATTGCGTGAATCTTGTCTTTGGACGCACATTACAAGAAACGAGTCAAACCACACTATTACTCAAAAAAACAATAATAAAAGGACCCCTGGTGCTAAACGTACTCCTCACTATACTATTCAATCACTGTTTTTTGTGAAATCTGAAAATTTACCAGCCAGTGGCAAATCACAGACAGAAATGTCTTCCTGTACCACCAAAATTAAAGCGTCTGCCAAAATAAAGACCAGCATAGCTATGCCCCATGCAGGTTAAGAAAACATTACATAAATATGGTACTGTTTTATAATAATAATAATAATAATAATAATAATAATAGTTGTTGTTGTTTTTAAAATTATACAAAAATATAATTTCTATACCTAATAATAACTTATTATTGGGTTCCAAAAAATAACAATGAAAGGTGGTCTGAAACCACAAAGTCGACAAAAACCGGTACACAGTTAAAAGATACAATGTGAAGATGAAATTAATCTGTTTCTTCCCCCTCTATTTTTCACTGTATTATTTTTATAATTTTTCTTTTTAAGAGGACTCAAGTGTGAACACCCTTTCTTTGAACAGTATTTCAATTGGCAATAGAGTGTGTTTGCCCATGACTTAATTTTGGTCAAAAGGAAACACTTAATAGGTTTTTTTTTAAATGTTAATATATCACAGTACAAATCGCAATCGCAAGTTTTTTTTTTTAATAATCTCAATTAGATTTTTCTCCAAATCGTAATCTAGAGTCAGACGGTCATTATCACATAATAAACCCCTTCAGGGTGATATAAGACCACCCTGACAGGGTTTATTTTGCGATGACTGTAAATGATTCCTTACATATTCAGTTATCACAAACGAAAAAAAAAAAAAAAAATAATTAAAGGTGCGAGAACCCTGAAGACCCTTGGGCTTTCTTTGCATTCTTTGACTTTTATTGCTATTATTTTGTGCCGTGAGCAAAGTTCTCATTTCAGATTGACAGGTGATTTCTTGTAAAAGGTGATTGAAATCGGTGACCTTGATATTTACCAAGTTTAGAAAGTAATGACTTTTAAGTAGCCTTCCAGCTTTTAATGGTTCAGCCTTCTTTTTGACACAGCTCAAATATATACAAATTTGAAATGTCAGAATGTGTGAAGACTTGGTGCTGTTAAGTTCTAAAGAATACTTCTCAGCGGGCTGAAATAATGTCAGTTGGAAACTGTCGTTAGCTGTAAGTGCTGGGGAGGTTTTCTGCATCCAGCTGTGTAATAGCAGCATTCACCGAAACATGAATGTCATTATTAATTTTACCATGACATTTTGCATATCATTTAAAGAAGGCATTGATTCCCACTGTTATGAATTGACAAGTGGGAGGTTTGGAGCGGTTGAAAATGGGTTGAACTGATGGGAGAGTCTAATAACAATTGCTTAAAGAATGCTGTAACAACAACTACAATATGCTGCTGAGTTTATGTGTATCATAAGATTGGATAAATATTTCAAGGCTTCAGTTCTGTTTTTATAATGATATACTGTTGATATGAGTAGATTAGAACCAAGTAAAACTATTTATTTTCTGTTGGAAACTAATAATTGTTCAGTGTACAATGACCTTTTGCTCTGTTGTGCAGCTGTTGTTGTAAGGTCTTCAATTGTTTTATCAGAAGATTTACATGTTATGTTTAAAGGAACAGTTCCCCTAAACTGTCTTAAAGGGATAGTTCACCCAAAATGAAAATTCTCTCATCATTTACCCTCATGCCATCCCAGATGTGTATGACTTTCTTTCTTCTGCTGAACACAAAGTTTAATCTTCAGCCCAATTAAATAATTTTGGAGCTGAGACAAAGTCTTAAAGAGCACCTATTATGGTTTTTCTAATATTACCTTTCATGTAGTGTGTTATATAGCTGTTTGTGAATGTAAAAAAGTGTGCAAAGTTTCAAACATCAAAGTTGAGTTATTGACAAATTGAGTTATTGACTCCCAAAAGAAAGAACCGATTCTGAACACCTGAAACGAGTCGTTAGTAATTCCAGACTTACTTCCTGTACTAACCTACATAATTTGGTAAGAAAAAACCCGCCTCTGGTCTTCACTGCCTGCTCGCGAACAGCTTTGACCCGCCCTCAAACACGACAATGACTAAGCGGTAGACCAATCACAACAGACTGGGACATCTGACCAATCAGAGCAGAGTAGGCTCTCTGAAAGGAGGAGTTTAGAATGAATCCTTTAGAACGGATCATTGAATGAGTCGTTTTTGACAATGGGAAAAAAGGCAATGCTGCAATTTAAATTATAAGCAAATTAGTGTTTTTTGACCTTGGATGCATGTAAATCTATTGTATGAGACCTTTAAAACAAAATTAGGCATGTTTAAAAACCATAATAGGTGCTCTTTAACACTGATGAATTTTTATGATCACACTTATTCTTAAGTCTAGGAAAAAGAGCAAAATTACATAGTTCTTAGAACTTTGACAGACCCCAGACAGGCCCCAAACATCAAAAACATTTTCAGTCTAGTCACGTTCCAATTTAGATAGGGAAATGAACTTGCATTATGTACACGACAAAAATGGAAAAGTTTTTGGGAGACCACACACTTTGTAAAAATCCTGTAAATTGAAATGCACATTCCAGAAATAATTATAGTCACAGAATGTAGAAGGGTTGACACTCTGAAGAACATAATATTTAATTGTATTCATTGTCATTTTCACATAAATGGGGAAAAACTGGCGTTATTGATGGGACATCTCAAATGTTACGGACCTGACATAGCACTGAAATGCAGTGACCTCATAAATGTGTCTCTTTCCATTTTAAGGTGCACTCAGCAACTTTTGTCTTAGTGTCATCTTGGACTCACAATGACACCTAGCGGCTTGGATGCAGCATCGTTCAAAATCAATAGTTTTCAGTTTCAGATGCCATTGTAGAAATTTTGTATTCACAGTCAGCCATGATTACTTTAATCAATGAGTGAAAGTGTCCAATAACAGGACAGTTACTGAGATTAAGCGAATAGGCTGTATAGGCTGGTCATGCGATTCTGGACCCGCTCCATATACAATAAAACAACTTTTATAAGATTACTGAAATGACTGGAGTCTTTATTTTAATATTAGCGGTCATAATGTCCTACATATATTGCAAATTACAATTCATGTCTTTAGGAGTTCAACTTTTTAAATGAGGAACAAATTACTGAATGCACATTTGAAAAAGAAGCGCTGTTATGACAAAATACCTTTATATAATTCTCATTTCCTAGTCTTTCTGTAAAATGATTATTGTAAACACAAAGTGAAAACAAAGAGTCATTTGATACCTCCTTTGCAACCATGGCTGGTTGACTTTTTTTTTTCTAGAAATGGTGCACCCCTAATAAGAGGTGGATGAACAATGCAATTTCCTTTAAAACATAATAATTAGAGCACTATAATACAGATAAATATAGACCTTAATGAACAATTTAAAAGAGGTTTTGTTCCTTTGCTTAAAACTTTATTTTCCATGGTATGGTTGACATTTCTGTGGAATTGCCTATACAGGTATTTACATTGATATCTAGAGCAGGTACTAAATCGGTACTGTCTCTTTAATAGCGACTGTTCAGTAATTGTATCACAGAAGTGTTTTGATTGAGTGCTTTTTAACAAGAGTGAAGTCGCAGGGCTTCTTTACTGCATACATGCTTTGTGTGATTAAAATTAAATGTTTCTATTTTTGTTGTTTTTGATCAACAATTGATTAAAAAGAAAATAATGGATATTATAAAGAAAAATTATTCAATGACAAAAGGGTTGGGTGGATCTTATATTTGGACACACAATACATGGAACAAGTCAAACCAAACTTTTGACCTTAAGGATCTTGGTTCTGAACTTCTTCGCCACTATAGTAATTTACACATACTAAAAATGTATCAGCCAGTGGCTAATCACAGACATTTTTGATTGCATAGTGCAGAATTTTGTCACATATGCAAGTTATTTACTCGCATTAGAGGGTTGTGCATAGAGTAAAAGATCGGTCTTTTAACAATTGATATCAGGATTGTTCAAATGAAAATGGCTATTAATCAGAGAATCTATATTTTTACCCTTCCATCAACACAGTTTCTTGTACAACTGAATTTGACATTCTGTAGTTGAATTCTCTTGATATCATATTTAACATGGTTATATCATTCTAATCTTTAAATGTATCATAATTGGATGTTTGATCTGGACCATGGATAACAACAGAGAGGATGTGATTGAGTTGTCTTTCTCTATTTCTGCACTGTATTTATCCTGATAGACATGAGGTGGTTTGAGCTCTCAGTCCTTCTGCTTCAGACATGGATCACTTCTTTTGCTTGAGGCTGACTCAATAGCCTTGATTTCCCCAGGGACAAATACAGTAGCCGTATTCATAAGGGATCACAAAGAGGCTGCTCTTTCAACTGGACGAAAGGCCCTTGGAAAATTTAATATGCTCCCGTTTGACTAAAATTTCAGATTATGTCAAACATACATTTGAACACTTGAATTGTAGTTAAAGCAAGAGCAGCAGTAAGATATTTTTAAGGCTATAAAAACAATTAGGCTTAACGTGAATTTTTATTAAAATAGGTTTTTGAAAATGGACCTTATTTACTTTCTTAATGCACATATCCGATTTTATTGTACATGATTCATCGGTGTATATTACTCCAAATTGTAAAAATGTCTTCATAATCTATCTTTTATCAAAATGTAATAGCTTGCTTTGCCCCTGAAACGACTTTATTTTCCGCTGATTTCACCAGGCCCTCTTATTTTACAATCACTCCCCTCCAACCATCTCGCTCATTCTGGTATGTAACACCAGACACTTGTCACAATTTCCAACAGACACAATGTAATCCCCAAATTTTTCCCTTTGTAAATCCTGTTTCGCCCAGAAATGCATCAGATTACAGAAATAAAGTATTCACACAAATATGAAAATTCTCTCATCATTTACTCATCTTCATGCCATCCCAGATGTGTGTGACTTTTTTCTTCTGCAGAACACAAACGAAGAATTTTAGAAGAATATCTGAGCTCTGTAGGTCCACAAAATGCAAGTAAATGGTGACCAGAACTTTTAATGTCCAAAAAGCACTTAAAGGCAGCAAAAAACTAATCCATATGACTCCAGTGGTTAAATCCATATCTTCAGAAGGGATATAATATGTGTGGGTGAGAAACAGATCATTATTCAAGTCCTTTTTTTAGCATAAATCTCCACTTTCACTTTCACATTCTTCTTTTGTTTTTGCCGATATCGCAATTCTTTGTTCATATCGCACCTACTGGGAAGAGAGGAGAATTTATAGTAAAATAGTTGCCCCATTTCCCAACGAACACCATATTTAATAATTAAGTTAACAAGTTAAAGAATAGGAATTATATATCTGCTAAAATATGTGCAAAATACTCTCTAAAATTCTTAAATAAGACATACTATAATGTTAATTGTAAAGCAAAGCTGTTTAAGCAGTACATTCAGTTCTGTTTTACTTCACTAGGATGTCCGTCTTGTATATATGTATATTTTGAAGACTTCAGCCTGGTCAAATCAATCTGAAGTCTGAACTTTTAACATTCCAGTCAGTCAGTAGTCAGATTCAATTGTTAGGAAGTGGCTTTTGGCTTTTTAATCTGAGGTATCAAATCTTCACAAATTTTCTGGGCCATGAAAGTATCATAATGCTTGGCATATGCCACCGTTGCACTGTGAATGCTAATGTCTGCTTTTCAGATCTTCACAAACTTTCCTTCACTGCTTCCTATCCCTGATTTAAATATCAGTGCTGGACAGTAGATTGCTGTGAACACAGATGCACAGAATAAGACTCATAAACAGAGCCTTAGTGTAGCCATTGCATTATTTATTGCAATAGTTTAGTTAAATTGTAAATTCGAATTATGATGAAAGAAACTCAGAGCTGGATCTTTGTTCATCTTTATTTCTGCAGCAGAAAAAAACATGCTGGTCGTGACTGGCTGGGTGACCTTATCTCTTTTTAGCCCAAGCAATCTCTCATTTTTTAGTTAGAAACTAAGTCTGAGTCCATGCGAGATGATTCACCATTATAATACTGTTACTGTATACTGTATAATACTAATACTGTAATTAATTGTCTCATTATAAGTGTACACTGGTCAATCAGCAAGATCTTTCTCCAATTCATTTTAGCGCCCACTTTTTTTTTTAATTAAATGTAAAAAAAGTGCTCCAAACTCACTAAATTTAGCTTCTTTGCCTTTGAGAATAAAGAATGTTATCTTTTCCCACAATTGGATATCTTTTCCATTGCACTGCATGAGGATATATTTATTTAAGCCAGCAGAATACAGTGGGCCTTTCAGCTTTTTTCCAGAAGATAGCAATGAGCTTTTTCACTTTCAAAATACTCATATCTGTTCAGTTCCTTTCTGATGGAAGAAAGCTAAACAATAAGCTCTGTATGAAAGATGTTTTTGTCACTAGCTTGATGCTGCAGTCCTCTGGTACTTTTCTTTGTTGTAATGTTAGTACCATATATGGTGTGTTTTGCATGTAGCTGATATTTCATGCTTGTTGTTTTTCTGTGATACTATATTTCTGCTGTACAATGACTACAAATAACTAGGAATGTCAAAAGTACCAGTAACAAGTCAGAAATAAAATGGTTGGCTTGACCAGTTTTTCTTCTGTATTTATAGTTCCAAGAACCGACTCATTTCGGTACCTGAGTGCTTGCGTGCACGGACATGCATATATAAGCTTGTATTGGAGCCCGGCTGACGCATTGCTCTGTTATGACTGGCTAGATGACCTTATCTTTGATTAGCCGAAGCAATCTCTCACACTTTTTGGTGAGAAGCTAAGTCTGTATCTGAGATGATTTACCATCACAATACTCGTCAAGAAAAATGTAACTGTCTCATCCCTGGCCTGGCCTTCTCCTCCAATACATCACTTGGGCAATAATATCTTTGAGGATCATTTCTCTGACACATATTTGTGTGTCATCCTTCTGCTGATGTCATGAGGCAGAGTGATATCAAAATCTGAGAGAATGTTTCAGCTCGTTGAAGGGTGATAAATGTTGCAGACACATTTGAAAATCAGGTTCATGTCACTGTTTTCGGAAAGAGCGGGAACTTGACACTCATATCTACAAACTCTGTCTTCCTTGCACCTTTAGGAAGCTGGAATGCTTGTGTTTTTTGAAAGCACATCTGCCTTATATCTCTGATAGTGACAGCTAAACTACTAAAAAATGAAGTTTGCTAAGCTAGCAACTTAGCTACAGAAAATTAGTTAAGCTAAGATGAAATCTACCCTACAGCTACTTTGCAACAGGAGCATGCTAGATTTAATGCTTTTTCATATTTTTTCCCCCGAAATATGAAGTATTTAAAATTGTCTGTAGGGTTTAATTTGATCTAATATATGTTTTTTATGAAACAAACAAGTAAAAAATATCCAAATGAAGTACAACAGAAAAACTAGATTAATTAAGTTTGTAGACAAACTTTGATGTTGGCTTGACGTTGTCTTGTCTGAAAAAAATAAATAAAATAAATAAAAAGTTTAAAAACAAGCTTAAAAGCTTGGGGTTTTATAGATAGATAGATAGATAAATAGATAGATAGATAGATAGATAGATAGTAGGGGTGTAATGCCCGTTTTTCACATGATGCGTAGCAGTGCGTAAGCAGCGCAGATGCGGTGCGTAGGCGGAGCGGAAGCAGCACGCGCTTGATTATGCTTTCATAAGACGCGTTTGCAGTGTGCAACTGAACCTGTGGCTTTTGTATACCACAAATACAACAAATGGGTATTTCCATTATCGCCATTATGTTGTGTCCCCCTCTCCCACACACCGTATAACATACTGTGTAGTGTATTTCACATGAAAAAAATCTTTATATATACAGTGTATATATATATATATATATATATATATATATATATATATATATATATATATATATATATATATATACTTCTGATCGCATTTGTTATTTTTGCATCTCCTGGTAATAGTGTATTTTGGTTTTCTTTGCTTTACCTAGTCCTGAAAGTCATATGGTGACTGCAAAACACAGTAGACTTTAATTATATGCATTTATGGTGAAATTTCTATATTTTCGTGTCAATCCATGTTCATTTTGACCATGAACAATGCGCATGAATAAATCACTTTAATTCAGCGCGTGCAGCACAGCAAAAATAGACTCGGTGCGGAAACGATCGCTGCACTGCTGCTTCTGCACCGCTCCTACAATGCATTGCCATGCTGCACCCCTGTGCGGTCTAAATGCTCTAATCTGATAACATATCCAAAGAATAATCTATTTGGTAAACACTTCAACAGGTTTGCCCTTAAATAACAATCATTGTTTTACAACAGTAACCATAGTTTAACGATGTAATTTGTAGTAAAATCATAGTAACCACAATATAAACATATATAAACACATATATCAAAACCATGATTTCTGCTCAGAAAACTATGGTCATGTTTACTACAATATTACTATAGTAAAACCATGGTTAATTTTTGTCAGGGTCCTTAACTAAAAAAATTTTTTTCTCTAATTATTAAATTAACATTTTAACTTAATACCTGCACTAATACATGCATCAACATAAAGTGCAATTCAAATTCATCTCAAAATATATTCAATATTCGGAAGCTGTACATCACTATAAAAGGAATAACCTTGCTATTAAAATGCATATGAGGAGGGATGTTGTGATAATACTGCTTGAATATTTTAATAATACGTGGAAATCCCACATGAACATCCCAAGTGCTTTAGTTATTGTGTCTGTCCAAATTAGCACTGAGTGCCTGCTTAAAAATGGAAGGGAGTGTGTGCAGTTTCGGCTCACCTGCAGCTCTTTTCCTGCATAATGGAAGCGTAAATGATTAATCGTGTATTACTGTAACAGCATTTTAATGTCATTAATAAAAGCGCATTATTGACGCTCGAGATAGATTACAGAAGAAACAAGAAAAACTTGCGCACGTTTTAAACCCTCACACGCATTATTGACACGTATTGCTAGTATACGGTACTCGCGCTGAGCAATGTCTGCAAACAGTGCCTGTTTTGTAAAAGTTTTTTGACCATCGCTGTTGTAATTGACTGCAAAAAGAAAATGTTCCCAGAAAGGAGAAACGCAGGGGGCTTCTCTATCAGCGGCCCGTTTCTCCGCTTTCCATTTTCAACTACATACAATGCATGCAGAACAGTGATGTCATCAAGTTGACCCACGTGAAACACAGGCAGAGCATATCCATCTACAGATCTATTCAGGCGCATTAGCGGAGGTTGTAACTGTGCCAGTCTGTTTGATGATTTGTTTTCTTCACCAAATCTTGTGCTTCAGATGCGTCATTAAACTTGAGGTGAACCGACCATGGTGCCAATGCTTACCAAACCATGGGTGGCGAACTGAACGATTCACTTTTTTACAGAGAACTGTTACACTCCTAATAGGTAGGTAGGTAGGTAGAGATAGTTAGTTAGTTAGTTAGTTAGTTAGTTAGTTAGCTAGCTAGCTAAGGTAGACCGATATATTTGTTTGACCGATTAGTTGGTGCTGATTGTTGATTTTTTGAACAATTGGTTATCTGCACAAATCTATGCCGATAGTTGCAGATAGCTTGGAGGATTCTACAGTTAGAACAGCTTGGTTTTACAGTACAACGGCTTATAAAGGTGAAATAAAAACAACCACTGACACCTCGTGGGGAACTGCTAAATTTAAGAGGTGTGGTAAATTTTTCTAAGGAACTGTCAAAGACAAGGAGTGTTCAGCATCACACACACCTGAGATACATTCAAAACAAGAGATATATTTCCTGTACTTACTTCAAAACTGCTCCAGTCACAAATCATTAGGATTTGTTCACCCTCTTTAGTTCATGAATAATCAATTGCGTGAAGACGTCTCAGTGCCATTATTGCAGGATAAACTATTCTTTTTTCTGTTATTACTGTGATCATGATGATCATGCAAATATGGTGAGCTATTCAAACGGGTTTGATACAGATTCACACTGTGAAAAGTGACTCTCGAGCATGCACGTTGAATGACAGAGCATGTGAGTGCACAGCTGTGCGCAAACTGACTGCATACTGATCAGCTATACTCAGATATTCATTGTTGTTCAATTCATGCGTTACATTCTTGCCAGTTTTTTTTCACACTCTAATTGTTATGCGATTCAGGGATACACAAAATTACCGTAAATATTCTTGAAAAAGGGCACCTCACAAATCATACACATTTGATATTGATACAATTGAACAAAGACAGACAGACAGACAGACAGACAGACATATAAATAGATGGATGGTTCCTTTGTTTTAGGAAAATCACTTTTGAGCCATTTCAGAGCAAAAACATAATTATCGAGGAATAAATACTGAATATTGTCTATAGGGTGAAAAATATCAAGATGGAATGTTTGTAGCCATATGGCCCAGCCCTAACACTGACCTACTCAACATATCTGAAACACATGCATTAACCTTTGGCGATGGCTCTGACAGGGCTAACAACCTATATTTGTCCAGGTTTTATATTTTAACCTAATTCTAAGTGACTGTTAAGTGATAGATAGCTTTAATTAAAAGCCTATTTATGTCAAGTTGCAAGAGTATGTACTCTGAGAGAAGAGAGAACAGTGTTTAACTTTGTCAACAGGTTTTATTAACATCATTGTTCTTGTGCTAATTAAAAGAATTACAACAGAATTAGGCACCGATGTAAGCATGCAAAATATAACTGTAGTAAGGTAAAATAATGTGCCTTGGGATTTGTAGTGTTGATGGCCAACAGATGGAGTCTGAACTTGGAAGCTCCTGTTGAATGATGCCCATGGGGTACCTCAGATTTTGCTTTTCCTCATGTCATTTTCTAATAAATAATTCAATTTATGTAAAAATTATTCTGGTGTCATTATTTATGACAGATACAGCTAGCAAACAAGGGTTGTGTTCGTTTCAGTCGTTGCCACTGGCAATTCTTTCTATATACAACAAAAACTTCTGTGTACTGACGATAAAGACATGTCTAATTTTCTTTCGTAAAAACCCCTTATACAAAATACAGTTGATTTATGAAATGTTAGTCATTTCAGTGTAAATGACTGTAGTAATTTCCATTTCTAAGTGATTAATCCCAAATCAAGGGAGGCGTTCATGTGTCGTAATCACTCTAATCTGCATCTTTACACAAATTCCTCACATTTTTTAAAGGCTTTTACATCTGGATTTCACACCACTTATCTTCTTCATAGGCTGGTATGCGTTCTGCCCTTTTTACTGCCACTTACAGTACTGCATGTCTGACAAATCACAAGCTATGCAGGTTTTTCTTTTACTGTACCTTTTTATGTCACCACCTCCGAGTATGCTGGGACAAAGTGCGATTCGAGATGGTTGGATTAATGAGTTCATTCGGCTCTAAATTTTCGTTGAAGTCTTGATACAAAGATCTTTTGGCATTAGAACTCAATATGTTTGTGTTGTCTGTGCAATTGGAAATGAGTTTAAAATTCTATTTCCGTAGAAGAGGGGTCCCTCTTTTGAGGTTCGCTTTTGATTTGAATGTTGTGTTAATCGCTGTATGAGTGGTTCAAGGAATAGTTCACTTAAAACATGAAAATTATGTCATCATTTAAAACAAACATTATATTTCATTCTTCTACACGACACAAAAGGAGATATTTTGCAGAATGTACTAGATACTATTTTCCATACAATAAATGGATGGTGATTTATACTATCAAACTCTAAAAGTAAAAAAAAAAAAAAAAAGGCACCATTAAAGTACCCTTTAAACAGTCCACTTGACTCTTCCTCAAACTTTCAAGTCTTCTGAAGCCATATCATAGCTTTGAGTGAGAATCAGACCAAAATGTAATTCGTAATTCACTGATAATCATTCCATCCGCTCTAATTCTCAAATCTCATTAGCACTGTGTTTGTTCAAACATGGCATCTCCAAACTAAATGACAAACATCGCTGATTCTCACAAGCCTTGTGACCAGTCACGCGTTTGAATGTTTTGAATTGAACATTACTGTGAATGAGCTTTGAAAGAATCGGTGGAAGGGACATTTTTAGTGAATAACGTCTTAAATTTCAGCCTGGGTATTAATACCTACTAATTAGCCCACTAATAATGAGATGTCCTGTCAGTTGTCTATGTATTTAGGAATAGTGATGTCATTACATAGACCTATGTCTATATCTTTAACTAGATATTAGTCTATTGTATTTTGTATGCTACATTAATTATAACTAAGGCTCCAGACTGTGACTAAGTAGTTGCATGTTGCAACCATTTTTCCTGCCGGTGCGATTACATTTTGTTAGAGGTCGCACTGTTGCCACTACAGAGTTGGTCAACTCTCTTTGATTATGCCGTTGCATAGAAACCTCAAAGGCAAACGCTTCAATAATGAAACAGAACAAAACAGCTCTTCCCAGATGTACAGCGTGAAGCGAGTGCAGAACAGGTGTGTTTACTTGTGGACTGGTCTCGACCACACAGCACAGATAACAGTCTGGAGCCCTGAAAATAATAATAATAATAAAAAATACATTTCAGTCTGTTTATCGCTAATAACTATAAATGTAAATTTTAAATTGAAGTTATATAGAAGAATACAAAATGCTGCAAAACAGTCTAGCTGGACCTTTTAAATGGTTTTAGTATTTTATTGTAATTTTGTTTTATAAAGATTTGATTAATTGATAATTCATTGATTTATCCATGGCAAAGAGGCTTTGGCTCTTGTTCAGATTTTAGTGCTCTATGTGGTGTTTGAGTTATCCAGCAGCTCATCAGCATAAGGTTAATGGGCAGCAGCTTCCTCCTGCAGTCTGCTCCTGCTGACATTTCCTGAAGTTCTGCATGCTGGAGCCGCCTGGAGTCTGGACTCCTGCTGGCAGCTCAGAGCTTCACCTTGCTGAAGACTGAGTTATCACTGCAGGAGAGACATGCTGCTTTCCTAAGCCAAACAGTTTCTGAAACCTATCACAGTTTTCCTGGGTAGGTTCAGGGAGCCCATCTCTTTTCTTAACAGGCTGTCCACAGCTCTCCACATTGTAATTTCTTCAGAGAGAGTTTATTGCCATCATCACCGTGAATACATGAATCAGGATGTAACTTTAAACAATAGTTCACCCTGAAAATTCTTCTGTGGGAGTCAAAAAGTATGCTAGGCAGTATGTTCACATTGCCCTTTTCCATAAAATGAAAGTGATTGGTGTCCAGGTGCTGTCAAGCTCCAAAAAGAAAGCACTCTGAAAGTGTCTTAAAGGAATAGTTCACCCTAAAATAAAAATTATCTCATAATTTACTAACCCTCATGCCATCCCAGATGTGTGTCTTCTGCTGAACACAAATTAAGAAGCTCTGTAGGTCCTTACATTGCAAGTGAATGATGATCAGATCTTTGTAGCTCCAAACATAAAAGTAATCAATATGACTCCAGTGGTTAAATCCATATCTTCAGAGCCTATATGATAAGTATGGTTGAGAAACAAATAAAAAATGTTAGTCCTTCTTTCATCTGAAAATCCACTTTCACTTTCAGGTGTGAAAGTGAAACTAAACAGGCACCACATGTGACTTTCAGATGTAAAAGTGAAAGTGGAGATTTAGAGTATAAAAGGACTTACATTTTGATCTGTTTCTCAACCACACCTATTATATTGCTTCTGAAGATATAGATATAACCACTGGAGTCGTATGGATTACTTTTATTTTACCTTGTGATTTTTGGAGCTACAAAGGTCTGGTCGCCATTCACTTGCATTGTATGGACCTACAGAGCTGAAATATTCTTCAAAAAATCTTTGTTTGTGTTCTGCTGAAGAAAGAAAATCACATCTGGGATGGCATGAGGGTGAGTAAATGATGAGAGAATTTTCATTTTTGGGTGAACTATCGCTTAAACAGTAGCCAATACTGTTTAGCTTTTCGAGGTCCAGATGAGAAGATTATAATAGAATAACAGCTTATATTTATATGTCTTTTCCTCACTTCAAAGCCATCGTATGGCTTCAGAAGGAATATAGCACAGTTATCTATTTTATCATGCTTTTTGTCATTTTTTGTTATTTTATAACCCCTTGTCACCATTCACTTTCATTGTGCTAAACTTCTTCTGTGTTCCACGGAAGTAAAAAACAAACAAACAAAAAAACTATATATGTTTGGCATGACATTTGGGTGAATAAATGTTAGAATTTTTTATTTCAGGGTGAACTTTTCCTTTAAGGGCTCTGTCATGGGTAATATTTGTGAACAGCAAAACACCAAACTGTCATGAAACATTTTATTATCATTGTCAGGTTTAGAGGCAAAAAGAAATAACAAGGAGGCTTCCGGTCAGTGGTGACGAACAGATGTTTTTGCTTACTCTGTAAGATTTTGTGAAATGACAATGTGGTTTACCCCTAGCGAATCTATGTCGATTATAAAATCAAAGAAAGAGAAGAGATTCCAAATAACTTCAGATATTTGAAAGTTCTATCTATGAACTATTGTTAGCAACAAAGTTTGTGAATTCTTTTGAATTATGTTTTCTATGGCTACAGCTACTAGTATGAATGTCCTTGAGTTAAATTCAACAATAAAACTGAGTAAAGGCAATATTTTCTTAAATTGTTCTCTAACGCAGAACATATTCTAATTTTTTCCACCTTTGGAAAGTTGTGGAAAATTAGGCAACATTTTTTAATAGTTTAACATTTGAATTTTATTTTTTTTACTGTTGAGCAAATGATGATTCAAAAATCGTATTTGTTGTTTGCATTGATAAGGGTCTGTAAGGCCATTAGGTGCATTATGGTAGTCTGTCTAAACTTTTACTATTATGATTTTGAGCAATGGATGCTGAAATCCAGTTAATTCAATATCAGACCAATACAATAACAAACAACCCATTAGTCAGTGGGTTGACTAATTGGTTGACTCTCTCTCTTGCACATAGACACTCATACACATAGAGTTTGGTAAACACATGCATTGATTATTAGAGGTATTAGATGACATGCATATTCAGCGTCCATGGAAAGAATATGGATGTGTTGTGTACAGTAAATCAAAGCGTCTGGGATGGTGCCATACATTTCAAATCAGATTAATTGTCCGGTGGGATGGCTTCCCAGTTTCAGGAAAGACACCGTGGAGATTTTGATGGATAGAATGTCTTTATTCTCCCCCACAAACAAGTCATATGCCAGTGTATTCAAATCAGATTTGGAATCAAATGAAGCTGGGCTCTGGATTGCACTGTGGGAGTTTATTACCTATCTGAATGCACAGACCTGCTGAGGCTAGCAGTTACTATGGGGTACCATCAAATGAGAATGCAAAAATGAACATGCTTTCTTTCCAAAGAAAACAGTGTAATATTTTGCTGAGCATTCCTTGAAATTTGTTCAAATAGCCAAAAGTCATTTCTGATCTAATCAGATTTCGTTTGATTTCGTTTGAGACATTGGGTTTTAGTATTATCGTCAGATATTGGCTTTGATTTCCAGATTACTAACATTTACAAACTGTTAACAAAATTATTTTGGTTCCATTGTTTGGTTTTGATTGATTTGAGCAAGGAAATCAGTACAGTGTGTTTTAAATAGCATGATATTAAGCCCTGAAGCACTGAATGATTTGAAGTTGTATTTTGGTTCCTTGCACACCTATGTTTTCTATAATGAATAGAACTTTGATTTCTTTAACCAGGTTGCTTCGCAATCTTATAAAAAACATTTTATTTGAATCTTGTAGAAGTTATTTTTTAGCTGAGTACTTTTAATGAATTGTGAATCATCGTTAAGTTGAAAAAAAACTTAATGATTTTATTTTTTTGCCATATCGCCCAGCTCTAATCCAAGCAGACATAGCCTACGACACACACCTTATAAACTCAGCAAAAAAAGAAACGTCCTCTCACTTTCAACTGCTTTTATTTTCAGCAAACTTAACGTGTAAATATTTGCATGAACATAAAAAGATCCAACAACTAAGACATAAACTGCAGTCAAAATCAAAAGTAACAGTCAGTATCTGGTGTGGCCACCAGCTGCATTAAGTATTGTAGTGCATCTCCTCCTCATGGACTGCACCAGATTTGCCAGTTTTTGCTGTGAGATGTTACCCCACTCTTCCACCAAGGCACTTGCAAGTTCCCGGACATTTCTGGAGGGAATGGCCCTAGCCCTCACCCTCCAATCCAACAGACGTGCTCAATGGGATTGAGATCCGGGCTCTTCGATGGCCATGGCAGAACACTGACATTCCTGTCTTGCAGGAAATCTCGCACAGAACGAGCAGTATGGCTGGTGGCATTGTCATGCTGGAGGGTCATGTCAGGATGAGCCTGCAGGAAGGGTACCACATGAGGAAGGAGGATGTCTTCCCTGTAACGCACAGCATTGAGATTGCCTGCAATGACAACAAGCTCAGTCTAATGATGCTGTGACACACCGCCCCAGACCATGACGGACCCTCCACCTCCAAATCAATCCCACTCCAGAGTACAGGCCTCGGTGTAACGCTCATTCCTTCGACGATAAACACGAGTCCGACCATCACCCCTGGTGAGACAAAACTGTGACTCGTCAGTGAAGAGCACTTTTTGCCAGTCCTGTCTGGTCCAGCGAAGGCGGTTTGTGCCCATAGGCGACGTTGTTACCGGTGATGTCTGGTAAGGACCTGCCTTACAAAAGGCCTACAAGCCCTCAGTCCAGCCTCTCTCAGCCTATTGCGGACAGTCTGAGCACTGATGGAGAGATTGTGTGTTCCAGGCAGTTGTTGTTACCATCCTATACCTGTCCTGCAGGTGTGATATTCGGATGTACCGATCCTGAGCAGGTGTTGTTACACGTGGTCTGCCACTGCGAGGACGATCAGCTGTCCTTCCTGTCTCCCTGTAGCGCTGTCTTAGGCGTCTCACAGTACGGACATTGCAATTTATTGCCCTGGCCACATCTGCAGTCCTTTTGCCTCCATGCAGCATGCCTAAGGCAAGTTCACGCAGATGAGCAGAGACCCTGGGCATCTTTCTTTTGGTGTTTTTCAGAGTCAGTAGAAAGGTCTCTTTAGTGTCCTAGGTTTTTATAACATTGACCTTAATTGCCTACCGTCTGTAAGCTGTTAGTGTCTTGATGACCGTTCCACAGGTGCATGTTCATTAATTGTCCATGGTTCATTGAACAAGCATGGAAAACATTTTATTGTAAACCATTTACAATAAAGATCTGTAAAGTTATTTGGATTTTTACAAAATTATCTTTAAAATACAGTGTCCTGAAAAAGGGACGTTTCTTTTTTTCTGAGTTAATAAATTACAACAGTCACAACAGCAAATTACAAATAATACATTGGAAGAACAAGTCTGGTGAAACCAAGGAGTTCTAGGGTGAAACAGGAAAGTTCAACCTGTCATTCAACCGCTGCACTAAAACAAGAGTTTTATTGCCGGTTACGTGCAGCTTTAAAAGGAAATTACCATCTGATAAGACCACGGAACTTCTTCAGTGTGCCTGGTATGCAGGGTAACAAATGTGAGGCACACACACCCGATGTTATTAGAGGTAAAATAAAGCAGAATTCTGCTCTTAATGTCCTGTTTGTGCTGAGCAGGATAGAGACCCAAGTGGGGATTTGAGGAGAGAGATGAGAGATTCTGAGTGTATTCCAATGGAATAATTCATGAGATATTGTTAATTAAATAGGGTGACAAGACCGCGGTGTCTGTTGTCAACTTCACATTGCGATATCAGAATAAATATAGGAAAGCCAAGAACCAGCAACACAGCGCTTTAACAACAGATGACTGTAGTGTAACCGTATAACATAATTAACAACCCACAAAGTTATATCTGGATTATGAAAACTCATTTGCATTTACACCTTTGAATATGGTCAGAATCTGTCCCTGACCTTATCCGAATGCGGTTTCAGTGATTCAATCACAATCTGATCACAAAGTGTCTTGGGTGCACTTACATCTGGCATTTAATGTGGTCAAGCGCTGTCCAGTTGCAATCCGATCACTGAAAACACATTAATGCAAGGTGTAAATGGGGCCATTGATGTCAAACCTATAGGCCATATTGGATTTGAGAGAGAAAGATTTTATAGTGAATAACGACTAATTTGTTCCTAAAAAAATAAATAAAAATGTCAACAATGTCTTCAAAACTTGGAAAGTAGTGGACGAGTTGTATGGACAACTTGGTAATATTTTTTGTAAAAAGTCTCCATTTATTTTATTACAGGACATTCTTCAAAAATTCACCATTTGTTTTGCCACACAGGCAAGAAAGTCGTAAGGGTTTGGAACAACATGAGGGTGGGTAAATTATGAGTAAATTTATTTTGGGGTGAACTAATTCTTAAACCTCCCGAACCGAAACATGGCAAAGACATGCAAGAAAACCAAAGTCATTGCTCCAAGACCCCTTTCATGAACTACGGCTGCATGTGAAGTCATCAGAATATGTCATGACAGCATTGAGCCGTGCTAATTGTGTTAAGGCAGAATGGTTGAGCGAGACTGCAGATAGCAGAGAGCTCTCTCAAACAGAGAGCATGCTGGGATGACTGATGAGCGCCTCTGCAGAAATGACATTTGTCAGCCTGATAAACCTGAATGTTTTAAAACATTTTAACTAAAATTATCTTAATATGGTTGCCGCAGCAGGTGCCCACACTCCCTTGATGACTTTAGTTGGAGAGGTTCACTCCACCATGAGGAGAAACAGCTATATGACTCTGGAATGAAACATTAACGACTTTGTTTATGAATATTACATATTTGTCTTTTGTTTTGACTTTAACATTCATTGTTTAACTCTTGTTTCATGGGTGTTGTTGAGGGTTTCTGGGAGATTTTGCAATGTCACTAATCTATCTAGGGTAAATCATACTGTGAACTGAGTTTACAACAGTGAGTATTATTGTGAATGCGTCACCGCTGTTTTCTCTCACAGATGCGGCAGTCCTTTGTGGTTTTTACATTTTATAGAAATAGAGGGAATTACGCTGTGATAATTTAGGAGGCCATGGAAATGTAATGATGTGGTTTAGCAGGCTGTTAGGGTGCTGCAGTCAAGTCACAGGTTTGCAGTTATCAGTGAGAGACAGGATGCATAAGGCTAAGCCATTGCAAAGGGTTATTATAATCCACTAATGCCGTAAACACAAGCCCTGTGACTCATAGATGCTAATTTCTGTCATTCACATACAGCTGTTACTGTTATTTTTAAATTATTATCTAATGCACAATCGTGTTATCATCCTTTTTATATTCAACTACAAATGAGCAAGTTCATTGTGTTTTAATAATTTGTGATGAGGAGGAGGGCGGGGCCGGGCCGTGACTACGCACACTTGGCCCCCAATCGGGCTAATCAACCGAGGAGAGGGATAAAGGTAGCCGGATGCGGCAGTTCGAGAGAGAGAGAGCCACACGCAGCTGCCGTGTGTGTGTTTATGTTTTTGTCTTTATGTTTTAATTTTACATTAAATATTACTTTGACTGTTTCGCCGGTTCCTGCCTCCTCCTTTCCCATTTTAACCCCCCTGTTACATTCGTGGCAAAACCCGGGAAGGAGGAGGGATGTGCTGTCATGGAGTCCTCGCCACTGCCGTCTGCCCAAAGGAGCAGCCGTGGCCATCCATACAATATCAGCAGTTTCGCACTGCTAAGTTCTATTCGTAACAAGAAATAAAGTTGCAGTTATCAGAAATAAAGTTGCAATTGTGAGATATAATTGCAATTATGAGATATAAATCACATTTGCGAGATATATAGCCACAATGGCAAGAAATAGCGTTGCAATTGTAAGATATACAGTAAAGTCATAATTACGAGAAAAAAAAGTTGTAATTATGAAAAATACATTCACAATTGAGAGATATGCAGTAATGTCCAAGTTGCAAGATATAGGGCTCTATTTTTGTGCCCGCACTTGTCGCAGCACTAAGCGCAGCAACTGTAAGCTACATCTTATCCAATTTTCTTGAGAGTGCTAATTCTAAGTGCAATTTTTGTGCTAGCACAAAGCACAAGTGGCTGTGAGTGTGCTATATGTGGGTTTATGCATGCAAACTGTGGATGTATTGTATGTTTTTTTTCCTTCCCTTTTTCTCCCCAATTTGGTATGCCCAATTCCCAATGCGCTGGCGGCGTAGTGACTCGCCTCAATCCGGGTGGTGGAGGACAAATCTCACTCAACATGCCCTGGATTCGAACTCACGACTCCAGGGGTGATAGTCAGCGTCTTTACTCGCTGAGCTACCCAGGCCCTGGGTGTATTGTATGTTAATTAAGTGGTGCAAAGCCCAATTTGCAGTTTTGTCAAGATGTTTCAGGAGCACGCCTATTCTTGCCGCAAATTCTAAAATCAGTTCATGCATTTGCAGTTTGGGGATTAAACCAGCAGATGATGGATTAATAATGATAATAATAATAATAATACATTTATTTTTTATAACGCCTTTCCAAAGCTCAAAGATGCTGTACAAAAATTTAACATAAAACAGAGAAACATATAATAAATATACATTACAAACAACTAACAATGGGAGAGAAGCAAAGCATATTTCAAGCAGGTGAAACACAGGCAAGCAGGACGAGAGCCATCAGTCCCAGAGAGGCCGATAGAGAACATAAATCACATACATCGCAGTCCGGAGCAGCCAGGCGACAAACAGAGTAGGGAATGCGTACAGAACATTTACACTACCAAATTCTTATGAATAGGCTGTCTTCATTTATATCGAAGTTGCTTAACATGAAATGGAATATACTGTAGACAGTGCAATAACTTGAAAAGAACATCAGAATTAAATTGCCCATTAGCGATTTGCACTTGCGGTTTCGCCATCCCACTTGCGCTTAGACTTAGCGCATGCTTGCACATATTATGAAGCCTTCACTGACTTTGCCCGTATAATGTATTGCATGGTGCTGTGCTTAAGGCATAGCGCTCTTAAAATAGTGCCCATAAAGTTAGAATAACCTTTTTTATTTTTTTTCTCCATGGTGGGATCAAGGCACTATAAATATCAGTAGTAGAGGTTTCACAGCTGATTGCTATTAGAAAGTTATTTTACAAATTGTGAAAATAAAACTTTGTGTCTTACCTAATGTAACGTTAGTAGCCTTCTCCCCTGTGCCAGGCCATGACACATTTAATAATCCATCCTCCTTGCCAAAAAGTTAGTAAAATACATCCAGGTTTTCTGTGATTCCTCTCTTGCTGATTGAAACAGCATAGCTAATCTACTCATTATTTCAGCTTCAAAAGTCCACTTGCTGTCACGGTGACAGATGACAAACGCTACTTGTTTAGAATCAGCTTTGCAGTTTTTTTGTATCTCACATAAGATAACTTCGACTGTTTGCCCTTTTGAACTATAAAAACGATTGCTTGTTCATTGCCACGGCTGCTAACGTTAGAATTGCTAATTTGCTATCGTGTGCCTTAACTCTGCTCTGCCTCTGATGTCACTCAGCTCATTGTGGCTCCGCTCCATTTTTCACCTTATTTCCCACCCACACTTTCTCATCCTAATTTTACAATGTTGCAAGTTACAACACACACACAGCACCATCATAATCAGCACTGTCTGATCACGGCTGGGTCTTCTCGGATCGACTTGGGTATTACACATAATGTTAAACAGACCCGGGACCTGCAGCAATAGAATGGGACCCGACCCAGACTCGGCTGACCGTATAAAACGTGGATCCAAACCCCTACAGGTCCCGGATTGGACCTCGGGTCCTCGGGATAGGGTGGGCCTGTAAAGATCTCTAATCAGTAGTAGAGCAGTTGTTACCGTCATAAGAAACATGGTTTTGTATTCCATTCACATGAAACCATAATAAGAATCAAAAGAATCCCTTAACACCCACATCAGAGTTCATCTACTTACTGCCATCATGTCTGTTTTTACAGGCCCCTGTCTTAGAGAACTTGGGCCATTAAACTCTGGTTAATTTCACATTACACAACTTCATAGCACTTCAGCTCATCACAGGGTTGGCAGAGTTGGGGGATTGGGGTGGGACTCAATGAGCATGTAAAGCCGATTCCACTATAACCACCGCTGAGGATAATTTGATTCTTTCACTTATCAAGAGCTTTTAGGACTCTTCAAACATGTTTTCATCTTTTCCATCTGTAAAGTTACTTCAAATTTCAGATCCATCAGTACAGCTGGATTTCAATTTCTGACCCAGCAGAGCTGAAAGGCGAGCTGGTGAATCCCCTGTCTCCCTCAGCTGCGTGACCTCTCGGCCCGGCCGTCTTAAACTGGGAGCAGAATTCTGAGCAGCCCTCTTCCCTATTCCTTCACTAGCCCGCCTCTGTCTTAGGCAACTGCACTGCTGATATTTTATTGGAAATCATTGGGATGCATACTAGGGTTGTACTGATAGACGATGATCTCAGGGATCGACGATGTCAAGACGATATTTGTCTCGTTTTCCCATGAATGTATTAAATTATTGTTATTAGGCTATTATTATTATCAAATTAATATTACAGATAATTTACCCGTAGACACACAGACACGTGCTTGAAGAAACACAATTTATTATATTATTAAAAACAGATAGCAGAAAAGCAGTCTATGCACATGTATGACATACTGTTTGTACGGAGGCCTGCAGTCTCATGGAACATGCGCATGTGAAAGGTTCTCGCTCTTTCTTTGTCTTCTGAATTTTTTTTTGCAAGAACAGTATCGTCTATGAGTGCTGCAAATGACCTCAGACATCTCAGCTCAGGAGGTGCTTTGAGTTCAGTTCGCTTTATTTCCACAGAGCAGTTCATTGTGATCACAACTCTGCAGCCTATTCATCTGTGATTAAAACATAAAATAATACAAAAACACGTTCACCTCGAACCATGATTTATATTTCAGTGATTATTATCATCATTATAATTATTATTTTTACATTTATCATTGTTTTTATGTCTTCATTTGTGTAAGTAATTTTCCGCCTGCATGTTTAGACGGATGCTTGCCTGACGATAAATGGAATGGTGGGTACTTGTTGGTATTTGGTTTTTCATTTTTTAAATAAAATAATTACATTTTCAATGCAAAATCACTTAAGCAAAAAAATTCACTGATCCCTCAGCTGGGTGTTGCCAGTGTAATTGGATATTGCGATTATATATATCGTGAAGGAGGGAACAAACTGAATTTATTCACACACATGATGTCTTTCCCCAGACAACGAAATACCCGACTGGTAGAGAATGCACAGATGAAGTAGGTTCTTTGCCAAAGAGATTTTGCCCCTCACAACTGGCCAGCAGCCATATCACCCTGTAGCTCAAGGCTGGTTGACTACTGAAGCTAAGCTGGTCAGTACTTGGATGGGGACCTCCTGGGAAAATTAAGGTAGCTGCTGGAAGGGGTATTAGGAAGTCCAGCAGGGGGTGCTCACCCTGTGGACTGTGTAGGTCCTAATGCCCCAGTATAGTGATGGGAACACTATAATGTAAAAAGGCACCGTGCTTCGGATGAGACGTTAAACTGAGGTCCTGACTCTCTGTGGTCATTAAAAATCTCAGGACACTTCTCGAAAAAGAGTAGGGGTGTAACCCCGGTGTCCTGGCCAAATTCCCCCCATTGGCCCTTATCAGTCATGGCTTCCTAATAATCCCTATCCATTAATTGACTCTATCACTCCACTCTCTCCTCTCCACCAATAGCTGGTGTGTGGTGAGCGTACTGGCGCACTATGGCTGCTGTTGCATCATCCAGGTGGATGCTACACACTGGTGGTGGTTGAGGAGAGTCCCCTGTTCACTGTGTAAAGCGTTTTGAGTGTCAGAAAAGCGCTATATAAATGTAACGTTCATTCAACTGTTGTAAAGCCATCTTTCAAAAAGTTGAAAAAACACATTTTAATTGCACTTAATTTTTTTCCAGTTTCATTAGAATTTTTTGTTAAAATAAATAAAAAATAAAGTTCAGAGTTTTAAATAAAGGTGCCTTGCTTTATTGTCTAGGCTTAACCCTAACCCTGCTTAACGAAAATTACCCCATAGTACCACCTAGCTTCCAACCAGCGGTAATACCTTTGTTCATCGGTTTGAACGTGAACACCACCCCGCTTGATCATATTGGGTATTGGCAATCTCACAGGCTGATGATAGGACGATCTGACTATGGAGAAGATCGCCCAGCCCTAATGCATACACTCAAAAAAAGGATTTTTGCTGGTTGTTCACTTAATTAAAATTAACTAAAGCAACACAATTCTATGAACATTTTGTCTTAACTTAAATTCATTACGTTAAATTCAATTAAATTTGTAAAATTAAGTTTACTTAATCCATTTGAGTAAGGTCTACATGAATATTGTTTGTAGTATTGATGAAACTGGCCAGGATTTACATTTCCCAGAATGCTTTGCAGAGGACTGGATGGTGTAAACAAATGTTGAAACTAAGTGTTATTTTATGATTTTTTTTTTTTTTTTAGCAAGATAAGAACAGGATGAGTTTTGTTCATGTTTACTGTTCTGTTTTATCATTTTCTGAAAGTAGTGTTTGTTTGGCTGGAGTTTTGGGGGTTACCATTGTGATGCAGACTGGTGTTTGTGCTTTGGTTGAGGATGGACTTGCACTTTAAAGTGATGTTTGATTTGAATGCTGCTTAGCTCTTTAAGCAGAACTGGTCTCACTGTCCTTACAGTTACTCACCTGCCATATATTAACGATTAAAAAAAGAATAATAATTTGGACCAACATAAGACAATTAATTAAATAAACCTTAATAAATTAGTCAAATTAAGTTGGACCAACATAAAAAATTCAGTTAGATGAATCTAATAAAGTTGAGTTAAACCAACTATAATGCATTGATGATTTAACCTAATCCAACTAAATGATGTTGGCTCAATTAAACCGTTTTAATTTGAATGATATAAATTAAATTGCTTGTAAAAACTATCTCAAATTCAACTAAGAAAGGGTAATGACTTCATTTTTTGAGTGTAGGAGTTTCTTCAAATATGAGCACTTTTGGCCCTGTAGACTTATAAACAATAAGTTCCCTTAAAACACTTTTCACCCTCTCACTAGTTTATTTAATTTGTCTACTAACAATGTCCAACAGTTGATATACTTGCATCACAGTCTTTTTGTCATTTTGTTCTCAAATATAATTTTTCTGAACCAACAAATTTGTTGTTTTTTCCACCACATCTCAAATATTGACATTTGAAACATTTTTGGAATAAAATGGCCAACTCCTTTGCCTTTTTTAAAGTTAATTTCATAACCAGCTTTTGATGAATCCTAAATACACACAACTTCTTTTCTTTTCTTTTCTTTTCTTTTTTTTTTTTTTTTTTTTACAAATTTTGCATAATATGACAAAATTACAGTTTGATTAGAAATTATGCGCAATCAAAATATTCTTTTCAAGAGTGATATTTTCCTTTGATTTATCTTTATTGTCTTCACACCTGACACGTCTCATCTCAAGTATGCTCTTCACTAATGCTGTTAAATTAATGGAAAACAAGCTCACTAACTTTTGAAAACCCTTTAATAGGGTCAAAATAGTTGGTCCTTGTAGAAATGACACAACAACTGTGAGACCATTGTAATTTTTGTAAACAATATATATATATTCACTCAATAACTATTGAAATTGTTTGTTTATTTTACTCTTTGTTTACATCATCATAGATTTGAAAATGATTTTTTTATTTTTTTTTATTTTTTTTAAATGATGGATTCTCATATTTTTTGAGTGAAAGTATAGGTCTAGGACTAGGGGTCAAACAATCCAGTCTGTACATTAAAGACAGGTGACAAGTCACAAATAAATGATGAAGGCATGGTAAAAAAGTTTTCAAGACAGTTTTAATGTGACCTTCATATAACATAAAGAAAGAAAAAAAAAAACAGAAATCTGTTTCCCTGGGACATAAAAGTGCCTGTAGTTGTAGAAACAGTCTCGTGCCTTAGTATGATGATATTGTGGTTGGGTCCCAAGAACTTGCTATGAAGGATATATGCAGATTTTTGTTCTTGTTAAGGCTGTTCAAATGGGAAAAATCACAGAATAACATTAATACAAATAATCAGCATTACGATTAGTTAGACATGCTAGACATGCTTCACGATGCATGAATTAACACTCTAAGGTAAATCAACTGATATTGCTCTTCTTTATGTGTTCTCCTGTGAGGAAATACCAGAAGTTTTTCTGTTCAGTTTGCACTTTGAATTCTGTGATATTCGGTGCTGAGAGCCTCAGCAGTTCTCATTTTAGAGCAGTCCGTCTTGCCACAGATGAAGAAAAATAACAAGAGGGGGAAAAAAATAACAGTTGCCTGACATCCATATGGCTTACCAAGGTCTGATGTCTCAGTGTATGCTCAAGGACGTTGTCATGCTGTAAATATTGCTTGTCTCATGATTTGTGTTTGCCATGAGGACTGATGGAGATACAAATTACCTCTTTTGGGCATTGTTTATTGGTGAAGCCTTGGTCATTGTCCTTGATGCCGCCGTTTTGGGTCCAGTAATTGCATATATGTGCTCTAGTTCAGTGGTTCTTGGCTGGTTTTGCTTCAAAACTAAGATTTTATTTTGGATATTAAGTGGCGACCCAAGACTCTATGAAACATTTAAATTTATTAATATTAAAATGAACTGCAAAGGCCCAAGAATATGTAAAATTATTACCATGACATAGGCTGAATAAGAAAATAGATTTTAAAGTTTTTAGAGCTGTCAGAATTAACGCATTAACACATGTGATTAATGAAAAAAGTTTAACACGTTATTTTTTTCTTAATTGTGATTAATGCATTTACCTTTAACAAAGTATAAACCAGCATAAACACTTATTGGGAGGGCAGAACCTTTGTAATGTGTTCATCCAGAGTCATGACACTGACGCACACGGCACAAACACACAGCAGCTCTTTCCTGTCAGTGCTAAAAATTATGGAGAAAGGACCTCTTAGCGCTATTTGATGTACAAAACAAGCCCAGATCTGACTTGTGATAGAAATAAAGTATTTTTCAGCCTATGTAAGGCACATTTTAATTACCACAGAAGCATGACAAGTCTTAACTTTCACCAAAACACAGAATGAGAGGTTTTTGTCTGCAAGAGCTTTTCATGTGGAGTGGTGCTTGACGCTGGCACCGATGCTCTGACACTAATGAATGTGGCTTCACAATTGCTGTAACAAAGAGAATAGCCACAGTCTACCAGCAGATTAAAATTGTGGAGGATGAGAGTTTAAGAGATTTAATGTGCATTGCAATGAATATGCAACCTATGGGGAGACTACTTCTTTCAATTAGTGAAACTCCCACTTAGACTTTTGGAAACATTTAATGTTTACTTGAATTAGTGATATTTTAGTGCATTTCTATTAGGGTTGTGCCGATAGACGATGATCTCGGGGATCGATGATGGTCAGAGTGATCGCCAATAGCTGATTCCTTTGACGATGTCGAGACGATATTTGGCTCGTCTTAGGCTATTGTTATTATAAAATTAATATTACAAATAATTTGCCCATAGACACACAGACACGCGCTTGAAGAAACACACTTTATTATGTTATTAAGAACAGATGGCAGAAAAGCAGTCTATGTGCATGTATAACATGCTGTTTGTACGGAGGCCTGCAGTCTCATGTAACATGCGCATGTGAAAGGTTCTCACTCTTTGTTTCTGTCTTCTGAAATTTTTTTTTTTTTTGCAAGAACAGTATCGTCTATGAGTGCTGCAAATGACCTCAGACATCTCAGCTCAGGAGATGCTTCAGGAGGAGATAGTTCGCTTTATTTCCACAGAGCAGTTCATTGTGATCACAAGCCTATTCATCTGTGATTAAAACATAAAATAATACAAAAACACGTTCACCTCGAACCATGATTTATATTTCAGTGATTATTATCATCATTATAATTATTATTTTTACATTTATCATTGTATTTATGTCTTCATTTGTGTAAGTAATTTTCCACCTGCATGTTTAGACGGATACTTGCCTGACGGTAAATGGAAAGGTGGGTACTTATATATATATATATATATATATATATGTGTAATTGGATATTGCGATATATATACACTACCGGTCAAAAGTTTTGAAACACTTGACTGAAATGTTTCTCATGATCTTAAAAATCTTTTGATCTGAAGGCGTATGCTTAAATATTTGAAATTAGTTTTGTAGAAAAAATATAATTGTGCCACCATATTAATTTATTTCATTATAAAACTAAAATTTAATTAAAAAAATAAAGTTTTTGAAATTGATGACTTGGACCAAATAATAAAGAAAAGCAGCCAATAAGTGCCCAACATAGATGGGAACTCCTTCAATACTGTTTAAAAGCATCCCAGGGTGATACCTCAAGAAGTTGGTTGAGAAAATGTCAAGAGTACATGTCTGCAAATTCTAGGCAAAGGGTGACTACTTTGAAGATGCTAAAATATAACACAGTTTTGATTTATTTTGGATTTTGTTTAGTCACTACATAATTCCCATAGTTCCATTTATGTTATTCCATAGTTTTGATGACTTTAATATTATTCTAAAATGTGAAAAAAAAAAATATATATATATATATATATATCGTGAAGGTGGAAACTAAACAAATTTATTCACACACATGATGTATTTTCCCAGACAACGAAATACCCTACCGGTAGAGAATGCACAGATGAAGTAGGTCTCTCAAAAAGTTGAACAACACACATTTTAATTGCACTTAATTTTTTTCCTGTTTCATTTGAATTTTTAGTTAAAATAAATAAAAAATAAAGTTCAAAGTTTGAAATCAAGGTGTCTTGCTTTATTGTGTAGGCTTAACCCTAACCCTGCTTAATGAAAATTACCCCATAGAACCATTCAGTTTGAACGTGAACACCACCCTGCTTGATCATATCGGGTATTGGCAATCTCATAGGCTGATGATAGGATGATCTGACTATGGAGAAGTTCACCCAACCCTAATTTCTATCTTTATGCTGTATAAGGCTTTGTTTGGAAAATGAAAATAAATCATTGTATTGTTACATATTGTTTTGGTTTCTTCAAATATCAATGTTAATGATCAATTTCAGATAAAAATCAAGCAATATCTCATTAAAACATTAAGGTCAGATTGTTTTCCCTGTCATATTCCGATTGCAAACTGAGTTTCAAGGACCTTCGTCTTCATTTGTATTCAGCACAAATTTAGCTTTTCATTTTACAACAGCTTTGAACTCTTTCCTTTAAGAACTTCATTTACACTCATATTGGCATATGAATCTGAATCATTGCTAATTGAATGGCTGTCCATAAACACATATGGGCAATTTAATTTTGAAAGATTTTCAAAAGTAAAGCCCCATTCAGACAGTTTAGAAAATAATTTGGAACCATTTCTAAATGTCAGATAAAAATGTAATTAATTAATATCAGTTGAGTTATTTGGTCAACTGTTGATGTGCATTGAATGTGCACATTAGGCTTTTATTATGGTTCAAATGTGCAATTAACTGTTGGTGGGTTTCAGTTAAGAGACTGTAGAGCCGAGGAGGGCGGGGCCGGGCTGGAATGAGACACACCCGGTCCCCAATCAGCCTGATGGGGCGCACGAGGGATAAAGGCGGCCGGGGACGACAGTTCGAGAGAGAGAGAATTGCAGGCAGCTGTACTGTGTGTTTTTGGTTGTGTTTTGTTTAAATTGTTTATTAAATTATTATCTATATTATTAAGCCGGTTCTCGCCTCCTCCTTTCCACCGAACCCCCTTACAGAGACATTTATTTTACACAGTGCAAGAATGTCCGTTGTTTGCTTATTTGAACCTGAAATGATGTTTGCTATAAGGAGCTTTTGCACCACTGGTGGAATTGATGAATGATTTAGTGTCTAACCAAGTGAGCAGTTAATATGTGTAGTTGAATGCATTCAATTAGACAGTGCTGTAATTGAGTGCCAACATTACTGTAATTTGAAGAAGCACCATGTCAAAGAAATCATTCCATACCATAAAATATACTGTTAAAAGCATAAATGATGCCATTTTTTATTAGTTGCGTAGTGTTTGTTGCAGATTAATAAAATAACACTGTCCTTTCACTCTTAAGTCTTCCTGTCTTAAGCAATTGACACTCATGACTGACTGGTGAAGATTTGCAAAGTTGTCTGCAAATGAGGGAAGGTGCTTCTCAAGCTGTCAGACCGGCCACTCTTTCACTTTCTTTATTGGAGGTATATTGAAGAAGATTCTGTTGCACAGAGCACTCATGTTTTATGCCAGTGTTCACATCTCGTTTGCCCTAGTTGGGCCCATTTGGAGTATTTTCTTGATGCCGCTGTCTGTGGATAATTCTTGACTTTCCTCTTGAAGATTTCCCTCTCTCTTATAGATAAAGGGAAAAGCACAGGACACAGATAAAACACTGACTTCACACATGAACATATGCTAATATTAAAGGAGTAGTTTACCCAAAAATTAAAATTGTGATCCTCATATCGTTCCAAACCCATATGTGTTTCTTTCTTTTGCAGAACACAACGAGATGTTGTAATAAATACTGCAGTCTTTTAAAGCTTGAAAAAGGACCCAAATGTATCATTAATATAGTCTATATGACTCGTGCTTCATATTCCAAGTCTTCTGAAGGCATATGAATGTAGGCATATGAGTTTGAACAGAAACAACACACAATTTTTCATTGAACATCTTGATGTCCGTTAATTTTTGGGTGAACAATTTCTTTAATGCATATGCCTATAAAAAAAAAAAATGGGCATGTTCACTGTTATTCCTGTGCACTGTTCTGCTGCATTGTGCTCCAATCTATGTGTTGCATGGGCATGAAATTACAACATCTCCATCCCTCTGGAAAGGCGCTCCATTGATAATCTCAATTAGATGCTTTCAAGTGATGCTTTCAAGTGTATTTGTATTTGTATTTAGATGCATTTCCCCCGATGCAGCAGTTTTAGCTAGAGTAGAGAATGTCAAGCCTGTTGTTTACATAAATAGCTGCGGCGTATTGTCCCTGAGATGTATAGTGATACAATGCGGCATGAACAGCATTGCCTTATCTGAAAACATTGTGTCTCCATGCCCGTACAGCCTACCTCTAGCTAATTTGTCCTGGAATAAGATAACACAGGAAACCATTTCTTCTGGACACCTCATATCTGCTTTTATCTGTTCCTTGCAATGCCTGACAGGTCTGCCCTCTCTTCCTTAAAATGAGATTTTCGTAGCATGAATGCAAGGTGAATAAACATGCCTTGATAGACATCAAAAGACTCAGGCGAGTGTGGCTAGAGGTTAACTCTCTCATCTGTTTTTCATCAATGTCTTCAAAGGGAGAGTATTTTTCCTCCTAAAAGAGCTGGTGGGTAGAACAGGGGCCGTTCGACACACCTGCGACTCCTCACGGCTTGTACTGTGGTCCCACATTCCTCAGGTACATTCACAGTGCAACAAATTGTTGCAAGTCTTCATGCCACATTCACCTTTGAAGACACAGTATTATTTAACTTGCCAGTCTAAATCCATCAGTTCCCAAAGAAATAAAGATGCTTGAAAGATTTTTTGCTAACAATTATTCTTTTTGAAGGTTTTTATGGTGGTCATAAATCACATGTTGTTTTCATTCCCAGGACCTTATGTTCATCCTCACGTTGTCAGGACAAATTTCTTTTCAGCGGGAATCATACCATTTCCTCTGAATTCCATTTGATTTGGTAGAATATTCTGCAATTACTGTACAATTCTGGCGTATTGTGCGTTAAGGGTTTAAAGACCTAATGAAATCAAAATTGGTGTTTTTTTTTTTATTTATTTTTTTTTATTTTTATTTTTTTGTCTGTCGCTTAGCTTTGAAGTCATCTAGATGCTTGTGTCCTCTTAAACCAGTGCTGTATGCTTACTTTTTAGGTGTTAGCAATGGTGCTATAGAGCTGTTCAGCCATGATGTCAATTTGTCCCTCTGGATTTTCCTATAGGTTTTTATAATGGGGTTTTTCAACTTATAAGTCAAATTGAACTTTTAGCAGAAATTTCCATTTTTCCTCTTTTGGTAAAATGGACCAAAAATATTGATGACCTTGCACTCACTGATTTTATCCAGTTAAATGCTCTATAGAATGAGAGTGTCCCTCCCTCAATAAAATCTACTTCTGACTAGTAGATGACTAGGAAGTAGCGAATCATGTTCATTGCTGTGAAAGAGCTCTATGTGTTCCACTCAACTTCCTGTTCCAATAGGAAGTACATCAATAAAGGAAAGAAAATGTCATGGTTACTTGTGTAACCTCCGTTCCCTGATAGAGCTGAGGAGCCGATATAAGGTCCGGCCATTTCAACAGGTAGTTCAGCATTGTGGAAAGGAAGGACACAACGTCTCGTTCCCTCTATCAGGGAACGGAGGTTACACAAGTAACCATACGTTCCCTATCTGTCACTCACTCAACGTTGTGTCGATGTAGTGACACTAGGGGTCCCTATACGAAATGCCACAACTGGCTGAACTGTGTTACGTGAACTGGCGGTGTGTGGTGGGCAGACTACTGTGTGCCTCATAGCCAGCACACCAGGTTGACACGTAATGTCCCCCAACATAGTTATGAGTGTCGAACGGCCCTTTGGGGACAAGTCGACTACCCAAAAGATAGAGACAGGCTTACCCAGTCGTGGCCTCTTATCCCCTTCTATATTTCCACTCCCTAAAAAAGAAGGGGGATTATCCGACTGGGCCACCAGGTCTAGTCAGGGGGTGTCCCTCTCAAGGGGAGGACACCGCGGAGACCACACCTTGCCCAAAAAGAGGGGGGGATATTTAAGTGGAAAAATACATCACATGGTCTTTCTGACCATGTGGAGAGTCTTCAAGGTAGATCCTACCCAAGGAAGACGCAGTTTGCCAACAGGGAAACGAATTAGCGGAAGATATATATCACATGGGGTTAGCCTTACAGGGAACCGCCACATGCGGAGCACCTACCCCAGAACAGGACTCTTAGTTAGCACGTGTACTGGGCCGGCAGCGAGTCTCTCCGAAAACTCGACTGCCACAGGGCTCGGAAGAAGTCAACCAGGGAACAAAGTTTGTGAACACTACTGGGAATTAATGCCGCACGTCTTCAGCTCAAAAGGAGGTTGAAGGCACATTGTGCAAGCGATACACCCGGCCGGCTATCCCGGGCTTATCCGCTTGTATTGCGTGCCACTACCTGGGACGAAACTGGTTCCACCTGGAGATTGTAGAACCTTGCAAAGGTGTTGGGTGTTGCCCAGCCTGCTGCTCTGCAAATGTCTGTTAGAGAGGCACCCCTGGCCAGGGCCCAGGAGGCCGCTACACCCCTGGTAGAATGGGCTCGTAGCCCTACCGGGGGCGGCATGTCCTGGGCGTGATATGCCATAGTTATGGCGTCAATGAGCCAGTGGGCAATCCTCTGCTTGGAGACAGCGCTTCCTTTCTGCTGTGCACCAAAGCAGACAAAGAGCTGCTCAGAGATCCTAAAGCTCTACGTGCGATCCAAATAGATGCGTAAAGCGCGTACCGGACACAGTAACGGCAGGGCTGGATCTGCCTCCTCCTGGGGCAGCGCTTGCAGGTTCACCACCTGGTCCCTCAAAGGGATCGTGGGAACCTTGGGCACATAGCCCGGTCGGGGTCTCAGGATCACGTGAGAGTAGCCTGGACCGAACCCCAGGCACGCTTTGCTGACAGAGAACGCTTGCTGGTCTCCTACCCTCTTGATGGAAGTGAGTGCAGTCAGGAGGGCAGTCTTCAAGGAGAGTGCCTTAAGCTTGGCTGACTGCAAAGGCTCAAAGGGGGCTCTCTGTAGACCCTGAAGAACTACAGAGAGGTCCCATGAGGGAACGAGGCGCGGTCTGGAGGGATTCAGCCTCCTGGCGCGCTCTTAGGAACCTGATGATCAGGTCGTGCTTCCCTAAGGACTTTCCGTCGACTGCGTCGTGGTGTGCTGCTATGGCGGCAACGTACACCTTCAAGGTGGAAGGGGACAGCCTCCCTTCCAACCTCTCCTGCAGGAAGGAAAGCACTGATCCGACTGCGCATCTCTGGGGGTCTTCCCGTCGGGAAGAACACCACTTAGCAAACAGACGCCATTTAAAGGCATACAGGCGCCTCGTAGAGGGGGCCCTAGCCTGAGTGATCGTGTCTACCACCGCAGCCCTTGGCCGCCCCACCATCGAGGGCAGTGAGGGCGAGGAAGCTGAAAAGATCGGGCAGTAAAAAAGTGCCTCCCACGAACTTGTCAGCACTTCATGCACTTCCGGGAAGAAAGGAACGGGGGCGGGGCGTGGCTTTGAGCGGCGCCTCGAGCCCTGGAACCAATCATCGAGCCGCGAGGGTTCAGGGAAGAGTGGAGGGTTCCACTCTAGCCAACGCACGCGGCTGCCCGGGAAAGCATGTCGTCATCTCCGCGTCAGCTTGTGACTGGGCAATCGTCCCCAAAGGGAGGAGCCCAGCTGAGGCTTCCGCGTCCGACTGGACGAGCCCGCTCTCCGATGCTGCACTCGAGAGCTCATCACTTTCGCGGGCTCCAAATAAGAGGTCGAACTCGCCGTGAGACGAGCCGGCGGACTCATCCGGAAGCCCGATCGGGGCAGACAAGCGTGCTGGGGAATGGGAGGTCTGCGAGGGGATACCCGGTGGAGGCGGTCCCATTGGGGTCCCCAAATCGCCCCCAATGCTAGCCACGATGGCCTCATACCCTTGGGTAAAAGGACCAAGGCGGGGAGCCTCTGGGGTGGCTTGCTTTCTTACGAAGGTGAGCCGCGACCGCATCGTTGCTATGGACATGTCCTCGCAATGAGTCCATGACCATCCACGAACGCTGTCTCCACATGAGCAGTGCCCAGACACGAAAGACAGTGATCGTGACCGTCAGAAGGCGAGAGATAACGAGTGCAACCAGGAATAACACACAATCGGAAAAGCATCTTTAAAAAGACGCGTCTTTAAAAAGACGTTCCGTGTGTGCCGCTCTTTTAGAGAAATATACTCTTTTAGAGAAATATACTCATATTTCTGCCGAAGCGCCCAGGGGCATTCTCTGCAGTGCACCAGTGCAGAGGTGGGAGAAGCCTCTGAAATGCGCCGTCAGATCCAGCAGAGGTGAATGAACAGTTGTGGGAATTCAGCTCAGTGAGCATGACCGTTCGGCTCCGAAGAGAAAATCTGAATGAGTGGTTGCATACCAGCTCCTTTTATACCCGTATGTCCGGGGGAGTGTTATGCAAATACCACACGCCAATTTTCATTGGCCTTTTATCAAAGACCAGAGGTATCTCGGGCTCCCAAGAGTGACCCCTAGTGTCACTACATCGACACAATGTCGAGTGAGTGACAGATAATGAACTAACCTTGTTAACTTATTTCATGGGGTCTTTAAGATGTGTCTGGTGCATAGATACATTTCTACTGTACTGGAATACTTTGATTATCATGAAATAATCAAATAATGAACTATGAACACATGCTTGAGTTTTCGAAATCTCACTTTCATGCTGGCATTGACCGGAACAACCGTCCTGGTCACAGTGGAGAGTTCATGGAAGAGTGTTGCTGAGAGAATGGTGTGTTTTTGGTGCCATGAGCAGGATGAAGCTTGCACCATCCCTGGGCACTCATGCATCAGGGACGTGCCATAGGAGGAGTGGCAGAGTCTCTGTGATTCAAAACAAGCCTCCAGCAGTTCGCACACATTGTGCCTAGTATTGTGTAGACGTTGCCCCCTGGAAAGGAGGCATTTAGACATGGCTATCTCTTCAAGCTGCTAAACAGATGTTGATGTTGCTAAAGAGAGTATTGAGTGTTGTTCAAGACTGAAGTGGTCAGAAATGGCAGTTAAAGGCTTGCATATTGAAAGGTTTCATTGGTTCCACATGAGCTTCAGCTGAAGTACAAATATATTTCTATTTGAAACATCTGCTGATCTTTGTCAGATGAAAACTAAAGCCTAGTGGTTAAAGATCAAATCTGATTTTTATTGGGTAAAACCCAGCCAGGGTGATTCTTGAACTACCATGAGTCTCTGTAACTTAAGATGGTGATTATTCTGTATGGTAAGGCACATATAGGCCTATTTGTATGGTAAATATAGACTGTTCTAAATTAAGGGTAGTGTGTCATGATAAAGTACTTCCTCCTATCCAAGTTAAATGTGCAGTGACAACTAAAAGTAAGCCATTTGTAGGTTGATTCCCTCCAAATGTATGCTTTTTGCCTCTGTGACGCTATCAAAACATTTTCTCTGTTTGTTAAAGCATCTCGACCAGCCCGACATAGCAACATTGATTCAAGCAATGGCTTGAGTTTGGGGTGGAGCTAACTGTTTGTCCAGCCAATGGAGACTGGAAGTCTATATGTGAAAACAGCTTTTATTTTTGCAGTTCCGTTTGGCAACAAAAGTGGCACAGAAACTACACAGTTCACCTTTAAATTATGTTGTATTTTACACTCAGCAATGCCCAAATGTAGATCTCAACTTTTATGTGTGACGAGAGGAAACAAGAATAGCTTTAAACAGAATAAAGTGTTTCTGTTTCCCTTATGCTTAAAAACAGGAAAGCTCAGTTTAAAAAAGTGTTTAAAGTTGTCCAAATATTGAATTTTGTGTAAAAGTGAAACAGTGCAGACAGCTGTGTCCAGCAATCGTCTCCACACCTCATTTAACCTCTGGGCTGAAAAGTAGAACTCCCAGTAAGGCACACGCCACAACAATGTTCTGATTGTGCTCATCCACTCGCTCAGGCTTCACCTCTCCAGAAGCTATTGATCTGTCTCTCATTATCATCAGAAAAGGCAGAAATAAAAGCACAACTGTAGCTGTGCTCACCGCTCAGAGGTTATTTTAAGTTACGTCATCAAGTTTGGCACCGACAGTGACATTCAATTTCCAAATTGTTACTTAAGCTGTTAGTCAAACTGTATACAGACGGAAGTTGCTGTTCCTCTAGCCTTTATGAGACCTTTATCCATCCAGAGACCTTCATCGAATGCTTACTTTATATGCTTATTTCGGGTGGACCAACTGCATGCCAAATAAGTGAGAACTGTGTTCCTGAATTACTTTATAGCTGTAAATCAAGACAAGTTTTGATTAAAAAAAATTTACATTACTGTGACGAGGAGGAGGGCGGGGCCTGGCCATGACTATGCACGAGGAGAGGGATAAGTGCAGCGGGATGGGGCAGTTTGAGAGAGAGATAGCCACATGGAGCTGCAGTGTGTGCGTTTGTGTTGTGTGTCTTTTTGTTTAAATTAAATATTACTTTGACTGTTCTTCCGGTTGCCGCCTCCTCCTTTCCCATCCTTAACCTTGTTACAATTACATTTACATTTAGTAATTTAGCAGATGCTTTTATCCAAAGCGACTTCAAAATGAGACACATAGCAAGCAATTTGTCATACAAAGTTTAACAACATATGCAGTATAGGACTGCCAAGTTCTCACAGTGGCTGGAGTAGTAAAGCTACTAGCACAGAAGAAAGAGACAGACAATAATTTTTTTTTTTTGTACATTAAGTGCAGGTTAAGTGCAGTAATAAGTGCAATTAGTGTGGGTTGGTTAAGTGCTCGCAGAACAGATGAGATTTCACCTGGTTCTTGAATGTTGAGAAGATAACAGCAGATCGTGTGGAGGTTGGAAGTTCATTCCACCACAGAGGAGCAGAGAAAGTGAACAATCGTGAAATAGACTTTGAGCCTCTTTATGATGGGACCACCAGGCATCGCACCTTCATAGACCGTAGAGAGCGAGTTGGAGCATAGACCTAAATAAGTAAATTGAAGTAAAATGGTGTGGTTCCATTGGATGTTCTGAAAGCCAGAATCAAAGCCTTGAATTTGATGCGGGCGGCTACAGGTAGCCAGTGGAGTGAAATCAAGATTGGGGTGACATAAGCCCTTTTTGGCTGATTAAAGACCAGACATGCTGCTGCATTTTGGACCATCTGCAGTGGCTTAATTGTGTTAGCTGGAAGGCCAGCCAACAGAGCATTGCAGTAGTCCAGTCTTGAAATGACCAGAGCTTGGACCAGGAGCTGTGTAGCATATTCATACAGAAAGGTCTGATTTTCCTGATGTTGTAAAGCACGAATCTGCAAGACCAGGCAGTTGATGAGATGTGTGCAGTGAACTTAAGCTGGTCATCTACCACCACTCCCAGGTTCCGGGCTGTTCTGGTTGGTGTTAGTGTAGTTGAACCTAGATGAATAGTGAGGTTGTGGTCGACAGATGGTTTTGGCTGTGATCACGAGGAGTTCTGTCTTGGCAAGGTTGAGCTGAAGGTGTCATTCCTTCATCCAGGCCGAAATGTCCGAGAGGCAGGCAGAGATACGAGCTGAGACAGTAGGGTCATGAGGCTGGAATGACAGGTAAAGCCGCGTATCATCTGCTTAGCAGTGGTAGAAAAAGCCATGTGCCTCAATGACCAGTCCGAGTGATGTTGTGTACATCGAGAGGATTTACAACATTACATTGGCCCTCTTATTAGCATAAAACACAAATCTGTTATTCAAATTTTTAATAAATTATACACAGAAGCGAGCAATGATTGGTTACAATGCACAACAGCTGCAAAATCACGTTAAATAGAGAATTCAATTGAAAATTTTGACACAACATGAGCAGACCTACATGGACTGATATACTTGACATGCGATTAGTTCATTGTGGCAGCTGTAATTGTAATCTCGATTATTTATTTGATTCATTGTGCAGCCCTAGCAATATTTTATTGCAAAAAAGTATTCTTTTTTTCCCACAAACCACTCGCAGATAAGTTTAAAGTTTAAATATTGCCATTCTTTTAAGCAAAAACATACCTCCTAACTATGTAAATTAGGCTTATTATACTGTAGCTTGCACCTTATTCACAAAACCCAGCACTATTTGTCTGCCGCAGTTAACTACTCTATGCACTGTGACTGCTCATGAAAAGCAGGCACTAAACATGTTGTGTAAATTTTCTACTGATTATGGCAGCAGTAATTCATCAACTAATGATCAAATGATTTGGAAAAGATATATATCCAGACAAATGTTGTAAATGAACACAACTTTGGCATTTTAAAGAGTCAATTCAGGTGTCTGCTCTGAAGTAGTAGAGTGATGCTGTACAGTCCCAGTAAAGATGCTAAATCATGGTCGTCTGCTGCAAGTTCCACAGTCGAACCCTCAGAACCAACTCGCAAGATCTTGAATTGCGCATTTGTCATTTGGAGAATTCCTTTAGTGAATCGGGTGCTAAAACAATACAGACAGTATGGTATGTGCAAGTAAACCACGCTATTCCTACAGAATTCCCTCCTCAATATCAGCACAGAAGCCCTTGAAAGTGTTGTGAGAAAGCTGTCAAGAACTGAGCAGCTAATCTGTAGGCCAATTAGTATTCTTCTTATTTTGATTATTTTTAATCAAATTTCACATTATCTTTGTGTAAATGAGCTACTTACTAATGCACAACATGCCTATAGGCCAGGACACTCTACCAGCACTGATTTGATACATATGACTGTTGAGTGGTTAACAAGTATGGATGACAGGAAATTAGTTGTAGCTGTTCTTTTAGATTTCTCTGCAGCTTTTGATGTCATTGACCATTGTATTCTTGTTGCTAAGCTTAAATATTATGGTTTCTCTCCTGGATAGAAAGCTATCTCTCTGACAGAACACAGCAAGTGTTTTTTTTTTATGGATCTTTTTCTGATGGCAAACATACTTATTGTGGTGTTCCACAAGGGAGTTGCTTAGGTCTACTTTTATTTTCTATTTTCATAAATGATTACCACGTGTTGTTGAAAATGCTAATATAGTTATGTATGCAACATCAACATCAGCCGAGCTTCAAAGTAATCTAAGTGTTGAGTTGCAAACAATTACAAAATGGGTTAGAACTAATAAACTAATACTGAATATAGCAAAAACAAAATGTATTGTGTTTGGTAACAGGAATATCCTCACCAAGGCTACTGATTTTAAATTATCTATTGATGGGTTTCCAGTGGAACATGTTACAGAAGTTAAATTACTATGGGGGAAACTTGATAATTTGTTGTCTTGGTCTGATCATATAGATCACATTGTAAGCATGATGGGAAAAGGCATTGCTGTCTCTAGGAAGTGCTTTCCATTTGTTTCATCTTCTGTTTTAAAGGTAGTGGTGCAGTCACTAGTTTTATCACACACTGAGTACTACCCAATGCTATGGTTGAGTGCATCTGAGAAATATCTTAAAAAACTTCAGATTGTAAAGAATAGAGCAGCAAGACTAGTGCTTCATTGCCCCTTTAATACCAATATTTGTGAAATGCACAGAAAATTAACATGTCTCTATGGGCAGGCTAAGTTGGATCTAAGAATCATGGTATACTTTTATAAAGTCATCAGGAATCACATACTATGTTTCTTTTTTGAAAAGCTTAAAGTTGTGGGGTGTGGTTACAAATATAAAACTAGTCAAGTGAGCAGGATTCAACTTCTTTTACCATGTCCACAAACAAACCCGATGAAGAGAACTGTTTTATATAGACGTTCAGCTGCCTGGAATACTCTTCACATCAATATAAGACAAAGTAAAAGTACATATTTGTTCAAAAAATTATGTAAAGAAATGCTTAAAACTGCATAGGTTCATTTATGTGCTTTTCAGATTTATTTTAGTTTTCATTTCATTATTGTTGTTGTTATGTTTGGTGATTTCTTTCATTCTATTCCATATTTCATGTGCAGCCTAATATAATGTTCACCATATGACCGTAATGTGGAGTCCTGGCCAAATTCCCCCCATTGGCCCTTCTCAATCATGGCCTCCTAATAATCCCCATCCATTAATTAGCTCAATAATGTCCTGGTTATTGCGCAGGGTGAGCAATACTGCCAGCAACTCGAGGCAGTTGATATGCCAACACAGTCGTGGCCCTGTCCAGGAGCCGGCGACTGCGTGCCCGTTGCACACAGTGCCCCAGCCACGCTTGGAGGCGTCTGTTGTAACCACGACATGCCTGGAAACATGCACTAAGGGGACCCCTTTCTGCAGAAATGCAAGGTCTGTCCAAGGGCTGAACAGGTGGTGGCAGATTGGCGTGATGGCCACGCAATGTGCCCCGCAGCATCATGCCCATCTCGGGACTCGAGTCTGAAGCCAGTGCTGAAGCAGTCTCATATGCATCAACCCGAGCGGTGTGACCGCCGCCGAGGACGCCAAATGCCCCAGGAGCCTCTGAAATTGTTTCATTGGGATCTCCGTTCTCCGCCTGAACGCATGAACTCATGGCTGTCTCCGTATACCCACCATAGGACTGGTCCGGGACGGGGGAGGAGGGAAATTGTCCTCGCGGCCTGCCGCAACCATCCCGGCGTGGGTGCGATTGTGCCACAGCTGGGCGTGCGGGGGGCGGGGGGCCTACCTCCGGAGTGCCATGCCTGCCATAAAGGTGCAGTGCCCAGTGGTCGTGATAACGACGGCCGTGGACACTGAATGTGTGACCCAGGAAGTGAGGAAACTGCTCTTTTCTTGAAAATGTGGGTACCACAGCCCTTTGGGTGTGCGGTGAAATCATAAGAAAAGGAAAACAAGGATTCTTCTCCTGGCCCTCTGATGGAGGATGGAGTGGTCTGTTTACCAGGTCTGTAGTGGGTCTCCATCTCCCTGGGTCACCCGTCTCAGGGGCGCTTCGAAGCCTTCCTCGGGTTCTTAGCGGCGGGTCGTGAGACGGGTGGTGTCTGCTTCCTGCAGGTGGCTCCACGCCAGGGCCGTCCTCCTGGGGCGGGCTGTGGTGGAGCCAGTGTTGCTGCCGCAAGGGGACGCCCTTGGCGACGAGCAGATGGGGTGCAGGATCTTGATCCGCGCCATGGCAGGATGTGCTGGATAGCCTCCGTCTGCTTCTTAACCGTCGAGAACTGCTGGGCAAAGTCCTCGACGGTGTCGCCGAATAGGCCAACCTGGGAGATGGGGGCGTCAAGGAATCGTACCTTGTCAGCCTCCTGCATCTCGACCAGGTTGAGCCAAGGGTGGCGCTCCTGGACAACCAGGGTGGACATCACCTGCCTGAGAGACCACACCATGACCTTCATCGCCCGGAGGGCGAGATCGGTTGCCGAGCACAGCTCCTGCATCAATCCCGGGTCAGAACTACCCTCGTGCAGTTCTCTCAGTGCCTTGGCCTGGTGCACTTGCAGGAGAGCCATGGCGCGCAGGGCTGAGGCAGCCTGTCCAGCGGCACCATAGGCCTTAGTCGCCAGTGACGACATAAGCCTACAGGCCCTGGATGGGAGTCTCGGACGGTTCCGCCAGGTGGCACAAGTGCACCGCAACCGCCTTATCCACCTCGGGAATCGCCGAGTACCCCCTGGCAGCCCCACTGTCGAGGGTAGTGAGAGCGGAGGAGCCCACAAATCGGGTCCGGGCAGTGAAAGGTGCCCGCCACAATCTCGTGAGCTCATCATGCACCTCCGGGAAGAAAGGAACCGGGGAGGGGCGCGGCCGTGAGCGGCGCTCTGAGCCCAGGAACCAATCGTCGAGCCGCGAGGGTTCAGGGGGGAGTGGAGGGTTCCACTCCAGCCTGACGCTCGCAGCCACCCGGGCAAGCATGGCCACCAGCTCCACGTCATCCTGCGACTGGGCGACCGCACCCGAGGGTGGGAGCTCAGTCGAGTCCTCAGCGTCAGACTGGACGAGCCCACTCTCCGATGCTGCGATCTAGAGCTCATACACTTCGCGAGCGCCGAATGAGATCATGAACTCACCGTGAGATGAGCCGGCGGTCTCATCCCAGAACTCGACCGGGGCAAACGAGCGTGCTGGGGAATGGGAGGTCCGTGGGGGGTTTCCCGGCAGAGAAGCTCCTATTGAGGTCCCCAAATCGCCCCCAGCTAACCAACTGCGGCCTCAAACCCGTAGGTACAAGGACAGTGGCGGGGAGCTGCTGGGGTGGCTTTCCCTCTGAAGAAGGAAAGCCATGACCGCAAAGTTGCCATGGTCATGTTCTCGCAGTGAGGACATGACCCGTCCATGAACGCCGTCTCCGCGTGGGCAGCGCCCAAGCACGTGAGACAGCGATCGTGGCCGTCGGAAGCGTAGAGATAATGACCGCAACCAGGAATTGAACACAAACAGAAAGGCATCTTTAAAAAGACGCTGTTTGTGAGTGCCACACTTTTAGAAGGGATATGTACTCTTTTGAGGAAGAATATGCTCTTTTAGGCTGCTGAAGTGCCCGGGGGCGTTCTCTGCACTCCACCGGTGCAAGAGGGGGAGAAGCCGCTGTAATGCACCGTAAATCCAACAGCTTTTCGAGGTGAATGGATCGGCAGAGTAATTCAGCTCGCTGAACACAACCGCTTGGCTCCGAATAGAAAATCTGAGTGGTTGCAAGCCAGCTCCTTTTATACCCATATGTCTGGGGGAGTGGCATACAAATTCCACTCGCCAATTCCCATTGGCCTTTTCTCAAAGATCAGAGGTGTTTGGGGCTCCCAAGGGCGACCCCTAGTGTCACTACATCAACACAACATCGAGTGGGTGACAGATAGGGAACTCCACTCTCTCCTCTCCACCAATAGCTGGTGTGTGGTGAGTGTACTGGTGCACTATGGCTGCCGTCGCATCATCCAGGTGGATGCTGCACACTGGTGGTGGTTGAGGAGAGTCCCCTGTTCACTTTGAGTGTAGTGTCAGAAAAGCGCTATATAAATGTAACGTTCATTCATTCATTTGACTACAGAGATTTATTTTTATGTTTTGCATTGTATGTATGTTATTTTTACTGTGTAATTTTTGTGTGGACCCCAGGAAGACTAGCAACCACTTCTGGAAGCTAATGGGGATCCAAATAAAGAATAATAATCAGAAATTCCTGTCGTGGCCTCCTCTATTGGCACAGGTGGTTAGGCAGACAAGTATGCGCTAATTCACTCCTGACGAAGCTGTCGGACAACGTTTGCTGACTGACAGGTGATGGACAACTTTGGTAGAGATCACGCAACTTCTATAGGATGCTTAAGCAACATTGCAGGAACAGGGTTAATTACCCATCTTGAAAAGTATGCTGTTTTCTAAAGCAATTATGATTGCTTCAATCACTGATAGCCTAATTGAGTTGAGGTTGCGACTTTAAAGACATATAATTATCTGTGATTCACAGAGGATTAGTGCTAAACTCAGTCTATCTGTGACATCTTGCCATTCCAATCTACTATCCTGCTGGATCATATTATGACTCCCTGGTGTTGTAATACTGTTGATTCTGCTGTAAGCCACTGTAACACTTTTATGTTTGTGAAATACTGTTTGATTTGCAAATGCTTGTCAGTGCAATTCATCACTCCAGGAGCGATAGTCAAGTGAAAGTTGAATAAACATGGCTTGATAGACACCAAAAGAGGAATTTAAATCCCAGGTTGCAGCTATTCTGCAGACTTTATCTTTCCATGTAGGATGAAGAAATTTGTTTTTGTTTCAATTCTCAGCTGGAAGACAAAACTTTTGTGCATGTTTTGCAAGTTATTTTCTCCTGCTGACTGTGCTGAAAACCCCTGGCCTGAAGTCCAACAAAAAGCACTTCTTCTGTCCAATTAAAAACAATCAAAGAACTAGGCACAAATTGTATAAAAGGTGGTACACTGTAAAAAAAATGGTGGGGTGGGGGATAAGGCAACAGTTTGCATGCCATTTTTGAGTTGACTTTACTTACTTTAAGTAAATATGTTGACTGAACTTGAAATGTCAGTTTACATTACTTGACTTTAAAAAGATTTCTAAGAAGATCTAAGTTACATCAACTTAAAAGAGTTTTATGCATATTGCTCCCTTTATTTACAATAAATATTTTTTTTAAAGTTTTTGTGAGTAAAGTGCTTGTTGTTTTAAAACCCCAGAATACCAAGTAAACCCAAAACTACAATTAATAAGTAATTAATAGTAAACACACTTTTTTACCACGTAACTACCGTTTAAAGGAATAGTTTTCCCCAAAAATGATTATGACACTACTTACTAACCCTAATATTGCTTTAAAACTCATTGACTTTCTTCCTTCAGTTTTTTTATTTTTTTAAGAATCATCACACATAGTTTTGCCATACAATGAAAGTGAATAGTACCTGCAGGCAGTCAATCTCCATAAAGGACAAAAACATCTTAAAATCACAGTAAAATAAAATTGTCGATACAGGGCTCGACTAAAAATAATGAATTGCGACTTTAATTTAAAATCAGGTCGCCACTGGCGGCAGTCGGGTTGTGTGCGTTTATGTGCGGTTTTGTCAGATATCATCTTGTGAGTGATTGAATACATCTTTAGAGCACCAGTGTGTGTCGAGCCACTTTTCACCCATTCTGTTTCTGATGAGCTCGCTGCACCGCATGCAACAACAAACCCAGCGCGAGAGAGTCGTGAACAAATGACTCTTTTTAACCGGATCTTTTTCATGAATCACCCGAAAAGAACTGAGGGTGTGAACTCAGGAGCTCAGGTTAGCAGTTTGAATCAGATTCACTTTCTCAGTGAATCAGCCATCAGTGAGCTCACAACTGGGAGTGCAGACATTTCAAAATAAGAGTCCCATGTGTATTTCAGGCTTCTTTATAATTAGAAGTCCCGTATTGTGTACCACTTTTTTTCTCCTGGTAATTATTGATTGGGATTGGAGTAGCACAATAAACTGCATCTGGGATTTCATTCAGTTTGCACTCTTGTAGTCTCTGTGTCTGGGCCATCTGGTAACAGTAAAAGACTAAGGCAAAAGACCTTATTCACGCTAGCGCCATCTTCAAATTTTTTTATGGGAATGACAACGAGGCTGTTAGGAACAGACTTACAGTCTCTTCAATGGCACGGACGGTGTAAAGCTGTGTAAAGCTCCTAGATCACATCTGATTTTCCACAACTCATGTTGTCTGGAGTTCTTTGTATACAGAATAGGGCTGCACCTAACGATTATTTTTTTATCGATTAATCTAACGATTCTTTTTCCGATTAGTCGATTAATCTAACGACTAATTTGCAGATTATTCTAAAGATTTTTTTTTATAATTATTACTTGATTAATATAACAATTAATTAACCCAAAATAAATATAAAAAATTGTCTCATTAATATTTCAATATTTTATTAAATCATCTTCTCTTAAACACAAACAAATGTACAAGAAACAATGTGTGAACTGCAGGGCATTATTCTGCAACAAAAATAGCCCTGTTTTAACTGGTAATCTCCATTTTACAGTCCAACATAACATCTCTCCAAAATATAAGAACTTGTTCAATTCAAGTTAAACGAAAGTTCAATCTACATTTAGCAATCCAACAACAAAATAAATGAATCAAATGTAAAATTCAAGTCACTTTCAGGAGGAAAGAGGATTTTGGGTACAAAAGAGGACACTTTTTTTTTCCGCCGGGGGGGGGGATAATAGGGTTCAAAACAGCAACTATGAATGCAGACTTTAATACAGTGAAAGAGACACTCTATTGGCATAACAGAATATATGGAAATTTTTATTTATTTATAACATTCTTTTAAATGTCCATGTACTAAAATAAAATATGTCATGAGTGTACCTTCATTAACTATTACTATTATTTTGAATGGCCATGGAAAATGAAGCAATGTGATAATTTTACCTGGTCGCAAAAAAGTACTCTGTTAATTTACCTGATGAACTTTCACCTTTTGCTGACCCTTTATGCTTCGCAGAGCTAATGTGTGCCTCTAAATCACTTGCACCTTTATTAGCAACTGACACATAAGTGCCAGCTTTACATGTCATACGTACTGCTTCTCATGGATCTCGGCCTAGATGAAAGCATGGGAATTGTTTTGCAAATCTTCTGTAAATTTGCACTTTCCTTTGGGCATTGTTTCCACTCAGCTGTCATTTGCTGCTACTGTCAAGCAACTGTTTGATGCCGAACACAACAGCGCGTTCACAGAGAGATTGACAGGCAGGAATTTGGCCAATAGTTGCTGCAAGCCTCTTATAATTGACCCATTGATGTGCGAGAAGGCGGGACTTACAAAGAGGGGTTAAAGCAATGCAAATATGCATGCACACACAAAGATGTATTAGACCAGATGATCATCATAATGCAACTAAAGCCGAATCCCGGACATTTTCGCAAATTCAGAAATCCCGGCCGGATGCTTTTTTAAGGTCCGAAAAAGAGGACATGTCCGGGAAAAAGAGGACACATGGTCATCCTACATTAGCAGCGGTGCAGAAATTACTTTTAACCTGGGAGCGATGAGGAAACATTTAGAAAATCAATTTTAAGTGACTACTACTAACAGAAACACGTGTTGTAATACTAATATGTCATGCTTGGGTGGGAACAAAAAGTAAACAGGACTTACGGTGCTGCCTTGCTGCCGTCTTGACAAAGTGCTCCGGGATGCTTTCGCTTCAAGTGTTCGTTCATGGCGGTTGTACTGCTGTGATAAGCCATTTCCAATTTGCATAGCTTACATAGCACCACATTGATGGGTCTCTGGCTAAAATACTCCCACGCTTTAGATGACCGTGGGCGAGTTTTATTTAGCTGCAGCTTGTTCTTTGGGGAATCCATGCTTAAACCGTGCGCTGCCATTTTAATTACTCCATTGCGACGCGCTGACACCTGTTATGCAAATCGACGTATTTCTGTAATCGATGACGAAGCTGAATTCGTCCCAGCCCTAATACAGAATGCTCTTGGATAGATATTTTATCAATGTTTTGTCCGCGGAATGTTCCAATGACACTTTAAACTGCAGTACAGCCCATTGAAGAGATGGTATGTCTATCCCTCACAGTCTCGTTGTCATTCCCATTAAAAATCAAAGATGGCACTAGAGTGAATAAGATCTTGGACTTGTTGTAAAACTATATATATATATGTATATATGAGATCAAGCTTTTGACACTTAGGACAGTTGAGGGACTTGTTCACAACTATTACACAAGGTGCAAACATTCAGTGATGCTCAAGAAGACAACACACTACTATATGCATACTATACTTTCTGTAAATATCTGTAATGTAGATTGTGAAGAGCAGTACTAAATAAAAAAATATTTTATCTCTTATATCAGATTAATGGTTTATCAGCTGTCTTCCGTTTCTTCGGCTTTCTATCTTGTTTCTGAACAGCAATCTAAATCGAGCAATTCTGTGATTTGGCGACTAAAAACAGCCATTTGGCTCCTTAATGTTTCAGTTTAGGAGCCAATGGCTCCTAAGTCATTTTTTTTAGTCTGGAGCCCTGCGATACGATTTGTGAACCATTTCCCTAGTCTTCTGAAGATACAGAATGATGAACTGTATACAGAGCCCAAATGAAAAATGACGACACATCAATAACCTCATTAGTTTTAGCATGCCTCATGACAGTGTTATGCCGTCTAATGGTAAAAACAAATAATTCCTTTCATTTTCCATGGAAGAGAGAGAGTCAAATGAGTTTGGGTGAGTAAATAATAACAGAATTTCTAATATTATTTTTCTTTTTTTTATCTTATACCCAGTGTGTAAAATCTGTTTAAAACTGAGATCTGCTCCCACAATCATCTTGTAATTTCATTCTTGGTGTTCCACTTATTGCAGTTTCACAATTCTGGCTAAGAACAAGATGTTATCAACCATCTCACTTACTGCAGCTGCTCAATTCAGACACAAAACCTGATATCATCAGCAAAAGCTGTGCACTGCTTTTATATTTCACTGGCAACTAAATTATGGGTCACTCTTTTGCAAGCCTGCACTCTTTTTTAAACATTGAGCAGTGTTGAAATGTCTCTCAAATTATTATTAGATTGAAATGAATGGGAAGGCCTCTCTTGTGTCTGTTTAGTGGTTATTGGAGAGGCTGCTCATAATTTAAAGCATTTGAAGAACTGAGAGGGAGTTCTTTGAACTGTCTGTGGAGTCTAAAGAACATTCAAATGAAATTTTTGAGAAAAAAATGACTATCACAAACTCAAAGTAAGAGGGAATAAAAAAGGAAAAAAGCAAAACAAAAAAAGCACCACTGATGAATCCAATGTGCTCTCTCACAGATAGTCATGTTACAGCCTTTACCACAGATTGCATCAATATACACATTCTAGTAATATTTCAGTTTATCTGTCTATATCTACGTATTCGTAGATTCTGAGATCATGATTTATGGAGTTACTAAACAGCCCACATTTGCTGTGTAATATGTTTCAAACAGTCAATAACAGTTTAGATGCTCTCTCATTTAAACAAAATGGATTCTCTTCAGCAAAATCCCATATCTCTTGTAAAGCTTTGAGTGCTGGATGAACAAAGTATTTTATTAATGAAGAAGAATGATCTGTACTGGTCCTCTGGGCTGGATAAATGAAGCTCATTATAAGAAGTATATGTCAGCTTTCCTCTCCATAAAAGCTCTTTGAAAATCCAGACAGTATTGCTAGATTACATTGATGGTAAGCCCCTAAATCTCCAATGCACAAAGACTTTTTCTTCTAAGACTTTCTTTAAAGTCCAAACATCTTGCGTGTCACTCACTCGACGTTGTGTCGATGTAGTGACACTAGGGGTCACTCTTGGGAGCCCCAAACACCTCTGCTTTTTGAAAAAAGGCCAATGGGAATTGGCGAGTGGAATTTGCATGCCATTCCCCCGGACATACGGGTATAAAAGGAGCTGGTATGCAACCACTCATTCAGATTTTCTCTGCGGAGCCGAGCGGTTGCATTCAGTGCACTGAATTCAATTCTCCCTACCATTCACCTCAAACTGCTGGATTTACGGCGCATTTCAGCGGCTTCTTTCCCCCCTGCACCCGTGGAGTGCAGAGAATGCCCCTGGGCGCTCCGGCAGAGCAAAACAAAAGAGTATATTCTAAAAGAGTATATTTTCAATCCTAAAAGAGTGGCACACACGGAACGTCTTTTTAAAGATGCCTTTCCGTTGTGTGTTATTCCTGGTTGCGGTCGTTATCTCTCCGCTTCTGACGGCCACGATCGCTGTCTTACGTGTCTGGGCGCTGCCCACGCAGAGACATCGTTCATGGATGGGTCTTGTCCTCATTGCGAGAACATGACCATGGCAACGTTGCAGTCGTGGCTTGCCTTCGTAAGAAGGCTCTATGATTGGTTCCTGGGCCCAGAGCGCCGCTCACGGCCGCGCCCTGCCTCGGTCCCTTTCTTCCCGGTAGTGCATGAGGAGCTGACAAGATTGTGGGGGGCACCTTTTACTACCCGACCCCAATCTTTCAGCTCCCCCGCTCTCGCTACCCTCGATGGTGGAGTGGCCAGGGGGTATTCGGTGATCCCCCAGGTGGATAAGGCACTCGCGATGCACTTGTGTCCGCAGAGCGCCGCCACCTTGCGTGGGCGTCCGAAGCTCCATCCTGGGCCTGTAGGTTTATGTCGTCCCTGACGACTGTGGCCTGCAGTGCCGCTGGACAAGCCGCCTCTGCCCTGCATGCCACGGCTCTCCTGCAAGTACACCAAGCCAAGGCACTAAAAGAACAGTACGAGGGTTGTTCTGACCCAGGATTGATGCAGGAACTGCGCTCGGCGACCGACCTCGGTCTCCGGGCGATGAAGGTCACGGCACAGTCTCTCGGGCAGGCGATGTCCACCCTGGTGGTCCAGGAGCGCCACCTTTGGCTCAACTTTGTCGAGATGGGAGAGGCGGACAAGGCACGGTTCCTTGACGCCCACATTTCTTAGGTTGGCCTGTTTGGCGAAGCCGTCGAGGACTTTGCCCAGCAGTTCTCGGCGGTGAAGAAGCAGACGGAGGCCTTACAGCATATCATGCCCCGGCGCAGCTAAAGACCCCGCACCCTGTCTGCTTGTCATCAAGGGTGTCCACCAGCAGCAACAGCACCGGCTCCGCCGCAGCCCGCCCCTGTGGCCCGGCTCCGGCGTGGAGCCCTCCGCAGGAAACAGTCGCCACCGGTCTCGCTAAGAACCAGAGGAATGCTTCGAAGTGCCCCCGAGATGGGCGACCCAGGGGCGAGGAGACCCACTTCTCTGGGGCTGGTTGACAGACCACTCCATCCCCCAGTGGAGGGCCTGGAGGAGAATCTTTTGCATGCCCAGGAGGCTGCGGCACCCAAAAGCCTGACAAAAGAATGGTTCCCTCGTCTCCTGGGTCACATATCCGGTGCGCACGGCCGTCGTCATGACCACCATCCACCATCCCATTTTGGCAGGTATGGCACTCCAGCGGCGGACCCCCCGCCCCTGTGCGCCCAGCTGTGGCACAAACACGCCCACGTGGGATTGGTTCCAGTGGACTACGGGACAAGATTCCTCCTCCCCCTCCTCGGCCAATCTTATGGTGGGTGGCAGGAGCCAGGTAAGTGTTTCGATGTCCCTGGACTCAGCACGGCCACAGGGCTAGAGTCCCCTCGATGTAGCACCTCGAGCTCCGCCCCGCCACGAGGCCCCACCCGCCAGTACGTCCAATGTGATTATTCCGTTGGTCCCCCTCGCCCGGATTTTGAGCGCATGGCTCTCGCTTTCCAACCCGTCGCGATGGCTGACCCGGACTGTCCGACTCGGCTACACGATTCAGTTCGCCAGGCGCCCGCCCAGGTTCAGTGGCATCTGCTGCACCTCGGTGAAGGGCGAGAATGCCGCTACCTTGCGTGCAGAGATCGCTACCTTTCTGCGCAAGGGCGCCATAGAGCCTGTCCCTCCAGCCGAGATGAAGAAAGGTTTCTTCAGCCCTTACTTCATCGTACAGAATAAAGGCGGTGGGTTGCAACCAATCCTGGACCTGCGAGTACTGAACCGGGCTTTGCACAGACTCCCGTCCAAGATGCTGATGCAAAAACGCACTCTAACGAGTGTCAGGCATTCAACTAAATCATTTCCCTGTCGGTAAACTGTGTCTTCCTTGGGCAGAGACCCCTCTACCCCAGTCACCATGTTTGTAGAAACTCCTGCCCCCTCGGGTAGGACCTATCATGCGACTTCTCCACATGGCATACTTCCGACAAGACTCGGTAAGACCATGTGACGTATTTCCACTCAAAATACCCCCCCCCCTTCTCTGGGTGGGTTGTGGTCTCCACAGTTTCTTCCCCTTGGGAGTGACACCCCCCCGACGTAGACATTTATGGCCCCCAGTCGGTTAACAAATTCTACTCTTTTTGGGGAGAAAAAAGAGGAAAAGAGGCCACGGCTGGGCTAGCCTGTCCCTATTTGTTGTGCAGCCTACTTGTTCCCAAAGGACCGTTCGACACTCATAAGAGTGTTGGGGGAGGTTACGTGACAGCCTGGTGCGCTGGCTATGAGGCACACAGCGGTCTGCCCGTCTCGCACCGCCAGTCCACGTAACACAGTTTAGCTAGTTGTGGCATTTTGTATAGAGACCCCTAGTGTCACTACATCGACACAACTTCGAGTGAGTGACAGATAGAGAACATCCTGGTTACTTTCGTAATTTCTGTTCCCTGATGGAGGGAACGAGATGTTGTGTCCCTCTTGTCACAACACTGAACTACCTGCTGAAGTGGCCGGGACCTTGTCTTGGCTCCTCAGCACAAAACCTGAATGAGTGGTTGCATACCAGCTCCTTTTATTACCCGTATGTCCGGGGGAGTGGCATGCAAATTCCACTCGACAATTTCCATTGGCCTTTTTTCAAAAAGCAGAGGTGTTTGGGGCTCCCAAGTGTGACCCCTAGTGTCACTACATCGACACAACGTCACGTTCTCTCCATCAGGGAACGGAGGTTATGAAAGTAACCAGGACTTTTTCTCCACAGTAATTCTGATATTGTAGAGGAACACAGTTCTTAGCAGTGCACGTGTACTGTAACATACATAAAAATGTAGACATGGGCTCCATGTGTTCACTTTTAAAATCCTGAAAAATGTAAAAATATTATTGAAGTGTATGATCTTTTTATGAGTTACATCAGATTCAGCCCTATGTGTCAATGCCTTTGAAAATTACTGCAAAGTTCAGCACCATATTGTCAGTATTTGTTTTAAACCTATATACGTGACTTTGTACGTTTTAATAGTACAGTAATAACACACTGGAAGCATATTAAGAATTTATGTGTGTGTGTGTGTGTGTGTGTGTATATATATATATATATATATATATATATATATATATATATATATATATATATATATATATATATATATATATATATATATATATATATATTCATTATGCATACATACATATACTGTCATGATCCTGCCTTTTTTTGTCTTGTTTTATACTTGTTTTGGAAGGATTGTGATAGTTTCCTCTGCCCATCTCTCAGGCTGTCACCTGTTTTGTTGTTTTCCTCTCTCCCTCATGTTTCTCACAGGTGCTGCTCAGCAGCGCAATCAGCGTTGCCATGGTTCTGATCATCTGATTCGCGCTGCTTGTGATTATTGGCAGCACCTGTCCTCAGTCTTCCCTTTGTCTATATATTCTCTCCTTTGTCTTGTCTTCCCTATCAGATTGTTGTGTTTCATTCTGTTCCCCTGTCTAGTCAGTTGGTTCCTGTGAGTTTTTGTTTTATTATTGGTTTTATTATCTTTTCCATTTTGTCTTACTTTAGATTTATTTCTTTTTTTTTTTCTTTTTTTTTAAATAAACATTTATTCTTCTCCTGAACTTGGTTCCTTCCTCCAAATTTGTGACAGAACGATCTGACCAATTATGGACCCAGTGGAGATTAATTTTAGTTTTTCACCCAATCCCAGTTTTTCTGTTCGTCAGAGAGTGGCGCAGGTCGAGAAGCTCTACGAGTTATGGCAGGAGAATAAGTCTGTGTGGGGGTATGCTTTTGAGTTTTTGGCGCTATCCTCGGAGCTAGGATACAATCAGGCCTACTTGATTGAGCATTTTAGGGAGGGTCTTAATGAGCCAATTAGGTCCTGTGTCCCAGATGAGGGTGAGGATGGAGACTTTCTCGAGACTATCAGGCTGGTCATTTCAGCCTGTGTCTTGGGATGTTTCCAGTCTACATCCCAGTCTGAGGATGATGTCCTTCCTCCATTCCTAGACATCTCATCCATTTCCTCCTAGTCCCAGTGGATGAGGAGATAGAAGCCGGAGGCCGTTCCCCTGCCGCTGCCAGCGTCGTCAGCCATTGAGGTCATTCTGGAGCCATCTGTCCTCACTCCCGTCCTGTAGCCGCCTGTCCTCGCTCCCGTCTTGGAGCGGCCTGTCCTCGCTCCCATCCTGGAGCTGCCCGTCCAGTTTCCTGAGCCTGTCCAGTTCCCTGTGACTGTCGACGAGCCTGTCCATTTCCCTGTGGCTGTCGAAAAGTCTGTCCAGTTCCCTGAGGCCATTGACTAACCTATCCTGTTCCCTGAGGCTATAAAATGAGCCTTTTCAAGCCGTGTCCAATCAAGTCTTCTCGTCAAGTCAAGCTGTCACGTCAAGTCAAGCTGTAACGTCAAGACAAGTTGCCACACCAAGTCCAGTCACCACTCTTTGTCAAGTCGATACACCAAGCCAAGCCACCTGCCTAGTCAAATTGCCATACCTAGTCAAGCAGACACTCCAAGCCAGAGCGTTGCTCTAGTTTGACCCACCGGCTCCTCCCTGGTTCATCTCGCCAGCACTATCCTGGTCTGTCCTGTTGGTGTCTCCCTGGTCCGTCCTGTTGGCGCCACCCTGGTCCATCTTGCCGGTGCTATTCCAGTCTGTCCCGTTGGTGCTATCCCGGTCTGTCTCGTTGGTGCCACCCTGGTCCAACCTGTTGGCTCCTTCCTGGTCCATCCTACTGGCGTCGATCTGGTCTGACCTGCCGGCTCCTCCCTGGTCCTTGCCGGTGCTATCCTGGTCCATACCATTGGTGCCACCATGGTCCAACCTGCCAGCTCCTCCCTGGTCCATCCCTCTGGCGCTAACCTGGTCCGTCCTGTCGGTGCCACCCTGGTCCGTTCTGCTGGTTCTTCCCTGGACCTTACCTTATTCCCTGTTTATTCTGCTTGGACTCATGTTTTTTCTTGTCTGCCTTGTGTCATTAAGTGCCATCCACCTGTTTCCCCCACCCTCCCTGTCTGGTCTTTTGTCTAGTTTTGTTCTGTCTTGTTCATGGGACGCCTGGGAGTCATCCCTTGGGGGGGTGTACTGTCATGATCCTTCCTTTTTGGTCTTGTTTTATTCTTGTTTTGGCAGGATTGTGAGAGTTTCCTCTGCCCATCTCTCAGGCTGTCCCACTTGCTGTTGTTTTCCTCTCTCCCTCGTGTTCCTCACGCGCTGTTCATGATTATTGGCAGCACCTGTCCTCAATTTTCCCTTCCTCCATATATTCTCTCCTTTGTCTTGTCTTCCATGACAGATCGTTGTTTCATTCTGTTCCCTTGTCTAGTTAGTTGGTTCTTGTGAGTTCTTGTGTTATTATTGGTTTGTTATCTTTTCCATTTTGTCTTGCTTAATGCTTATTTCTCCCTTGTGAGAGTTTTTTGTTTTGTTAAATAAACATTTATACTTTTCCAGCGCTCCAAATTTGTGACATATACAGTATATTCAGATATCATAAAGCATAATTTCGGAATTTAAAAATTTTCACCTTGCCTTCATCATCAGGTTTTTTTTTTTTGTGGTACTTTTCAAATGCCTTTATGCAAAGATTTTACTGTTTTAGCCTTTTAACCCAGACTTTAAATATTAAACTATGAAAATACATCATAAAAAGAACATGTTTAAAACTATGATAATCTTAACAAAGAGTGGACATATTTCTGTCACCGGAATCAATGAAGGTCCCAAGATGCGAGAAAAAGTCAGTTTATTTATAAAAGGCAATAATCAAGGCAGGCAGAGTTTATGGGATCAACGTGCATCGACTGCAGTGGGGTTGAAGAGAGACAATGAAGCAGAGCTTGGAAGGTGAATGGGACGTGAGGATACTATGCACTTGACTGGAGGTGAGAGAAGAGAGGGATGGCTGGAACCCCTGGCGTAGCGAGGAAGGGCGAACAGAGCGAAGATTAATCCACTTAAACAGGTGAAGACCCAACTGGCATACTGGCCGCCCAGCCGAAGCGGCAGAGTAGTCATGGCAACGGTGATATGACCGATCAGCGACAGCTAGCCACACATGAGGGAAAAATTAAAACAAAAAATCGTCGACTCACCAACTGTGTCAATTTTTATATTTATTGTAGGAAAATGATTTCTATCGTTTTTTCAAAAATTATGACTGTCCCACAGCTGTGGCGTCATTTCCACCACTCAAAATATTTTACCATAATAATGTTTTTAAAAGTTAGTGTACTTAACCAAACAGACAAAAGTGTCAATGAAAAGCACGCTTGAAATGAAATGAAATGTGAGACAAGTGATGTTTTAAGAAAAGAAAAATTGAAGTAAATATTATGTGATACAATTGTGAGTATTTTTATTAAGTGTCAAAAAAATAAAAAAAAATAAAAAATAGCTGGCAACATATAAATGGCAAAAATTGTCATCAGATTATAGTAGCTCCACCAGTGCTTGTTATTTTATTTTTTTATATATAGAGTGATTGGTGACATGACATGACATTTACAGCTCTGAGTGCAAAGATGGCAGCATTCAGACCATGTACTTCCATTAAGATTAATGGGAATGCTAATGGATAGGTATACACTTTTTTACAGAAAAAAACTGTATTTCTATCCCTTGAAATCTTGTTTTCATACACAGCAAATTAAATATGCCCCTACTCTGACTAAGGGTTATAGCCGCAGAAATATATCAATGCTTCTGCTCGAAATTTTTATTTTATTTTATTGAAAATTTGATTGTTCAGTTTAGCAGGCGGTAACATAAAATACCCAAATCAAATGCATTTTCAAGCTGCAAACCTGTAGAACATTGCAGCTTCAGTTGGAGAATTTACGGCAAAGAGACAGAAGAGTGTTGCCTTGTGGGTTGATGAAACACCTTGGTAGGCTAACAGATGGGGGAACTCCTTCTTCGATGAAGATCCCCCCAATCCATCTGTGGTACAAGGCTGGGCTTGTAGTTATGACACCGTCTCTTAATCGAACTAACGGTGCACCTCTGACCTCGTCCCTGAAGCCAACTGATAAGAAGAGTCCCCACCACCTACAGTACGTCAATCACACTGCAAATCTCAGAGCACTCTAGGAAAGCAATCTCTCACTGATCTCCCCTCAGATTACCTTTCCAATATCCCACACATCTCCAATACCATCATATCAACTGCACAGGCACTGTGGTATAAATACTATAATTTTATAATAATTTTATAATGGAGTCTTAAGTACAGGCCCTCCCAAAGCATTAGCATTAGCACAATGAACACATTTTTAGGAAAAGTAATCTAGTCAATACGTTTTTCTAATCTGATCACAGTACTGTAGCGGTAGCACATATGCTTGCAACAAATCGGAAATTTGGTGCTCGTATGGGAATGCGGTTCGAGTCAGTCTTTTGGAATTTCCTGATCATATTCCCTCTCTTTTGTACCATAGATTTTGGTCAAGGTACAATGGTAATATGATGTTTTTTTTTTATTTTAGATATGGTATTCATTGAAGTAATTTGGAGTACCATGTAAACTTGCTGAAAAACCCAGATTAAACCAGCCCAAGATTAAATTTTGGTCTGGTTGAATTATTTTAGAGGGGTTTAGGGCATTTTTCAACTGTTTTTTTTTTTTTTACTGTTATCTCTTCATCTCTAAGGTTACATCTTCCAGAATACGTATATCATGTTACTTTTTTTAAGGTAGGTTGTTGAAACAAACACAGTATAGCAGAATTCCCAGTGGTTCTCTGACACATGATCAGACTGATTTAACATCAACAACAGATTCACATATCGCCTGCTGTCTTATGAGAAAGTCTCCACAGAGAGTGATAACAGGGTCAATCAAAACAGATACTCTGCTGAACATTTGAACACCTCTTATTCTTTTCAGAATTGCCCATGTTTCAGCATTCGCCATGTTTAGCCAAAAGTATATATTTATCTTGGTAAAAAACGTAGTGACCAAAGGAGTGCAGAAGACAGGAAGAATCAATATACAATGTTTTATGTTTGCCCACACATTCAATAACAAAGTGAACTTGACTTTTACATTTGCTAAAGAAACTGTGAGTGGTGTTTGCACATGCAAAACTTGCTAGCACGATGCTAGGGCATTTCGTGTAATTTCCAGGCTGTTAATATGCAGTTGCTAAGGTGTACTGAGTGGTTGCTAGGATATTGCAAGGTAGTTGTTTACTGGCCCACATCACAAGAGCCCATCTTTGTACTCTGGTACCAGGATATGGCTCGTTTTCCTCCTTCAATGTAAATCTAAAGGATCTATAGGATTTTTTGCCCATTTTATCACCCATCATAAGTCTGATTGCTTAGAAAAGGTATAACACACTTCTCCTTAACAAGCCACATGGTTTAAGGTATCATTTATGTATGTTGCACAAATGGTGTGGGATGGATGAGTTACTCGTCACAGTTTAAAGACCCCTTGAAATTGCTTGATGAGCGAAGTTTTTCTTGCATTGTTTTGACTTTAAGTGGCATCAGAAATATCGTAATTACAAGTTCGGAGCACATAAATGACCAAGCAAAGTCGTGTTTACCAGTGAAGAATCTCTAAACTCTAGATGATACACAAGTTGTGACACTGGAAGAGATATGTCATCATTAAAGATGATAAAAAGCATTGATTTAGCAAAATAATTATACATATCAGCGCTTTATTTCTATAATATTAATTTGTTAAAAATGAAAAAGCTTAAAGACAACTAATGTAAAGCTAATGACTCTTCATTCACGTTTTATTTTATGTAATTTAATTAATAATTTGCTAGATACCATGAATGAAGTGATGTGCATGAAAGTGTGTTTGCTTCTGCTTATTCACAGTACAACAGAAAAAAGAGCTTTTGCTTTAGTTTGGCTTCTTCCATATTTTGTTTCAGACTTGAATGTCTGACACATCTTAATAATGAATGCTTAACTTGGACGTAGGACCTTCCCAGGTGCACTTGAAGGCAGCAATATTTTAAATATATGTTGAACATATCAAAGGGTGTGTCTCCCTTCAGTTACAACACAGCCATTAACCATCATTTGTTACCTGCAAGTCAGTTGTAGGTGGTATTAGGGGAGGAACATTGCATAGAGAGCATTTGATTGGACAAAAAGTATAGTGCAAGAGGAGTCATCAATAATTTTGGTCTGTTTTCCCTGAAAAGAAAGATTGCTTATTTAAACATGAATATTTGCAAAAAAAATACTCTTTTGGCAGTACACTTGCATATACACTCACTGAGCACTTTATTAGGAACACTATGGTCCTAATAAAGTGCCAGACATGGTCTTCTGCTGTTGTAGCCCATCCGCCTCAAAATTTGACATGTTGTGCATTCTGAGATGCTACTCTGCTCACTACAGTTGTACAGAGTGGTTATCTGAGTTACCATAGCCTTTCTGTCAGCTCAAACCAGTCTGGCCATTCTCCGTTGACCTCTCTCATCAACAAGGCGTTTCCTTCCAAAGAACTGGCGCTCACTGGATATTTTTTGTTTTTGGCACCATTCTGAATAAACTGTTGTGCGTGAAAATCCCAGGAGATCAGCAGTTACAGAAATACTCAAACCAGCCAGTCTGGCACCAACAATAATGCAACAGTCGAAATAACTGAGATCACATTTTTTCCCCATTCCGATGGTTGATGTGAACATTAACTGAAGCTCCTGACCCGTATCTGCATGATTTTATGCATTGCACTGCTGCCACACAATTGGCTGATTAGATAATTGCATTAATAAGTAGGTGTACAATGTTCCTAATAAAGTGCTCAGTGAGTGTAGATGGCTTCAAAGCTAATAGAGAGACTAAAAGCCATTTCATGGGGTCTTTTAATACTTGGTGTTAGGGGGTTGTTCAAATCCCTGACCCTAAATACGAGAAATAGCAATAGTGTATATTGCACTAAACATAAAAAATGTAAGCCAATGCTATGAACTACAAAATATAAAAAAGATATATTGACCATCTCTATAAAGTGCTCCCAGCTTTATCATAGACTACTTGATGTATCAAGAAGCTACAGGTAAGCCATTGAGTGTTGTCAGGACAGCAGCCCCACAGATCAAATGTTCCCCACTTTACAGGGCTTGGTGTTCAATGGAATAAAAAAAGCTTTTCATTCCTGTGGCTCAGCTAGGGAGGAACATACTGACAGACAGCTGTGCACATAGAAGGCAACTCTCTCATCCCTCTTGTTTGAGGAGAGACCCAGCATGTGTGTGACTTTGGACCGCAGTGTGCGGAGAAGGTCTGGCCTAAGAGTTCAGACTAAGTTCATTAGAACTTGACAGAATTATTTGTCTAGCTGTCATGGTGTGGCTGTTCAACATAAGAAGGTTGTCTTCCTTTAAGTTGAGGTCACGCAGATGTGCGCGTGGGCGAGTCTTCATCTCGCTGTTATTTGTTTAACTTTTTAGTGACCACATTTACATGAACATGATTTTCTGATTAAGGTCCATATTCTGTATAAGGCTTTATTCTGTACAAAGATGCTTACATACTCCACAGCTATTGGAATATTATTTTATAATCTGCATAATCTGAATAAAGTAAGATGTAATTGTTCTTTTCCTGCTATTTTCTTGTGGAAGTATTGGAGATGCTCACTTTTTACATTTATAATGCTGCATTTTAGTAATTTTGGACAGTAATTTAATCAACGTTCATGTCCTGTCTGTATTTAATATAACACAGAGGTCCCTTTAATTGGACAAACACAGATACATGTAAATGTTCTGTTATGGTGAAAAGTGTTTACATGACACAAAAATACAGGCATATGCCAGCTGTCTTATTCAGATTTCTGGAAACCAGAATATTGGCTTAATCTGGTTATGGCAAGCAGGTTTATAAGTTTACATGATTACATTATCAAAAATTTAGCAAATTCAGATTAATTTCAGAATATTGTTGTGCTTGTACAGTAAACAGTCAGTAAGACTATGGGAGCTACCTATAAAGTGTGTTTAACACGCCTTTAATTTCAGAACTTTATTAAAGAGCTTCATCTAAGTCAGCTAGATACTGAATAATTCTGACTTGCAGGGTTTCAAATGTGACTGTGAAATTCACTGTAGCTTTGGGCCATGAAAGTCTTCATACAGTATATTCTGTAATGTTGAGCATGACCTCTAATCTGTAACTTTCTTTTCTTCCCCCCCCCCCATGCCTCCCTGTGGTCTGCTGATGTGTCCTGCATTAGGTAAGACCACTAAAGTTATGAATTATCTGCAATCTGTTCTTAACACAATCTTCTTAATTATATCTGTCTTATCCAGGGGAGATAATAGCTCCTTCTGTAAGAGCTGCTCATTGTTTGGCCAACATATGATAATCTCCGAAAAAATCTTTATCTTTTTGAAGTGGGTTTGGATTGTTCTTTAACATATGTTTGAAGATTAAGCCTATTTTTGAAATTATTTTTGTAATCTCATTACCGTAATTAACGGAGAAGAAAAAATATTCTCACTACTTTACAGCAAAAAAGATACATTATTTAAATTATAAAGTATTATATAACTATGTACACCATGGTAGTATTTGTTGTACTATCTTTTAAATAAAATGCTGACTTCAAACGTATTTGTTTTAACCTCGTGCGACCCCACGTACACATGCGTGGACATTGTATTTTAGCTTCGATATATGCAACGCATAATTTAAATTAATTTAAACTGACTGATCTCATTTCAAGAGACTCTGTACTGTCAATAAAGGGTTAAACTTTCGATGTACAGAGTCATGTGACAAAATAACTTGGCGCCGATCACACTGGAGTTTGTCTTTGGGAGTAATGGCAACAAAACAAAAGTCTCTAGTTTCATCCAATATGCCATTTTTAAAATGTGAGCTATTTATCGTGAAACACCATGCTGCTAAACACAATGTACACTAATGTGTACTTTAGCCCATTTTTTCCTTAGAAATCCTATATTTACTGTGCATTATCACAATGAGAATCAATGGGTTCATCCAAAATCTTAAAACTTTTGCTTTCATAGGCTTTATATGAAGTTAGGATGAAAATAAGGTGCATTTCGAACTGTTCTGAGACCAATGAAGACAGACAGCACACTGGAGGTTAAGTCATTCACTAAATAGGGAGCAAGGGAGCATCCTTTAGCTTTTTATGCAGCTAAGGGCATTCACTCCTAAAATCCGACCAAAAGTTCAGTTTCAGGCTACAAATGATGTTTGGACCACTCAACATGTTTGGCAGACATGGGACAATGGTAATCAGTACATAGATTCCTTATTTTAACATGGTTGGCAGTGATTGGATGAGGTTTGTCTTTACTTTGAATCAGAATTTATTATGCTAATTTCTGATGTAATGTCTGTAATGTCTCAAAAACACGAATAACCAACACTGCTGGAAACATAATAAACAATTTGATTAAAAATCTAACTTTCTATAGCTTAGTATTATTAAAAACTTCACAACTTAGTCCCGCTGTCCACATATGTTGCCGTAAATTTTTAGGAAACCTATTTGTGCTAGAATTTTTATTTATTTATATTTTATAAATGTTTTGCATGTTTATTAGGTGCTACTTGTTACAAATCAAAAAGGGAAATGGAAAATGCATACAGCAGAATTAACCACCCAGAATTATAATTGTAATGACAATTTGAGGCAAAAAAAATTAACTTAATTGTAACAGTGCAAAAATCTTAATTGTCCTAAAAATTATTATCTTTATTCCAAATAATGCAAAATACAATGTCTTATTTCTTTGTCTTTTGATTTTTGGGTTGAAATGCGACCTGGACATGTTTTTGTGAGACCCTTGCAGGTGTTATAGCAATTGTATACAGTGAAAAACCCATTCTCTCATATTTTGTCTCATTTATAGCATCAGTACTTCAGTCAGTACATCTCACAACTCTTCCATTGTTGCATTATCAATGGCTAAATGCAGTCCTTTCATTCCTTCACTTGTGTTAAATATTGCTGTGAAAAAAGACTAAAGACCAATTAATGCAGCTTGTATGATCTTCAGTTGGCATATAAATATGTGTGCATTATCTGTGCTTGCTGTTTTTCATTACTGGAGGGCAGAAGAATGGGAGAACAGCCTGTCGTATGACATTTACTCTGTGTGGTTGATCAGCAAGGGCAGGGATAATTTACAAATCCATAGCCAACCTTGTTGATGCACATTCAAATAGGGATTTAACTTACCTTGGACAGACCTGCCTGGCTTGCTTAATTCCACTTGGGAGCACTGGCCAAGCTCTGGCGTGTCTGGTTACCTCACCAGGCTCCCATCCTGCCTTTCGCTTCCAGGCTTACCTGACCGAGTGCGGCTATGGAAATGAGTTTGCAGGAGGCCCTCGGGGTCCCCAAGGCTTTGGACAACTGACAACGTGGCAGAGAGGAGCTGACTGTGCCCATCAATTTCGGCTCAGCATTGCTAGGCGCACCGCACAATTACCAATTCCATCAAATAGATTTACCTTGCTTGTGCTTCTTCTATGAATTTCTCTGGAGATGAAACTCTGGTTTCAAGTTGTCACATGTGTTTTAAATGTTTAAAACTGTATGAATTTCTATAATTTGTTAATTAACTTCAATATTTGTTGGCCAAAACAATTATATTTTTGTATATTAAAGTTCAGATTGTTGCTGTTCATGATTGTTTTACTGTTTAAATTTAGCTGAAAAGCCTTTAATGTTAGGTTCCATTGTGAGAACTTACCTGAAAAAGGGCCCTATTTTAAGAGTGCTAGTGCTAATCGCAGCACTATGCTTTAAGTCATAAACACAAAGTCAGTGGGCATGGCCATGAAGTTTTGGTATTTTTATGCAAGCATGTGCAAGTGGGTTTGGCAAAATCGCTTGGGCAAAGCACTAATGGGCTGGGCCAAGTGCAGTTAAATTCAGAGGTTCTTCTTTGGTTATTGTAGCATCTGCGTACTATTATATAGTCCATTCCTTCAAGCACCAGCAATATAATTAAAGACAACACATTCATAAGTAGTTGGTAGTGTAAATGGACTGTATGCAATGAATTAGGAGAATAGAAATATGGACTTACCTTATTTTGTGCGTTAACTGTGTCCTTGTTGAATGTGACACGCTCCTTTTATACGTATGGAAAATGTGGTTCAGTATATGGATGTAGGCTCCATTAAATTATAGAGAATGTAAGTATTATTAATTACTTTCATCTACTGACACACAAATCATGGCTAGTATTAACAGTGATTGTATCAGAACGGACTTCAATTCTACTGGTCGATTTTGATTTTGAAAAATTCAATTCATTTATTGAAACAAAAAAATTAAGCCAAAAATATTTCTAAATTCAAATTATACTTCAAACGAAAAAAGAAAAGAAAAAAAAAAATCACTCTACGACAACAGGTTTAAAAATGCCAATACAAATTAGATAATAAATACAATTGTAAATATAAACGTAATAATAATAATTAAACCATATAATAAACAAAAAATAAACCATGACCTAAAGACAGTTAAACTCAAATCTCATAAATATTTGTTTCTTAAAACGGCTACAACAGTGATTGTCATGGACATAATTTGATGTTCAACTATATTTTCAGAGTTTGGACATGAACTTTATTACCATCTGCTGGTGGAATCGCCAAACTGCAAATGCAGGAACTGAGTTTAGACTTTTTGCACTGAAAACAGACATGGTTTTGAAACTTCTTAGCACAATGACCTTTTTCTCAGGAAAATAGCAAATCGTGCTTTGTGCCACTTCATTACCATACAATACACCCAGTTTGCAGGCATACACCCACAGATAGCACAAACACTCCCACCCATGCCCACTTGCGCTTTGCACTGGCAAAATAAATTGCATTTAGAATTATTGTTTACAAGAAAATGTGATAAGACATTGCGCACTCACGAAAAAAGAGCCCACAATGTAAAAAAGTCAACATGTGTTCAATGAACTGTATATTTTTTCTAAGCCAATAATGGTGAAACTGTCCAATGCTTTTTTTCTGGTAAAGACTAGGAAATCCAAGTCATATTGCAAAAACTTTAAATTTGGAATTTTTTTTTTAATGACTTAATTTAATTCTGACTCTGACAACAAGATAGACCATAATTATTCCTGTAGTTCAAAGGCTTCATGAACTGCAACCATTTTAGTTTCGGTATGTCATTTCTTGGATTTTTGTTCAAAATAATTTGTTTATTTTTTTTATCTGTATTTTATACATATATTTCTGTCAAATCCCAGCAGCTTTCTTGTGTCATGGGAGAGTACCAAGAAATATCGCAGTGCTAAAACTAATGTGAGGAAATTGGTTTGATTGATGTCTTCCTGAGCTGGAATACCATCGAGTCACTCATAGTCATACCACAGCATCATAGTTAATACCTTTGCATTTATTCATGAGGTGCTGGAGGTGGAGGGCAATTTTCTATGTTTATGGCAAACAGGGTACGCTCTTTCATATGATCTATGTTCAGTACCTCTGTGGCCCATATACAGTATTAGGTTCTTGACTATTGGTTAACTTTTTCTTTATCCTTCAAAGGCACATTATAACATCATGTGAACTTTATTGCCGACAACCATAAGTTTACTAAAGGCCTCAAACCCTTCAGTTTGTTGTCATATGGTGCAAGAGTCACAGGCTCTTTTCGTCGGAAAATATGGCTGCGCAAAGCATGCTGTATTCCTCCATCTGCCTTTTTCTTCCTCTTTCCAGATAAGTCCCCTTTTGCTCTGCGAGGGATTTTCTCTGGCTCCATGCATATTCATGAGCTGCCCATTATCTTGGCCTATAGGGAAAGGGCTCAGTTTATTGCCAGCATCACGCTGAATTCTGTTTGGGTTTCCTTAATCCGTGACCTCCCATCACTGCCACATGCTCTCAGATGGAGGCAAAAAGGTAACAGTGGGGAGGAGTGTGGGGTTGTGTGTGCTGCTTCTACAGCCACCACAGAACTGCTGCTTATTCGCTCTACAGCAAAGCTGAGCAGCAGAGATGTAGCAATAACCCTTTAAAACTTTTACAATGTTAAAATACTTTTTCCTATCCCAGCTTAAAATGCAGACAACTGTAAGTAAGCCATTCATAGGTTGATTTCCTCAAAAACTCTAAACATTGTCTCTGTGGCGCTACAAAAATCGCTTTGTTTGTTTGAGCGACCTGTCCTGCACGACACAACAACATTGGCTCAACCAATTGCATAAGTTTAGGGTGGGACAATCTGTTTGCTCATTCAGCAGCAGGTAGGAGGAGTATTCTGGAAAGCTTTTTGCAAATTTGTTTTATTTTTGCCATTCCGTTTTATGGCACTAGCATTGTCTAATATTAAGCTTAAGCTCTATCCCAAATGCCACCCTAAGCCCTTGCAATTCTCCTTTGAGTCTACACTTTGGTGATGCTATACTGGATAAAGAGTCAGGCTCCACTTTGAATGCTTGTTTGCCATGTCCATTTCTCAAGGCTTGTGGCCCAACATGCTAGATTTTCATTGGTTGCTCTCTGTATGACATTAGATTTGAGTCATGTAGCATTAAACTACAAGATTTCCTCTGTAGTAGTGGATAGTCAGCTCTAAAATATCAAGCATGTTTGATATCCTCTGACTAGATCGAATCATAGTCTGGGGTAAGAATTTCTGTACCCATCATATACTATTGGTATAAATATGAATGGTTCCCTTAGAAGCGGCTCCACAGACTCACCCAAGTCCAGTACAGCTTAAGTTCCCCTATTTTCTCAGTCCGCCAGTCCCCTGGGTGCACTAAGAAAGAGTGTGAGTCCAGTCGAGACAGTGTAGGTGCGAGCGGTGATGAACTCTTTCTTTACAAAGCATTGCTCTGGCTTACAGAGAAACAAGGTGACAAAATGATCCATTCCTTCCTCTGCAGCCCAGTACATTCCGTTCTCCCTGTAGTCTGCGCTTTGGGTTATATGTATCCCCTGAGTCTGTGTCATTTGTAAAGCCCACCGTGTTGACATCAGGGTAATTCAGCACACTGCATCATGGAATCGATGATGTGTCACACACAAACTTCCTGTTATAAACTCTTTTTTACACTTTTCTTCATCTAAGCACCAACAGAAAATACTTTTTTCAATAGCATGGGCATATCATCAATAGCGCGGTGCTTTCCACTATAGCTATGTGAGGCTGATTAGTCAATTCAATTTAAGTCTTTTAGTCTTTGTCTTAGTCTATTGATCAAGCCACGGGGGGTGCGGCTCTATTTGTTGGTCGCGACTCGAGTCTCAGTGTGTGTGCGTGAGTGCGCGTGTGTGTATGTGAGCATGTGTGCATATGTGAGCGTGTGCGTGTGTGTGCGTATGTGAGCGTGTGTGTGTGTGTATGTGTATGTATGTGTGAGCGTGTGTAAGTGCTGGGGAGACAAGAGAGGGAGTGCGAGGGCTCTTTTTAACCAAAACTGAAATAAATGTAGGATATTTTAGACATTGTTTGACGTTCTTAACTGATTTACTTTAACCAATGTCTTTGTTTTAAATGGTTATTTTGTTGTGGTAGCCTTTAGGGCTCTTTGAAATAACTGAAATAATTTGGCAAAGTGATATGGAACCGTTATGCGGCCAAGACATGGCCGTGCATTTACTTGAAAAATTATTGCACACCTTAGAACATCCGTGAACCAATCAGAATCAAGCATTCAACAGACCTGTGGTACAAGTATACAGTACACTACAGTACACATTGTCATATGATTATAAAGTAATTAATTTGTTGACTAGATTCTGCATTAGTAGAGAACAGCTGTATGTTTGCCGACAAGGCTGAGAGGATGCTAACATTAAAGCTAGCCTCAAGCGGTTAGAACAATGTGACAAGAATACACGCAAGTCCTACCCAAATGTTTAAATGTTACGATTGTTACCATCTACTGTATTACCATCTATTTGCCTTAGTTTATATCCAGCTGGTCACCTTTATGCATTCATTAGCCAGCTAGGTTGCATATTTAAAGCTAGTGAACTGAGAAAGCAAATTAATATCTTCATGCTGCCGAGATAAACGTATAAACAAATCAGAAACGCATCTGATTTCAATTAAATGTTTTATCCTCACGTTAATACGATGACTTCAGATCAATCACATTCTTGTGCTAAAAAAGGCTAGACACAGCGCAACAAATACAGTTTAACAGAAAGTAGGTGTCTCAATATGCTTTTAAAGTTCTTTTTAATTAGACACAGCATCTAAAAAACAGCACTCCTGCACGAGACGCTGAATAAACAAAAACAAAGGGAAACAAAGACGTTTGTCTATTGTGTTTACATAGAAAAACAAATGAATGGTTGCAAAAGTGTTCGATGTGAACAGCCCTTTACAGTTGGTGGAGGTCTTTGGCCGTTGAGTCTTGCTCTCTTATAAGCATTTCTCAGATTAAGCAATGAGTTGTTTAAATGCTTTGTCAGGAAAGATGTTCAACTTGGAAATGTGTGTCTCGAGATCTTCGCGTTCTGTTCCAGTCTGTTGTGTTCTGTCTGTTTGAACAGCCCCTGACCTGGACTCAGTCTGAGCCGCTTTACCATCGAGTTCAGCCGAATACCACTGCTATCTGTGAATATTGCTATCCTGTATACAAATGTAATGAATAAAAAACAATGTGGTATTTCGCTGTTAGTATGAAGCTTGAGTCTGTAGAGTAGTAGGAATCAGTGCAAGTGTAACACCATGTGAATTGTCTGTTGAAGCATTTTCCTCCCATATTTTTCTTTTGACATAACATTTGAGAATATGGACGGACTAAAAGTTTTTTTTATTATTATTTATTTTATGCACATTAGTTGAAAATGAAATGTTATTTTTTAACAGCCAGGATAGAAATGCTATGCGCAGTAATATAACGGTGCTGAATGGCTTATGTATTTATTGTGCCCTATTGTGGACTAAGGAAACAACGTCAATTTAAAAATCAACTGACTTTAACATTTTAATATTTGTTCATATATGTTAATATTTATATATTTATTTCATTTATAAAAGTACAATACATTTTCATCGTTCAGTCAGTACTGTTTATTTTTGTAATAAAGTTCAGCACTATTTTACTTTGAGTGTTATTTTTTCATTCAGTATCAGTTTTAAAAACTATCGGTTGATTAATCAGTTTTCGGCAGGTACTGGCCAACTTAGTTATCGGCATCAGTAAAATCCACTATCGGTCAACCTCTAGTTTGAACCACACGCATTCCAGCCAATCAGATTCGAGTAATCGAACAGACCATGGTATAAAGTTTACTTAATAGATTCATTATTATAGTAGTTTAATTAAATATCCTCATTTCATTGAAGTAACTAAAGTTAAATTTGAAGGACACTTCAACCATGTTGCATAACAGCAGTGCTTAGCACAGTGTTCACTACAAGAGTACTTGCATGTATGTTATTCTCCTGCAGTGCTAACTCTCATTTTCAATAAACACAAACTATTACTAACTGGTAAGTTTAAAATTGTGGCTTTCTGTTATCTACTACTGTGTGTTATGATTTTGATTGACATTTAGCAAGTAATTAGCATGTCAACATTGCAGTTGATTACATAGTGCAGGCAGTTAATGCATTCAAAGCCTATGGGCATAAAGCTCTTTTTGTTTGATTGAAATGTCAAAGGAATAACTGCTTGCTAGTTAAAACACTAGTCACATATATGTTAGAAATGACTGTTTATGGATGAGAGCAGCAATATGTAAGTTTAGAACAACACACTTTTTACCTTGCATTGCTGTTCTTACAAATTATCTAACAAAGCTAACTAATAAAGAAATGGAACATATGTATCATGATTCATGATTGACTAGTCTGAATTAACTGGATGAATAATATCTGGATGAATAATATACATAATCATGTTTTGCTTATTCTGTTTAGCAGTATTAACTACAGTGTGTTTATCTCAAATTTAAGATTAAACAACACATTTAAAGGGGCAATGAAAATTAGACTCATAAAGCATAAAAAGAGAAAATATTTCATAGTATTGTTCCTTTACCCTGAATACAAGTACATTCAGCAATTATACTTTTAAAAGTTAAACTTCAAAAAATTGGACACTGAAGCCAGACTTAAAATGAATTTCTTTACATAGACTTAAAATGAATTTCTTTACATAACTATATATCAAACCAAGTGGCGTCTGCAAACAAATGCTGCTAGAGCTTTTCTCAAAACTAACTTTTCTGAGCCATTTTTGCAATGACTTCTAACCAGCTGGTCTCAAGGTAATTTTCAGTAGATATACAAACTCAGTTGGAACTTTTTTAGTGTGTTATTCCAAAAAAAAAAAAAAAAAAGAACATTTTCTTACAGCACCTTTTAAGTTTCCAAATACACTTAGAATCTTTAGCTTGTGAAGAGAACCGTAGGACCACGGTAAGGCTAATGGAAAGTTCCAGTGTCTGTAATAGAGGTTGACGAGAGTGGATTTTGCTGATACCAATAAGGTAGTGGGAAAGGCCAATAACCGATTAATCGACCGATTGTTATTCAAATTAATTTATAGAATGTAAAAAATAATTCTGTCCTTACTATGACAGCTGCAGATATAGAGGTTACAAGAGTCCAAAAAGAATAAAATCCCAGATGCACTTTATTGTTCAAACAAAATCCCAATAATAACCAGAAAAATTAAAGGATTATATCACCTACAAATGAAAACTCTTTCATGATTTACTCACCTTTAAGCTATCCCGGATGTGTGTCTTTTCTTCTTCAGCAGAACTGAAATGAAGATTTTTATAAGCACATTTCATCTCTGTATGTCCACAATATGCAAGTGAATGTGTGCCATCAGTTTGCTGGCTGTTTTACGGTCCAAAAGGCAAACTTGGGCAGCATAAAAGTATTCCAAATGATTCCAGTCAATCAATGAATGTCTTCTGAAGCAAATCGATAGGTTTTTCATTTTTGGGTGAACTATTCCTTTAAGATTTTGTGCATAACGTAGGATTTCTAACTGTAAACAAACCCGAAACATACCGGGACACTTATTGTAAAAATTATGGAAACTTGGCCCTGAAACAATGCTCTATTATAAGTATTAACCAAATTAAGCTTTTTTGGCCTTTTATATTCCAAAAATAGTTCCAAAAAAAAAAAAAAAAAAGCAACTATCAGCACCGTTTAATCGGTAAAACCGATATATAGGTATAACTCTAGTCTATAACCATTATTTTGCCATTTCCTTGAGCTTTTGGAGCGAGCTGTGCACACTTTTGATTTGATCTGCCTCACAAATGGCAGTTAAAGATGTTGCTGCTTGACATTATCAACCTGTTCTGGTCTGCTTGGAGTATTCAAACCTCTTTGGCTTGTGTTTAGGTTTTGACAGAGGAAATAAATCTTACGTGTCATCTCACCTTTTACTGGAACATGTTTTCACAGACAGCATGTGACAGTGCAAACACAACGTGATGAAAGGTAAATAGAAAAAGGAAATGCAGGGCTATAACCAACATAGACACTGAGGGGGGACACGTCCCCGAAAATATTCAGATTTGTTGTTGATCAAGGTTTTTTTTAATGACTGATACTTAAGATTTTACCTTTGGTCCACCCAATCATCAATATTTGGTTACATCCTTGAGGAAATGGTTCTGAAGCATAGTGTTTGTTTAATGTAAAAACAGAATTATGAAGGTCAGTTTGTGATAGCTGCATAATTTGGATGGCACACTGTTTCTTTGATTAAAACACACTTTTCCTTTGGGAAAAGTTTGCTATATTTTAGATAAAACAAAAAAGACCAAAATCTGTTGCCAGATAATTTAGTAGTTGCCTGGTGAGCAAGTCATTCCTTTAAAGTCAAAAGACCGGTCCCTCGATTCAAGGGTCCCATTAAAACACCTTCTTTCCTATTGTCTCCCTGAGAGTCCTTAGAGCTCAAATTGACAAAAAAGAAGAAGAAAGGGTATTAAATATTCATGGGCTAACGCTCATTAGACGTATTTGAGGTGTCAGTCAGCGGCAGGTCTATTTCTGGGATAAGAGCAGTGTCTGCTGTTTGTTTCACTAGGCTGTCTCTCACAGCTCTTGCAGCACTACCACTGGCACATTTCTGCACTTTTGATGTCAAGGAAACAGCCATATAACTTTTGTCAGACTTTGCCTGGACTTGTCACATTCAGGAGCACTGAAGGCTTGGAGAAGTACACAGAGACCTCACATAAAGTGGCTGCAGCTAACACTGAGAAAAGGAATTGTTGCTGTGACACCTGGGTCCTCCATTTCTCTCCATCCTTCTCCTCTCAGTTAGACCAAAGAGTTCCGTGGCAGCATTGAGGGCTGGAAGGCTCAGACTGTGGTTATCACAGTTCCTCATATACTCTAACCCTTTACCACTGAAATGGCCCTGGTGCTTTGCTGGAAAGTCTGCGCAAGTTCCCTTTAGAACTGGCCTGCTTTTCCACCTACTTGAGAGCTGCACAAAGATGTAACATACACTATAATTGTTTTGTGAGGTAACCTTAAAATAATGTGCTCATGTGGTAACATCTAAATCAACTGGTTTCATTTAAGTCAAAAATGTTATTTAATCTGGTGAAATTTAGTTGAAAAATTAGGTTACAAAAGTAATTTTTATGGGTTGTTTATGTCTCTTTCATCTGCATTGGACTTTGTTGCTTAGTTTTAGCTCATTCTAAGTTTGGATTTTGTGTTGAATTGAAATAATTGATATGCTAACCCAATGCTACTACGGGTGTAAAAAATATTGTATCATATTGTATCGTACGATACGACGCACACTATAAAATACCATATGCATCATACGATACATAAACAAACACATTATAGTGTAATTAAAACCAATCAGCACAATATTGAAAGCTGCGGAACAGTCTCCTCCCCGGAGAGGTGGTGCTGAGCGCTCACAAGAAAGCAGAGCAGCATACTTACAGTACATAGACAAGAAGATCGATGGCAAATGGCAAGTAGATTGTACTGTAATGGTACAGCTTGTCGAATTTGCCAAACACCGGTGTTACAACGGGCGTTTTATTTACGCCGACATCATCGACAATCAATTTTGTGAACAACACTTGCGCACACTTTATAAGCCGGTAATAGCACCGGTGAAGTTTACATGCAAAGTGAAACATGACGAAAAGAGTGAAAAAATAATAATACGTGTGCTGATTGGTTTTTGCTCAAACCACTTAATAATATTGGATTATGTACATATATCGTAAAACCAGAAGTCAGGTTCCTCTTGAGGTTTATTTTTTTCACCACTAAATAACATTGAAAGGAGTTTTTTCCTTGCTACAGTCACTTCAGCTTGTTCACAGGCTTTCAGACAACAAGGCATGATTTTCTATAAAGCTGCTTTGAAACTATGTGTATTGTGAAAAGTGCAAGTTTAGACAAACTTATTTTCTCAAGAAAAACATGAAAATTGTGAGTTCATATTAGTTTTTCTCAACAATCAAACTAAATAAATGCAGTGCTGTTGTTTAAGTTACTTAGAGCTCTGTTTTGTTGACAATGTCAGACACTTTTGTGGCATTTATGATTTAAAAGACATTTATGTGGAATCCTTGAATAAGTTTGAGTGAAATTTGTGTATTGTTACATGCCTAAATGCTACAGTGTGTTTCCCATTCTCACACATTGGCTCTGAATGGTGGTCAAACTCCCCTTTTTCTTCATGAAATATTATTCATGTAAAAACAAAAGTTATCTATTCTTGGCGCGAGTATATCAAAACAGTGTCATGAGGTAAAAATATCACAATACTGGGGTGGGCGATATGACCAAAATCTTATATCACTATATGAGTCATTTTATATCACAATAACGATATATATTGTGATATGGTAATTTTTTTCTGGAAAACCAATAAAAATCGGTTAACATAATAACCATATTGTAAAGCCTATTTTTGGAAAATACAGTCAGTGATATAAATACTTTTTAAATGAGAACTACTTCCTCTTATATAATTTTCTTCTTATTTAGAACTTTGACAAACAGTCAAAGTTTTAAAACACTTGGTCTTAAATCAACCTTTCCATAATACTCAGTTTCACATTATGCCACATTTCGGTCTGATATGTTGTTGATCAATATTATTATTAACTTTCCTCAAGAAACTCAAGATCTTTTCAAAGCACAGTAACAAAGAAAATATGACATAAATTTAGTAAAAAATCAGCAACTAAAATAACACATCCTGCAGAAAATACATTTCAAAACTATTTAAAAACACTTCTTGCAAAAAAAATAAAATAAATACGGAATTAATGCGAAGCACATTTTTTGGCTTTCCTAATGTTCTTTAGCGTCTTCATTTTGAGGTGGTAAAACAGATTGTTTGTATTACAAACAAGTGATTATCATCGCACGACATATTTTGCAGATTACATTTTTATAATCTGTGTCAGCTTTTGTGAACCTACAACACAGATGTCACACCTGTTTCAATAACAAGCTGCCCTTCATTTTCTTGAGTTTTCTATTGATTATATCAGCAATAATTCATCAAATGATGGAGAAGTACAGATGCACAGTGTAGTCAAGTGAACCTGTGCATGTTAAAGAGATGATTCAGGTGTCCCGGTAGAGTGTGTCTTGGTGGACTGCTGCATCCTCAGCTTTAGAGCGCTCACAGTCGGCACGCAGAATCAGAATTGCAAAGAATCAGCAACAACTTTGTTGGCGCGTTTGGGCCATTGCCTGATCTGCATAATTTCTTTAGTGAATCTGCCGCTAAACCAGCGCGCAAATTTTACAGGCTGCAACTCATTCCCCGCACAAGCCTGGTTTCAGTCTCATGTGAAGCACGGCCACTGATAGATATGCACGTGCTGCGCACATGGACATTTACATATCGCGATATACACGATATAGCAAAATCTCTATAGGTTGACACTTTATATCCTTGTCATGATAGCCTATATATCATCATAATGCCCAGCCCTACACAATACTTTAAAATATCTCCCCCGACCCCTAACAAACATGCCACGGTGCATCATAGGAGTTTTTAGACTGAGGAGTTTTGAGAACAAATTTTTACATCCCGTGTAACTATGCCATTACAAGCTTCTTTTGATGCAATGGTCAACGGAACGTATTTTTTAATATATAATTAGTAAAATTAATAGCAGTCAATTCACACAAGGTATATTTGCGCAACATACACATGATCGGGATGACCGTCAACAATAATGTGCATCACATCAACGCATTGGTTAATTACTTGATTAAAAAGTAGGGATGCACCGATATGGGCTGATACCGTTAACCGATAATTCACAGCTCATTGTGGCCGATACCGATAACCTATATTTTGAAAAAAAGTTTACATTTTGAATCCTTTACCCTGGAATTGCTAGCTTATTCATTAAAAGCTTCTCATTTGAAAAGTCGGTGTCATTTAAAAGTGTGGTATTTTGGCTTACTGCTATTTAAGGTTTGGCGGATGTAACATAAACCAGAAAAGTGCCTATATTGCAAATGAATGCTGATTTGAATGAGAAATAAATGACAAGACATTTGCATAAATTGTATGGTGTCCATTTATTTATGTTTAAGGTAATCTTGATGACTCACAGGGAGAGAATAATGAACTTCAAACAGCTGTAATAATGAATTAAACCAGGATGAGGCAATAAACAGCATGTAACGAACATTAAACAACAAAACACAATACAAACCCTTATCTATGTATACATGATGTAATATTTATGCTGCCTGCAGACTGCGAGCACAGCGGTTTGTGTGTGCCATGTATGTGCACGCATTGTGCTTATGCATGTCTCATTTACAGACGCTTTTTATAGCGCTCATCGTAACAGTTCAACTATAACTTATGACATATAAACACAACAATCATAATGTTTATAGATAACATCATACAGATCGAATATAAGTCATAATATTTGAAGAGTCTCAACTCTAAAATACAACAAGCACATTCGTTTCACAGAGTTTTTTGACATCTCGCGCCACTCTGTGAGAATTATTTAAAAATACATGCACTGTGTTAGGTTTTATTTTGGGCTTGTTTTAATCACAGTGCTGTACTGTAAGTAATGATGTGCTATTTACCACATTCTGTTAATGTTTCATGAAGTAATAGGCTAAAATGACCGCCCCCAAGTAACATGCATGTTTTTGTTGCGTTTTCATTTATTTCATCAAGAAATATAAACAATATGGGAGATGGCATGTCGTTACTTTCAGCAGATGATCCCAATTAAAAAACAGCCCCAAGACAACGTAACAATGTGTAGAGATGTTGAAATAATCCTCACGGAGCGACATGAGCTTGGCTCTCATGTTGTGTGTGTGCACACGCACTGATTCAAAGTCAAAGATTCTCAGCTGCAAGCAAATAAACCTTAACAAATTATCAGTGAAAATATCTGCAAAAATATCGGTGGTAATTCCATTATTAGCGCAACAATAATATTTAGATTTTTTCAGTTATAGGCCAATAATATATCGTCCGCCGACATATCGTGCATCCCTATTAAAAAGATAGCAATCTAGGTTTGTTTGCCATAAGTCTTGCAAGATTGAGGTATTGTTCTAAAATGGTTACTTGGTGTGGACATTATAACACCCTTCCTGGCCTCCGAAGTTAGCAGTTTTTAATTCAAGTGCAGCATGTTTTAGGGGCCAGTTTGTAGAAAATGTTCTGGCCCAGAACAGGCATTTCTGCCATGAAAACGCACAAATAGTTCCATATTGGGCAGTGGCTCTGGCACCCTGTAGATGGAAAAGCAGTAATAGACAGTCATTTCAAAGAATACACATCTGAGGCCGTTTATGACACTTGTTTTTGTTCACGGTCCTTCTAAAAACAGAGATGCTGTTTCCTCGTACTCGCTGAGGATTATGAGAAATATTTTCTCATCTGGAGCTCTCCTATGCTCATTAGAGTCCCCTGTAGTGCTGAACTGACTGATCCTGTTGTTTCTTGCTCACCTCAACACTCTCTCGCACAACAAGGAGGAAGAGCAGCTGCAAAAATTCAAATGTGCAGTCTGTTCCCTTGCCACAAATATCTGAAGCCCTGCCACTCTCAAATAGATGAACATATGTCTCTCAGCTGAGTCAAAGTTAACTGAATTACAAGAAGTCTGCACAAATTGTGTAAAAAAATAAAAATAAAAACAGGCTTAAATGAAGAAAAAACAAACGGGAATCAGTGCTTTTTTGCTTGTCCAGTCAAATGTGCATTATAATTATGATTTTAATTATGATTACAAAAAGTCTCACTTTGTTGTTTATAATCTGAGCAAAGTTCAGCCAAACCCGTCTGTCACAGAACAGATCATTGTCTCAGAGACCTTATTTAGATAATAACATAACAATTCAAGTTTCCTTTACCACATTTTTCCTTTTCTTGATTGTTTTTTCCTTTCATTTTTCTGAAGCTCCAACATACTTTTCATTTGCTGACCATTGATCAATTCACAGCCATGAGACACAAAGTCAGGATGTGTGTTCAGATGTGATTAAGCCATGTGTTCCCTAACAGGAACGTTTGTGGCATATCACACTCAGCTTCCTGCTCTTTGACCCTACGAGCACAGTGATTGGTTGCTTCCCACTGCCACTTCCTGTGGGATATTCTGTCTTCTCTCATAGTGATGTCATAGGAGCAGAACAGAATGTGTTTTAGACTAGCAAATGGCACAAAAAATCTGTCAGGAAATAATAAGGTGAACATTATTCCTTTTCCTCTTCCGGGATGGTCTTATCATTGCTTTGGCTGTCCTTTGTCCGGCATTAAAGACCCTCCTGGGTATTCCAGTGAAGTTCTCTGTGATGTGTTTCCGTCTCTCTTCTTTTTTGTGAGCTGCCATTAGGGGCTTTACGACACAGGAGTAAAAGGCAGGGATGTGTTGTAGTAATTAATGAGGCTGGAGAGAGGGGTCATGCTGTCTTGCTCTGGTGTCTTGGGGGCACCCTACTGGGAGAACAGTGGTAATACAGGATTCAATTAAGAGCTTCAGTGTGCTTTGTCAGGATTCCAGCAGGGGTCTGACATGGCACTAACCAGACACTTACATGCCTCAGAATTAGTCGTGAAATAATAGGGTGCAGGGATAAGCTACTGATGAATGAATTGACCGCTGGAATATGTAAATGACCTGAGGCTGATTCTAATTTCACCTCGAACCGCTGCAAGAAAACCTAATATAGTTAATGCCTAGATTGAAGGGTTTGGATTAATTTAAAAGTTTCCATTCCTATCTCTCAAAGCTTGCCCTTTCTTGGTCTCATGTATCTAGGCTTTCAATATTAAGTCTGGTCCACTCTTTCTGCTGAGAACTGCACACCTAAGGATCTATTTTCATGAGTGCAATTTCTAAGTGCAATTTTCATGCCAGTTTGTGCCAGTGGGAGTATTTGCATTATCTGTGGGTGTATGTGCGCTAACTGTTGGTGTATTATTGTATTTTAATGAAGTAGTGTACAGTTTATTTTTGACAGTGCCTTTCCAAAGCTCAAGAGCGCTGTTCAAAAATGAAACAAAACATTAAATAGAGAAAGATATAACAAGTATACATTACAAAACAATGAACAATGGGAGAGAAGCAAAACATACAGTATTTCAAGCAGGTGAGAAAAGGGCGAACAGGACAAGAGCCAACAGTCCCAGAGAGGCCAATAGAGAACACATACATCGCTGTCCGGGGCAGCGCAGTCAACAATACTTTCACAGAGCAAGGGATACAATACTGTACAAACAGCTCATTTACACAATCAAATTCTTTTAAATGGGCTGTCTTAATTTACAGTATATCGATATTGTTTGTCTGGAAATGGAATATACAGTACTGCATAATAGGATGCAGATGGTACAATAACCAGAGTAGAACCCCAGAATTAAATTGCACTTGACCCAGCCCATTAGCGCTTTTTAGGCATATCACTTTTAAAATAGGTCTCGTGGACAGAAAGGGATTGTTTGATCAGTATGTACAGCGGCTAACCACAGTTCATTTTGTTTTTATATGCTATATAAAGTCTGGTTTTTCTGTTATACCACAACAGACTGTCCAGACAGAATGGTTAACCTGATCTCATAGAAACATGTTACTATACCTACATTTTTGCAGAATGAGTTTAACATGGCTCGTTGTATGTATCGCAGCAGTTTCCTGGTGAAATAAACATTAGAGGCGCAAAATGATGCAGTTGTTTAAGCAATTGTATTTTTCATTTGCTTTTTATGACACTATTGGTTAGGTGTAGGTTTAAGGTTTTGGGGTAGAGAGCCAACCAATAATCAGGGTTGGGGAGTAACTGAATACATGTAATGGGATTACGTATTTAAAATACAAAATATAAGTAACTGTATTCCACTACATTTACAATTTGGTCATTGGCAAAATCATTGGTAATTAGAATACTGTTACATTCAAAAAGTATTTTGATTACTGAAGAGATTGCATTTAATTGTCAGTTGTTTCATTTAATATTTAGTCCTTTCAGATGGAAAACATTTATACATATAAATGATGCGATTCAAAGTGCATTTGAACAGCACTGAAAAACTTTCTTATGATGTGTTACATTCTTACAAGCAGACAGAGAAGTACATTTGAAGTAAGTTTGGAGCAGAAGAAATAGAAATAAACCTTGTGTAAATTGTCAGCTTTATGCTAAGCTAAAATGCTATTTCTAGCCATTTTACATGTACATGTTACCAGGCACGATCATATTTTTTTATCAAGAAAATTCACGTTGGATCATAAATTCTTTTTTCTAATAAGACCTTTGATATTAGGGCAAAAATCGTATTCTTGATAATAATTTCTGTATTTGTAGAAGGTTCAACAATAAGGAAGCGGGAAGCGGGGTGGCAGTCCAGGCAAATCAAGCTTTAATGGTTTTTCCCAGTCTAACAAACAGTCTTTGGCTTTTCAGCTTCACGGCAGGGCATTTACGATTCAGCTTCACAACAAGGTATCTACTTCAGCTTTAGTTATAAGAGACAACATAAACTCATAAATATTTAAGTTCAGCAGCTTTGCGGCATTCAGCTTCACGGAATGTCAGATCTGTGTGACTGGGACTCTCTCTCCCTCACAGGTGTTCTCAGCGGCCTTTTCAAGCCCATCTCCATCGTCACTGTAATGAGACACAGGTGTTACGTATCATTAGTCACCAGGTGATGGCCCTTACTGCTTCCTCTCTCCCCCAGTGACAGACACATGACCACGTAATGCTCCACATACCCCCACCGCCCGGCTCAAGCCGGGGCAACGTCCGGCCTGCTGAAGTGCCAGATACCAACAAGTGATCCACGCGTTGGTATCCTTCATGCGGTGGGGCCACTGATGAAGGGGAGAGAGAAGTTAGGAGCATGTAGGAGCAGCCCGCCACAGAGTGCAGATTTCACTCTCGTGGAAGCCTGTTGGCACACCTCCGTCCACTGGAACAGATCTGGCGCTCCCGTTTTAATGAGATCAGTCAAGGGGCTGGTGATATCAGAAAAATTAGGCACAAACCTTCTGTAACAGCCAGACAACACCATAAACTGTCTCTCCTCCTTTTTGGACTTGGGACGTGGGCAGGCTGCTATCGCTGCGGTTTTATCAATTTGGGGTCGTACCTGCCCATGACCCAAGTGGAAGCCCAGATACTGTACTTCCACCCGTCCAATTGTGCACTTTTTCGGGTTCGCCGTGAGTCCCGCCCATCTCAGCGACCGCAGCACGGCTCTTAGATGCTGCATATGCCTCTGCCAATCATTACTGTATATGATAATGTCATCCAGGTAGGCAACGGCATATGCGGCGTGTGGCCAGAGGATCTTATCCATGAGGTGCTGGAATGTGGCAGGAGCCCCGAACAAACTGTACAGAAGAGTGACGAATTGGTGTAATCCAAATGGTGTGGAAAAGGCAGTTCCCTATCTGTCACTCACTCGACGTTGTGTTGATGTAGTGACACTAGGGGTCACTCTTGGGAGCCCGAGACGCCTCTGGTCTTTGATAAAAGGCCAATGAAAATTGGCAAGTGGTATTTGCAAAACACTCCCCCAGACATACGGGTATAAAAGGAGCTGGTATGCAACCACTCATTCAGATTTTCTCTTCGGAGCCGAATGGTCATGCTCATTGAGCTGAATTCTCATGACTGTTCATTCACCTCTGCTGGATCTGACGGCGCATTTCAGCGGCTTCTCCCTCCTCTGCACTGGTGCACTGCAGAGAATGCCCCTGGGTGCTTCGGCAGAAATAAAAGAGTATATTTCTCTAAAAGAGTATATTTCTCTAAAAGAGCGGCACACACGGAACGTCTTTTTAAAGATGCGTCTTTTTAAAGATGCCTTTCCGATTGTGTGTTATTCCTGGTTGCGCTCGTTATCTCTCGCCTTCTGACGGTCACGATCACTGCTCACGCGGAGACAGTGTTCGTGGATGGTCATGTACTCATTGCAAGGACATGTCCATGGACAATGATGCGGTCGCGGCTCGCCTTCGTAAGAAAGCCAGCCACCCCAGAGAAACCCTGCCTCTGTCCTTTTACCCACGGGTATGAGGCCAGCGCGGCTAGCACTGGGGGCGATTTGAGGAAGCCAATGGGATCGCCTCCGCTGGGTATCCCCCCGCGGACCTCCCATTCCCCAGCACGCTCGTCTGACCTGATCAGGCTTCCGGATGAGTCCGCCGGCTCGTCTCACGGCAAGTTCGACCTTTTATTCGGAGCCCGCGAAAGTGATAAGCTTTCGAGCGCAGCATCGGAGAGCGGGCTCCTCCCTTAGGGGATGATGCCCAGTCACAGGCTGACACAGAGATGATGACATGCTTTCCTGGGCAAAAAAAAAAGAGTGGAACCCTCCGCTCTTCCCTGAACCCTCGCGGCTCGATGATTGGTTCCTGGGCTCACGGCGCCGCTCAAAGCCACGCCCCGCCCCCGTTCCTTTCTTCCCGGAAGTGCATGAAGAGCTGACAAGGTCGTGGGAGGCACATTTTTACTGCCTGGTCCCGATCTTTTCAGCTTCCCCACCCTCACTACCCTCGATGGTGGGGCGGCCAAGGGCTATTCGGCAATCCCCTGGTGGATAAAGGCAATCGCGGTGCACCTAAGCCCGCAGAGCGCTGCCACCTGGCGTGGGTGCCCAAAGCCCCCATCCAAGGCCTGTATGTTTACGTCGTCTCTGACGACAAGGCCTACGGTGCCGCTGGACAAGCCGTTTCCGCCCTGCACGCCATGGCTCTCCTGCAAGTCCGCCAAGGCGCTAAAGGAACTGCACGAGGGTAGTTCCACTCCGGGATTGATGCAGGAGCTGCGCTCGGCGACCAACCTCGCTCTCCGAGTGACGCAGTCTCTTGGGCGGACGATGTCCACATTAGTGGTCCAGGAGCGCCACCTTTGGCTCAACCTGGTCGAGATGGGTGAGGCCGACAGGACACGATTCCTTGCTGCCCCCATCTCCCAGGCTGGCCTATTCAGCGACACTATCAAGGACTTTGCCCAGCAGTTCTCGACGGTGGAACAGTAGACAGAGGCTATCCGGCATATCCTGCCCCAGCGTGGCTCAAGATCCCGCGCCCCGTCTGCTCGTCGCCAAGGGCGTCCCCCTGTGGTGACTGCACCGTTTCCGCCGCAGCCCACCCCTTGGGCCCGGCCCCGGCGTGGAGCCCACCGCAGGAAGCAAACGCCACCCGTCTTGCGGCCACCCAGAACCCGTGAAAGGCTTCAAAGCGCCCTTGAGGCGACACAGGGACGACGAAACCCGCTGCTCTGGAGCTGGTAAGCAGACCTCTCCATCTTTTTGTTACCTTTGCATTTAATTGCACTGCATGCCCAAGTGGCTGCAGTACTCAAGAGTTCAGCAAGAGTGGTTTCCTTGTTCCCTGGGTCACGCATCCGGTGTGCACGGCCGTCATCATGACCACCGTCCACCACTCTATTTGGCAGGTTTGGCGCTCCAGCGGTGGTCTCCCGCCCCTGAGCGCCCAGCTGTGGCACAAATCCGCCCCTGATGTGACAGTCTCCACGGGTCACGAGGACAGGCCTCTTCCTCCCCCGTTCCAGGCTGTTCCGGGGGTGGTCACAAGGAGCCAGGTAAGTGCTTCGATGTCCCTAGACTCAGCACGGCCATGACATGGTGTGGCACCTCAAGCTCCGCCCCGCCGCGAGGCCCCACCTGCCGGTACGTCCAACGACGTTGTCCCTTTGGTCCCCCTTGCACGGAACTTGGACGCGTGGCTTGCGCTTGCTTGGCTACGCGATTCAGTTCGCCAGGCATCCGCCCAGGTTCAGCGGTGTCCACTTCACCTTGGTGAAGGACAAAAGCGCTGCTACCTTGCGCAGAGATCACTACCCTCCTACGGAAGGGTGCGATAGAACCTGTCCCATCCGGCCGAGATGAAGAGGTTGTACAGCCCCTACTTCATCGTACCGAAAAAAGGCGGCGGGTTGCGACCAATCTTGGACCTGCGAGTACTGAACCGGGCTTTACACAGACTCCCGTTCAAGACGCGGATGCAAAAATGCATTCTGGCGAGCGTCCGGCATCAAGATTGGGTCGCGGTGGTAGACCTGAAGGATGCGTACTTCCATCTCTCGATCCTTCCTCGACACAGACCCTTCCTGCGGTTTGCATTCGAGGGTCAGGCATATCAGTACATGGTCCTCCCTTTCGGCCTGTCCCTGTCTCGCATCTTCACGAAGGTCACAGAGGCAGCCCTGGCCCCGCTAAGGGAGGTGGGCATTCACATTCTCAACTAACTCGATGACTGGCTAATCTTAGCTCACTCTCGGGACATGTTGTGCGCACACAGGGACTTGGTGCTCTCACACCTCAGCCAACTAGGGCTTCAGGTAAACTGGGAAAAGAGCAAGCTCCTCCGGTTCAGAGCATCTCTTTTCTCGGTTTGGAGTTGGACTCAGTCTCTTTGACAGCGTGCCTCACGAACGAGCGAGCCCAGTTGGTGTTGGTCTGTTTGAAGGCGTTCAAACAGAAAACAGGGTTCCACTGAAACTTTTTCAGAGGCTCCTGGGGCATATGGCATCTTCAGCACTGGCTTCAGACTCGAGTCCCGAGATGGGCATGGCGCCACGGGACACATCGTGTGGTCATCACGCTGGTCCGTCACCATCTTTTCAACCCTTGGACCGACCTCTCATTTCTACGGACAGGGGTTCCCCTAGAACTGGTCTCCAGGCGGGTTGTGGTAACGACAGACGCCTCCAAAACGGGCTGGGGCGCTGTTTGCAATGGGCACGCAGCCGCCAGCTTGTGGATGGGCCCGCGACTGCATTGGCACATCAACTGCCTCGAGTTGTTGGCAATTCTGCTCGCCCTGCGGAGGTTTCGGCCATTGATCCAGGGCAAGCACGTGTTAGTTCAGACAGACAACATGACAACGGTTGCATATGTCAACCGCCAAGGCGGTCTGCGCTCTCGTTGTATGTCACAACTCGCCTGCCGTCTCCTCCTCTGGAGTCAGCAGCACTTCAGGTCGCTGCGAGCCACTCACATCCCGGGCAACCTTAACACTACAGAGTGGAGACTCCACCCTCAGGTGGTCCAGCTGGTTTGGAGTCGATTCGGACAGGCACAGGCGCACCTGTTCGCCTCCCAAGAATCCTCCCAACTGCCCGCTCAGGTACGCCCTGACCAAGGCCCCCCTCGGCATAAATGCGCTGGCACACAGCTGGCCCCCTGGCATGCGCAAATATGCGTTATCCCCCAGTGAGCCTACTTGCACAGACTCTGTGCAAGGTCAGGGAGGATGAGGAGCAGGTCGTCCTGGTAGCACCCTTCTGGCCCACCCAGATGTGGTTCTTCGACCTCACGCTCCTCGTGACAGCAACACCCCCCCCCGGCGAATTTCCCTGAGGAAGGACCTTCTTTCTCAGGGACGGGGCACCTGCGGTGGTAGACACGATCACTCAGGCTAGGGCCCCCTCTACGAGGCGCCTGTATGCCTTTAAGTGCCGTCTGTTCGCTAAGTGGTGTTCTTCCCAACGGGAAGACCCCAGAGATGTGCAATCGGATCAGTGCTTCCTTCCTGCAGAAGAGGTTGGAAGGGAGGCTGTCCCCTTCCACCTTGAAGGTGTACGTTGCCGCCATAGCAGCACACCACGACGCAGTCAACGGTAAGTCCTTGGGGAAGCACGACCTGATCATCAGGTTCCTAAGAGGTGCCAGGAGGCTGAATTCCCCCAGACCGCACCTCGTTCCCTCATGGGACCTCTCTGTAGTTCTTCAGGTTCTACAGAGAGCCCCCTTTGAGCCTTTGCAGTCAGCTGAGTTTAAGGCACTCTCCTTGAAGACTGCCCTCCTGACTGCGCTCACTTCCATCAAGAGGGTAGGAGACCTGCAAGCGTTCTCTGTCAGTGTAACGTTCCTGGAGTTCGATCCTGGTTACTCTCATGTGATCCTGAGACCCCGACCGGGCTATGTGCCCAAGGTTCTCACCACCCCTTTTAGGGACCAGGTGGTGAACCTGCAAGCGCTGCCCAAGGAGGAGGCAGACCCAGCCCTGTCGTTGCTGTGTCCGGTGCGCGCTTTACACATCTATTTGGATCGCACGCAGAGCTTTATGATCACTGAGCAGCTCTTTGTCTGCTTTGGTGCACAGCGGAAAGGAAGCACTGTCTCCAAGCAGAGGATCGCCCACTGGCTTATTGACGCCATAACAAAAAAAATATGGCATATCACGCCCAGGACATGCCGACCCCGGTAGGGCTACGAGCCCTGTCTACCAGGGGTGTAGCGGCCTCCTGGGCCCTGGCCAGGGGTGCCTCTCTAACAGACATTTGCAGAGCAGCAGGTTGGGCAACACCCAACACCCTTGCAAGGTTCTACAACCTCCGGGTGGAACCGGTTTCATCCCAGGTAGTGGCACGCAATACAAGCGGATAAGCCCGGGATAGCCGGCTGAGTGTATCGCTTGCACATAGCGCTTTCCACCTCCTTTTGAGCTGAAGATGTGCGCCATTAATTCCCAGTAGTGTTCACAAGTTTTGTTCCGCGGTTGACTTCCTCCGAGCCCTGTGGCAGTCAAGTTTTCGGAGAGACTCGCTGCCGGCCCAGTACATGTGCTAACTAAGAGCCCTGTTCTGGGGTAGGTGCTCCGCATGTGGCGGTTCCCTGTAAGGCTAACCCCATTCGATATATATCTTCCGCTAATTCGTTTCCCTGTTGGCAAACTGCGTCTTCCCTCTGCCCCAGTCTCCATGTTTGTAGTAACTCCTCCCCCATTGGGTAGGATCTACCTTGAAGACTCTCCACATGGTCGGAAAGACTATGTGACGTATTCTTCCACTTAAATATCCCCCCCTCTCTTTGGGCGAGGTGTAGTCTCCGTGGTGTCTTCCCCTTTGGAGGGACACCCCCGACTAGACCTGGCGGCCCATTCGGATAATCCCTTCTTTTTTAGGAAGTGGAAAAAGAGAAGGAGAAAAGAGGCCACGACTGGGTTAAGCCTGTCTCTATCTCTTGAGTAGTCGACTTGTCCCCAAAGGGCCATTCCACACTCATAACTATGTTGGGGGAGGTTACTTGTTGACCTGGTGTGCTGGCTATGAGGCACACGGTAGTCTGCCCACCACACACCGCCAGTTCACGTAACACAGTTCAGCCAATTGTGCCGTTTCGTATAGGGACCCCTAGTGTCACTACATCAACACAACGTCGAGTGTGTGATAGATAGGGAACGTCATGGTTACTTGTGTAACCTCCGTTCCCTGTTGGAGGGAACAAGACGTTGTGTCCCTCCTGCCACAACGCTGAACTACCTGCTGAAATGGCCTGAACTTATATCGGCTCCTCAGCACAAAACCTGAATGAGTGGTTGCATACCAGCTCCTTTTATACCCGTATGTCCGGGGGAGTGGCATACAAATACCACTCGCCAATTTTCATTGGCCTTTTATTAAAGACCAGAGGTGTCTCGGTCTCCCAAGAGTGACCCCTAGTGTCACTACATCGACACAACGTCTTGTTCCCTCCATCAGGGAATGGAGGTTACACAAGTAACCATGACGTTTTTTCTCAGGATAATGGAGTTAAGGGGATCTGCAAATATCACTCAGTTAAATCCAGTGTCAAATAAAATTGAGCCGCACCCAACCAATCAAGCAGTTTGTCAATTCGGGGCATTGGGTATGCGTCAAATTTAGACATCATGTAGAATTTCCGGTAATCAACACGGAACCGGACTGACTCGTCACTCTTAGGTACAAGAACAGTCGGGCTCGCCCAATCGATGTGCAATTCTTCTATTACCCCCATTTCGAGCATTGCCTCTAATTCATCACGAATCACCTTTTTCTTGTGCTCGGGTACGCGGTATGGCCGACTGTGCACAACCACTCCCTGTGGGGTCTCGATATGGTGCTGTATGAGGTTAGTCCGACCGAGAAGAGGAGAGAACATGTCTGCAAACTCTTTTAGCAACCTGGCCACCTCTGTGAGCTGGGACAGTGAGAGGTGGTCTCCACAAGGGACCGGGGTGAATGGATCGGCTTTCAACTTCACCTCTGGCCTGAGCTCCACCCTCTCTGGAACTACCATCGCCATGGACACGGGGACCGCCTCTCTCCATAATTTAAGGAGGTTGAGGTGGTAAATTTGATGTGCCCCACCTTTATCCATTAGTTTAACTTCATAATCGAGGTCCCCATCTCGCCGTGTAAACTCAAAGGGTCCTTGCCACTTGGTGAATAATTTTGAGCTCGATGTGGGGAGTAATACAAGTACTTTGTCTCCCGATGAAAATTCCCATAGCTGGGCACCTCTATTATAGAGCAGGCTTTGTGTCTCTTGAGCTTGGAGCAAATTCTGTTGTGACAACTGACCCAGTGTGTGTAGCTTTGCTCGAAGATCAAGGACGTACTGAATTTCGTTTTTTGCTCTTGGAAGGTCCTTCCTCCCACGCCTCCCATATGACGTCAAGCACCCCGCGGGGCCAGGGTCCATGCAGGAGCTCAAAGGGGGAAAACCCCGTGGAGGCTTGCGGGACCTCCCTGACTGCAAATAATAGGGGGTCCAGCCATTTGTCCCAATTTCTAGCATCCTCATGTACGAACTTACGAATCATGTTTTTCAGGGTGCGATTAAACTGTTCCAATTTCAGGGTGCGAATCGATGTAACCCCCTGCAATTCATAAAGTTTGCGTAGTGTTCGTGACATAAACGTTGTGCCTTGGTCAGTGAGGATTTCTTTCAGAATCCCCACCCGGGAGATAATTTTGAAGAGTGCCTCCGCAACACTGTGTGCTGAGATGTTGCTTAAAGGCACTGCTTCCGGATATCGTGTTGCATAATTCACCAGGACTAATACAAACCGATATCCACGTGCTGACCGTTCTAATGGCCCGACGAGGTCCATACCAATTCTTTCAAAGGGGGCCTTGATTAATGGTAATTGGTGCAATGGCGCTCTTGGGGTGGCCGGTGGATTCACCAGCTGACATTCATGGCCTGCCGCACACCATCTACGTACATCCCCGTGATTGCCCGGCCAATAAAAGCGGGCCATTAAATGGTGTAGTGTTCTCTCTTGCCCTAAGTGACCCACCATAGAATTGTGGTGAGCCGCCTGGAAAAATGTTTCCCGACAGCTCCTCTGGACTAATAACTGGGTTTTATTTTCATGGGTTTGAGTGTCCTGAGTCACTCGATACAACCGGTCCCTAATAATTGAAAAATACGGGTATGTGAGGGCGACGTCAGGCTGGAGTTGCTGGCCATCGATTACTCTCACTTGGTCAAATGCGTGCCTAAAGGTTGTCATGCGACCGTTGCAGGACAGTGGTCTTTAGCTTGACGTAGTCCAGGCGGTCCTCAGCTGGTAGTTTCTGCGCTGCGAGCTGGGCTCATTGGGTTCGTGGCCAGCTGGATGCAGTGGCCAACTGCTCAAAGAAACTCAGGTATGCCTCCGGCTTGTCCTGGGGGCCCATCTTTTGGAGCAACAGCTATGGCTTCGTCACTGCTTCCGGGGCCACGGTGGAGGAACCGCCTTGAGCTAACCAGCTCCGCAAGGCCTGCCTGTCCTCGGCTTGGGCTTGGAGGAGCTCCTGGAGGTGCCGTTCTTGCACGAGGAGGGCTTTGTGGTGGGTCTCCTTGATGCTGGCCGGGGCACAGATGATGGATGACTGGTGACCAGTCTTCTTCCTTATCCTGGGTTTCGGCACCAGTGTAGAAGGTTCAACAGTAAGGAAGCTGGAAGCGGGATGGCAGTCCAGGTAAATCAAGCTTTAATGGTTTTTCCCAGTCTAACAAACAGTCTTTGGCTTTTCAGCTTCACAGCAGGGCATTTACTCTTCAGCTTCACAATAAGGTATCTACTTTAACTTTAGTTATTAGAGACAACATAAACTTATAAATATTTATGTTCAGCATCTTTGCAGCGTTCAGCTTCACGGAATGTCAGATCTGTGTGTCTGGGACTCTCTCTCCCTCACTGGCATTCTCGGCGGCCTTTTCAAGCCCATTTCTGTCATCACTGTATCGAGACACAGGTGTTACGTATAATTAGTCACCAGGTGATGGCCCTTACCACTTCCTCTCTCCCCAAGTGACAGACACATGACCACGTCCTGCTCCACAGTATTGTTTTCCAGTAAAAATATCTAAAAATCTTTAAAACAAGATCAGTTTGATTTATCTTGTTTTAGAAACAATACTGTATAAGATATTTAGGTTTTTCAGAGAATGTATTTTTAATATGTGTATTTTGTCTTACTGTACTAGCAGAGTTTTTATAGTCAAAACAAGTGAAAAAATCTACCAGTGCTGAAGAAGTAATCCAAAGTATTTAGAATATGTTACTGACCTTGAGTAATCTAATGGAATACGTTACAAATTACATTTTACAGCATGTATTCTGTAATGGAATACATTTCAAAATTAACTCCCCCAACCCTGCCATTAATGCAGCTAATGCATCTGACATTTACATGTAAACACAATTACGAATATTCAAAGGTGGCTTATGTGCAAACATGCTTAATCTGCTGAGCATTTCATCATGACACCAGCTGAAGGACATAATGCATGTTTGTTATTGTGAAGTCACCGTTATGATCACCTCTGAGGAAATCACCACATCACAATCTGTCCCTCAACAAACCTCCAGCCTTTCACACTCCGCTTCATTGCAGGTATTATCATTTTCACAGGGCTGATACCTCTTGATGAGGGCTGAGGTCTTCCACAGTTTTTAAATCTGCTCATCTCACAGATAAAGTCGACATGTGTCAAAACCTTGTACACACATTCCTCTATGCCGCGGGTCCCGTAGAGAGTGCTGTTCCAGGTAGATGGGTTTGGACAGAGGCAAAGCAGCAGCTGTGTGTCTGGCAGACCGCTGTCCCTTAATATCATCCACAGGGAGGTGACAGCTTAGATCATCTGTCACGCAGGTGGCTTCCCGAGTCTGCCTGACACAGCGGAGCTCTAATTTTGGGCTGGAGATTAAAATATCCCTCTGATCATATTCAAGCAGACACATTTGGTGAGATAAGTCAAGAGGTACGACCCCTTCAAATATTTTTTGTAGTGTCCTAGCGATGTTGTCTTGTCAGAGGCAGGATGACAGGGCTGCTTTTAAGGAAATAAGAAAAGAGCATGTCTCTGTTTGGCCACTAAAATCTATTGAATTCTCTTTGGTCTATTGCAGGGGTTGGACAGTAAGCCCCCCCCCCCCCTGAGAAGTTTGTAAAAAATTATTTTTTGTGATTTTTATTTTCTTTTTTTTTTCCTCTTTTTTCAGATTTACAAACACACAATAATGTTGTATAGACCTTTTCAATCACAAAGTAAATAATAAATGAGATTGCCTATGCTAAATGTAAAAAAATCTAAATATAAGACAGCAGGTAGATTCTGGCCACTTATTTGAAGTTTTATCAGGTACTTTCCTAGTGTAATATTATCAAAATGCATCATATTTCAGGTGTTGGAGCAATTCACCAATGAGGATCAATAACCTTTAATTCAGTCTGACAGACTCATTTGGCAATGCGTTATACACTGATGCATGATTAACAGCTATAAATGTTTCTATTAATAATATGAAACAGTATTCTGCATTATTTTGCATAAAAAATACCAGTTTGACCTCATGACAGTGGGATTACTTAGCCTAACTGTTTTTGGCCTATATCTGTGATAAACCCGCAGCAATGTCCATCTCTATGTGAAACTGCAGTTTGTTACAAACACATGAAGACATGTCGACCCGATATCTAGATGAACTCGTAATAATAGACCTTTTTTACAGACTGTGATGACGCGTTTCCATGTTATTTAGCAGCCTAAATCTCGCAATGTTTTGTATTATACATTTTTTTAAATATTGAGTGTAAGTTTATAACATTATGCTTTGTGTTATATTACCCTGGAATTCGTTTTAAAAACTGAATCACCACAGCTGTGAGGGGGTTTCTATTACAGCTACTGAGAGAGTGACAGTAAATTTGGCATCTTCTTTCATCTGACTGTCTTAATTCACCGCTCTCTATTTATTTATTTTTTTTCTGGAAAGTCATTCAAACGTAATAGTGGATTTTTTTCTTTTGTTCTTGGAGCAAGTGGGTAAGTGAAAATAATATTTGCTGTGGTCTCCCATTCACTCCTATTCACTGCTGTCAAAGTTCACCCTGCAAACGTTTACGTCTGTGTTCCAAAACCCGGAGTGTGAAAAAAGCTCTATGGATACTCGTGATTATGTTCCACATATTTTCTGATTTTCTGCACCCTAGATAAACTTGTGCAGCTGTTTTCCACAGAAGATGTCAGTCACAATAGAAGTTTAATTGACAGTTTTATTTGCTCACGTCACTTACATATTCAGGGAGCATCATAATAGCCTATCATTCTTACAATATGATTTTAACCATGTATTATGCTGCATTTCCTCAAAAAAAAGAAAAAAAAAGAAAAAAGTTACCGGCCAAATAGTAAGTTGATTAATCAAACTCCGGTATCGTTTCTCCTTTGATATAACACATCTGCAGAAGCAGAATGAACAGAGGCAGAGATGTGTGGCTTTATAATAGATTTGTGAATGTCATAGAGCAGCGTAGTTTATTTGAGAGCACGCATCCCGTTTTGAGCATGAGTTGTCCGCATGCGAGCAGAGAGATTCGCGCTGGTGCAACTGGTACATGGATGCGCTCTCGTATGATATGCATGTTGTGCTCTCGAAATTAACAATATTATGACACCATAGAGTTAGGGTCAGTTAAGCTGGACTTTGGTCTATTATGCCAATAATTTTAATTTATCGTCACAGTATATTTTTATTGTATTTATGTATCTCTGGAATTTACTTGGTGAAATTGTCATCAATCTCCACACCTCCCCTGACATGCTCTTGTGTGCCTCCCAATTTGAAAACCGTGGGTCAACTGTATTTATTTTCAGTCATAAGGCTGTCAAAAAAAAAAAAAAAAAACAGGTAACACACCTTGGCAAACCACACTTACAGAGAGCAATCAATATAAAGTGAATAAGAAGCTGTTCACACAGGACGCGTTCTTGCATAAAAAAATAGCTAGACGGAGTGCAACTGAATGCTCGGATCTTGAGATGTGTTTGTGAAAAAACATCAAAGACATTTGTTTAGTACATGTGTACAAAGACCAACAATTAAAAACAGAAAAGACATGCCAAACTCTACTGCTGTAGGCCTGTGATTGGCTTATGCTCAATGATATGGAAATAATACAAACATTACATTATATTACTGCTAAAAATACTTTTGGTAGTGTCTTTATTTAATGCTTTACTCATCTGCAACAAGACGGTAAGATAGTGTCTTTGAATTACTTTACTTACTTACTTTAGGGGCTTTCTCAGCAAATATTGATACATGCAAATAGTTGCAATTTATCTGATTAATTATTTAGTAATTAAATCAATTACATTTTTAATGGATTGACAACCATAATTACAAAAAAAATTAAAAATTATTTTTACTTTCCAAAATAATAATAATAGATATTTGGCATATTCATAGGTCTTGATCCATTTTAAATAGTTAATGGCCAAGTACTACTAATTTGAAATAAACTAATTTGAAAAGTTTGTTGGTGCCTCAAGTCAACTGAATCAGTGCCATGGAAACAGTATGGCATTCTGGAGGGAAATTAATTACATTTTCCTTTTCAAAATGAAAAACCATATGCCACGGTGCACCAATAATATGTGTGTTAAATCTGAGAAAACTAAAAACTTATAACTTCACAAAAGGGCAGAAAGGGCATCCATACAGTTATTTTGAATTATGGAGTCACATTAATAAAGAACAATTATAATTAAAGGCAGCACTCTTTTGTGCATCCATTCAGAAAAAATTTAGGCAAGAACATAAATCCAGGAGACAGTAGCCGACTGTTTTATCTGTACAGATAGAAGCTCACTACCGTTCTCAACCTAAAGGAAAGTAATTTACATCATCATTCCCCCGATTATATTACAACAGTCCTGAGAGATGATAAAGAATTTGAGTGACAGTGGAAGATGATTTCCGTCGATGTTCAATTGCTGCTGCACAGTATGAAAATACCTTTTCTAAATGGGGCAGCAAAAAAGGTAGAAATGATAGGAGTTATTACGTGTACTTTCATAGATGTATGTGAACTGTGCTTGTTCAGTTGGGCTGGAATTTTTTTAACCCTCTGGGGTCTGAGGGTGTTTTGGGCCCTGGAGACGTTTTGACATGCCTTGACATTTGGGCTTTTTTCAGTGGCTTAAAAACATATTAATGGCTAAAGTCTGATAACACTGTATTCAGCACAAACTGGGCTACAATAATATGTGAGCAACATGTATGTACATGTTTGTATTTTTGAGAAAATAACGTTTATGCGTGGTTTTTGAAAAAGCTAAAATTTTAAGTCACTAAAATAAGGCCATATAACACATACTAAATATTTGTTCACAAGCCGTTTGAGAACTGGATCTGGTAGCCTATAGTTTTTGCTACAAAATGATGTGAAAACCATCCTGATCACTCATTCATACAAAACAATATAGTCATTTAACTTTTGTAAGACACTTTGTGTTAGAAAGGCCATATGCGAGGAGGTGTGGATGATCATGAATATTGATGTGATTCACACCTGAGGAGAAAAAGACCCCTTCCCTGGGCCTATCAATGAGGAATGTGACGGAGAGAGAATGAATGTGAGGAGACTTAATGATTGAATGTATTGTTTGTAGCTTATTCACAAAATCAAGTTTAAGTTAAAAGAAATAATCTGACTATACATTTTCTTTACATAAAGACTTTACTTAAAAACTTTAGACCTACACTACCGTTTAAAAGTTTTAGATCGGTAAGTTTTTTTAATGTTTTTAAAAGAAGTCTCTTCTGCTCACCAAGGCTGCGTTTATTTGATCCAAAATACAGCAAAAACAGTGATATTGTGAAATATTTTTACAATTTAAAATAACTTTTCTATTTGAATATATTGTAAAATGCAATTTATTCCTGTGATCAAAGCTGGATTTTCAGCATCATTACTGCAGTCTTCAGTGTCACATGATCCTTCAGAAATCATTCTAATATGCTGATTTTCTAATATGGGCATATTTACAGCACATTTTACACATTTACACCCAAACAGATATTTGGAAGCACAAGCTTCGTAGATGGTAATGAGGCAGCATAAACACTAGTTAAAATATCATCTAAACATTCATATTATTTTTATATCATATTACATATCATATTTATATCATACTGCATACAATTTAAATACCTGCTTAAGCCAAAACAACATTTAAATGTAACTAAAACTTGCCTATTACGACATATTTCAAATTTCAATAATTTGAATACTGGCTGGCAAGTCTGGAAATAGTCCAACGAGTAAAATATGTACATGTTTATATAAAATAGCATGTCAACTAATGTAAGTAAGAGGAAAATGTGAACTCTTTGTCACTATCCAGGAGCGTGCCATCTTCCAAATGCGCAGGAAAGTGAATGAATCTGATGATGAACTTGATGTTTTTTAAGGCATTGTTGGGGGCATTTACCATTTGCATCGATCGCCTCATTACATTACCGTATGAATAGCGCGCTCTGCTGGTGGGTGTGATCATATTAGCGATAATTAGCTGAGCCAGGAGAAACTGTACATTGCTTTGTTTCATACAGATTACATTGCAGGAGAATATTTGTTTTAAATTTGAATTGTTTTATTTAAAAGTAGACATTTTAAGCTTTCTTTAGAAATATGTTTCATGTTTGTGTGATAAGTATTCGTGGAGTTTCAGTTCATTTTTGTGACGTGTTTCAGAAAGATGCTCGCGGAGGCAGAGACGGCTGAAAGCGCACCCTGTTTATTTTCTTTATTTTACAAAAGCACAAGGTTTTGTTGTTATTGTGAGTGTACACAAATAAAAGTAGACCCTTTATAGTTTCTAATGATGTCTTACTCTATGCCCAAAAATGACGGAGTATTTTAAGTTGTTTACGCTGTTATGAGGAAAAAATCCAGCAGGACGCACCGGCGCGTCCATTGGCCCCTGAGGGTTAAATATCCCTCTGGAATGGCAACAGAAAGGGATAATTATAGAGTACTTTTGTCATTTCTCATCTCTGTCATAAAATGAAATACGTGATTGGGGTCCACAGCCGAATCGATCAAGTAATCCGTTTTTAACTGACGGTAGATATGACTAATTCTGTGCACTTCCGATTTTTTTTTATTTCAAAGGACTTCAAAGAATTAAGGTGAAGGATGTCCCTGATCAGAGCAGTCTCATGACCAAAACGTCACCATACTGACTTTTTGCCTACATCATCAAAATGTAATTGTCATGCCTAGGGGTGCACCCCTAGGGGTGATATGACCAAAATCCTATATCACGATATGAGTAATTTTATATCATAATAACGATATATATCACGATATAGTTAAAATCAGAAAATGTCGCAATGTGTCATTTTTGAGTAATCCAGTCAGTGAATTAAATACTTTATAAATTAAAACTTAATCTTATATAATTTTCTCTTTATTTTGAACTTGACAAAACACAGTCAAAGTAAGAAAAAAAGAAGCCACATTTCAGTTTGATGATGTGCACCAATTTTCTTCATTTCTTTTAATTATTATTATTATTGTTATTATTATTATTATTATTATTATTATTATTATTATTATATTATTGGTGTTGTTGTTATTGTTATTATTATGATTATTGTTATAACTTTCCTCAAGAAACTTAACATCTTCTCAAAGCAATGCAAATAGTAAAATAACATATAAATAATATATATATATATATATCCATAAATAAAACACTTAATTAGGCTCTTAGTTTTTTAAGTAATCTCTATTAGAAATATTAAATATCTGAAGGAAAATATGGCTGGTGTGATCTGCACTTTTCTGTCATAGCAGCACAAATGAAGGGACTGGGTTAACTTCAATACTTGCGCACACTTGTGTGTTTCAGATTGCGTGCGCAACACTCGCACAAAACACAGCTGCGCGTGTTTGGATGGGAGGCATGTTTGGAGCATGGGATGAATGTAATTGAATTTGATTTGACAGTGGCTCTAGTGAAATTTCATGCCACAGAAGTGGATTCAGTGTCATTTTTTCTTGAGTTCTAGACAAGCTTTTCATCTAATGACACATGCAGCTGTCATTAGATGAAATGTCTCACGTGAAGCCCTGACTACTGATATATATGTGCACATGGATATATCGACATACACAATGTACAAACCTTGCAAATCGCTGTTTTCTGCTCGGTATCACGTTTTCTAAAGCCAAACCAATTCCATACCATAGAGGACGCACTTTTTCCTTCATAATTTCCTCTCATCTTCGCATTCAAATGAATTTGAGGTAATGAGCAGTCCCTCTGCCTTCCTCCATTTATCCAACAGAGTGTATAATGCGTACGTGTTATGTGCTGTACATGTTTCTCGTGTGGCAATTTTGCGTAACCGCGATAGAGACGATAATCTCTACCGGTTTATCATGTCTACCGATATATCGCCCACCCCTAGTCATGCCATTCTCACCTCAGTTCGGACGATTCCATCACAGGCTCGGCAATCTTTGGATTTATTGCGCATTTTCAATATAAGTTTAGTTTCACTATACAATCAAATTAATATTTTAGAACCCCTAACCCAATCCCATTCCTAAATTTAACCACTAATATAACAAAAACATAACCAACCAACAATATAAAATACATAACAAGCAAATCGCAATAACTTACCAAATGACTTAAACTGTATTTAAAGTCTTCTGAACCCATAGGATAGCTTTGTGTAAGGAAAAGATTGAAACTGAAGGTTTTAATTGCTGAACATTTTCCTATTGGTGAAAATTCATCCAAACATTAGATTGTCGCAATCGGTCACATGAAATGATCGGTCACATGACATGCAAGAACCAATGGCAGTGTGTAACCTTGATCAAGGCAAATTGCTTTTTTTAAATATTTATAACATCTTTTTTGGACTGTTGGCTAAGGAAAAGTCTTGCATACAGTATTCATTTAGTTATTTTTCCAGGTCTCAGGCACCAGGAATAACAGGTCATGTTTAATACCTGGCAGATTGCCTGTCCAATTCGATCTCTATGTAAGCCTATTACACTTTTTCATTCTCACCAGAAAATGATCTTGTCCGTGGCCCATCTAATGTAATTAATACAAGTTGTTTATCATGAAGTCAGTTGAATAGACAGATATGAGTGCTGTTTTGGCTATGCATTGTACATGAATGTGCTATCAGCTCAGAGTAGATTATGTGTTTACACATTCTGCTGGTTGCATTTGTTCACCATGGGGCGAAACAGAGAAATAGACTTTTAAGTACTGTACATTTCGACATTTCTTTACTCGCATATTACAATGGAAATATTCGCTATGTTCCAAATCCTAGCAAGCAGCCTTTAAGGCACCATAATGTAGGTGATGACATAACTGTTCCAAAAGGTATGCAGCTTAATTATGCTGCTTTCTAGGATACTCAGTTTTGGTCAAATCTTAATTCAGCATTACATGTTACCCAAAATCTGTGTGCCATATACACTCACTGAGCACTTTATTAGGAACACCTGTACACCTACTTATACATGGGTCAGGAACTTCAAGTAATGTTCACATCGACCATCAGATGATCTCAGTGATTTGGACCGTGGCATGATTGTTGGTGTCAGACGGGCTGGTTTGAGTATTTCTGTAACTGCTGATCTGTAGAGTTTACTCAAAATGGTGCCAAAAACAAAAAAACATCTAGTGAGCGGCAGTTCAGCGGATGTAAATGCCTTGTTGATGAGAGAGGTCAATGGAGAATGGCCAGACTGGTTCGAGCTGACTGAAAGGCTACGGTAACTCAGAAACCACTCTGTACAATTGTAGTGAGCAAAGTAGCATCTCAGAAAGCACAACATGTCGAACCTTGAGTCACTTTATTGAACCACATGTTCCTGATAAAGTGCTCAGTGAGTGTATATTTATGCACATTATAGTATTGTGTTATTGCTCTCCTGTCGTCAATGACACATTTTACATGTAATAGGGATGTTTTCTGCGTGTCATTTCTTAATATCACTCATAGCACTTTTTTTCGAAACTTGGTCCTACCTTTGCTCTTAAAACAGCTTCCACTCTTTTGGGAAGGCTTTTTACTAGATGTTGGAACATGTCTGTGAGGATTTGCTCCCATTCAGACTCAAGTGCATAAGTGAGGTCAGGTACTCATGTTGAGTGATGGGATCAAATTCAACCCAAAGGTGTTTATTGGGGTGCAAGTTCTTCCAAACCAGACATTGTAAATCTTTGGACCTCACTTTGTACACAGGGGGAATGTCGAACCAAAAATGGTTCCTAAAAGAAAACTTTAACACTGCCGTCTCGTCTTAGAGTCCTTTAGTTTCCAAATTGTGTATAAATCTGTTTTGCTCAGTGAATTGTGAAAAGAGATGATAGACTGCACGCAAAAGGCTGGCTCAAACTCTTTTTTTAAAACACAAACATTTTGCCACTAGGAATTCTAAAGATAGTCAGTGATGTATGCTGTAGCATTATAGGTGCTGTAAGCGATTTTTTTCATGGAAAGGTATGGAAAAACTGTTCCTACTCCCTGAAAGATATGAATGAAATAAGTGTCGTGAGATATCTCATCCTGTCTCTGTGACAGCACTAGACTGTAAACAGCAAACAAAAATGTGTCCATGGCACGCGGTCTCTGATGCTTTCTGCCTTTCAATCAATTTGTAGTGGAAAGAGGGGGCGTGGCTGATCCAAAAGCCCATTTTTAGGAAATAATAGAATCGACTAAAATCACTTACAGCACCTTTAAGATTTTTCTTTTCTGGAATTACTGGAATAGCTAAACCTGTTAATTAGATGGAGGTGTAACAGGATTCCCATGGAAATTAAAAACCTGGAAGTATCAGGACATTTTATAATTATGAATTCTAGCCTTCAAAAAGTCATGGAAATTAATAATAGATCATTTTTATAGTGAATATGTATTTTTCTACTTATGCTCAGCTTTAAATAATTGTATTGGCTAGAAATAATTTTTTTATTTGAATTGTTGTTTTTTTTAGTTCAATCTATAAAAATGTTTCCTAAAAAATCTTTATCCGGTCATCACAAGAGATGGGAAAAGTCATGGAAATTAATTTGTCAAAATGTGTGGGAACTTTGTTGTAAGTGAATATGTTTATTTATAAGTCTGCCAGCCAGTAGAAATGTTTTCACCTATCTGTGTTTCTTCTGAGCTGCTAAAGTAGTTGGGGTGGAACAGAGTTCAATCATGTTCTCTTGCCATGTAACATGAAACGACTTGTTCTGCAGATTATCTGTATGTGTGGCTCCAGTGCCCTTGTATTCTTTTAGCAGATAAAACAAGTGGATTTGGTTTGTTTGTCTCATATTTACTCTAGGGCTCAGGCACTGCAGCAAGGGGATAGCCTTGTTTCACATTTGTCATGGCCAGCTGAGAGCCAAAGCATATTGCAGGTGTAACTCAGACCCCTCCTTAGACAGATTGTTTCACCCCATGACTGTGAATTATTGCAAGGGACCACATTTCTGTCAACAAGCCCAGCTCAGGGACCAACCAATCATAATCTAATCTTCTGAATGGCTTCACTGTTGCGGGTGATTGAAATTGTTTATTGTGCGTGGCACAACATTTCAAGTCCTGATTAAAGATAATATACTCAGGGCCCCATATTGACCTGTGGACTTTTAAAGGCATTCTGGAGCTAAAGGTCAAAGCAAAGATTTTTCTCTCCAAAGTGAAGGCGAACATTACTGAAATAGGACGTTTGTGTAGACAAGCAAGATGCTATTTGAATATTCACATTGAGCATTATTATTTACCTTCCTCATTTTATTTTCCATAGAAAATGAGTACAAAACAATCTGAATCAGGGTCAAAAATAAAGGAGTGTGTCAGGGGGTTCAGTGGAAAGGAGGAGGCGAGAACCGGCTTGACAACTTAAATATTAATTTAATGAACAACTTAAACAAAAACACACAACCATAAACACACACAGTACAGTTGCCTGTAATTCTCTCTCTCTCAAACTGTTGTCCCCTGCTGCCTTTATCCCTCGCGCGCCCCATCAGGCTGATTGGGGACCGGGCGTGCGTCATTCCAGCCCGGCCCCGCCCTCTTCGGCTCTACACTCCTCCCGGTGTTGCCTCAGGCCGGGGAGCCCCCGGCATGACGTACATCCCCCCTTCCTCTCCGGGGAGCGTGCCTTGCGCCCCGACTGCCGGCGGGTTATCCCCGCCTTCCTCGACCTGGGAGGAGACAGGAGGGGAAAAACAACAACAACAAAACAAAATAGGCGAGGGAAAGGCCAACACGGAGCGACAGAGAGAGAGAGAGGAGAGAGAGAAAAAGAAACTCTCCGGTTCTCTGATGTGCCGTCGTGTGGTCCTCGATCACTCCTCCACCCTCTCAGGCAGACGGCAGCCGCTCCTCCCCGGGCGGACAGGAGTCAGACCTCCGACGGCGGTCTTCTCTCAACCCCTCCGCGTTCCCGGGGGACGGCAGGGCACTCCTCCGCCCCCGGCAGTGGCTCCCTCGCTCCAGGTGGTCGGGGAGTCCAGTCCCCACTCGCCTCGTCGACGGCGGCCGTTCCCCGCTTCCGGGTGGTCGGGCTACTCCGTCCCCCGTCGGATGGCAGTGGCGCTCCCCTGGGTGGAGGCAGTGTTGAGGACTCTGCGACGGGAATCCCTCCTCCTTCCCGGGTTTCGGCACCAGTGTAAGGGGGTTCAGTGGAAAGGAGGAGGTGAGAACCGGCTTGACAACTTAAATAATAATTTAATGACCAACTTAAACAAAAACACACAACCATAAACACACACAGTACAGCTGCCTGTAATTCTCTCTCTCTCGAACTGTCGTCCCTGGCCGCCTTTATCCCTCGCGCACCCCATCAGGCTGATTGGGGACCGGGCGTGTGTCATTCCAGCCCGGCCCCGCCCTCCTCGGCTCTACAGAGTGTTTGGGGTAAAAATGCCCCAGAAAGTTAATGTTGAAGAAAAATGACCCCATAATTAATTTCTCTTTATCTTTTGTTTTGTTTTGACAAAAGCAGGATGACTGGGCTGCTTTCAAGAAAATAAGACATTTTTGGCAACTAAAAACTTTTGAATTCTCTATGGTCTATTTTATTTTTAAGGATTATAGTAACGATGATTGATTGGATGATCATATTGACCTTTGGACTTTTTTAAAGGAATAGTTTACCCAAAAAGGAAAATTCTGCCATCATTTACACATGTTGTTCAAAACCCATGTTACTTTCTTTCCTTCATGAACCAAACAGGACATGTGTGGCAAAATGTCACCATTAATTTTTATTGCATCTTTTTCCATACAGTGAAAGTGAATGATGACTGAGGCTGTCAGTCCCTAACATTTTGCGTAACCTTTCCTTTTGTGTTCTGCATATAAAAAAAAAGTCATACAGGTTTGGGATGACATGAAGGGGAGAAATTTATGACAGAATTTATATTTTTGGGTGAACTATTCCTTGGGTGCTCTGGGGCCAAAGGGCAAAGCAGAGAACTTTTCTCTCTAAAGTGAAGGCTTACATTATTGTAATGGGGGATTTGTGTAGGCAAGACCAGAGATGCTATTTTAATATTCACATAGTGCATTGAAAAAACACAGTGCTTGCTAAACAGGTGTTTCTGGGTACGTTTGTGTGTGTGTAAAAATATTGCAAACATGCACAGCTGTTTGCAATCTCTGTGTCCTCTGTGATGAGAGGTTTAGTGCACATTCCTTCAGGATGTGTCACTTGGGTTTAGTATTTTACGTGCATCCTACACTGAGAGTATACAAGACCATCCAGAAAAAATAACCCAATCTCTCTCCGTTCATTTTCACAAAGTACTGTATGCTGATTATTAATACATGGACCCTACATTATGTTAAAGTCAATGTAAATTTCATATAGGTACTTTTACTGTATTTCACTTTAAAATATAAGGTGATTTGTACTTTACTGTACTTTAAGCACATACATATCTTGTTAAATATAAATTTTAACCATAAATTGTATGGTAATTTATACTTTTCACTTGTCAGTAAACTTTGTAATGGCATTTTCAAAAAATGACCTTTAAACTGTCAAGCTGTTATGCTGATAACCTGGCTTTTGGTCCTATGTATACCTTGTTCCCGATAGAGGCTAATTAATTTATCATAAGTAATGGAATCACTTACTCTTCCTGTAAGCTGTTGAGAAATATCTTCATCCACTATCTATCCAATTTGACAAAATTTTTTGACTTCCGAGTGATAAACGTTAAACTATGCAAAGTAATTGCGTTATTTGTTGACCCGAAGCCAACGAGACTTCTTATGTAAGTGTGTTCTGACCTTGTTTGTACTCAAACCGTAATCTTTCGGCTTTGTTCTCACATAGCATCAAAACTGAACATTTCTGGTAATGTTACATCTTCTAATTGCAGGATATGCTGATTACCGGTATTTCCCAATGGGTCCAGTTCATACCTCTAAATGGAAAAATCAAGTAGATTTTCCGGAAAAGGCTTTTTGTGTGAAAGCCACTAATGTTGTAGTATTTTACTTTAAAATGATGCTAAATTTGTCCTGTTAAATTTAATGCAATTTTTACAGTTAACCAATTAACGTGTTTTTACTGTAACATTTTGACAGTCTTTTCTCGTAAATAAACAACAACAAAACAAAACATTTTAATGGCTTTATTTTCAAACACATTATTAATTTAAACTGCACAATGAGGACTAGGGACTACAAACGAAATGTTCCAGTTCAAAAGTTCCACAAACTCCTTTCAAAATTGTTACTGGTTAAAACAAAATAAAAGAACAGTTAGTAATGTTCTTTTTTAAATGACAGTACTCTGGGGTGGGTGAAATACCAATTGCAGTGTTGCCAGATCTCACAAGAGAAGCAAGCAATCTGGTCTGGAAAAACAAACTCAAAATAAGCCACTTGCCTCAAAATAAACAAAACATTTGCGATTCACAAAAGAAACCATAACAAGCATATAGTTAATTAACATTTAAATAACATTTTAATTAAAGATCTGCTTCTGAATCAAAACACGGCAGCATAAACTCTGTATTAATGCAATGTATCTAACAATCATTCAGTGAAGACTTGGAAACAACTGAGAAAAGTAATTTTTACATCTAATAATGTTTTCCTTGTATCTGAATGAGCCATGCCTGTATATGTAGTAATTATACATATGTAGTTGTTAAACAGGTCTTCATTCACAGAATACGACATCCACAATGGACAGTTAGGCAAAGAAATGTGTGATGCAGCAGTTTCCTTCAGGTTCTCCAGTCATATCATTAACCTTATAAAAGCTATTTCATTCTACATGGAGAGGGTCCACACATGGGGGCTGCCATATTAGAATCACTTGACAAGCTGAATACTACTCGCTTAATCTCAGTAACCATCCTGTTATTTGACACTTTCACTCATTGATTTAAGTAATCATGGTTGACTGTGAATACAAAATTTCTACAATGGCATCTGAAACTGAAAACTATTGATTTTAAATGATGCTGCATCCAAGCCGCTATCTGTCAGTGTAAGTCCAAGATGACATTAAGACAAAAGTTACTGAGGGCACTTTTAAGACATTATTGCATAATTTTCTGTTACGGCATGATTTTCTGTAAAGCTGCTTTGAAACAAAGTGTGTTGTGAAAAGCGCTATACAAATGAAAAAGCCTTTCTCCATTCATTTTCACAAAGTGCATGTACCATATACTAATCGCTACATGGATTTACATTATGTTAAATCTGTGATCAGACCACCCGGACATCAGATACTTTTGTGATTTGTGCTGCTACGGGACTGTGTTAATTCAGGGACTGTCGATTGTGCCGTTGTTTGAAGACTTCAGGGTATTTGCAGGAGCAGTCCCTGTGAGAAGACTTTGATGTGCCTTTGAAATGCCATTTAGCCTCAGGCTTCCTCGCTGCGATTTCGTATTAAGACCCAACAGGCTTGTATGTTTTTCGCCACGGTTGTGTTTATCTCATCCCTTTAGCAATGAGCCTCCGGTGCCCCCTTAACCGTCACTCAAGTGCTCTGGCCCTGAGCTGCAGGCATACGTTGCCTCAGTTTGGGAAGCGCTTGATCCGGTTTGATGGAGGGGAAAGTGTTTAAAGAATACGAAAGTAAACGCAATATGCTTTGGGATAGAGATAGCCCTGTTGTAAAGACCACTTTGGACCAGTATGGATTTCCATGCCTGTCTTATCGGGTTTATGCTGGTTATTGCTTGTTTGGTGCTGGTGGACAGCATAGCCATGCTGTTTACTGACAAAATTGGTATGCTGGTCAACTAGCAAGGTCTTTATAGTGAAGCTAGAAAGTAAATAATGACTAAGGCTGTTATTCTGCCTAAAATCTCGTTTTTGTGTTCCATGGAAGAAAGTCATACAGCTTAGAACAGCATCATAGTACTGTAAGTGATGAGCTAATTTTCATTTTCATGTGAACGATGCCTTTAAGGCTGACTGATCAACTAGTCATTCAGACAAACCCAAAGTTTATAAGTCAATTTTGAAATATGTAGTGTTGCACATCTCTACTCAGTGAGGTTGGTGTGCTTGTCCAACCCCTGTATATCACTCTCAGAGTTTGCGAGTGAGCCTGGTGAAATGTAATGGCTGTGAAATGAAAGGTGTCTCAGCTCATTTGTCAAACGCTGGGGTGCGGGCAAACCCGAATGGTCGGAATTTTCACTCCCAGAGTCCACAGTTGTCATTTTGGGAAGTGGAATGGGTGTGTAAATCAGAGATGATTTGTGTTTGAGCTAAGCAGGGACTGAAGGTGAGGTGCCACTTCATGCAGAAATGGCTGCTTTATTCTGTAGTTCAGCTTTAAGGCCACATATAACAAACAGGCTCTCAGGTGCTATTGATTCAAAATTGAGGCAATCTATGTTCCAGCGGGGAAACATATATGAAAGAAATGGACAATAAATGCCAGCACTCTTGTCTAAAGTGAAAAATAAAATAAAAACATTATACTCTAGCTTATGTAGCACCACACAATTTCGAAAAACATACAGTGAACCTAAAAGGTAATCACTTAAAAATGTCTGAATGTCATTGAATTAGATAACAAAATATCAATCCGGCTGGCATCTGGTCCTAAAGTCATTTCTAGATGTATGAAGTTTCACTTTAACTTGTTCTACTAAGTTTGACATCCAGAAAAGTGTTTAAATCCTGTCAAACGTCAATGATCGCACTCGTTCAAATGCCTTAATGTTTAACTGTATATCTATTGTTTTATCATTTTAAACCTAACAAACATAATTTTGTGAAACGATTTTAGCTTAAAATGTGTCTTTGTGCTATCTATCTTTAATTTGATCAGAAGCACTTCCAGTGAATACTAACTTGAATATTGAATGAATACTTTATTGATAGTACATAAATTAAGCATCTGTTAGTGTTGGCGGTGTGGTTCTGCTCTGGGCAAATCCCCTGCCTATCCATGCAGCGATGAATAAAAACCCCCAGGGGTAACAGAACAGATCCAGCAGAAATGATACAACATTGTAAAAAAATCAAAAGAATTCTGACAGTACACAATGGTACAATCTTTCATTGCATAATAGATTGCCTGAACACTTAATAGAACTTCAAATACTGTACATCAAGTTTATAATTCAAGATCAAGGTGCAATAACACATTGAAGACTAAGCAATTCAGTTATAGTCATAGAGAACAGACCAACAGATACAGAAGTAAAGAAAAACTTGTTAACTGCAGCTTGCATCCATGCAATGGAAAGATGGCTAAAGTGATGAAAAAAATTGAGGGCATAAATAGAACCTCTCTGAGCATCTGAATTGTATTGGTAGACATTAGAATCAGCTGAGCGTCAGCTGATTGCAAGCTGACTAACGTTACCTGCCCGAACTAACGCTATGCTTAATAATTAGTGATATACCGACATATCGGCCAGGCTCATATATGAGCCAGTATTTGACAATTTTGTGATATTGGGGGAGAACCGTGTTCACTACAGAATTATTAACAAGTTGTTTTTTTTCAGGTTTAAGCACTGAATGAAACACTTCTTTAACATGCTACATCTAAGTCATCTATAGAAAAATCTCACTGATACTTGAAGTTCCAAAGCTAACACAAATCACACATACTGGCATTGGGTAATCTTGAGAATGTAAGGACAGTGATCCAGAGGGTTTGCTGCAGTTACCTTAAATGTGTAAACTATTCTCTTCCTAGACGTCTAAGAGGATATCCTTCATCAACACAAGGTCACAGTGATGACTGTGGGATAGAATATTGCTGATAGAGGTTAAATGTATGTACTGGTGGTGGGTATGAAGGTTACTGGTTCTGTCTCATGAGTTGTCCTCATTAGTCTTGTTTTCCTGGTTTCATTTGTTGAGCACAGCTTATAGTTTCTGCTCCTGTTGGAAGTCAATCGAAGATATCCAGCTTTTATCTAAGAAATGAAACTTTAAGCCCCACTCTTGAAAAAATAAAAAAATTAAATAGATCTACCATTATTTGCTCTACACAGATGCCTTGATATATTACTGATAAATGTATCTGAACAGTGTAATAAAGGCTCAGTGTAACTAATGGGTTTAATGACTTGAAAAAATAGATTTTGTGCAGTTACTAATTTGTTAAAAGAAAAGACAGATCTTTCAGTGAAAGAATGTGCCACATCATGCCGACAGTCTTTTCAATAATTATTTTGTTTAAAGGAATAGTTCACACAAAAATTTAAAATTCATCTAAACCTCATTTTTTCCCAAACCCGTATGACTTATTTTGTTTTGTTTAAAAAACAAAAGAATACATTTTGAAGAATGTACAGGTCGTTTTTTTCCACCATGTGATTACAGAGAATGGGGGCTGGAGCTTTTAAGCTGCCAAAAGGAGGTAAATGGACAATTAGAGTATTATATAAGTATCATGACTGTAGTCCGATACATAAAGGTAGTTCGTCCGATTCTTTGTAATTGCATGGGGGAAAAACAACTAGTACATTCTTCTTAATTTCACCTTTAATGTTCAATGGAATAAAAAAAGTTATTTGGGTTTGGAACAACATGAATAAATCTCACCATAGGGTGAGTAAACCATAACAGAATTGTCCTTTTTGGGTGAACTATTCCTTTAACTTGAATTTCATCTTATACACTGTATTTTTGTCTGGTATGTTCTGTGTGAGACAAGTAACACTGAATCAAAATCAATCTTCTTTTTTTTACTCACTTGTTTTGTTTTTTGGCAAAGCACCCAGACCCTTCTGTTCTTTGTGAGGAGATTTTGCTCAAATTGAAATGCATTTGGTGGTGAAACCCTGACAATAATTTAATAATTCACACAGATCGCATCCTCCCAAGGTGAGAGCGTTGTCCTGTGCCTCCACCTCATTCTGCATGCAACTCCATCAGTGCCAGGCCAGAATTGTCATGAAAGATGACAGCTCTGCGCGAGCAATATGAAGCCCATTTTTTACTTACTTTTAGAGACTGCTTGCAGAGAATTACAGTCGTCTCAAGGGAATAAGGCCATTTAAGTCTGCTGATAAAGGAGTGTTTTCATATTGCATCAGTCCCCTAGTTGATCTCTTTTTTGTGGCATTTAGTGTCAGACTCTCAGATGTGAAGGATCGGTACCTGTTTAATGGATTTCATCTCCTCATCATTTTAAATGACGTCAAGGCCGAGCTTTGAAATGTATCTATTGTGATAGCATTCCTATATAAGATATTTCTATATGGCATAAAATATAAAGTCTGTTTATTAATAATGGGAAGTAAATTGAAACAGGAAACCATGAGAGGTCATAGTGAAATCACTATAATGTGTGGCCTTGAGTGGCTTAAATGGTGGCAACCACTATATATTAAAAGAAACCAATCTTCAATTAAACAAATAGTTAATTATCAATTCTTCTGCTGAGTAAAATAGCTCATTATCTAACTGTAAGCTGTTCATGGTCGCCAAGGAATGTAGCAACTTGGCAAATTAATATAGAATTCAACTCAAGTCACAGGTCTGAGTACATCAGCTTTTTTTAACAGCTTTGAACATGGCACATCCAATCAGATTTCAGCATCATCTGTATTATAATGTATTTAAATATAATATTATTAAATTTCTGTTTAGGTCAACCACCGAACTGGGAATTAAATTAGTGACAGCCAAGGTACTGCCCCAAGATCACTGCCACTACCATTGGATCAACGATTGGATGAAGGGTCTATGATAAAAAAAAAAAAAAAATTAAATAAAATAAATACAAAAAAAACCACACAGGCTACTATTTAAGTCTAGAAAGTTCAAAGGTTAATTAGCCTGGCTAAGTTTAGCAACTAAAATATTTCTTTAACCTTATGCGACCTCGTGTACACATGCGTGTACGTTGTAGTTGGCTTTGTATAAATACAGTTTGTATTTGTATAGCGCTTTTCACAATACACATCGTATTATGCATAAAAAAATACAAAAATAAACTGTAATATCTATAAAAGTCCCTTCTTACAGGTAAAAGAGCCAATCACCTTTTAGACACAGACATCAGCCGTCAATCATCTCGAGAACGTGCATGCGCATTAGCTGTACAAGCTGGGAAAATTTAGTTTTTATGGTAATCTGAGGTAAAGAAGCACAATTTATGATGCCAGCGCTGTCAGATTTTACTGCTGATTTGAAAAATGGTCTTTGGTTGTAATCTTGACCAACCGCTTTTGAGATTTTGGTGTTCCTCCATTCATGTAGATAGGAGCTGCACTGGCATGACTGGAAACAGTCTCCCGGGAGCATTCCAAAAATGACAGTGGACTGACTTGCTAGAAAGACTTTGGTTTAACAGCGCTCACTGGCAAGTGCAACAGCACTCAGCCATCATCAGTTGTCCAGACTGGAGCGTGTGTTTAAGCTTTTCTGGCGATAGTGTAGTTACACTGCTTTGCTAAACATGGATCGCACTGTTTATGTGAGCATTCGACCGCATCTTTTTTAATAAAATGTATTTATATAAATTGCTTAGTTGTGTGGAGTGCTGTCAAATCTACAGATGTAAAAAAATGATCACCACAGTTATTACAGAAATGTCAGCACGTATGCACATCTTAGGCAACAAAAGAGAAATTGATTATGAAAACTGAACGTTCAATGAATATGTGCTGAAATGTTTGCTTTTATTCACTATTCTTGAAGTGTCAAACGGGCGTGTCTTATCAGTTCAGGGTTGGTAGTGCTTGTAAAAACAGTGATACGTAAAACCGAACCTTCAGATATCCTGATTATATTTGGTTCTATACAGCTGTGGCTGTATAGCCCCCTCAATCATAAACAGCATCAACTCAACTCAAGCCAATGATTATCTGCACAAAAATCTGGCTCCTGCACTATTGTATGCAAATTCACAATATTTGCAGGATAAATTTTTCCTTACTGAACAGGACGATACTTTATAGAGAAAATGGTAGAATAGACATTTTATCTCTTTTTTTTTCCAAAAAGAAAATTAAATTGAAATGTATTCTTAAGTAAACATGACATTTCAATATGACCATTGTTTTCATATGTGGACTGATATTGTGAGAGGGCTTTAGCAGATCTAAATGTTCCTCCACAGTTTTCATAATTTGTAACAATAGCCCTAAAATTTTAAAATGGTCATTGCTTTTTTTCTCCCACCAAAGTAAAGTTGATCAAAAATTAGTTAGTTATTACTAAGTCATGTTTTTTTTTTTTTTTTAAGCCAGATTTTATGAAGGAATTTATGACTCGACCTTAAAACATTTTAATTCAATATACAGTATACCTTGTGACCATTTTAATATGAATAAATGCACAGTATTGAAGGTGTTTTTTAAGTAACGTGTTACTTACAATGAAAGTGCTAGCTAAGATGAATACTGAAAAAAAATGTTGGCCCCTGCAAATTTTTCATCTGGATAATCTGGCCCCCACAAGAAAGCAGTTAAAGAGCCCTGCTTTAGACTGTCATTTAAGGGTTTAAACGTCTGACAACAACAACATGGTTCGATTTCCTTGAAGTGCTTCTATCTGCACAGTGCAAAAAAAACTTTAAAAAAAATGCCTCTGGTAAGAAACCTCTTGAAGTTTTTTCATTGAATCATGTTTGGGTGTAAAGAGTAGCGTCTTTAGTTTCTCTTGATATGCTGCTTTTAAAAAATGTATGCATTTTTCGTGTGTCAGCGCGATGATAATGATGTATACACGATGTAGACGTACGTGTATTGTGGGACATTACCTACAAAATGTTTAAAAACATGTTAGTTATTTTGAATAACTTTCCATATAAACAAATATGTGGGTTATTTTGCTTAATTTTAATATAAATGTTGTTATATTTTATTTTGTTATCACTGTACAATACGGTTCTATTCATTAACATTAGTAAATGCATTCCTATATTCGCTATGAAACTCACACTGAGAATCAATGGGTTCATCCATAAGCTAAAAAGTTTTGCTTTCAGAGGCTTTATATGGAGTTAGGATGAAAATAAGGTGCATTTCAAACTATTCTGAGACCAGTGCAGACAGACAGCACACTGGAAGTTAGGTCATTCACTAAATAGGGAGCAAGGGGACATCCTATAGCTTTCTATGCAGCTAAGGGCATTCACTCCTAAAATCCGATCAAAAGTTCAGTTTCAGGCTGTTTGGACCACTCAACATGTTTGGCAGACATGGGACAATGGTAATCAGTGTATAGATTCAGAATGTATAATGTTAATTTTTATTTTAACACGGTTGGCAGTGATTGGAAGATGCTGGACATTACTTTGAATCAAAATTATTTATTCAGCTTTAGAAAATCAATTGTAATGTCTGTAATGTCTCAAAAACATGAATAACCAACACTCCTGGAAACATAATAAAAAAAATGTATGAAAAAGTCTGACTTTCTATAGCTATAATTTCACATTGTAGTCCCGCTGTGCACATATGTGGACAAAAATTTTTAGGAAAACTTTGCTATAGATTTTTTTGTTTTGTTTTTTTGCTTGTTTATTAGGTGCTACTAGTTACAAACCAAAAAGGGAAATGGAAAATGCTGTGTGCATTTTCCGTTTCCCTTTTTGGTTTGTAACTAGTCGTGCTCGGGTCTCAGGAGATTGCAAGCAGTCGTGCTCGGGTCTCAGGAGATCAAAAAAAAAAATTGGACTTTAGTGGCTTTTAGCAATAGCAAGTAGCAAATCATGGTTTATGGCCCTTCGATATATCTCGCCCCAACATCCTGTTTCAATAAAAATATGTCAACACAGGAAAGAAAATTGTGCTCGTCAAGAACAATTGGGGTACTTAACTAGATGCAGAGGCATAGACCATGAGGGGACAGGTTGAGAAAGACAGCAAAATGTCAATAATTTAATCTAAATAATAATTAAAAAAATATTTATGATCACCCCTGTTTTAAATAAGATCTACAGCCCTGACTAGAAGATAATTATGGGTATATAATTATATCTCTACTTTGGGGTTTCATGCAACAATATTTTTGGTAAAATCCTGGTGTGTGTATGGCTCATGTACTCTGCAACAGCTTGTTGGTGCTCTGCGGGAAGCAAATGTAAATGTAGAGAATAAGTCATGACCACGGGGCTGCCTGCAGTTCCATACATCAGCACAGATGCTGTGAGAGTTCAGACAAGAGCCCACAGCCATGCCAGGTCAGCATGCAAATCACCCAAATGCCCCACGAGTCGTGCAGCCCTGGACCCAATAAAATCAGCGCTGACCTAGCCAAGCATGAAATGCCCCCCGTTGTGCTTCCCAGCAGAGGGGATGCTTCACACCGGGGTCATTTATGCAAATGTTTTTATGGGTCAATTCTAAAAAGATGCAAAATGACACTAGTAATTCAATGGGCGGCGTGTCGGAAATATTCAACAGGGTGACATTGGCTTTTTTCCAACAGACAGCAAAACATTTTTTTTTTTTTTTGCCGCACACATTTTTTAAATATTTTTTTTGGGTCTGAACTGCAAAATACACATCCGATGTTTTTAAACCCCATCAAAAACCATATCTACAGTATATGTGGTTTGAAATTAGATTAAAATTTTAAATGCATCTCAGTCTGAACGGTCAGACTAGATGTTTTAGTAGTTAGGAATTTGTAACATGTTGCAAATTTAGCATCATACAAAGTGCACAATATACAGTAGTGCACCAGATATTTTCGCTAACCCTTTTCTCATATCATGAACTATGTGACATTCACTATTTAGTGGACAGTGAATGAGTAAATGATTTAGTGATGATTTAGTCATCACCATAAAAAAGTTAATTGACACTTACATTATTACTATAGCAAGCAATGTAGATATTGACTATATTTTGTCTGAACAAAAGGATCAGATTTCATCACTTGCAGAATGACAGTGTAGACTAAAGATGTCCTAAATATAGGATTTGAAAACCAAATTGGATTTGTATGTGAACAAAGCCTTAAAACAGACAACATGCCTTGAAGGACACAAATGCTTCTACTTTGAGTGAGTTATTCCTGAGCAAATGCATGTAAAACAAACAAAAAATGTATATACAGTATGCTTGAATATGGGCTCAGGAAACAACGTTGCCAGTTGACTTGACTGTCTGTGACGGTGTGCAGCCATCTCAGAAGGTTTATTTCAATAATATGCAAAAGACGAAGAGATCCCCCTGGGGCCACAGAGTCCCTACAAAGACAGATGAATACAGGGTTGGGAGGGTTACTTTTGAAATGTATTCCACTACAGATTACAGAATACATGCTGTAAAATTTAATTTGTAACATATTCCGTTAGATTTCTCAAGGTCAGTAACATATTCTAAATACTTTGGATTACTTCTTCAGCACTGGTAGATTTTTTCACTTGTTTTGACTATAAAAACTCTGCCAGTACAGTAAGACAAAATACACATGTTAAAAATACATTCTCTGAAAAACCTAAATATCTTATGCAGTGTTGTTTCTAAAACAAGATAAATCAAATTGATCTTGTGTTAAGGATTTTTAGATATTTTTACAGGAAAACAATATTAACATTTTGATCAAGAATTAGATTTTTGCCCTAATATCAAAGGTCTTAATAGAAAAAAAGATATTATGATCCAACGTGAATTTTCTTGATAAAAAAATATGATCATGTCTGGTAACGTGCATGTAAAATGGCTAGAAATAGCATTTTAGCTTAGCATAAAGCTGACAATTTACACAAGGTTTATTTCTATTTCTTGTGCTCCAAACTTACTTCAAACTTATTTCTGTCTGCTCGTATGAATGTAACACATCATAAGAAAGTGTTTCACTGCTGTTCAAATGCACTTTGGATCATATCATTTATATATATAAATGTTCCCTATCTGTCACTCACTCGACGTTGTGTCGATGTAGTGACACTAGGGGTCACTCTTGGGAGCCCCAAACACCTCTGCTTTTTTGAAAAAAAGACGCGTACTTCCACGTCTTGGTCTTACCTCGACACAGACCCTTCCTGTGATTTGCCTTCGAAGGCCAGGCGTACCAGTACAAGGTCCTCCCCTTCGGCCTGTTCTTGTCCCCTCGCGTCTTCACGAAGGTCGCAGAGGCAGCCCTTGCCCCGCTAAGGGAATTGGGCATCCGCATCCTCAACTATCTCGACGACTGGCTAATCCTAGCTCACTCTCGAGAGTTGCTGTGCACACACAGGGACCTCGTGCTCCGGCAACTCAGTTGACTGGGGCTTCGAGTCAACTGGGAAAAGAGCAAGCTCTCCCTGGTTCAGAGCATCTCTTTTCTCGGTTTGGAGTTGGACTCCATGTCTCGATGACAGCGCGCCTCACAAACGCACGCAGTCGGTGCTGAACTGTCTGAAGGCGTTCAGACGGAGGACAGCGGTTTCAATGAAACTTTTTCAGAGGCTCCTGGGGCATATGGCATCCTCAGCGGCGGCCACACTGCTTGGGTTGATGCATATGAGACCGCTTCAGCACTGGCTTCAGACTCGAGTCCCGAGATGGGCATGGCGCCGCGGGACACATCGCGTGACCATCACGCCAATCTGTCGCCGCCTCTTCAGTCCTTGGACCGACCTTGCATTTCTACAGGCAGGGGTTCCCCTAGAGTGGGTCTCCAGATGCGTCATGGTTACAACAGACGCCTCAAAGACGTGCTGGGGCACCGTATGCAACGGGCACACAGCCGCCGGCTCCTGGACTGGCCCGCGGCTGCTTTGGCACATCAACTGCCTAGAGTTGTTGGCAGTAATGCTCGCCCTGCGGAGGTTCTGGCCCTTGATCTGGGGCAAGCACGTGTTGGTCCGGACGGACAACGGACAGCGACGGTAGCTTACATCAACAGTCAAGGCAGTCTATGCTCCCGTTGCATATCACAACTCGCCCTTCGTCTCCTCCTCTGGAGTCAGTAGCGCCTCAAGTTGCTACGAGCCACTCGCATCCCGGGCGACCTCAACACCGAAGCGGATGCGCTGTCATGTCAGATTACCCTCAGGGGAGAGTGGAGACTCCACCCTCAGGTGGTCCAGCTGATTTGGAGTCGATTCGGTCGAGCACAGGTAGACCTGTTTGCTTCCCGGGAATCCTACCACTGCCCGCTTTGGTACGCCCTGACCGAGGCACCCCTCGGTATAGATGCGCTGGCACACAGCTGGCCCCCTGGACTACGCAAATACGCGTTTCCCCCAGTGAGCCTACTTGCACAGACCCAGTGCAAGTTAAGTGAGGACGAGGAGAAGATCGTCCTAGTAGCACCCTACTGGCCCACCCAGATTTGGTTCTCGGATCTCACGCTCCTAGCGACCGAGTGCCTGGAGTTCGATCCGGGTTACTCACACGTGATCCTGAGACCCCGACTGGGCTATATGCCCAAGGTTCCCACGACCCCTTTTAGGGATCAGGTGGTGAACCTGCAAGCGCTGCCCCAGGAGGAAGCAGACCCAGCCTTGGCGTTGCTGTGTCCAGTGCGAGCTTTACGCATCTATTTGGATCGCACGCAGAGCTTTAGCATCTCCGAGCAGCTCTTTGTCTGCTTTGGTGGGCAGCGGAAAGGAAGCGCTGTCTCCAAACAGAGGATCGCCCACTGGGTCATTGATGCCACCGCGATGGCATATCAGGGTCAGGATGTGCCATCCCCTGCGGGGTTACGGGCCCACTCTACCAGGAGTGTGGTGGCCTCCTGGGCCCTGGCCAGTGGCGCCTCTTTGGCAGACATCTGCAAAGCAGCGGTCTGGGCAGCACCCAACACCTTTGCGAGGTTCTTCAATCTCCGGGTTGAGCCGGTCTCATCCCGTGTATGGGCAGGCACGAGCAGGTAAGATCCAGGACAGCTGGCCGGGTGTACCGCTTGCGCATAGCACCTTTACCCTCCCTTGAGGTGAAGATGTGCGCTCTTGACTCCCAGTCATGTTCACAGACTGTGATACCTGGAAGACTTTCCTCCTTAGCCCTCTGGAAGTTGAGTTTGCGGAGAAACTTACTGCCGGCCCAGTACATGCGCTCATGAGACCCTGTACTGAGGTAGGTGCTCCACATGTGCTGGTTCCCCGAAGGCGACCCCATGTTATATCTTCCGCAAAATCGTTTCCCTGTCGGTAAACTGCATCCTCTTTGGGCAGAGGCCCCTCTGCCCCCGGTCGCCATGCTTTGTAGAAACTCCTCACCTTTCGGGTAGGACCTACCATGGGACCTCTCCACATGACATACTTACGACAAGAATCGGTAAAACCATGTGACGTATTCCACTCAAAATACCCCCCCCCCCTTCTTTTGGGGTAGGGTGTGGTCTCCGCGGTGTTTTCCCCTTGGGAGGGACACCCCCCGACGTAGACACTTATGGCTCCCAGTCGGTTAACAAATTCCACTCTTTTTGGGGAGAGAAGAGAGGAAAACAGGCCTCGGCTGGGCTAGCCTGTTCCTATTGTTGGGCAGTCGACTTGTTCCCGAAGGACTGTTCGACGCTCATAAGAGCGTTGGGGGAGGATACGTGACGGCTTGGTGCACTGGCTACGAGGCACACATCGGTCTGCCCGTCTCGCACTGCCAGTTCACGTAACACAGTTCAGCTAGTTGTGGCATTTTGTATAGGGACCCCTAGTGTCACTACATCGACACAACATCAAGTGAGAGACAGATAGGGAACATCCTGGTTACTTTCATAACCTCCATTCCCTGATGGAGGGAACAAGACATTGTGTCCCTCTTGCCACAATGCTGAACTACCCACTGAAATGGCCGGGACCTGGTCTCGGCTCCTCAGCACACAACCTGAATGAGTGGTTGCATACCAGCTCCTTTTATACCCGTATGTCCGGGGGAGTGGCATGCAAATTCCACTCGCCAATTCCCATTGGCCTTTTTTCAAAAAAGCAGAGGTGTTTGGGGCTCCCAAGAGTGACCCCTTGTGTCACTACATCAACACAACGTCTCGTTCCCTCCATCAGGGAACGGAGGTTATGAAAGTAACCATGACGTTTTCCATTTGAAAGGACTAAATATTAAATGAAACAAATGACAATAAAATGCAAAGTAATCTGTTCAGTAATCAAAATACTTTTTGAATGTAATTGTATTCTAATTACCAATGATTTAAATTGTAACTATAATGGAATACAGTTACAAATATTTTGTATTTTAAATATGTAATCCTGTTACATGTATTCGTTACTCCCCAACCCTGGATGAATGGTACAGTGCTTGCTATTTACAAATTAATTGAGACTTTTGTTTATCCCATTTGCACTGACAGAAGGCAAAAAATCATGACCCAATATGACTGCAGGGTTGGTAATACGATTTTTTAAATTGTTTTATTTAGAGCTGTCGAAATTAGCGTGTTAATGCATGCAGTTAATTTAAAATGTTTAATGCTTTAATTTTTTTTGAATGTGAATAAAGCATTTACTAATTTGACATTAGATTCTGTCATTTTATTCAGTGCTGAACACTGGTTGGAATAGGGCGGAACCTTTGTCCAGGGACATTACACAGACCTACACAATACAAACACACACACACACACACAAAACAGTGATTCCGTGTTGATGATCAAATGATGGAGAAAGGGTGCTAATTGCAATTCAAAACAAACACAGATGGGACTTGTGATAAGCTGCATTCATATGACCCGCTAGAGTGAAGCATCAGAATATCCCAGGCATTGCGTTGCACTTCTGTCTTACAATTTGGATGAAGTATCATTATGTGGATAGTGTCAGCACTAAAATCAAAATAAGACGTTATCTGCAAGTGCTTTTCATGTGGATTTTATATTGGCGCGAATCTTGTAAATGCAGCTTCATGATTGCAAGGGATGATAGCCACGATTAATATTGTGGAGGATGAGAGTTTAAAGAGATTAATGCCCATTGCAATGAATATACGACCTATGGGGAATCTTTCAAATAGTGAACCTCCCACTTACACTTTGGTAAATGTGTAATGTTACTTAAATTGTTTCTATTTTAGTGCATTTCTGTCTTTATACTGTGGAATGCTATGTCTGGTAAAATATAATTTTTACATATTGATTTTTTCTTTCCTAAAAAGGAAATATATGCATTTTGACAGTAAAAGAAGTATAAATTTCAGCACTTTCAAAATCTGAGATTAATCACGATTAACTACTGTATGAAAAATCATGCGATTAATCACTATTAAATATTTTAATCAACTGACAACACTAATGTTTTATAACTATTTGAGAGAGCTGTGTTACAGTAATATAAATTACCAGTGAAACTTCTATTTAAATGTCTTTATAACGTATTGAACATTGAAATGTATATCATGAAAAAAATCACCTTAAATTAATTTGAATCTTTAGGTGAACTATCCCTTTATAAGCTAAGGAATAAAAAAGAAGAACACAGGGCCTGAAATTCGGCATGGGATTGCGGGTATAACACACAATTTTAATCATTCTTGCAAGTGCCACGTTCATGGCACGGGAAATTCCCCCACACTTTTATTCACTTTACAGTGCAGCTGCGAATGATTAAACCAATAGATACAGATGAACAACTCACATCAATAAACTTGTATTTGTATCAAACTGTAACTCCAGAAAATGTGCAAGTACTGTATATCCGCTCCAGTTTCAGTTTTCAGTTTTAAGGTGCTCTCTCTCTCTCTCTCTCTCTCTCTCTCTTTCTCTCTCATGCGTTGAACGGTTTTTGAGTTTAGTGTGAGCACACGCAGTGAGGGAGCACTTTGTGGGATAGTTACTGAACTTAAGATGTTACAGACATATTAACCTTTCTAAACCTGTTAATTCGACATGCAAATGACGTTATACTGCATCTACATTAGAGTGAACGATAAAACTATCGCTCCTGTTCATAATCAACAAAGCTGTTAACATTGCAAGCACGTGACGTTGGAGCGATCTATAGTTTTGACGTCTTTCATATTTTGGTGCTCCATCATTAGTCATAATGCAGCACATTTGACAAGAAAGGCAGAAATAGGAAAAATTTTTTGTGTACCAGCTGCATGGTGAAGAGAGACACTTAATCACCTTTCACATCTCTCATCTCCATCTCTCTAGTGTTCCATCCAGGGTCGGAAATTAACGGGGGCTCTGGGCAAAAATGCCCCTAAATTCAAAATATGGGGGCAAAAAATGCCCCTGCAAAGAGTTCTTGTTGTTTTATTAATAACTTCTGATAGCTTATAGGCCTACTTTCAAATATAGCGATCTTCATTATAATTTTCACTGAACATAATTTGTTTTGTGATGTACATTGTGCAGATGGTGCAGTCAGAGTCAGTGGCGGATGCTTTAGCCATAAATGTGCACAAACAGGCACTCGCTTCCCATGCTCTTCAGCAGTTCGATGTCGTGCTAATGCACTAACTGTTCAGTCCTTTTGTTCAAAATATATTGTTCTAGGAAGTAACACTGTGCTATAGGCCTTATTCACGTTAGCGCCATCTTTGATTTTTAATGGGGATGAAAACGAGGCTATGAGGGATAGACTTACAGTCTCTTCAGTGGGCTTCAACATGAGTTGTGGAAAATCAGATGTGATCTAGGAGCTTTATACAGCTTTATACCATTCGTGCTCACAGCCTCGTTGTCATTCCCATTAAAAATCAAAGATGGCGCTAGCGTGAATATAGCCTACTTAACCTGCCCATCGGTTCATCTCACTTATCCATCTCTCTATTTGAAAATCCTCCTCACCCACTAAAAGCCAAAAGTGTGGGAGGGATGGATATTTTTTATTTATTAAGTTAATCAGGTCTAAGAGAACACAAAATGTAATGTGACCAAATGCTACAATGTAGTTAATAATAATATTAACAGAAATACATGTGAAATAAAACATTATTAGTGATACAGTAATAATTTTACATTAACCACTTTTAGTGTATGAATCAAATCTCTGACAAATTTTTATTGTGAAATGTTTATTTTTGCATTGTCAATTGGCATGAAGGAGTTTTTTTAAGCTCATTACAAATCTGGAGAAATGCTGTCATCTCCTCCTCTATGTCAGTGCTTTAGTTTTGTAGGCTATGTTAATTTAATAGCCAAAATGTTTTGAAATATGTGAATGAGAAAAAAAAAGTTTTGTTTCAGTAACAATGCACATATGGAATGCACAGTTCATGCAATTTTGTAATTGTTGAAAAGTTACATTTTTCAAATTGAATTGTTTAAATTCTAACATAAAAAGATGACAAGGTCATTTTATAAGGTTAGAACGGAATTTTTTTTTTTGCCCTTGTAAAGGCAAAAAATGCCCCTGGAAATCAAATATTGCCCCTTAATGAAAAAGTTGATTTCTGACCCAGGTTCCATCTGACCTATACAGGAATTGAGAAAAGTAGCCCCCCGTGAGATTTAGGAGAGTTTGTTGTAAAATTTCGGACGTTTTAGTGTTACGAGTTTTATTACCACCCAAAGTGTAAATCCCCTCATATGAGCAGTGTAAGGGGGAATTCCCCCTCATTTTCAGAAATAAATTTTAGGCCCTGAGAACAGCATTGGCCTTTGACTATGTGTTGTATTCAGAGGAATGGATTTAGAAGTAGAAAATGACAAACAAGATTTCCTAAAGTCATGTGTTTTTCAAAGCTATGCCAGAATGCTCAGAAGAACAAGCTGCCACAGTCAAAGCTGTTTAGACAAATTCTTTAGCCGCATGCTCATAACACATAGGTATCAACGAGTGCTTTCTTCAGAAATGTGACAAACACATCTCAGGTCCAAGAGACGTGGTAATAACTCTTGTGTGAAGGTGAGCCTGGCCACCATTGATTGAATTGAATCAGTAATTCTGTCAGGCCACCCTGAATGATTTTTTTTTTTTTCTTTCAAAGGCCCTGGGAGACCCAGGCAGCGGTATATTTTTTTAGTGCCACAGGTTATGGGCCATCTCCAAATGAAGCACCAGCCAGTTTAACAAAAGATCCTGTGAGATAAGACACCTCATTAACAATATGAACAGTTAATGACCAGTGGGTCTTCTTTTCATGTGTCATTTCACTGCTTTGAAAAGACCCAGCATGAGACAGAATGGAAAAAAGTCTATGTAGCCTTTCAGGTATTGTCGGCGTAACCCTGCTGCCACCCATGCAAATCAAAGGGTTCATTTGAAAGTCAAAAACAAAACATTGTTTCAGAAACTATTGATTGTACCCTTGTTTCCTTTTTTACCATGCAACATTCATGTGACAAATATAAAGGGAACAGTATGTTTTCCATGTGTTGTAACTGAAGTCCCAGCGTGATCAATTCTCCTAATAGTGATGGGTCACAATGGTCGACTGTTTGACTATTTGTCTAACAACCAACTAATTGATAAGTTAAGTCAACTTTTTTATCCAGAAATTTTTATACATATACATTATTTTGTTTTGAAATTTTTAGCAGCGATACTTTAGTTAGCATGGTGATAGCGTGCTTTGCATTAGCTTTTAGACAGTTTACACAGTAAAAGCCTTGAACCCTTAGTTGTCTTTAAATTCATCACCTTTAAAGAACTGCTGTTACATGGCATACACATTTAGACTGCCATCTTTGGCTGTTTTGCTATTTTTTGAGCTTCCCCGCCATATGTCTTGCACTTTTAACACATGTCCTAACAAGACGCAATGCAATTTGTGTGATGAAATGTGATGCAGCACAAACACAACAAATCATTTTTAATGTACAGTTATGATGAGCAGAATTGTGGGCCAGTGCAATGCCACAAATGTAAAAACGATTGATCGACAGAGTTATCAAACTCTGATTAATGGAAGAGATACCTTTTTACATTCATTTAAATTATGTCTCTTTAGACTGATAACTGAATGGTAAAAACATTGATACCGATCTAGGTATCGGATCGATGCCTCTCTAATTTAAAGTGCTTAAACTAAAGTCAATATACCCTTTTGAAAAAGTAGTAAGTTACACTACAAATTGCTAACAAAAAGTAGCAAACTACATTGAAGCTGCTTAAAAGGGCAATATATTTTAAAATATACTCTTTTGAAAAAGTAGTAAGTTACACTACACACTACTAACAAAAAGTAGGAAACTACATTGAATTTACTTAATATATTTTTTCATATCTGGTGAAAGAATTTGTGATTTAATCAGAGAATAAGTTTTTTATTACAAAAACTTTTAATGAACAATTTCAATGGTTTAGACAGATACATTTAAGATAAATAGAATTAAAAAAGAAGAACACAAACCCATTTCTACAACAAAAACATAGTAATCAACAGCATCATTTAACTAAATAATTCACCATAAAAAAAGAGGACCTAAAATGCTGTGCAGGGCGTGTTTGATTATTCCGTCTTGTCAAGTGTCAGTGTCATGGTTATCAGCAGAGGCAGGACCCAAATGCAGTATGAAAAAACAAAAAGGTTTTATTAATTCAAAAAGTAAACAGGCAAAAACTCAAACTCAGGGTGGTAGCCTCAAGGACGGGCTGGGCTGGGCTGGATAAAGAAGGAAAAAACAGAACCAACGGATGGGAACAAGAATGAAGAGCAAGACAAACTCACTAGACCAAAGAACAAGACAAACTGGCACTTGACAGCACACACGACGAGACTAAATTAGGGAGAGAAATGCCGACACCATTGGTCAGAATCAGACAGGGAAGTCAGAATCCAGACACCATGCTCCGGACATGAAAAACAAAACCGACTGAACCGTAGTGTCATGACCCCGTCACACAAAATCCCAGCCTGACAGAGTGACAGGATCGTGACATAACAAAGACAGAAAATGAAATACAAGACAGACATGGAACAATGATGTCACTATCCTGTCACACAAAAGCCCAGATTGACAGAGTGACAGGATCGTGACATTACCCCCCCTCAAAGGGACACCTCCTGGCGTCCCAAAGCAAAGGAAACATCAAACAGACACAACAAACAGAACAGGAACTAACACAGAATAGGGAAACCAGGGAGGAAGTTTAAGGAAAGGGGCGGTGTCCAGCAGACTGGGAGGAGGGTAGAGGCAGGGAGCGGGGTCCAGTGGGCGGCCAAAGAACCAAGAGAGACAGGGCGGAATCTGTACAGGTTGGGTGGACTGGATAGCCATAGACTGGACAGACCGGACCTACAGACTGGTAGCTGATGTCTGATGGGTGTTGGCAATTGGACTGTGCAAAGGGCTGGTAGATGACCACAGGGTATTGAACAAGCTTGTCGAAGATCTGGACATGATCGTCGATGATAACAGGGTACTGGAAAGACTTGTCGACAGCCACAGGGAACTGGACAGGCTTGGTGACCGCCTCAGGGAACTGGACAGACTTGTCGACAGCCAAGGGGAACTGGACAGACTTGTCAACAGCATTGGGGAACAGGATGGACTCGTCGACAACCACGGGGAACCAGATAGACTTGTCGACAGCCACTGGGAACTGGACAGGTTTGTCGACAGCCTTAGGGAACTGGACGGTCTCGTTGCTGGCCACATGGGACAGGACAAACTCATCGACAGCCTCAGAGAACTGGACAGGCTCATCGACGGCCACAGGGAACAGGACAGGCTGGCTGTGGACACTGGCAACAGCAGGGGAACGGCCTCCATGGCCGTGGATGTTTCCAGCGGCGAAGGAATGGCGTCCGTGGCCGTGAGTGCTGGCAGCGACTGGGGAGCAGGGGCCCTTCTCCTCCTCTTCTTCTGGATGGTCAGAAGCACTGCTGCGGGAACGGCCGTTGCATCCTGGCGGTCAACTGCAGCGACTGGGGAGAAGGGGCCCTTCACTTCCTCCTCTTCTGGACAGTCAGAATCACTGCTGCAGGAACAGCCACCAGGTCTTGGCGGTCAGCTGTGGGCTCCCTCGCCTCCTGGCAGTCAGCGGCGGGCTCCTCAGCCTCCTGGCGGTCAGCAGTGGGCTCCTCCACCTCCTGACGGTCAGCCGTGGAAGGCTCGGCCAATGGGCTGGGCCTCTTCCTTCTCCTCTTCCTCTGAGGTGCAGAAGCAGTGGCCGAGGGGTCCACCTCCGTGTGGACCCCTCGGCCACTGTGTGGGGGGCGCCCCTGTTCTCAGGTTGGGATGAGGATTGGAAGCTTTCCAAGGCACAGGCAGTGATAAACTCCTCCCATTTCATGGCTAGCCTGACTGACCCAAGAAAATGTCCTCACCCTGATATGGGCCCAAGATCTAAGCGGCTCATTCAGACCTGCCCAGAAAAGATCAATTAGGCAGGCCTGATTTTATCTCAGATCCAAGGACAATAACAAAAACTCAAGGGCATACTCCCACACGGACTTGTCCTCCTGCTGCACCCTGCGCAGGCTTTTGACATGACCGAGATGCTGGCAAGCAGGAGAACCAGTCTTTGTTAAAAAAAATAAAAATAAAAATAAAACTGTCTGCTGGGTCCATAAGGGCCAGTTCGTAATGTCACGGTTGTCAGCAGAGGCAGGACCCAAACGCAGAGTGAAAAAACATAAGGTTTTATTAATCCAAAAAATAAACACAGGCAAAAACTCAAAAACGAGGTTCAGGGTGGTAAACACAAGGATGGGCTTGGCTGGATAAAGAACGGATGGATGGGAACAAGACCAAAGAGCAAGACAAACTCATTAGACCAAAGAACAAGACGAACTGGCAGCACACACGAGGAGACTAAAATAGGTAGAGAAATCAAACAGGTTAATAGCAGGGCAGGTGAGGCAGATTAACTAATAATGGGAAAACAAGGAAGCAGGGGGAGGACTGAGAGACACGAGGCAAAACATAAACAAAACAAAACCACGTGCTCTCACAAGAAACAAACACCCGAATGGCACGAGCGCACATCGACAAGACAATAAGGCAATATGTGCCCTTGCCAACTGACAAATAAGACAAGAGAATGCATGGCAACGCCAACAAAGCAATGCCATGTATTCTCACACTAGACAAAGCCTAAGCATACATCGTGAGGCAAACACCACGCGATGCACGCAGTGCAAAGCGAGCTCAATGCGAAGCACATCCACGGTCACGAGAGACAGACACAAAGTGCATTGACGCGAGTGCATGCTGCCAAGATGACGTAAGCGCAATGCACTCACGGCAATAAAAGACAAGACATGGAGCAGACACCATGCTCCAGACATGAAACACAAGACCGATCGAACCATAGTGTCATGACCCCATCACACAAAAACCCAGACTGACAGAGTGACAGGATTGTGACAGTCAGTAAAGCCTCATGCCCAAAAATAAGACATTCAAGGGTGTTTTCACACTGGTCCTCTTAAAAGAACCAAACTCAGACCCCTTTAAGTGGACCAAAAAGTGAACTGAGTGAAAAAGGACCCAGTTCTCTTTGCATTCAAACTATTTGTGACCTCTAAAGTGGGCTCAGATCTCTTTTTGGTCCACTTGACCTGTTACAGGGTCTCAGTCCATTTTGCATTCACACTGTGTTGTTTTTGTGAAACCTAGACCCCTTTTTAAAAGACAAAGTTGATGATATTTTTTATTATTATGGCAGTATTAAGTATTAAGAGTACAATTAGCTTTATATATTAACTTGTGAGATTATTAAACATGTTGCCCTTATAATGATAATAAGCATGAGTACAGGTGTCTTTGTTCAATAAAACATATTTTATTGATCTGTTGTATAAAAAAAAAATTGTGTTACATAGTGTAAATATAAAACACCTTGTTTTTATACATTAACTGTCACGCAATATTCCAACCCTCAAGTCTTCATTTTGCACAGAACACTGAAGAAAGATTTTTGAGTTCATTTTGTGAGCAGTTTAAATAGTTTTAAATTGTGTAATTTCCATAGAAACATAATAAGCGACTCGTCACGTCTCTTCTCTGCACGTCGTCATCACTGGTGTATGGTAACCTGTCAGGGTCAAACATGTTTGGCATTATGCGAAGAAGAAAATCAAGTGAGCCTGGAGCGCTTTGTGTTCACAGTGCACGTTATTAGCGAATCGAACCGCATGCTGCAAGCAAACCATACTCAGACCACCTCGGTTCGGTTAGTTTTAAAGCCAAAAATCCCACAAACCGCGCTCAGACCGCTGAAATGGACCAAGTGTGAAAATGGCCTAAAACAGAGATGTAGCGTTTGGTCAACTACATTGCCATTTGTTGGAAAAAAGTATTTGGTCACTGGAAAAGCTACACTATTTTGAAAACAGCTGAGCTATGGTCATGCTACTGAAAAATGTAGTGACGTTTGTACCGTCACTACTTTAAGTTAGTTAACCCCCAACACTGGAAGGACACCCAATCGGAATCCAGTGAACAAAAAACAAGCCTAATTGTACAGGGCTTTCAATTAGCCAACTTGTTGTTCAAGCAATTAACTGCTTAGTCGATATGTTGTGTCACACATCCCTAGTTTGTTTTTTTTTTAAAAAACCTCCCTGGCCATTTTTGTGAAACACCATGTTTCATTTTGGTTTCATTGAGAAAGCTGGGTTTAAGGAGCTTTGTGTCACTGAACACTAATGGAAAAGCATTGGTCAGTGCACGATCACTTTATTATTAGTAATCCTTTCAAAGGCCATTAGAAAAAATCCTCCTCTTCCTCTTGTGTTTCTTGTCCAGCACTTGATTCATTGTGTGCTTTAAGAGTTTGTAGCTTTTGTGTCAATAATTATGCTACAATTATAGCTATTTGCTTTCAACGATAAGCAGGGAAATAATTGTCCTGTGTGGTTTGCCCACAGAATGTAAAGGGGAAAAAAGCCTGTACAATTGTAAATCTTTTTTTTTTTCAGATAGTTAGCCCCACAACATCCACAAAGGACAATTAGGAGCTGAGTTTTTCTGCCACATTGCAGAGAGCCACGCTAATTAATAAGCATGGTGTAAATGTACGCGCTGCTCTCTCTTGCTGGCTCCACACAGTTATTTTAGTGCTTTAAAGACTATCATTAACATTGTTTTCATATGCTTCTGATTGGACGAGCACCTACAGTGAAGAGAAAAAAAAACTAATATAGTCTAGCCGCTGTCAGGTTTCTCCATGCTGAGTGCAGGGGTGAAGTTACCCAGGCTTGTCTATCAAGTTAACGAAACTCCAGTGAGTCATTTCTTTAACTATTCTTTTTCTTCACACCAAAGAATAATTTTCTTAATCAGTATTTTTTTTTTCTTGTTTTGCAGTAAATAAAAATAAAATAATCCTTAAAACGAAGAATATTTACTTGAGAAATGAATTTATGTACATTATTAAGGCTTGTTTTCAGAGAATATATATATATATTTTTTTTGTGTGTAAATCTAAAACAATTTAGTAAGGTTTATATTTAAAACAAGAAAAGTAAATGCCAATGGGGTAAGGAAAATAAACTTAAAAGAAAAGAATTATTCTCTTAAAGCAAGCCTTAAATGGTTAAATCACCCAAATATGAAAATTCTGTCATCATTTATTCACCCTCATGCAGTGTCAAACCCGTACGACTTCCTTCATGAAACACAAAAGGAGAAATTTTCAAGAATGTTGAAGCTACTTTTTTCCATACAATGAAAGTGAATGGTGACTGAGGCTATAGTCCCTAACATTCTGCCTAACATTTTATTTTGTGTTCCACGGAAGAAGAAAAGTCATTTAGGTTTGGAACAACATGAGGGTGAGAAACTTTTGACAGAATTTTCATTTTTGGAATGATTGAGACAATTATTTTTTGCAATGTTCCTGTACTGTTTAGTCAGCTTAGTTTTTCACACCTTTTACAATGCACATATAAACCATGTTGATTAATTTCATGTATGACATGGAAACCTTCTCCTTTCACTGTGTCTGAGAGCCCCAGTAATTAGGTTGTTCCCCTCAGCAGTCTATACTCCATTCCAACTACACAAAATACCTGTGCTGAATCAATATGCGTGGGCACGATTTGGATTATGCGTTGTACACATAAAATATTCAACATCTGAAAACTGAGCGACCGAGTTAATTGTCATCGGGGAGACTAGACGCACCTGTCAGACGTGCCGGTAAAGGTTCGGTTAATGCTGTCCTGCAGAGGTAAGACAGCGAAACGCTCCCTATCCTCTTGAATGATTTAGAGGCTGACCTTAGCGCTGTTCCTTAGCGCTGACACAGGTGCAGCACTTCTTCCCCAGCATGAGGACAATCTGTGCACTGCTGTTTGCCACAGATTTACTGTCCTGCCTGGACAAAGACTGGTGTCCTGTGTAGTTTATGGGTTGCAGCAATACTCTATACTGGATTAACTCAAGACACTTTGTTGCATGTAACACAGGCACTCTTTGGCAGTTAACCTGCATTGTTTGCCTGCAGTTGTAAGTATTAGGTCAACCGTATTAACTTTTATAAGGCCACAGTGAGGAACTGATCAAACGATTAACTTTACTGCAAGAATCACCATGGCAATTGTCCAAAGTCACAGACAAATTGCAAATCCATCTGTTCTTTTTTATTTGGTGTGAATGCAACACCTTGATAGGTTCCATGCTTTCTGAATTTCATTCAAAACTTGTCCTTGTTTTAGACAAGCTTGTCCACTGTTATTTAGAGCCACCATAACATTTCATCACTAAGTATGATACGTCAGGTGTTGTGGAAGCTACTTTCAAACTGTAGTTTGTCAAGCTACTCTATGACTTCATAAAAAGGCTGTTAGCTACACTTCAAGCTACTAAAAAAGTAGCTAAGTACATTGAAGCTAAAGGTGTCAGTATTATATAAAATACACAACTATAATATTAATGAAAGGGTTAATGAATGCATTAAACCTGATCAGATAAATAAATTCAATACAACTATATAGACAGTCAAACAGATTTTAAAACAGCTAGGGATGCACCGATATGGAATTTCTGGGCCGATATTGATAACTGATAATTCGCAGCTCATTGTGGCCGATACCAATAACCGATCTTTTTATTTAAGTTTAGTTTATAATCTTTAAACCTGAAACTGCTATCGCTAATTAATTAAAAGCTACTCATTTGAAAAATAAGTGTCATTTAAAAGCTTGGAATTTAGATTTGATAATCTGACACACTCTTTACCGCTGCTAATTAAGGTTTGCCAGATGTAACATGAACCAGAAATATTCCTATATTTCATTATGATGTATTACAACATATTATGTATGCTGATTTGAATGAGAAATAAATTACACACTTAAATAATAATAAATTATTTAAATAAATAAATAGGCTTGCATACATTTTTTGGTGCCCGTTTATTTGAGTATTTAATGTAATCTTGATGAATCGCTAACAGAGAGAGAATAACAAACTAATAATATATGTAATGCATTAAACAAATGAGGTGATAAATTAACAGCATGTACCGAACATTAAACAACAAAACACACAATACAAACCCTAATCTCTGTGTACATGATGTTATATTTACAGTATGCTAGCCAGACTGCGAGCTCAGCAGTGGTTTGTGTGAGTTATGTATGTGCACGTATTGCGCACATGCGCCTCTAATACACAGACACTTATTACAGCGCTCATCTTTGACAGTTCCACTGTATAACTTATGAAATATGAACACTACAATCATAAAGGGAATAGGTAACATTATACAAATCAAATGGTCACGAGTCGTAACCAGGGCTGGAAAGGTGGGGACCGCGGGGGAACGGAGTTCATGGAGTGAATTTCGTGGGGAAACGGAGTTCCCGTTCAAACTGGCTATATTTGTTGAATAAAGAGTATTTCTATCTTTTCTCCACTAAATAGCCCACGAAAGCTTTGCGGGTTCAGCACATAAATGCGTGGGATCTTCTGCGTCTGTGTTTGTGCAATTTGAGTGGCCAGAACACATTCACGCAACAGATCCACACGCGCTCAATTCACAAATCCACGCACCAGAAGAATGCACAAATATACAGGTTTCTTTGCTCACAATACCATCTAAAAGTACACAAGTGTATGTGTAATTTAACGCACAAATAAATGCTGAGCCGTTTTTATATGTCTGTTCTGCAGTTTTGACAATGACATACACACACGGGCAATGCTGGGGGCGTGGTTTAGCGTGACTGACAGCACATGCCCATTCATTAAAACTAAGGGAAATATCCAGTAGATCTGGCTGTTATTTAAAACACACACACACACACACACACACACACACACACACACACACACAAAACCCAATGTGTTCAAAATGTTCAGTTTTGACCAATAATTTTCATTTTCTCAAGTGTAATGTGGTTATAGATTACAAAGATATCATCTCTATAATCTTAAATAAGTGTTTTATGTTTTTATTTATAATAAAATTTAGTTTTTATCCATGATAGCAAAGCCCCATTTTCAGCTGTCATTACTCCAGTTTACTAAGAAAATGATGTGTCACATAATACTTAAGAAATCATTTAAAAGGTTAACTTACTACTAAAGTAACATTTCTTTTCATTAGAACGGTTAAAATGGTTGTGCTACTTAATGAAGTGTGGAAATTGCAATATATTGTCTTTTTCCAGCTGAGGTATTGCAGTTTTTTAGTTACTTTACAGTTAAGTTACTTTACACTTGCAAGTCAAATTTCAGTTTTAAAAATAACCAAAAAGAAACATATTTCTCCTCAAATTAATCAGTCTATTGTTCTTTTGAGAGATATTCCATGCACTTCTGTTTTGAAAGAATAAAACAAACTTGACCTAACCAGGACAGAGAGAGAAGTGGACAACCCAGATGCACTACAACAAGAAGACGAACATCAGTCTTTAATTTGAGAAACAGACTCCTCACAGGTGCTAAACAGCTTTAATTAACAGTATATGCCGAGCAGTTGCACTGCTGCAAGTAGAGGATTCTTGGATGAACAGAAAGTTTGAAGAAAACATTATTTTTAAAGAAATAGACGATTGTAACATTATAAATGCCTTTACTGTAATTTTTCAAATATTTTCAATCATTTTAATGCATCCTTGGTGAACAAGAACCCTCCACCACCCATTATTTCCACCACTGGCCATAACTTTAGAAAAGTCTCAACTCAAAATGTACAAGAAAACATAAACAGAATATGGAAAATTGCATATCCCTACTTTACAGCAAAGGTTTGCGATTAAAACAAGACCAGACATAATTGTTCTTGTTTTAATCGTGAAACTTTGCGGTAAGTAATGATATGTATATTCTTAGCCGCAAGCAAATAAACCGTAACAAATTAAAGGTAAAAATATTGGTGATAATTTCACTATTGGCGCGATAATTATATTTTTATTTTCTGTGATATCAGCCAATAATATATCTGCCGTTGATATATCGTGCATCCCTAAAAACAGCATATTAAATATTTTTCGCAACTGTTGAACAACTGGAAAAAGTAGTTAAGTTAGTAGCGTCATAACTTTTAGTTAGTCACTCCCCAACACTGTTTCGTGTCAAATAATTTTGTCAATCTTCACTGAAAACAAAATGCTGTGTGGAATGCCAGTCAAAACTTAAATATTGTTCTCTATCTGTCACTCACTCGACGTTGTGTCGATGTAGTGACACTAGGGGTCACTCTTGGGAGCCCGAGACACCTCTGGTCTTTAATAAAAGGCCAATGAAAATTGGCGAGTGGTATTTGCATACCACTCCCCCGGACATACGGGTATAAAAGGAGCTGGTATGCAACCACTCATTCAGATTTTCTCTTCGGAGCCGAATGGTCGATGTTTACTGAGCTGACTGTTCATTCACCTCTGCTGGATCTGACGGCGCATTTCAGCGGCTTCTCCCTCCTCTGCACTGGTGCAATGCAGAGAATGCCCATGGGTGCTTCAGCAGAAAAAAGAGAGTATATTTTTCTAAAAGAGTATATTTCTCTAAAAGAGCGGCACACACGGAACGTCTTTTTAAAGACGCATCTTTTTAAAGATGCCTTTCCGTTTGTGTGTTATTCCTGGTTGCGGACGTTACCTCTCAACTTCTGATGGTCACGATCGCTGTCTTTCGTGTCTGGGCGTGACCCATGCAGAGACAGTGTTCGTGGATGGATCATGTACTCACTGCAAGAACATGACCATGGCAACGTTGCAGTCGCGGCTTGCTTTCGTAAGAAAGAAAGCCATCTCAGCGGCTCCCTGCCTCGGTCCTTCTACCTACGGGTATGAGGCCAGCGCGGCTAGCACTGGGGGTGATTTGGGGACCCCAATGGGACCACCTCTGCTGGGTATCCCCCCACGAACTTCCCATTCCCCAGCACGCTCGTCTGCCCCGATCGGGCTTCCGGATGAGTCCGCCGGCTCATCTCAGTCGGATGCAGAAGCCTCAGCTGGGCTCCCCCCCCTTGGGTGCGATTGCCCAGTTACAGGCTGATGCGGAAATGACGGACATGCTTTCCCGGGCAGCCGCGAGCATCGGGCTAGAGCGGAACCCTCCGCTCTCCCCTGAACCCTCGCAGCTCGATCTCACTGCGAGTCTGGCTTCTTGTTTGGAATCTGCGAAGATGATGATTGGTTCCTGGGCTCACGGTGCCCTCAAAGCAGCCACGCCCCGCTCCAGTTCTCGACGGTGAAGCAGCAGACGGAGGCTATCCGGCACATCCTGCCCTGGCACGGCTCAAGATCCCGCACCCCGCCTGCTCATCGCCAAGGGCGTCCCCCTGTGGTGACTGCACCGGCTCCGCCGCAGCCCGCCCCTTCGACACGGCCCCGGCATGGAGCCCACCGCAGGAAGCAGACGCCACCCGTCTCACGGCCGGCCGCCAAGAACCCCCACAGTCATGTGAATATCTAATCAGCCAATCATGTGGCAGCAGTGCAGTGCATAAAATCATGCAGATATGGGTCAGGAGCTTCAGTTAAGTGGGGAAAAAAATGTGATCTCAGTGATTTCGGCCATGGCATGATTGTTGGTGCCAGTTGGATTTTCATGCACAACAGTCTCTAGAGTTTACTCAGAATGGTGCCAAAAACAAAAAACTTCCAGTGAGCGGCAGTTCTGCGGATGGAAGCGCCTTGTTGATGAGAGAATGGTCAGACTGGTTCGAGCTGACAGAAAGGCTACTGTAACTCAGATAACTGCCCTGTACAATTGTAGTCAGCAGAATAGCATCTCAGAATGCACAACACATCGAACCTTGAGGCGGATGGGCCACAATAGCAGAAGACCACTTCAGGTACTCTAATGCTGTAAGTATTGGTTTATATGTGAGCTCCGGTGAGTTTTTGTTGTTGTTGTTGTTGTTGTTTTATTCCATTTTTATTAATGTATATTGTTCATTGTTCGTGAAGTTATAAGCGAAAACACAGCATATAAGCAACATCAATATAATTAGCAATTACTCGCTATATTTTTGTCTGTGAGTAAAACAAATAGGCTGGTTGTATTCTACTCTTTGAAAGCTTTCCAACAACATATCACACATGACTATTTGATGAGTTTGATGTTTTTACTGATTGCAATAATATACAGTGAATGTACAGTGCAATTTTATTTTATAAACTATCAAAACAGAACATTTCTGATTTGTCTGCAAATTTAAAAGCACTTGTTCAGTTTTGGTCATAATGCCTGTATGCATTGCAAAGTAGAGCTTCTAAGCTTTCAAACGATACCTATTTTGTGTTGGTCAAAACTGCAGTTATTCATATTTTTAATATTTTGTTTCTTGTGCCAGCAGGACCATCCGAGCTTAAAGGGTTAATTGCGAGTTATTGTTTCGTGTGTGTACATAATACAGGAGACACGCCTACTACCCCAAACTCGCAATGGTTGACATCTCATTAACAAGTGTAGCATTTTGGCGTCTCAAGGCTGTAAACAAAACATGAATGGCAACAAATTAACCCATTTAGTGTTACTTTTGACCAAACAAAACTTTAATTTTAGACTTATTAGCATTTGGCAATTGTTATTAAACTGCTGTCTATAAAGATGTAGTGTTTGTTTATGCTTGTTTACCTGCTGCTTATCTGCACCGTCATGTATGGGTTTCCCTTAAACGTTGTTGACATTGTCAGCGACTTAAAACCACAAAGCGAAAGGAGACTATTAATTTTCAGTGAGAGCAGGTGACTTCCCGTGAGAGGAGTGACTGCTGGCTTCAGAATGTGGGCGTGTCAAGATACATGACAAAGTTGAGAAAAGTTTAACTTTATGCAAATGCAGAGCCATATTGTGCAGTGATGCATCTCCTGTGAGAGACTTGAGTCAAGTGCAGGCAAGATAGAGGAGAGGTAAATATTGTCATCAATTTCACTGTTCTGTACAATTTGTCTGTAACCACATATGTGGATATAATAAAACGATGTGTGGAGCATTGCTGCAGTTTATATTAAAACTCTCTCCCCTGCAGAATGTTCATGTTTAGAGGCATAACAAATGATTCCTTGTCACATAATAATGATATCTTAGTTTTATCAGTAATGTATCTCATCTGTGATCAGATTTTCTAAAGCTATGAGCAGTTGTGCAGCTGACCAATATCGTTAGAGCAGTGGTGAATTCTCAGGGCCAGCAAAGCCTTCTCTGCTGGCCTAACATGCTAAATAAATAAATGTTTTTCATCCTTTCATTCTCAATCACCATTTTGCCTATGTATTTTTAATCACTTTACACTCTTAATGAATCTACAAACAAATAGAGAAAAACGAAAAGTTTATCCAGTCAGAATTTATTCCTTGAGACTTACAAGCAAAGTGTGACAACTGTTTCACAAATCGCATGCCCGAATCCGAAGCAGCACGTGAGTTTGGCTCCACCCCTACAGGCCTTCAGAATTTCGACAGAATTCCTCAACAATGCAAATGAATGGGCAACAAAAGTCAGATTGTCAGATTCATCAGCCAATCATATTGATTTATTTGTTCTTGGTGGGTGTGATCTTTAGTATATGTCCCGGTCAAGGCCTTCTAGCTGGCCTTGAGTGACGCAATCACGCTTTAAGTGATGTACATAATTCAAGAGCGAAAAGCATAAGATCAAGCCGTCTGATGTGTCGGCTGTCATCACTGCTGGTATTGCCGTTGAGAAAGAGATCCTTATGGATTTAAAAACACGAGATGTTCTGCATGACCGTGTGATTGCTTAATTTTTTTAAACAGTAAAAGAGGACTGATTTTCACTTCAAGTAAATTGGTAAGTGCTTTTTGCATTGTTATAGCAACATCAGGAGTTTTCTAAGTGTAAATTAGGCTGCTTGAGCATTCAGTGTCGGATCAAGTTTTGAAAAGTAGTGCTGCGTTCCATTAAACTCAGAAAGTCTAATTTTACAACTTCCTACTAGGAAAAGTGCAATGGATGCATCTTGAAATCAGAATTACAACATATAGGTTCGTGCAGAAATTTTCAACTCCGATTTCGCCGAGATGCAGGGGCATGATGTCACACAAACATGTCCACACTCAGGGAGATATACAAAGTAAGTGATAAACATTCACTTTATTAAGTAATATCGATAAATGAGTTCGTTTCCACATTACATTATATTAAAGCTTGTTTAACAAACGCCTTCAGAAACAGGTGTATAAATGTAATGTGTTGGCAAAGACAGGCAGATGAAGACGATGATGATGTGAAGAACCCAAGTGGATTTATTTACATAAGTGATAACCAAAAACGTGAATCCAAAACATAACAAAACATAAACGACTTGACTTCGTTACACAAAACAATGTTACATTAACAATACCTGACAAGAGACAATGGCAAACAAGAGGGTTAAATACTTGGACAAGGGAGAACACATGACAATGAATACCAATGAACACATAGAACTCTAAACAAGATAACAAGACTGCTAACAACCTAATAAAACAATGAACCAATGAGGGCAAGACACAAGAACATGGGAAACACATGACAAGATCACATGACAAGGAAACAGGAACTAACATGGCATGGAATAAAAACACATACAACCCTGACAATAAAACATTATAATGTCTTTAATCGTACACCTGAACCACAAATGCTAGCGCTACAGCATTGTTTATCAGTTGGGTTGCCTTCGAGACATCTCTAATGAGAGTCAAACCCCTGCTAAGCTAATGGGAGCTTTGCAGTTTTGTTTCCTTAAATGTCATCTTCCGAATATCGGGGAATAGAATGCATTTATGGTCGGAGATATCAAGTAGGAAGATCCCACATCCAACTTCATGTACCCTGATGAAACAAAATGTATTGTAAACAACATTTAAATTGCAAATATTAATAGATAGATTTTTTCCAGGTATTATAGACCTCCTTGGTAGATTCATATAAAAAATTATGATTTTTGAATGTCTGTTCGGGAGACGTTCATTTCATGCTGCAGTTAAAATTAGGCTTGCTTGAGCATTAAGTGTCGTTTCAAGTTCTGGCTTTTGTGCGTGGACGTGTTTTTAAAATGTCAGTTGGTATTATTAGTTAGCTGCCCAAAGGCATAGGGTGTCTTATTCATTGTGAAACTGTGTTTTCTAAATGGCATGAATCACACTGAAGGCCTAGACAGTAAATGCACGGCCCGCCACTGCGTTAGAGCGACAGCAGTAGGAACGCCCAGAATACAGTACAGAGAACAGAGACTAGCAACATCCAGCGATAAAGTTGATGAAAATATGAATCGGGCTTTAGACTGGAGGGCTGGTGGGAGCAACTACAATGGAATGAGACAGACTGGTGTCAAAAGTAGTTTTTCAATTTGGTTATGTACGTCCTAACATACAATTAAATATATTTTCTTGAGAAAAAGCTTGCTCTGTTAGTTGCTTTGGATAAAAGCATATGAATGGATAATTTCCATTACAGTTATGCTTTTGACTGGTAGACACCATTATCTATAGTGACTGACAATGCATTCAAGTTAAATTATAAATTTCGTAAATATGTGAATTCCTTGGGAAATGACCTGTGACCTTGGTGTTGCTAGTGCCATGCTCCAGTTGAGCTACAGGAACACGATTATGGCACAGTGATATGATAAGTCAGTGTAAACACAGGGAATTAAATAAATGTCTGGCATCTTGGGGCTTTTTTTTCTGTCATATCCTGACAATTTATGAAGCATATAAATGCTCCTCTTGTTTTAAGAGGAAAAGATATCAGAGCTATGCTAATGCAGTGGGCTCTAAACAACATAATCACTCATACAATGAACAGGACAGGCCAGATATTCGGTTCTGCAGGCTCAGTTTACAGTTTATTACATAACTGTATTCAGAGGGACACCTAGTGCTATGACTATATGAGTTACTATATTAAAAGGCAGGTGTTCTTATTTATAGTTATTTTTCTCTCCTGCATTGCTTTAAGGGTCTCCAGAGTATCACAGGGAGGGCTCCCAATCTGGCTGTGTCCAAATTAACACTCAAGTGCCAATTGCAAGTAAAAATTGGCTTTGGCCATTAAATAAAACGTCATGGTTACTTGTGTAACCTCCGTTCCCTGATGGAGGGAACGAGACGTTGTGTCGATGTAGTGACACAAGGGGTCACTCTTGGGAGCCCGAGACACCTCTGGTCTTTGATAAAAGGCCAATGAAAATTGGCGAGTGGTATTTGCATGCCACTCCCCCGGACATACGGGTATAAAAGGAGCTGGTATGCAGGTGGCAGGAGGGACACAACATCTCGTTCCCTCCAACAGGGAACGGAGGTTACACAAGTAACCATGACGTTCCCTATCTGTCACTCACTCGACGTTGTGTCGATGTAATGACACTAAGGGTTCTTATATGAAACGCCACAACTGGCTGAACTGTGTTACGTGAACTGGCGGTGTGTGGTGGGCAGACTACTGTGTGCCTCATAGCCAGCACACCAGGTCGACACGTAACCTCCCCCAACATAGTTATGAGTGTCGAACGGCCCTTTGGGGACAAGTCGACTACCCAAAAGATAGAGACAGGCTAACCCAGTCGTGGCCTCTTTTCCCCTTCTCTTTTTCCACTCCCTAAAAAAGAAGGGGGATTATCCGACTGGGCCGCCAGGTCTAGTCGGGGGGTGTCCCTCCCAAGGGGAAAACACCACGGAGACCACACCTCGCCTAAAGAGAAGGGGGATATTTAAGTGGAAGAATACGTCACATGGTCTTTCCAACCTTGTGGAGTGTCTTCAAGGTAGATCCTACCCAACGGGGGAGGAGTTACTACAAACATGGAGACTTGGGCAGAGGGGTTCTGCCCAAGGAAGATGCAGTTTGCCAACAGGGAAACGAATTAGCGGAAGATATATATCGCATGGGGTTAGCTTTACAGGGAACCGCCACATGCGGAGCACCTACCCCAGAACAGGACTCTTAGTTTAGCACGTGTACTGGACTGGCAGCGAGTCTCTCCGAAAACTCGACTGCCACAGGGCTCGGAGGAAGTCAACCAGGGAACAAAACTTGTGAACACTACTGGGAATTAATGGCGCACATCTTCAGCTCAAAAGGAGATGGAAGGCGCTATGTGCAAGCGATACACCCTGCCGGCTATCCCGGGCTTATCCGCTTGTATTGCGTGCCACTACCTGGGACGAAACCGGTTCCACCCGGAGGTTGTAGAACCTTGCAAAGGTGTTGGGTGTTGCCCAGCCTGCTGCTCTGCAAATGTTTGCTAGAGAGGCACCCCTGGCCAGGGCCCAGGAAGCCGCTACACCCCTGGTAGAATGGGCTTGTAGCCCTACCGGGGGCGGCATGTCCTGGGAGTGATATGCTATAGTTATGGTGTCAATGAGCCAGTGGGTGATCCTCTGCTTGGAGACAGCGCTTCCTTTCCGCTGTGCACCAAAGCAGACAAAGAGCTGCTCAGAGATCCTAAAGCTCTGCATGTGATCCAAATAGATGCGTAAAGCGTGCACCGGATACAGCAACGACAGGGCTGGGTCTGCCTCCTCCTGGGGCAGCGCTTGCAGGTTCACCACCTGGTCCCTAAAAGGGGTCGTGGGAACCTAGGCACATAGCCCAGTCAGGGTCTCAGGATCACGTGAGAGTAACCCGGATTGAACTCTAGGCACATTTCGCTGACAGAGAACGCTTGCAGGTCTCCTACCCTCTTGATGGAAGTGAGCGCAATCAGGAGGGCAGTCTTCAAGGAGAGTGCCTTAAGCTCAGCTGACTGCAAAGGCTCAAAGGGGGCTCTCTGTAGACCCTGAAGAACTACAGAGAGGTCCCATGAGGGAACGAGACGCGGTCTGGAGGGATTCAGCCTCCTTGCGCCTCTTAGGAACCTGATGATCAGGTCCTGCTTCCCTAAGGACTTACCTTCGACTGCGTCGTGGTGTGCTGCTATGGCGGCAACGTACACCTTCGAGGTGGAAGGGGACAGCCTCCCTTCCAACCTCTCCTGCAGGAAGGAAAGCACTGATCCGACTGTGCATCTCTGGGGGTCTTCCCGTCGGGAAGAACACCACTTAGCGAACAGACACCACTTCAAGGCATACAGGCGCCTCGTAGAGGGGGCCCTAGCCTGAGTGATCGTGTCTACCACCGCATCCCGTCCAGGGGCCAGACATGGAGATTCCAGAGGTCTGGTTGTGGGTGCCAGATGGTGCCCCGTCCCTGAGAAAGAAGGTCCTTCCTCAGGGGAATTCGCCGGGGGGGGGGGGCTTTTGCGAGGAGCGTGAGGTCTGGGTGGGCCAGTAGGGTGCTACCAGGACGACCTGCTCCTCATCCTCCCTGACCTTGCACAGGGTCTGTGCAAGTAGGCTCACTGGGGGAAACGCATATTTGCGCAGGCCAGGGGGTCAGCTCTGTGCCAGCGCATCTATGCCGAGGGGAGCCTCGGTGAGGACGTACCAGAGCGGGCAGTGGGAGGATTCTTAGGAGGTGAACAGGTCCACCTGTGCCCGTCCGAATTGACTCCAAATCAGCTGGACCACCTGAGGGTGGAGTTTCCACTCTCCCTTGAGGGTAACCTGCCGTGACAGCGCGTCCGCTGTAGTGTTGAGGTTGCCCGGGATGTGAGTGGTTCGCAGCGACTTGAAGTGCTGCTGACTCCAGAGGAGGAGACGGCGGGCGAGTTGTGACATACAACGAGAGCGCAGACCGCCTTGGCGGTTGACATATGCTACCGTTGCCGTATTGTCTGTCCGAACTAACACGTGCTTGCCCTGGATCAACGGACAAAACCTCCGCAGGGTGAGCAGAATTGCTAATCTAGAGGAACACCTGCCCTTAGAAACGAGAGGTCGGTCCAAGGGTTGAAAAGACGGTGACAGACCGGCGTGATGACCATGCGATGTGTCCCGTGGCTCCATGCCCATCTTGGGACTCGAGTCTGAAGCCAGTGCTGAAGCGGTCTCATATGTAGCAACCCGAGTGGGGTGGCTACCGCCGAGGATGCCATATGCCCCAGGAGCCTCTGAAAAAGTTTCAGTGGAACCGCTGTTTTCTGTTTGAATGCCTTCAAACAGACCAGCACCGACTGGGTGCGCTTGTTCGTAAGGTGCGCCGTCAAAGAGACTGATTCCAGCTCTAAACCGAGAAAAGAGATGCTCTGAACCGGAAGGAGCTTCCTCTTTTCCCAGATGACCCGAAGCCCTAGTCGGCTGAGGTGTGAGAGCACCAAGTCCCTGTGTGCACACAACATGTCTCGAGAGTGAGCTAGGATTAGCCAGTCGTCGAGATAGTTGAGAATGTGAATGCCCACCTCCCTTAATGGGGCAAGGGCAGCCTCTGCGACCTTCGTGAAGACGCGAGGAGACAGGGACTAAAGGGAGGACTTTGTACTGATACGCCTGACCCTCGAATGCAAACCGCAGGAAGGGTCTGTGTCGAGGAAGGACCGAGACGTGGAAGTACCCGTCCTTCAGGTCTACCGCCGTGAACCAATCTTGATGCTGTACGCTCGCCCGGATGTGTTTTTGCATCAGCATCTTGAACGGGAGTCTGTGTAAGGCTGGTTCAGTACTCACAGGTCCAAGATTGGCCGTAACCCACCGCCTTTTTTCGGTACAATGAAGTAGGGGCTGTAAAACCCTGGATGGACAGGTTGGATGTACAGGTTCTATCGCGCCCTTCCGTAGCAGGGTAGCGATTTCTGCATGCAAGGTAGCAGCGTTTTCGTCCTTGACCAAGGTGAAGTGAATACCGCTGAACCTGGGCGGGCAACTGGTGAACTGAATCGTGTAGCCAAGATAGACGGTCCGGATTACCCATCGTGACGGATTGGAAAGCGCATGCCACGCATCCGCAAGTTCCGCGCAAGGGGGACCAAGGAGACAACGTTGTTCGACGTACCGGCAGGTGGGGCCTTGCTGCGGGGCGGAGCTCGAGGTGCCACACCACGTCGTGGCCGTGCTGAGTCTAGGGACATCGAAGCACTTACCTGGCTCCTTTTGACCACCCCCGGAACAGGAGGAAGAGGCCTGTCCTCATAACGTGTGGAGACTGTCACATCGGGGGCGGCTGTGTGCCACAGCTGGGCGCTCAGGGGCAGAAAGACCACCGCTGGAGTGCCAATCCTGCAAGGAAAAACCCATGGACGGTAGTCGTGATGATGACCGTGCACACCGGGTATGTGACCCAGGGAGGAAGGAAACCACTCTTTTGCTGAACTGTTGGGTACCACAGCCACTTGGGCATGTGGCGAAATCAAACAAAAAGGTAACAAAAGGTTTTCCACCCAGCCCTCCACCGGGGGATGGAGTGGTCTTCCTACCAGCTCCAGGTGAGTCGGTTTCTTCGTCCCTGGGTTGCCAGTCTCAGGGGCACTTTGATGACCTCCGTGGGTTCTTAGCAGCCGACTGTGAGACGGGTGGCATCTGCTTCCTGCGGTGGGCTCCACTCCGGGGCCGGGCCGAAGGGGCGGGCTGTGGTGGAGCCGGTGCAGTCACCGCAGGGGGACGCCCTTGGCGACGAGCAGACGGGGTGGGGTAGGATGTGCTGGATAGCCTCCATCTGCTGCTTCACCGCCGAGAACTGCTGGACAAAGTCCTCGACGGTGTCGCCGAATAGGCCAGCGTGGGAAATGGGGGCAGCAAGAAACCATGTCTTGTCGGCCTCACCCATCTCGACCAGGTTGAGCCACAGGTGGTGCTCCTGGACCACTAATGTGGCCATCGTCCGCCCAAGAGACCACGTCGTGACCTTCGTTGCTCGGAGAGCGAGGTCGGTCGCCGAGCCAAGTTCCTGCATCAAATCTGGGGCGGGACTACTGTCATGCAGTTCTTTCAGCACCTTTGCTTGGTGGACCTGCAGGAGAGCCAAGGCGTGCAGGGCAGTGGTGGCTTGTCCAGCAGCGCTGTAGGTTTTAGCCGTCAGGTACGACGTGAGCCTATAGGGCTTGGACGGGAGCTTAGGGTGTCCGCGCCAGGTGGCGACGCTCTGCGGGCATAGGTGCACCGCGAGCGACTTATCCACCGGGGGAATCGCCATATAGCCCCTGGCCACCCCGCCATAGAGGGTAGTGAGAGCGGGGGAACTGTGGAATTGGGGCCGGGCAGTAAATGGTGCCTCCCACGATTTCATCAGCTCCTCATGCACTTCCGGGAAGAAAGGCACTGGAGCGGGGCATGGCTGCTTTGAGCGGCGCCGCAAGCCCAGGAACCAATCATCATCTTCGCAGATTCCGAACAAGAAGCCAGACTCGCACTGAGACGAGCCGGCGGACTCATCCGGAAGCCCGACTGGGGCAGACGAGCGTGCTGGGGAATGGGAGGTCCGCGGGGGATACACGGCGGAGGCGATCCCATTGGGGTCCCCAAATCGCCCCCAGTGCTAGCCGCGCTGGCCTCATACCCGTAGGTAGAAGGACCGAGGCGGGGAGCCGCTGGGGTGGCTTGCTTTCTTATGAAAGCAAGCCGCGACTGCAACGTTGCCATGGTCATGTTCTCGCAATGAGAACATGAACCATCCACAAATGCTGCCTCCGTGTGGGTGACGCCCAGACACGAAAGACAACGATCATGACCATCCGAAGTTGAGAGATAACGACTGCAGCCAGGAATAACACACAATCGGCAAGGCATCTTTAAAAAGACGTTCCGTGTGTGCCGCTCTTTTAGAGAAATATACTCTTTTAGAGGAAAAGGCTCTAGCAGAAAATATACTCTCTTTGTTTTCTGCTGAAGCGACCTTCGTTCTCTGCAGTGCACCAGTGCAGAGGAGGGAGAAGCCGCTGAAATGCGCCATCAGATCCAACAGAGGTGAATGAACAGTAGAATTCAGCTCAGTGAGCATGACCGTTCGGCTCCAAAGAGAAAATCTGAATGAGTGGTTGCATACCAGCTCCTTTTATATTTTATATGGCGTGCAAATACCACTCGCCAATTTTCATTGGCCTTTCATCAAAGACCAGAGGTATCTCAGGCTCCCAAGAGTGACCCCTAGTGTCACTACATCGACACAACGTCGAGTGAGTGACAGATAGGGAACTTATTTACTATTAAATTGGCCAATGACATAAATAAAAATGTATTACGTGGTTTAAATCGAAGTGTAAACATTATAATCAGACCCTAGTTGACATCTACTTGAAAATCTTGCACGTCTTCTAATGACTTTACCTCAGAGGAAAATGTACCATTAGAAGTTTATTTAGGATGCCTAAAGTTTTTTTCTCCTCAGACTTCCATGTGGCGACACATGTGGAATATACCTTTTATTAAGTCACATAATCGCTTTGTCTTTTGAAGCTATTGTGACAGGATCGGTTTTACAGACTCATCGCAACACACAATAACCAGCGCTGTTTGTAACAAATATGCAAGAAAAAAACAGTGAAATTTATCCATTGTCATAGTGACAGAATACATATTTTTATCGAAAACATTGCAACATGCCAGAGTTGTGTCATGGCGGATAGTCAGCGCACATTGACATGTTGCGTGGTAGTGTGCAGATGACCCCAGTTCCAAATCTTGCCTCTCAATCTGTCATCTCTCAACTGATGTGTCAATAAAAATGCCAAAAAATTATATTAATCATGCACAATACAGTTTCTGATTGGTAAGAAACATGTATGGCTAATTAAGTTTTTCAGTTCACTTGCCATGGTGTAGCAAAAAGTAGAGAGAAACTGATTTCCCTGTCACGACTCTGAGCTCCCTAGTGTCAGAGGTGTGAGTACAGTTTCTTTCCTCTCCTTTTCCCTCATCCCTTCTCATTCCACAACACAATACAAAGTTTTTACATTCAGTAGTCCGAAAGAGCTCACAGAAATACCTCTGCCCCAAGAGAGAGCCTGAAAATCTCTGAGCTGCTTCTTGCGGTGCCTAGGGTATGACGGCAGCTTAGCATGATAGAGCCCTCAAATGCTTACAATTCTGCTCTGAAGCTTCCCTGTGCAATCCACAGTCAGAGGAGACAACTTTACCTTTGGCACTTTATACAGCATCCATTACCCATCTACTCAACAGGATATTAACTGAAGCCAGACTGAGTGAGCATGTGTCTCCAGGGCACAGCAGCCATGTCTCATTACTCTATTACAGGTCAAATTTGTGTTCCAATTGCCACAAGTCCGCCCCTGCACTTCCTGATCATATTTGATACTCGTTATGTATGTAATATGTTGTTTCAGTTTACATGGTATGCCATTATACTGCACTGTGGTGGATGCCATTGTTGGAAACATTATGGACAGAGTATGTGAGTGGAGTGGAGGGACAGCGACTTCCCTATCCAGCTCAAAGCATTCTGTAACAGGGAAGTCTATAATCCTGGAGAGAGCAATTGGTTAGCATTCCCTTTCATCTCAGTGGCAGTTTCTCAGCTGGTACAGGACTGTCATTTATTCACCCTCATGTTGTTCCCTCTAACTTTTTTGTTTTCTGTAGAATCATAAAACTAGATGTTAGGCAGAATGACATCCTCAGCCAATATTCACTTTCATTGTATGGAAAGATGATGCAATGAGTGAAGTGTATGGTGACTGAGGATGATCTCCTTTTGTGTTTCACAGAAAAAAAAGACAGTCATATGGGTTTGGAACAACATGAGAGTGAATAAATGACAGAATTTTAATTTTTGAGCTTTGTCTTTGAAAAATAAAACAAAACAAAAAACATTCCATGCTCCAGGTAAAATCACACAGCTATGCTCTCTGCTCCACTTACATACTCTGGTTATGGATATATTTGCAGTAGTCATGATGATGGCTTTTTACTTCACCTTCATGGAAAATACACAGGAAGACGATGAGCACCTTTAATCCCAGCCACTGTGCTGCCACATAACAGCACCATGTTGCTGTAGAAACGCAGCTTGAATGCCAGTTTGGTAACCTTTCATCAGATGATGTTGTGCGACTCCCACACGTTTCCAGCTTACAGAAGTTATCTGGAACGGCGCCAAATATCCTTAACTAAATAACCTTCAACTTCAGTTTCTGTACTCGGAGTGGCACTCCATGGGATAGCGAATGTAATGGCTTTAATGAAGCATCCAAATGCAGAGGCGTCCTCATACAATGTGATTGATAGGAGCTTAATTCAGTTTAACTGGCCAGTAATGATTCTTTGAAAGAATGAGATGGGCTAGGACAGGCCTGAGAAGTGATGGAGGCCATTGTGTGGCGTTCCTAGATAATGAATGCACCCATTACACAGTGTAACCAATGTCTATATAGTGTTCATATGGCTATGTTGGTTTCCATTTTGATATTGCTAATTCCACGGAACCTGCCATATTAGCTGTGGTATAGAGAAGCAACAGTATATATAATTGCAAAAAATATTAGCCTCATTCACGATTTTCTCTATTATTGCAAATATGACACTCAAGGTGAATACATAGTTAATTGAGTCTTTTGCATGTTTATTTCATTAAAGTTTTCAAGCATCTACTGGATTGTACAAAAGAGTAATTGTACCTTAGTTAAATGCTGCTAATTAAAGGAATAAATAGAATCAGTTGACTGAACATAGCCAGGCTTGATTACAGGCAGCCCTGCTCAATATTAACCTTTACCACCAGTTTTCAGCACAAAGATTCTACAAGCTGAATATGGTATTATCAGAGACTGTCTCTGAAGAGATCAAATACATGTTGCTTGTACCTGTATTGTAATCAATGAGTGTTTAAATTGTTACAGAGCCTTTTCTAACACTGGGATGCCACCAAATCACAATGTTAATTTTTCAAGGTTCAAGGTTTATTATTTGTCACTTAGAGTACTGTGCTAAAGTCTTAGGCAAATAAGATGTTTCACAAAAGCATTTGTTTTAGGATGGTTATTTATATCTTCAGCTTTAGTGTGTCAATATGAAATATTTATGTTAGACTCCCAAACATTACTTTTGCAAATAGAAAAGATTAGAATAGAAGAACAGGGAGCCCTGCAACAGATGTCGTGACAAAGCCCTCCACTGAACATCGTGTCAGTCTGAGATTACATAAAGAGACAGAAGCAATTAAGACAGCCTAAATAGATAGAAGAACTGTGGTGAATTCTCCAAGAAGCTTGGGACATCCTATCTGCCAACCAAGAAAAACTGTGTCCAGGTGTACCTAGGAGAATTGGGGCTGTTTTGAAGGCAAAGATGGTCACACCGAATATTGATAGAGCTTTTTTATGTTTACTGGACTTTGTTTGACATTAATTGATAAATGAAAACTATTTATTACATTATTTTTAAAGATATCCTCACTGTGCAACATTTTTCACAAGTGCCTGAAACATTTGCACAGTACTGTACATGTGATGTAATGTAGTGAAACGTTTTTCCTTAGTTCCTCGTTCCACAGTGCAACAACAAACAGAACCAACAAAGAACTAAGGACATACACATAATGATATTTTTTTTTTTTTTTTTTTTTAAATAGAATAAAATATATAGACTATAAAGAAATAGAAGGTAAATAAATAAAATACAGTAGAAAATATGCAAAATGGGTTAGGTTAGGGTTAGGTTGTACACATGTACACAGTATACAGAACTATACAGTGTGCAATTTTTTTTATTTTTTATTAAAATTAAAATTAAAATTATAGTGTAAACTGTTTTGTGTCTTTGCAAAGCTGGAATATACAGACTCTCTCAAGTGTCCCCGTTCAGTAGCTGGATTGCCTGAGGATAAAAACTCCTCCTGTATCTCTCTGTGTTGGTCCTCAGGATCCGGTAGCGCTTCCCTGATGGGAGCACTGAAAAGAGTCTGTATGGTGAAAGTATTTGATAATTCTCCTGGCCCTTGTCCTGCATTGCTGGGTGTTGGCGTCTGTGATGCAGGGGAGAGAAGTCCTGATGGCCTTCTCTGCTGTCTTCACCACTCTGGACAGCGCCTTTCGATCCTGGGCCGTGGTGCCTCCAGACCAGTCGGTGATGCTCCTTGTGAGAAGACTCTCCACAGCCCCAGTGTAAAATGCCCTCAGCACCCTGTGGGAGACCTTGAACCTGGCCAGGCATCATAGGTAATAGAGACGCTGGTGCACACTTGTCACCAAGCTGTTTGTGTGTGTTGTCCAGGAGAGGTCTTCTGTGAGGTGGACAGGACAGGAATGATGGTGGCGGACTTAAAACATGTGGGAACGACACATTGGTTGAGGGAGAGGTTAAAAATGGTAGTGAAGACTGGTGCTAGTTGGTTAGCACAGACTTATAGCACACATCTGGGGATGTTGTGTCTGTGCTGGTACTGGTAACCTCAAACTGTGAGTATTCAAGTTAATATTAATTGTATTCATTAAAAGAAGAACTTGGTAGTGAATCATCCATGGAATGATTCAGGCAGTAACAAAGAAACCATTATTAGAGCCATGGTGTTAATGTGGGTGATGCAGGTTCGAGTCCAACCTGTGTTATCCCTATTTTTTAATCTCCTTTCTTCTTTCAACTATACTCTACTGTCCAATCAGAGCCATACAAACCCATAAATAAAATAAAAGATCCTTTCAAACTAAACAAAGCTAAACAAAACCGAATAAAATAAAAAAAAAAATGAAATAAAATAAAACAAGACAAAAAAATGAACAAAATAAAACAAAACAGAACAGAACAAAACCAAACAGAACAGAAAAACAAAAAACAGAATGAAATAAAACAGAACAAAATGGAACAAAACAGAATGAAACTAAATATAACAGAACAAAACACACTGAAACCAGTCAGAACAGTACGGATCAAAATAAAATTAAATAAAACGGAACAAAACAGAATAAAATAAACAGAAAAAAATAAATATTAATAATTTAAAAAACAAAAAATGCTTGTCTAATTTTCCAGGATGCTGAAGTGTTTTATGGACATCTAAGCCAAAAGTGGAACATTATGCATTCTGGATAACAATGCCATGTTATGTCAAAGCAAAATTATAATGTTAAAGGTGCACTCAGTAACTTTTGTCTTTGTGTCATTTTGGACTCACACAGACACCTAGCGGCTTGGATGCAGCATCATTTATAATCAATAGATTTAATTTTCAGATGCCATTGTAGAAATGTAGTATTCACAGTCAGCCATGATTACTTAAATCAGTGAGTGAAAGTGTCAAATAACAGGACAGTTACTGAGATTAAGCGAGAAGTATTCGGTTGGTCATGTGATACTAACATGGCAGCCCCCTGTGCGGACCCTCTCCATGTAGAATAAAACATCTTTTATAAGGTTACTGATATGACTGGAGTCTTAATTTTAATATGAGTGTTCATGATTTCCTACATAAATTGCAAAATTTCAATTCATGTCTTTAGGAGTAACACTTTTTTAATGAGGAATCAATGACTAAGTGCACCTTTATATTATATAAATAATATATACATGACAACTTTGTAATGTAAGGACTTTTATTATGCTGTTTGGTTTCTTTGTTCATGTCATGTCTTTCTTCATTCCCTGCACATTAGTATCAGTATTACCATAATAGTTTAAAGCTAAACATCAGATGCACTTAAGACTGTCATCATCCCCCTGTTTAACTTCAAAACAAACATTAAACAAAAAAACAAAACAAAACAAAAACAAAAAAAAGAAAGAAAAAAAAGACAAGCAAAACCCCATAAAAAGCAGCATTACAACAAGAGGAATGGTTTGTCAGGACGTAAATGTACCATTGTTTAAAAAAATTAATAAATAAACAGCCTAAAATGTATCTGTTTTGAAGTGCAAGACTGATATTTTAGGCAGCATTTAAATACATTATTGCAGCTAAAGTTGGCACAACCACTGTGTGAAGGCTTGTTTTAAATTTTCTTAAAGGCAGGTATTTGTGTTTCATATGTTTATTATAGTAATTAAATATTCTAAAACATTTTATTTGTTCATTCTGGTCTCCTTAATATACTATTAAATCATACAGTATACAAATATCTGTAAACATCCTGTGTGAAAAATATGCAAAGAGTTGATAGAATAGCTGAAGTACTTTTTGAAGGCATAGAGAAGTGCGGGGAATGGATATTTACTGAGGTAGGGTGCCCTGGTCTCACAAGTTCTATGTGGTTTGTTTGGTATTCAGTGTATAACGCAATTCTGTAAGTGGTCGGACAGTCTTTTTGCTTTGAATGGTTGCGTGAGAAAGTTGCAGCGTCTCAAAGATTGCAGAGTCCAAGCTGACCTCAGTGTTCTGGAGGATTGAGTCTGTGAGTGGGCTCATGATTTCAGCCTTGAGAACACACTTTGAGATTGGGGGTATGCTGGATTATTAATGTCAGAATGTTGAAACACTGATGGTTTTTGTGTTGTTTATGTAGATGATAGACATCGAGGGAGATGGCTGTTTTGATTATTGCCGCAGCTCCACGCATTTGAATGACTGTTGTTATGAGCGATTACCCTCCATTTGAAGCCTCTTCTGAACATCTCCAACGGCTTCCTTTATGGGTTTGTTTATGTCTTGAGAGCGAGTTGAATGTGTTGACATGTTTAAATCTTATGTTGCAGTGGCCAAGTGGAAAAAACAATATTAGCTGTAAACCACATTAGCAATAACTAGGCTTCGTCTTGGAGTTCATATTAGCTAAATTAGACTTCCTTTTTGTCATTGTGCCAAGTGGCTTTTCAATTAGTAGTGAAATATTGAATTTTTTGTGATTTTATGAAGAAATTGCTGTAGAACTGAAGCCTTTGTCTAACAGTAATAAGATTTTTTTAATATCTTAATTGTCTCTTCTGGACAGCAATAAGATCATATGGACAACAAATGGGGTTGCTTCCTGCTTCTTAATTTTTTCCTGAGATATAGACCCCAGTCATTTCTTATAATGTCCTATAGAGTTTTAGAAGAGATCTCAAGGGACTACAGGCTTGATGCGGGACACATGGAAGACCAGATGAATCCTACCCTGGGAGGGAGGAAGCTTGATGTGAACGGCTACCACACTAAGGATTTTAAGAATTCTTTTGTAGAGTATCTTTGACATTTTGCACAGCCATGGACTATTTCCTGTTTTGATAATTGCTTGTTGAGGAACTGTTTTGCATCTCATATATTATAGAGTTTGTTTGACGAATCTTGTCCAGTTTACTAAATCAGAAACTTTTTCTTTCACACACTGAGGCTCGATCTCTAGTCAGGGTAAATCTCAGGGTCTCTCTCTCTGTCCATATGTGCTGTTCTGTGAGTGCAGTTCTTTACAGTGATGTGTAGACAGGGTTTATTGCTCTCTGTCTGGGCTATCAGACAATGTCAGGCAGGGAATGATCCCTCTTTGCCATCAGGTCAGGAAAAGACCTTAACTTCACTCAACATGCAAAGTGCACCTTGGCACAGTGATTTTTAGATTAAAAGTTTCTACTTCTAAAGATAACACTCTAAATGGTATTCTTAATGAGAATCAGAGCTTTGTTTGTCTTTTCAGAAGCAGTTGTTACGGCTGATATCAAAGTTCCAGAAGCAGCAGACACAACTTGCTTTCTTTATTCTTTTATTTCTGTCTTTTTCTCTTTGCAAGATCTGTATACACAAAAGGATGATCAAAATAAATAAACTGATAAACAGTGATCAAAAACTGCATTCCGGTTGAAAAACTGTTTGCTCCTATCGGCCCCCGTATGATACGTGACCTCACTTCCTTTATACCATGACGATGGGAGAAAGGTGCCTCTGGTTGTTCCTTGCAGGGTACTCAGCCTAATGCCTTGTGGACACTACACGACTCAAGCTTGTCTCCTTTGATGTTTTGAGTCGGCGACTGGTCTGCGACGAGAAGTCTCGGATCTCACGATGAAAGATCTTGTTGTGTGCACAATACTACACACACTAGATGAGTCTCAGATACTGTGACTGTTTTCAAAACTGCTTGATATCTACATGTCTTGTCGTCATGCGTGCACACTGTCCTGACAAGTGAAAGACAGAAAATGAGCCACAGCCAATGAAATATAGAGAGAGCGCAAGAGGAGGGCAAGGTATTAGGAAGCAAAGACAAAAAATTATTAGAACATTATCAAATAAATCTTCACCCACATCTCCCTATACCCTCTGTCTTTATTATTTTAATCTGTTTTTCTTAAATGTTTCCTTTTGCAAATAGCAAAATGGGCACGAGCCGTTCTTTCATGTTTCTTGAAAGAGGGGAGCAAGATTTGGCTAGCAGGAGACAAAAATTATTAGAAAATAAAATAAAAAAAACATCCACATATCCCTACCCGCTGTTTTTATTATTTTCAGCTGTTTTTATTATAATTTTTTCCTTTGCAAATTAGCGCAAATAGGCATAAAATGAGAGTGCGCCGTTCTTTAGTGTTTGTTGAAAGAGAAGAGCAAGATATTGGGTTGAAAGAGACAAAAATAATGAGAAAATAAAATAAAACCTCACCCACTGTTATTATTATGATCAGCTGTTTTTATTATTTATTTTCTTTGCAAATGGTGCCAATAAAGCATGAAAACGGGCGAGAGCCACTCTTTCATGTGTTTTTTACATGTATCAAGAATAAACTGCGCAAGTTTGTGAATGAATTTCGTTATCTTAACATAATTAAGTGGTGGTGGCGTAGTGGGCTAAAGCACATAACTTGTAATCAGAAGGTTGCTGGTTCAATTCCCACAGCCATCACACTTGTGTCCTTGAGCAAGGCACTTAACTCCAGGTTGCTCCAGGGGGGTTGTCCCTGTAATAAGTGCACTGTAAGTCACTTTGGATAAAAGCATCTGCCAAATGCATAAATGTAAATAATTTCTGGGAATATTTAGAGAAACTGTGCTCCAGTTTTTAGCGCCTTTTTTCTCATCTTTTACTTTTTATCTCTTTATTATCATTCGATTGATGTATGTCCTCAAGAAATCAAAGACTCTCTCCTCGAAAAGTGGTCAAAAGAGACGACCAGGTGTAATGGTGATGTCTCGCTTGTACATTTATAATCGGATCACCAAAAACTCATCTTAATACCAGAGTACACATGTCCTCAGTCGGGGACAAATGGTTGTGTAGTTGATACTCTACATTCCTGAAGTATTCGCACCAGCACAACGAAAAACTGGACTGTGAGTTGCAGGACACCGACTGCAAGTCATGTAGTGTATGCTTGGCTTTACAGGCTCCATATGGTTAGGATTAGGGTGGAGGTGGGGTTAGGGCATCTGCTGCCTCCCAGGAACAAACTGAGGCCCCTTTATACAATGGGCTTATAGCATACAGTTCCCTAGGCACGGCTCTCAGCCCCGAGCCTTCCACGGCCCCGCCCGCTTCCCCAGAGTCGTCTCCTCCAGCGGTTCGGCCTCCTGACCCATTCCCTGCCCTGTGGCCGCCTCCGGATCCATTCCCTCCCCTGTGGCCCCCTCCCAGGCCCCCAGATTCTTTCCCAGCCCTGAAGCCGTCCCCTAGGCCTCCTGATCATCCTCCTGGGATCCTTCATCTTCTGCGTCACCCTACCCTCATACGTCTTTGGGCGCCAGGAGTCGCCCTTTAAAGGAGGGGGGGGGAGTAATGTCACAGTCTGTCTCCCTCATGTCTTCAAGGACTCTTATTTTGAAGTTTTCCACTGGACTACGTTTCCCATAGTTCACTGCCCTAATCACTTCCATTTGTTCATCATCTGCACCTGCCTTCCATTCCCTCAGTTTCTTGTGTATAAATACCCTATAGTTTTCTTCATCATTTGTCAGTCCTTGAAGTGTTAAGTTTAGATGTTAAGATTTATTGTGTTACGTTAGCATGTTGAGCTTGATCGTTTGTTTCCACTCCAGCGGTTATTATTAAAGGATTAAAAGAATCTACTCCTGCATCTCCTCTTCCACTCCTGACACCAACGTTACAGGTGTTCTAGGTGTTTTTTGGCATATTGTTATGCGGTTGGCTTGCTAGGATATTCTGGGTTGTTACTATGTGTCTGCTTACTGGCATAAGCATTAGTAAGCACCACTAATTAAATTTGATTAACCCTGTTTTTGAGTTGATGTCTTACATTCCATGTCATTATCAACATAGTTTGCAAAGTTTGTTACCATATTTAAGTATGCAATATAATGTCGACTAATTTCATATGTTTTCTTCATGTGTTAATAATGTATCATAAGTTGTCAAATGCTATGCACTCAGGTTCAAAGCCCCGGCTAGCGCTTCTATTCACAGTCAGCTCATCAAATGGATGGTAATGAGCTAGTTTTGCCCCCTCTGATTGTCAGTGTGTGGGCTTTACTCCCTCAGAAAGACTGACAGATAAAAAGCAGGCTTGTTTTCCCAGGAGCCTTTTATAGGTAATTGAGTTAAGAGTCTGAAGGCAGCCCTGTATTTCCCATAGAAACCAGCATCTGAGGGCTGTTCTCTCCTTATCTGACAATACAAATGATTGCAAAGGGTTCTTCATTTGACTAATATTGTAAGTGATGTGGGGTGATTGGTGAGGTATTTGAGGTATGCTACTGAATGTTAGCCATTGTCACTTCATATCAAGGAGTACTTGAGCACTCGAAAGTGACAGCAATGATTAATCACAAAAACTCAATAATTGTGTGACATGGTTTCTTCGTTCTACATTTCATTTTGTAATTGTTTGCAGTGGCATACGGGGGCGGTACCTTAAGGTCTGATTGATTAGATTCAGGACAGCAATGTACACTGGTAGTTTGGGGCATCAACAGGACTCAACACTTTGGAGAGGATTCAGGGCTGTACACACAGAACACGTTCTTGCTTTCAATAACAGTTAGACTTCAGTTAGAGTTCAACTGATGGAATGAAACAGAATGCAAATTAAAAAATAAAAGTTTAATTAATTTTAACTTAACAAACGCTACTAAAAAACTCACTGCAAAAACGGCAAGACGTGATGCAGTGGTCCATCTGACGCATATGTACACTAGTCGAAAGTTTGGACACTAAATTTGTTTCTCATGATGCTAAAATCCTTTTGATCTAAGTGCTTATGCTTAAATGTTTGAAATTAGTTTTGTAGACAAATAAAAATCGTGCTTACATTTGAAATTTTTTACAAAACAAAAAGATAAATATGTACTTGTTTGTTTGTTTTTGTGTTTATTTGTTTGACCGGATAGTGAAGGCAGCCAGAAAGTGCCCGGCATACATGGAAACTTCTACAAATACTGTTTATAAAGCATCCCAGGTGGATACCTCATGAAATAAGTTGCATTTTTTTTATTTTTATAATAACTCCGAATGTGTGCAGAGCTGTAATATAGACAACAGGTTGCTACTTTGAAGAAACTAAAATATAAGATAGGTTTAATATATACACTATATTGCCAAAAGTATTCGCTCACCTGCCTTTAGATGCATATGAACTTAAGTGACATCCCATTCTTAATCCATAGGGTTTAATATGACGTCGGCCCACCCTTTGCAGCTATAACAGCTTCAACTATTCTGGGAAGGCTTTCCACAAGGTTTAGGAGTGTGTTTATGGGAATTTTTGACCATTCTTCCAGAAGCGCATTTGTGAGGTCAGACACTGATGTTGGACGAGAAGGCCTGGCTCGCAGTCTTCGCTCTAATTCATCCCAAAGGTGCTCTATCGGGTTGAGGTCAGGACTCTGTGCAGGCCAGTCAAGTTCTTCCACACCAAACTCGCTCATCCATGTCTTTATGGACCTTGCTTTGTGCACTGGTGCGCAGTCATGATGGAACAGGAAGGGGCCATCCCCAAACTGTTCCCACAAAGTTGGGAGCATGGAATTGTCCAAAATCTCTTGGTATACTGAAGCATTCAGAGTTCCTTTCACTGGAACTAAGGGGCCAAGCCCAGCTCCTGAAAAACAACCCCACACCATAATCCCCCTTCCACCAAACTTCACAGTCGACACGATGCAGTCAGACAAGTACCGTTCTTCTGGCAACCGCCAAACCCAGACTCGTCCATCAGATTGCCAGATGGAGAAGCGTGATTCGTCACTCCAGAGAACACGTCTCCACTGCTCTAGAGTCCAGTGGCGGCGTGCTTTACACCACTGCATCTGACGTTTTGCATTGCACTTGGTGATGTATGGCTTGGATGCAGCTGCTCGGCCATGGAAACCCATTCCATGAAGCTCTCTACGCACTGTTCTTGAGCTAATCTGAAGGCCACATGAACTTTGGAGGTCTGTAGCGATTGACTCTGCAGAAAGTTGGTGACCTCTGCGCACTGTGCGCCTCAGCATCCGCTGACCCCGCTCTGTCATTTTACGTGGCCTACCACTTCGTGGCTGAGTTGCTGTCATTCCCAATCGCTTCCACTTTGTTATAATACCACTGACAGTTGACTGTGTAATATTTAGTAGTGAGGAAATTTCACGACTGGACTTGTTGCACAGGTGGCATCCTATCACAGTACCACGCTGGAATTCACTGAGCTCCTGAGAGCGGCCCATTCTTTCACAAATGTTTGTAGAAGCAGTCTGCATGCCTAGGTGCTTCATTCTATACACCTGTGGCCGTGGAAGTGATTGGAACACCTGAATTCAATATTTGGATGGGTGAACGAATACTTTTGGCAATATAGTGTATATTGGGTCACTGCTAGGGCTGTCAAATTAAAATTCGAAATGTGAATATTCGTCAAATAAAAAAATTTATTAAAAAAATGCACTTCGAATGCTAAAACTGCACATTTGAATTTTGGATGTGTGCCAAGAAGTGACGATGACTTCAGATCGATCGCATTTTTGCGCTAAAACAGGCTAGACAAATACAGTTTAATAGAAAGCAGGTGTCTCAAGATGCTTTTTAAAGTTCTTTTTAATTAGATAAAGCATCTAAAAAACAGCACTCCTGCATGAGACGCTGAATAAACAAAAGCAAAGCAAAACAAATGCGTTCGTCTAGCGCGCATTTACATAGAAAAGCAAATGGATGGTTGCAAAAGCGTTCGGTATGAACAGCTCCTTACTGTAGTTGGAGGTCTTTGGCCGTTGCGTCTTGCTCTCTTATAAGTGTTTCTCAGATTAAGCAATGGGTAGTGAGTGTTATTTCCTAATTGCTTATGCCTCAAAAGTATAGAAAATGGCTATTATTCCCCACAAACTTTGCTTTTGTGACCAGGACAGTGATATTTTGAAATGTACCTATTTCCAATGAGAAAACGGGTGAATTTGTGTCTTTTCATTCACATAAAGTCAGAAAAAACAACATGAATCCAAATTAACATGTATTTATACTAAAGTAATACAAAAATGACTACAAAAGATTTAGAAGTGAGTTGTTTTTCGAGATTTACGATTATACTGTAAATCACTTTCACGAATCAGCCCCCAAATGTAGTCTCCCATCATCATGTTCTCAATATACTGTCCTTGGTAGCGGCATTCAAAGTCCAGTGTATCCTGATGGAAGCGCTCGCCTTGCTCCTCCGAGTATGCTCCCATGTTCTCCTTGAATTTATCAAGATGAGCATCAAGGGGGCCTGGGTAGCTCAGTGGTAAAGACGCTGGCTACCACCCCTGGGAATTCGCTAGTTTGAATCCCAGGGTGTGCTGAGTGACTCCAGCCAGGTCTCCTAAGCAACCAAATTGGCCCGCTATAATGTGGTTCGTTCTCGGTGGGGCACGTGGTGAGTTAAGCATGGTTGCTATGTCTCCGTGGCAACGCACTCAACAAGCCACATGATAAGATGCACGGGTTGACGATCTCAGATGCGGAGGCAACTGGGATTTGTCCTCCGCCACCCGGACTGAGGCGAATCACTACGTGAACACAAGGAATTAAAAGCACATTGGGAATTGGGCATTCCAAATTGGGAGAAAAAAAAAAAAGATGAGCATCAAGGATATGGACTTTGAGGGATTTCAGAGGTGGAGCTGAGGAGAGAAACCTATACTACCCCAACCAAAAAGACCTCAACGACTTGATTAGAGATCTTGGTTTCACCAAGTCCAATGCCGAGCTTTTGACGTCTAGGCTCAAGCAGTGGAACTTGTTGGATGAAAGTGTGCAAGTCGCAGATCAGAGGAACCGTCACTAACCTTGTGGTTTTACCAAGTTTCCCTGCTATCTTTGCATTTGGGACAGCAGGGACACCAAGGCACACTACCACAGGCGGGACTGGCCACAGCGGACCGAGTTCTCTGTGGGTAGGAGCAACGTCAAGTGGGAGACACTGGTGGACCCCCGGAAGGTGCTGATGCCACCACTGCACATCAAATTGGGCCTTATGAAACAATTTGTCAGAGCTGTAGATAAGGAGTCGGCAGCCTTCAAGTACCTTCAAGACTTCTTCTCTAAGCTGTCTGAGGCAAAAGTCAAAGCCGGTGTCTTTGTCGGACCACAGATAAAGAAGATCCTGGAGTGCAATGAATTCCCCAAGAAGCTCACTAGTAAGGAGAAAGCGGCTTGGAACAGCTTTGTCACAGTGTTTCGGGGCTTCCTGGGCAATCACAAGGCCGAAAACTATGTGGAGCTGGTTGAGACTCTGGTGAAGAACTATGGCACAATGGGCTGTAGGATGTCCCTCAAAGTCCATATCCTTGATGCTCATCTTGATAAATTCAAGGAGAACATGGAAGCGTACTCGGAGGAGCAAGGCGAGCTCTTCCATCAGGAAATACTGGACTTTGAACGCCGTTACCAAGGACAGTATAACGAGAACATGATGGGAGACTACATTTGGGGGCTGATTCGTGAAAGTGATTTACAGTATAATCGTAAATCTTGAAAAACGAGTCACTTCTAAATCTTTTGTAGTCTTTTTGTATTACTTTAGTATAAATACATGTTAATTTGTTGTTTTTGTTCTGACTTTATGTGAACGAAAAGACACAAATTCACCCGTTTTCTCATTGGAAATAGGTACATTTCAAATTATCACTGTCCTGGTCACAAAAGCAAAGTTTGTGGGGAATAATAGCCATTTTCTATACTTTTGAGGCATAAGCAATTAGAAAATAACACTTACTACTCAGGAACAAAAATTGTGTTACATAGTGTAATCACACTAGGACATATCATGTTTTTAATTTGATTAATTGTGCATTCATTATTTTATCAAATATGTCAATTTCGAATGTGAGCATTTAAAATCAGTCGTGTGTCAGACAGCGCGTTGGTACTTCCAGTACTGCAGAAACTCTGATATGATGACATCTTTTTTATTTTAGTATCAACTTGGTACCAAAGTACTGGTACATTTGACATCCCTACTTCCATTTGTCTTATTTCATTGTTTTGATGACTTTTCTATTATTCTAAAACATTGCAGCTAGCACTCGTTCTATCACCCACTTTCCCACTCCAAGTACTAGGTTGGTTTTTTAAAATCACCAAAATGCACATCCATACTTGTTAGATGTGGACAGTTCTTTAAATGTATCATTTTTAATTCTATAGGAACTCTTTTGAAGTCTTCTTAAACATTTTTGCTTAGTTCCAGTTGTCTTACAAAGGCAATTTTTCAACATCCTTCCATCAGTTTAGCGTTATCCTCCTGTTTTACAACAAGTTAGGAAAGTCAGAGAAACTACCTAATGGAAAAGCAGGGAAAACCAGGGCCCATTTCATTAACGCTGCCCATCAGCCCTGGAGAAGGTCTGTAACATCCACTTTAAGCCAAGCTGTCTCCTGTCGGAACATTTCATCTTTGATAATAATCCCAACAAATTGAATTTCCTTCTTGGGCATTCCTGGAGTCGTCCTGCAGTGGTACGGTCCACTGGAGAGGCAGCATGCTAATGAGCCTCGCACTGCTACTCCGGTTTCATGCACAGACAAATGGAAAGTGAAGGCTCCATTGAGTACACCTGGCAAAATGGGAGAGGTGGAGTAGACGGGAGACGCCCGTGCACTACCTGTCTTACAGGCATCTGCCTCAGCTGCACAGGGACCTGGAGCAGATGGGAAGGGTCTTTTTCTAGATGTAGCATGCCTAAAGAGGGTGCACCTGCCTGTTTTTAGAGGAATAGCAAGAGTAGGGCTGGGCGATATAGCTAAATGCATTAAATGTCAATATTTTTCAGGTTTTTGATAATATTCAGTATATCAATAATTTTTATGTATTCACTCTAAAATGGCTAAAATTAGGGATTTTTCTGCAAATAGAGGAAACATAATTTCAACCAAATAGATTCAAATTGTGTAAAAAATCTAGTTAAAAATAATCAAGGCATGCTTTCTGCATAAAATGATTTATTTTTTCACTAAATTGACCCAAGGAAGAATGATACTATTTAATCATTTTGATTTATATGCACAAATATAACAATACATAGTAGTACATTTACATACAGTATATTTTCAATGAAACAAATGAAACCAATCAAATCGAGTTTTAAATAGATTTATTTATTTTGACAGTTTGAACTGATTCATGGAAATGAATCAAACCTGCCAACTCTTGTGCTGTTTTTGTTACCAAAGTTTAAATCAGAAATTTTAATTACAATATATTAAAATATTTGTCTTAATGCTCATACTCGCAAGTTGCGAGACAGGAAAGGATTTTGAAATAATTTTAATGACATAATCTTAATGGTATTATTATACACAATATTCATACTTTTGCTTGATTTTATATCACCAGCAAAATCTTGAAAATATATTGTGAATAATCAAAGTAGCACTCAACCATAAGACAGAGTCATGAGAGTTTACATCAAAACCGGGAGATTTTCTGCCAATATCAAAATTAGATATTATTCTCATGAATGACATTTTTTGAATGCTACAGAACGCTGTTTGTAGTTGGCATATGATTATGACATTGATAAGCAGGAGAGGATGTTTTCATTTGCTCAGTGGGAGGTGAAAAGCTGATATGGTGCAGTTGGACATGTTTCTTTTCCTTCCTTTCATATTTTTTGTCTGCTTGATTTGATCATATCTTAATTACAATTTGCAGAGGACTTGTTGGTATTCACAAAGACAGCCATTCTCACTACAGCATATCAAACAGAATGCATCTCAAGAGCAATATACAGTCATTGTGAATTCTTCTCCCTGCATTTCATTGGGAAAACCTTAGGCACTTATGCTAACACAATCAAGGGCTTTATTGGCCTTTTCAACAAGATGGACAATGCTAGTTCCAAACATGGGCTGACAGCATTGAATCAGTATTAATGAATTAGATCTAATAATCATGCATGAAGTCTACACCATTTTAGTGTATTTTAATTAGTGCCATGTTCCTTTTTCAATGTCTGAATGTTTACTTAAATACTTGATACTGCTATTAGATACCTGAAGAGCATCAAGCACTCTTTATTTCATTTGTATCTTTGTTCTATTGCTTGTAATTAGTTTCTTTGTTCTTTATTTTATTACTGCCTTTTGACTTGTCTTGAATAATTACTTAAACTTGAAGCAAAGTTTACTTAATTGTGAAATACTTGAAGGCATGCCATTGTTTATAATTAATTTCTTTAACATACTTTATTAATATATATATATATATATATATATATATATATTTATTTATTTTTATTTATTTATTTATTTATTTTATTAGTTTTAGATGTATCACTATTGTTATTGAGAATCGTCACATTTCACAGGGATTGGTATCGCCTCCTGAAGTTTTGGTATTTTGACAACCGTCACAACCATGATGATTTATAAAAGACACATTTTTGCAGCTTAGTGTCCATAATTGGGCTGGTCGGACTGGGGAGGAAGCCTTGAATTGTGTATGGGCGAATTCCTATCCAAGGTGAACATCCCTATGCCCTACACACTTCATCCCTGTGCAACACACAAGTGGAGAACTACAGTGATAGCATCTGTCTACATTGTACATCAAACTCTTTTCTTTTTTTTTTTTAAACAGCAGGGAAAATCCTGTTTTCCATATGTCCCTCTTAAAAGTCTGAGATAGACTGATCTAAAATAAAAAATACATTTTCCCCTCATCGAAAAAGATTTCCCAGCATCAAATAAAAATAAGACTCATAATAGCTGCTAGCTAGTGAGGTGAAATATGGATTGATCCTAATGGCAGGAAACTTTCTAACAAGGTGCTTCGTACCCCTGGTGAGGGCGATTAAATTTGGATGCACAGTTTCCTCGCCAATCTTATTGCTTTTTCATATTTACAATCAAGAATAAAGACACTAACATTTTAAAGGTTTATTTTGGTGCTGTAGGAGTGAAATAAGAGGCGTGTAAAGCCTGGCACCTCCTTTAATGTTTGATTTGAATAAAGAAAAAAACAAAAACAAAACTAAATGTTTTTGACTTGGAGCAGTTTTCAAGCAGTTCTACATCAAGAATGAAGGAATGTTACAAATGAGATCTCTTTAAAATCTCAGTTGCTTATCCTATATAGCAATGAGATTACATGGAGGGGGGGGGGGATTCATGTTTTCCAAGATACCAAAGTCTGCAATCGAATGTTCAAGACTAGTGTTGTCACAGTACCAAAATTTCAGTAGTCGTTACAGATACCACTGAAATTACAAGGTTCTTGATACCAATTCTGATACCACAGCAAAAATATTCTGAATATGATCATGTGCTATTAAACATGAGTTTAGTTATTTTTAATAATAATTAAGTTTAATTTAATTTAATCATCAAGATGGTGTCTATGAAATTAATTCTTATAACTTTTAATAAGTGAAATAGAACTTTTTAACATGTCCTTGCATTTAAAAAAAAAAATATTTGCCAAACTTTTATTCAACAGCTGTCTTGCTTTTGATAAATGTATTAATTTTTTTTATTATTACAGAGAAAATTAAATTTTACTGTACAGTTGTAATATATTTTTATTCAATTTTGTATTTAATTTCAAGCATCTAGCTTTTATTTTGAATCGTGATTTTGTTATGATGTGTTTTTTGCCGGGAGCTTCACTTTTCCGGGTAAACAATTCGCAACACGGCCCAGTGTGATCATTGAAGACTTTCAAGTCACGTCTCATCTGTTTACACTGGCCTTTGAGTCTGACAATTGAAATGTAGGACACAGTTTTGGAGTTTTTGTATTTTGTTTTTTTGATTACTGTTGTTTGTGTATGTGGTAGTTTTTAAATGCTATGTTTTAAATTTTATTACTGTGAAACACTTTGGTCAACTCTGTTGTTTTAAATGCTTTATAAATAAAGTTGAGTTGCGATTAAACGCTGTGATTTAATTATATATATAGTTTACATGTGCTGCGTGGTTCACAGTAGTTTAATGCTCTGCTCTGTCATCTGATACAACATGTCTTGAATGATTCTCAATGTCTGTGGAGTCTTCACCGGTTTAATAAATCACATTAGGACATGTCACTTGGATTAATTGTCCATTTCATTGTAAAAGGAGTATCAGAGCACGCATTCAAATTAAGCATGTGAGCATTTTAAAGCAGTCGTGTGTCAGTCATAATGCACGCTGGTATCGGATTGAGTCGGTGCTCGGTACTACCAGTACTGCAGAAACACTAGTATCGTTACGTCTTTTTTATTTTAAAACAGACTTGGTACCGAAGTACCGGTACTTTTGACAACACTATCCAAGACCAAATTATCTTAGTTATGCGAAGCACACTAATTGTATAGCTCTATACTTTTTCTGCATGCCAACAGTTGACTCATTTATGTCATTTATTCTTCTAGGGAATTTCAGGAGAAACATCTGTGACATTTAAAAATTTCCAAAAATCATAACTGAAAACTCCATGAAGTATCTTGAGCAGTGAAAGAGCATTACAAATGTTCCTCTGGGTTTAACTCTTTATGCGTGTTTGCTATCGCCTGTGAGAGTCAGCGTTCTTGGTGTCAGCATGGCAAACAGTGAACTATCTTCAGGGTTCAATGTTTTTTAATGCTCAGTGAAAATGCCAAAGAGGGAAGCTTGGCCCCTTAGCACACTATTTAGATTTAGGAAATTTAAACACCTTAAAGGTGAGCAGGTGTCAGCCTGCTGTCTTCATGCATGGCTTCCCTCTGAGGTGTAGAACTGAGAGAGAAAGAGACATGCCAAAATGAAGGAAGTGGAGGAAGGGGAGGATGAATGTCAGACTGAATGAAGGTTTCATTTGTAGCACAGTTGGAAATTAAACTTACAGCAGTCTGTTTATCCGTGCATTTTCTTTAATTACTAAAATTATTGAATTGTATTTATGTTTATGGAAAAAAAGGACACAATTACTGTTCTTTATAGCAACTCCTTTGCCAAAAATCAAAATTCTATCCAACAATCTATTTGCCTCCTTTATTTAGACCTTCATTAATATTGAGCAACATAATATTGTCTTTTGCACATTCTATGTAATACCTGTATGTGAGTTTGGAGACTGTACAGATTTTCGGATTCTATTCCAATTCACAAGCGATATTTGTGTATATTTCAGTTATAATGTCCATTTTGCTTACATATGACAGCAATTTTACTGTTCTTAATACTAATTTTGATACCACAACAAAAAATTTTTTTTTAAGTTATCATGTAATTATTCAAGACAAGTAATCAGTCAGAAATAAAGAACAAAGAAACAAATTACAAGTAAAAGAACAAATAAAAACAATAGAACAAAGATACAGTACAAATTAAAAAAGGAGTTTTTAACAGCAGAATCGAGTATTCAAGCAAAAAAAGTCATTTCTGATCACAGAATGATTAAAATACATGAATATTTCTTAAAGCTACTAAAGTTATCCAGCAGTAACTGGTTTTCTCTTTTTCTTGTTATTGTTGTTTGATTAATATTAATGATATTTTAGACAGCAGCAGGTCTGTTAGGCTACATTCTCAACTCAAGTTCGATATTTTGATACAGTTCTGCTTTTTCCCTGCGGTTTACGTTCACTTTAGACATAAATAACTGTGATTACATTAAGCAAGAAGGGCATTTTCCCAACATTTTAAAGTGTATTTTAATGTTTAGGCGAGTATCCACATTTCCGCAGCTCCGCGAGTGCTCAGAGCACACGCGCTCATAAAGCATGTGCACATACACCTTCTGTCAGTTAATCAAACAGCGTGCAAGTACCGAAATTAGGAAATAAAAAGTGTTCTTTAAAGGAAGTGTTCTTTTTTTCCTCATTAGCTTAACTCCTAAAGACATGAATTGTAATTTTGCAGTATATGTAGGAAATCATTACCACTCACATTGAAATGAAGACTCCAGTCATAACAGTAACTTCTAAAAGCTGTTTTATTCTATATGGAGAGGTTCCGCACATGGGGGCTGCCATGTTAGTATCACATGACCAGCTGAATACTATTCGCTAATCTCAGTAACCGTCCTGTTATTTGACACTTTCACTCACTGATTAAAGTAATCACAGTTGACTGTGAATGCTACATTTCTACAATGGCATCTCAAACTGAAAAGTATTGATTTTAAATGATGCTGCATCAAAACCGCTAGGTGTCATTGTAAGTCCAAGATGACACAAAGACAAAAATTACTGTGTGCACCTTTAAGATTCTCATTATTTGTGTAGTTTCTCTTTCTCCTCTCTTTTCATTTTGGCCTGGTAAGCAGATCAATCAGTGGTTTTTTTGCGATCGACTGGTATGCCACTTCAGAAGCTCAGTTTCTCTTTGTGAAGAAAAAATATATGTTTATAATTGTTTTATTTATAATTGTTTTATGATAAGTTGTTTGCAAATCTGGGGTTCAGATCTGGGCCTCGTTTCCCAATAACAGTTGATCTTAGTGGTTAAGAGCATTTTCTACGAGCGATTTTATGAACGTTCGTTATTTTTTACGTGCGTTTCCCAAAACTGCACTTAGCATGAACGTGCGAGACACAGTTAAGTGCTACTTAAGGAAATGCTGTCCATAAACAGGAAGGGCTGAAATGTGACCATATAGTGCTGCTCGTCATTTCAACTTCATTATATTTGTGCGTAACTTTAAAAACGTTTGTAGTTTAGCACGCTGGAAATATTAAAAAATATTTTCTTAAATGTACAACTTAATTCACCACATAATTGCATTTTGTTTTGCAATCGTTTTGTGCAGAACGATATATTTCTTTTACACAATCACTGCTTCGTTCATCAGATATGCATTTGAATATTTCGAGATTAAAGCTTCCAGGATCAGTGAAGACAGCGGAGACCCTGTGTATTGTCCTGCTAATGACAACAAGCATTAATTGAATATAACGAGGTTCAGCGTGTTATTGCGGAGCGCAAAATAACGAGACACGTGGAAGCTGCGCTTTAGGGCCATTCACCAATCAAAGGGAGATCTGCTTTTACTCCCAAAAGTGATAATGGTAACAGCAATGCTACACAACATGTGCGGTACTACACAACGTGTGGTGCAGGCGAGAGCACCCTTAGGTGTCAGAGAGGAAGAGGTGATGAGGATGAGGAGCCAATATACTGAACAGACAATTTTCGTGCACGGCAGCAAGTTATTGACATTATTTCTTCTCTCTGATTGTATTTTTTACAGTTCTTTGCAAAAATCATGCCTCCACTGTGTTGTTACCAACTAGTCCACAAATAACTTTTATTATTATTATTATTATTATTATTAGCCTTGTCGGTTAAAAATAATAATAAAATAAAGCATATGTATACTGATATTAAATGAGCATAAAGTGTGGCTATAGGCATTTAAATTGTAACAGGTGTAATTTCTCGTTTGTCCTGCAAGTGTCTGCATAAGTCTGTCCTTACGATGTTCTTAGTGCTGTACGTGTACTCCAGAGCACTCATTAATCTACGAGTATTTTCAAGTACTACTTAAGTTACGATACTTTTGGGAAAAGGGCCGCAAAACTAAGATGAATCGTAAGATGGATTCTACGATCTACTTTGGCTTACGATGCTTTTGGAAAAGGAGGCCCTGGACTGCAGTAACCTGTGAGCTAGAGGCTCAAGATGAAGCTTCAAGATCAAACATGACTGGCAGCAAACTCCCTTTCTCTACACTGACATACATTTTCAAAAACAAGGAAATCTGATTCCATGTGCGATGCATGCTCTGTGTCCTCCATTATTGATTCAACTATGCCAAACCCATAAAAAAATAAATAAAAAAAACATAAAACTAGGACAGTCTTTCCTCTCTGTCAGATATTTCTCCATCGCTGTGACCTCAAGGACACTGTGTCTGTCTCAGCCATCACCTGGAGTCTCATTGGCCCTTGGACTCTGTTCCTCTTTGACTCCATTCATCTTATTTTATAAGGCCTCATTAATATGCTTTGCAGCAGCTCTGCTGAATCAGTCTTCATTCCCCACCATGTGCTATACAGCAGGCCTGTGACATTTAACTGAAACACTGCAATTCAGAAGCCAGTACATGAGGTAAATGTGTTTGGATGTAGATGTATAAGTCCAAAAAGTATCAATGAAAAATCTGTAATTGGTTGTTTACAGATTCATTACAAATTAATTTGCATCAGTCCAGTATAGGGCAATCGAATACAATCGAAATCATTATTTGGCCATGTGTGATTATTAATCCACAAAAGGCTGCTATTTAATTAACTTAATATTTCATTTTCAAAGTGAAAGGGCAGCATTCGGTTGTGTCTTTCACATATAACCTACTCCAAGCATGTGTGAGGCACATAAACTCATTGCTTTAAAGGGATAGTTCACCCCAAAATTAAACTTCTGTCATTTACTCACCCTCATATTGTTCCAACCCTGTTTGACTTTCTTTTTCCCCCCCGTGGAACACAAAAGATGTTTTTTTCCATAAAAGTGAATGGTGACTGAGGCTAACATTTTGCCTGTGACCTCCCTTAAAGAGTAACTTCTAAGCTTTGAGAAGGGCAAGGTTTTAAAATCCCTCGACGTATTTCTCAGCTCATACCGTCTCAGTCATATATTTCTCGCTTACATATTCCAGATGGTTTATATGCTGTATAATAGATCCATTGCACTGCCAAATTGATTTGTCTGGGCTTTAGGGGAAACACAGCAATGGCAGTGACAGAAGTAAGATTCACTGCACCCTAGTGTCCTGCCTCTAAGTTGTCCTTTTTTAAATCAAAGCTCAGAGTCTTTTTTGTGTGAAATGTGGCAAAATCTACAAATGTGGGATTTAAAGGTTTCACGCTAGCTGTATTTGGTTCTCCTGCTCTGTAAGGCTCTTTGAAATATTTGCCCACCTTTGTAGAAATGTGCTAAGATAACCTTTGTATGATTGTGTCCGTTTGATTGCGCACACTGAGGAATGAGCATAAATAGGCATCTCTATTGGATATGAAGGTTTTGGTTTTTCGTGCCTCAGCTCTGTGTTCCCAGAGTCATGGAAACCTGGAAATATCAGGCAATTGTAAAATTATCTTTTAAAGGCTTGGAAAAGTAATGGCAACTACCATAAATAATATACATTTTTCTAGTTTTGCTCAGTTTGAAAATATTAAATCGACTAGATATTGTTCTTGTGTAGGGAAATACTTGCTTGTAACCCATAGCAATGTCTGATTTGTTGCACTACAATAATTTTCTTAATTTTCAGAATCATTCTTTAGCTAAATAATTTAGACCGATTTGTGAACTGGCATTGTAATGTGCTTTTTCTTAGTACAAGAAAAATGGTAACTTACTTGTCCAACTAAAAAAGTTACTTGTCCAGAGAGAAATAGGATAAAAGGAAGTAAAAACGAATAGCCTCCATTGCCATTACTTACAGCTAGCAGGGATGACATTAAGATCACAGTGCAGAAAGACGATTGAACCTAGCGAATAGAGACCAACTGAGCCACAAGCTCGGCAACATGTAACTGAGCAAAGTAGCTAAATAGCTGCCACAGTTTCAATATGATTAATGACATTAGCTAGTGTGAACATCTTATTCCTATCTCAGTCAGTTAGCCACTTATTTTCCAAGTTGGATACATAGTTGAGCCTAGTCAATCAGCTTGTCTACACAACTAAAATTAACAGGATAGTAACTTATTTGTCAGCCAAGTTGGGATGCATCCGAAACATAGCAAACATCACTCCGTCTTGCTCCTCATACCTGTAACGTATGCTGGAACTGCTGACAATGATGACGATGACGAGGACGTGAAGATGAAGAACCAAAGTGCAGTTTATTTACAGAACGTGAACTCCAATAACCCTGACCACAAAACAAAACATGAACATGGACTTTGACTTGACTTGACTTGACTTGACTTGACAAACACATACCATCACATACAATACTCGACCAATAGACAATGCAAACATGAGGGCTTAGAATTTCAAAATAAAAGACATGAATCAACAGAATGCACCTGACATATCCCCCCCACTAAGGGGTGGCTCCTGACACCCCAACACATAAACAAAACACGTAATACATGACACAACTCAAAGTTCTGTAGGGAGCGGGGGGGGGGGTGTCTTGAGGCGTGGGGCGTGGCGTGGCGAGAAAGGGCGAGGGGCATGGGACCAGGGCAAAGTCCATGGGAGGTGAAGCCATGAGAGGCTCGAGGGGCGGAGCCATGGAAGGTGGAGCCGTGAGAGGCTCGAGGGGCAGAGCCTTGGAACGTGGTGAGTAGCCGAAGACTCGAAGGGCCAGGGTGGAGCCGATGGCAGGGAGGACCAAAGCGATGCTAGAGGCTCGGAGAGCCAAAGCGGAGCCAGGTGACCGACAGACCAAGGAGGAGCCAGAGGGACAAGGGACCCCGGCACAGCCGACAGGCTGAAGGACCGTAGTGGAGCCGAGGGAACGCCGAGCTGAGGCAATGTCGAGGGACCGACAGGCCAAAGCGAAGTCCAGGGCTCAGAGGGTCCAGGCGGGATCGGAGGGCCGAAAGTTCCCCTTGCCTGCTCAGGAGAACTAAAGGTGGGTATAAGGGTGGGAACCATCTCCAGGTCCCACTGCTCAGGTGTGGCTGTGACGTGGCATGGAGCAGGCTGAGGCGTCGCTGTGACGTGGCATATAGCAGGCTGAGGCGTCACTGTGACGTGGCATGGAGCAGGCTGAGGCGTCACTGTGACGTGGCATGGAGCAGGCTGAGGCGTCGCTGTGACGTGGCATGGAGCAGGCTGAGGCGTCGCTGTGACGTGGGACTCTGGCTCGGCGGCGGCTGTGACGTGGGACTCTGGCTCAGCGGAGGCCATCTCGTGGAACTCTGGCTCGGCGGCGGCCATGTCGTGGAACTCTGGCTTGGGATCCGCCTCCCCCACAGTGAACGGGGAACCGATGAATCGAAGGGCGAGGTCGATATATTGAGCCAGGCTGAGGGAACTGCGATCGCCAGGCATCAAAAAAGAAATGGACTCATTTAGTCCAAATCTAAAACAACCCTTGAGGGCAACCTCATTGAAGTCTACCTGGCTGGCTAGACCGCAGAAGTGCTCAACATAGTCCTCCAGAGGACGTTTCCCCTGACGTAAGCGCAGAAGCAAAACCGCTGGGTCCATGGGAGGGTGGAGTATTCTGTAACGTATGCTGGAACTACTGACAATGATGACGATGACGAGGACATGAAGATGAAGAACCCAAGTGCAGATTATTTACAGAACGTGAACTCCAATAACCCTGACTACAAAACAAAACATGAACATGGACTTTGACTTGACTTGACTTGACTTGACTTGACTTGACTTGACTTGACAAACACATACCATCACATACAATACTCGACCAATAGACAATGCAAACATGAGGGCTTAAATACAAGACATGGGAGAACATAAATGAACAAACAGAACTGATAACAAGATAATTAAACAATAAACCAATGAAAACATGACACATGAACATGGAGGGAAAACAGAAATCACATGACTAGGGAAACAGGAACACATGACATGAAACAGGAACTAGAATTTCAAAATAAAAGACATGAATCAACAGAATACACCTGACAATACCGCACAGAGTCAAATGAATTTCCTCACCCTTTTAGATTCGTAATCTGTTGTGTTTGCGTCAGTGGTTTTGCCATTTTACCAGGCGCTTGGCCAGGGTGTGGAGGCTTGAGAAACACTGCTGAATATTACTAGATTACTATCTAATTTGAAAATTAAAACTATGCGGCTCGCTGCCTGAGGTAATGTCGAATTGAATTCTGATTGGTCAAGCAAGGCATTGTTTTTTCTAAGTGACTGCTAGTTCTAACCTGGGCAACATTTCCCAAAAGCATCATAAGCCTAAGTAGATCATAGAAACCATTGGCGCCAGTGGTTTCTAGGATCAGCTTAAGCTTTTCAAACAAATTTGCTTTTGGGAAATGCTGCCTGGCGCGTTCGAAAGACACTTCTGGCTTCCATTATATGCGGCAGCCTACGCACTCTAGATTATTTTTAACAGCAGAATAAGAATATGAGCTTTATGACACAGGCCAAGGCTAAAAAACAAACACTTGCCCATTCAAAAATCCACTTGTTCTGGACAAGCGCACAAGCGTTAATGACGAGCCCTGACCGATTTGACCAATACATTCAAATGAACAGACTCATGAGAATGATTAACATTCTCATAAATAAAAAAAAAAACACTCAATAATTGTTGTTTGCCAGTAAAAATATCTAAATATCCTTAAAAAAAAGATACTGGTAATTAAGTTAAATTACAAAAGATAGTCTTTAGCAAACGTTAGTTAGTTTAATGCGTAAAAGAGGGCTATTTGCCAATGGGGTAAGAAAAAACACTTGTTTTCCCTAGATTAAGTTTATTTTTCTTACCCCATTGACAAATAGTCTTTTGTTTTAAGCATAAGCCTTACTAGATTTTGTACTATTTCTGTGATAGCAAGGCTTTATTTCTTATGCAAAATTACATAAGAAATAAAGTCTGAGAATAAAGCCTTCTCAGGTGAATGTATCTTGTTTAAGGATGTTTAGATATTTTTACTGGAAAAAAAGACAAAAATACTGAGTTATAAAATGTTTTTTGCAGTGTGACTGAATCATTCTTTTGTGTCTTTTCTTTTAAATGAATTGGTTGAATCAGTTCACAAATCCTTCTAACTGATTCTTAAGTGAGTCGCTTTGAATCAAAATAATTTTTGTCCTTATCACAGATGACTAGAAAGGTCATGGAAAAGTCATGGAAATTCATTAGTCGAAGTGCGGGAACCCTGCTCAGGCACATCGGGAAGACCGCAGGCCCCTATCTCTCGCAGGGCACTCTTAGTCGATGTAAATTGAAGAACCAGTGAAGTAATAATCTTGAATATTGACTTCATCTTTGAGGGTCCATGACTTTGTGTCTGCGTCAGGTCAGGATAGCATTATAGGGAATTACCACCATTTAAAAATGTACTCTTTCATGTCTGTCTGCAGGTGATGTGGCCCCATACTTCAAAACAGAGCCGGGACCTCCAGAGATCCACCTAGAAGGGAACCGTCTGGTCATAACCTGCCTAGCGGAGGGGAGCTGGCCTCTGGAGTTCAAATGGATGCTCAACAACACAGATATCACAGCCTTCTCCCCTGAGTACAAGTGAGTATCAGCTTTCATCTTAAGCTTTCTGGAGATGAAGAACTCAGATCTGTCTCAAGGTTACAAAGAAATGAAAAAGCAGAGGCTCACGGATATTATTAGAGACACATTCTAACTCCCCTCCAGCATTTCACTTACACGTATGTACAAACAGTGACTTTATTTACTGGCTCATTGTGGCAACCATGGTTAGACATCAACAGGGGCTTAGCCACTGAAAGTGAAAAAAAACAAAAAAATCCCCAAAATTGAAAGGTTAGGGGTGAAAATGCCCCAAAAATGTATTCCTCAATTTCTTATTTGTTTGTCTGAAACATTTCTTAATATTATATTCTAGACCAATGCATAAAATTGCATAAAATGACTTAACAGTCTAATTATTCAATTTAATAGTTTATTTTAATAAAAATTATTACTTTGAAATATTTTACATAAAAGGATGAGACACATTCTTTTTTATTGCTAGAAAACAATTGCCTAAAAAAAGTATTCTATTATAAATGTAAAAAATGCCCCTGAAAAACAACCCTGGGGGAGAATGTTGCTACTTTAATGAAAAATGTAATTTACTGTGTGACACTGGTGGTAACTGTTTGGCAAAACAAAAAACGTCCTGGTTACTTTCGTAACCTCCGTTCCCTGATGGAGGGAATGAGACGTTGTGTCGATGTAGTGACATTAGGGGTCACTCTTGGGAGCCCCAAACCTCTGCTTTTTGAAAAAAGGCCAATGGGAATTGGTGAGTGGAATTTGCATGCCACTCCCCTGGACATACGGATATAAAAGGAGCTGGTATGCAACCACTCATTCAGGTTTTGTGCTGAGGAGCCAAGACAAGGTCCCGGCCATTTCAGCGGGTAGTTCAGCGTTGTGGCAAGAGGGACACAATGTCTTGTTCCCTCCATCAGGGAACGGAGGTTACGAAAGTAACTAAGATGTTCCCTGTCTGTCACTCACTCGACGTTGTGTCGATGTAGTGACACTAGGGGTCCCTATACAAAATGCCACAATTAGTTGAACTGTGTTACATGGACTGGTGGTGCGAGACGGGCAGACCGCTGTGTGCCTCGTAGCCAGCACAGCAGGCCGTCACATAACCTCCCCCGACATTATTATGAGTGTCGAACGGTCCTTCAGAAACAAGTTGACTGCCCAAAAAATAGGGAGAGGCTAGCCCAGCTGTGGCCTCTTTTCCTCTTTTTTTCTCCCCAAAAAGAGTGGAATTTGTTAACTGACTGGGGGCCATAAATGTCTACATCGGGGGGATATCACTCCCAAGGGTAAGACACCGCGGAGACCACACCCCGTCCAGAGAGGGTGGGGGTATTTTGAATGGAAATATGTCACATGGTCTTACCGAGTCTTGTCGGAAGTATGTCATGTGGAGAAGTCCCATGGTAGGTCCTACCCGAAGGGGGAGGAGTTTCTACAAACATGGTGACCGGGGGCAGAGGGGCCTCTGCCCAAGGAAGATGCAGTTTACCGACAGGGAAACAATTTAGCAGAAGATATCACATGGGGTCACCTACGGGGAACCACCACATGTGGAGCACCTACCTCAGTACAGGGCCTAGTTAGCACATGTACTGGGCCGACAGCGAGTTTCTCCGCAAACTCGTCTGCCACAGGGCTAAGGAGGAAAGTCATCCAGGGATCACAACTTGTGAACACGACTGGGAGTAAAAAGCGCACATCTTCACTTCATGGGAGGGGAAGAGCGCTATGCGCAAGCGGTACACCCGGCCAGCTGTCCCGGAACTTACCTGTTCGGACCTGACAACACACGGGTCGAAACCGGCTCAACCTGGAGATTATAGAACCTCGCAAAGGTGTTGGGTGTTGCCCAGCTCGCTGCTCTGCAGATGTCTGCCAAAGAGGCGCCACTGGTCAGGGCCCAGGAGGCCACTACACTCCTAGTAAAGTGGGCTCATAGCCCCACGGGGGGCAGCACATCCTGGGTGTGATATGCCATCACGATGGCATCAACAACCCAGAGGGTGATCCTCTGTTTGGAGACAGCACTTCCTTTCCGCTGTCCACCAAAGCAGACAAAGAGCTGCTCAGAGTTTCTAAAGCTCTGCGTGCAATCCAAATAGATGCGTAAAGCACGCACCGGACACAGCAACGCCAAAGCTGGGTCTGCCTCCTCCTGGGGCAGCGCTTGCAGGTTCACCACTTGATCCCTAAACTGGGTCGTGGAACCTTGGGCACATAGCCCGGTCGGGGTCTCAGGATCACGTGAGAGTAACCCAGACCGAACTCCAGGCACGATTCACTGACAGAGAACGCTTGCAAGTCCCCTACCCTCTTGTTGGAAGTGAGCGCAGTCAGGAGGGCAGTCTTCAAAGAGTGTGCCTTAAGCTCAGCTGACTGCAAGGGCTCAAAGGGGGCTCCCTGTAGACCCCGAAGGACTACAGAGAGGTCCCATGAGGGGATGAGATGCGGTCTGGAGGGATTCAACCTCCTAGCGCCTCTCAGGAACCTGATGACCAGGTCGTGCTTCCCTAAGGACTTACCGTCCACTGTGTCGTGGTGTGCACCTCGTAGAGGGAGCCCTAGCCTGAGTGATCGTGTCTACCACCATGGGTGGTAGGCCACTTAGGTCTTCCACATCCCGTCCAAGGGCCAGATATGGAGATTCCAGAGGTCTGGTCGCGGGTGCCAGATGGTGCCCTGTCCCTGAGAAAGAAGGTCCCTCCTCAGGGGAATTCACCGGGGGGGGCTGTTGCGAGGAGCGTGAGGTCCGAGAACCACGTCTGGGTCGGCCAGTAGGGTGCTACTAGGATGACCTGCTCCTCGTCCTCCCTGACCTTGCACAGGGCAAGTAGGCTCACTGGGGGAAACGCGTATTTGCGTAGTCCAGGGGGCCAGCTGTGTGCCAGCGCGTCTATACCGAGGGGTGCCTCGGTCAGGGCGTACCAAAGCGGGCAGTGGTAGGATTCCCGGGAAGCAAACAGGTCTACCTGTGCTCAACTGAATTGACTCCAAATCAGCTGGACTACCTGGGGGTGGAGTTTCCACTCTCCCTTGAGTGCAACCTGTTGTGACAGCGCATCCTCTGTGGTGTTGAGGTCGCCCAGGATGTGAGTGGCTCGTAGCGACTTGAGGCTCTGCTGACTCCAAAGGAGGAGACGGCGGGCGATTTGTGACATGCAACGGGAGCGTAGACCGCCTTGACAGTTGATGTATGCTACCGTAGCCGCGTTGTCCATCTGGACCAACATGTGCTTGCCTTGGATCAACGGCCGGAACCTCCGCAGGGCGAGCAGTACTGCCAACAACTCGAGGCAGTTGATGTGCCAACGCAGCCACGGGCCAGTCCAGGAGCCGGCGGCTGTGTGCCCATTGCATACGGCGCCCCAGCCCATCTTGGAGGCGTCTGTCATAACCACGACGCGCCTGGAGACCTGCTCTAGGGGAATCCCTACCCGTAGAAATGCAAGGTCGATCCAAGGGCTGAAGAGGCGGCGACAGATTGGCGTGATGACCACGTGATATGTCCCGCAGCACCATGCCCATCTCGGGACTCGAGTCTGAAGCCAGTGCTGAAGTGGTCTTATATGCATCAACCCGAGCGGAGTGGCAACCACTGAGGATGCCATATGCCCCAGGAGCCTCTGAAAAGGCACTGTTTGTGAGGCGCGCCATCATCGAGACTGAGTCCAACTCCAAGCTGAGAAAAGAGATGCTCTGAACCAGGGAGAGCTTGCTCTTTTTTCAGTTGACCCGAAGCCCCAGTCGGCTGAGGTGCGTGAGCACAAGGTCCCTGTGCGCACACAACATATCCCGAGAGCGAGCTAGGATTAGCCAGTCGTCGAGATAATTGAGGATGCGGATGCCCACTTCCTTTAGCGGGGCAAGGGCTGCCTCTGCGACCTTCGTGAAGATGCAAGGGGACAGGGACAGGCCGAAGGGGAGGACCTTGTACTGGTACGCCGGCCCTCGAAAGCAAACCGCAGGAAGGGTCTGTGTCGAGGTAAGACCGAGACGTGGAAGTACGCATCCTTCAGGTCTACCGCCGTGAACCAATATTGATGTCGGACACTCGCTAAAATGCGTTTTTGAGTCAGCATCTTGAACGGGAGTCTGTGCAAGGCCCGGTTCAGTACTCGCAGGTCCAAGATTGGCCGCAACCCACCGCCTTTCTTTGGTACAATGAAATAGGGGCTGTAGAACCTTTTTTCATCTCAGCTAGAGGGACAGGCTCTATCGCACCCTTCCATAGAAGCAAGGTAGCGGCGTTCTCGCCCTTCACAGAGGTGAAGTGGACGCTGCTGAACCTAGGCGGGCACCTGGCAAACTGAATCGCGTAGCCGAGTCAGATGGTCCGGGTCAGCCATCGTGACGGGTTGGAAAGTGCGAGCCATGCGTCCAAACTCCGGGCGAGGGGGACCAAGGAGATAATCATGTCAGACGTACCGGCAGGTGGGGCCTCACATCAAGGGGGCTCGAACCCCGTGGCCATGCTGAGTCCAGAGACATCAAAGCACTTACCTGGCTCCTGATGCCCACCATAAGATTGGTTGAGGAGGGGGAAGGAGGAACATCGTCCCCGCAGTCTGTCGGAACCAACCCAGTGTGGGCCTGTTTGTGCCACAGCTGGGCGTGCAGGGGCGGGGGGTCCGCCACTGGAGCGCCAAACCTGCCGAAATGGGATGGTGGACGGCGGTCGTGACGACGGCCGTGCACACCTGACATATGGCCCAGAGAACAAGGAAACCACACTTTTGTTGAGGTTTTGGGTACCGCAGCCTCTTAGGCATGCGGCAAAAAATGAAACAAAATATTCTCCTCCCGGCCCTCCACTGGGGGATGGAGTGGTCTGTCTACCAGCTCCGTAGAAGCAGGTCTCCTCGCCCCTGGGTCGCCCGTCTCAGGGGCTCTTCGAAGCCTTCCTAGGGTTCTTGGCGGCCGGCCATGAGACAGGTGGCGTCTGCTACCTGCGGTGGGCTCCATGCCGGGGCCAGGCCGCGGGGGCGGGCTGCGGTTGAGCCAGTGCTGTTGCCGCAGGAGGACGCCCTTGGCGACGAGCAGACGGGGTGCATGGTCTTGAGCCGTGCCTGGGCAGGATGTGTTGAATGGCCTCCGTCTGCTGCTTCACCGGCAAGAATTGCTGGGCAAAGTCCTCGACGGTGTCGCCGAACAGGCCAACCTGTGAGATGGGGGCGTCAAGGAACCGCGCCTTATCAGCCTCTCTCATGTCGACCAGGTTGAGCCAAAGGTGCCGTTCCTGGACCACCAGGGTGGACATCGCCTGCCCGAGAGACTGCACCTTGACCTTCGTCACCCGGAGAACGAGGTTGGTCGCCAAGCGCAGTTCCTGCATCAATCCCGTGTCAGAACTGCCCTCTTGCAGCTCTTTTAGCGCCCTTGGCTTGGCGAAGCGGCTTGTCCAGCAGCGACGTAAACCTACAGGCCCCTGGACGGGAGCTTCGGGCACCCACGCCAGGTGGTGGCGCTCTGCGGGCACAAGTGCACCACGAGCGCCTTATCCACCTAGGGGATCTCCGAATACCCCTTGGCCACCCCACCATCGAGGGTAGTGAGAGCGGGGGAGCTGGAAAATCGGGACCGGGTAGTAAAAGGTACCCCCCACGAACTTGTCAGTTCCTCACGCACTTCCGGGAAGAAAGGAACCGGGGCAGGGTGCGGCCGTGAGCGGCGCTCTGGGCCCAGGAGCCAAGGGTTCAGGGGAGGGTTCCACTCTATCCCGACGCTCGCGGCTGCCCGGGAAAGCATATCCGTCATCTCCGCATCGGCCTGAGACTGGGCGACCACGCCGAAGGGGGAAGCCCAGCCGAAGCCTCCGCGTCAGAGTGAATGAGCCCGCTCTCCGATGCTGCGCTCGATAACTCATCGTCTTCCCGGGCCCCAAATAAAAGGTCGAACTCGCCCTGAGACGAGCCGGCGGTCTCATCCGAGAGCCCGACTGGGGCAAGCGAGCGTGCTGAGGAATGGGAGGTCTGTTGGGGGTTACCTGGTGGAGGTGGTCCCATTGGAGTCCCCAAATCGCCCCCAGTACTAACCGACGTGGCCTTATACCCATAGGTAGAAGGACCGAGGCGGGGAGCCACCGGGGTGGCTTGCTTTCTTACGAAGGCAAGCCGCGACTGCAACTTTGCCATGGTCATGTCCTCGCAATGAGGACAAGACCCATCCACGAACGAAGTCTCCGTGTGGACAGCGCCCAGACACGTCAGACAGCGATCGTGGCCATCAGAAGCGAAGAGATAACGACCGCAACCAGGAATAACACACAAACGGAAAGGCATCTTTAAAAAGACGTTCCGTGTGTGCCGCTCTTTTAGAGTTTGAAAAATACTCTTTTTTATGTTCTGCCGAAGCGCCCAGGGGCGATCTCTTCACTCCACAGGTGCAGAGGGGGAGAAGCCGCTGAAATGCACCGTAAAATCCAGCAGATGAGGTGAATGAACTCGGCGGGTGAATTCAGCTCAATGAATAGAACCGCTTGGCTCCGAAGAGAAAATCTGAGTGAGTGGTTGCATACCAGCTCCTTTTATACCCGTATGTCCGGGGGAGTGGCATGCAAATTCCACTCGCCAATTCCCATTGGCCTTTTTTCAAAAAGCAGAGGTGTTTGGGGTTCCCAAGAGTGACCTCTAGTGTCACTACATCGACACAACATCGAGTGAGTGACAGATAGGGAACATAAATATTCACCCTTGAAACAATATTTTATCCTTAATGTAGTTTATTAAAGATCCATTTCAAGAAACTTTCTCATAATAAACAACTTTTTTTTGGGGGGGGGGGTTCTTGATGGTTCTTATGGATGCAAAACTCACCGCTACAATGTTAGTTTGTTGTGGGTGGTTGCCAGAGCGTTGCTATGTGGTTGATAGGATGTTTTGTGTGGTTGCTAGGGCATTTCTAGGTGGTTGCTATGGTGTTGTTTGTGTTTAATATAAGTAATAGTAACAGTTGTTAAAAACACTTAAAAATTAGAGAGATTATAAATAAATAAAAAACTATGTAAAAAACAAATACAGTGCTTGCAAGGTATTTACTGTACTTTCCACGAACATGCCTAAAACATGCCTAAAACCAAAGCTTACTTAAAGTTTTGAGACTATTTTTTGTTGCCTTGCAAGCACTGGTATTTCCTTCAGAAAATGGAAATTAAGTTGTATTTTGCACTGTTAAATGTTTTAAATATTTCCAACAAGCAGTTATCATATTTTAATTTAGAAATGAAATTACTTGAAAGTCCCTCACATTCAAATAATTTTTCAATTATGTTTTCTTTGGAGAAACTCCTCTAGTTTGTTTAGTAGTACATTTAATCAGTGGTATAATTTCCTTGTTGAGCTCTCTTCATGCCAAATGTTTAATTTCTCATTAATGATAGCCTCTTAAACTGAACTTTTTTTAATCAGCATACAGCCTCTGTAGCACTCAGCATTTTCTCAAACATGAGGAGTGTTAAAGCTGCTGAGCAATTGGCCCCACGGGTTCCTGCTGTCTTAATAAAAGAGTCTGCTGCTATGCCTGCCTATCTCTTTACGGACAAGTAATGCATTCATTCATTTTACCTGAAGTGCCCTGGTGACACCTGATTTACAGTTAGAGTTCATTTTTACATTAGATATTTTGATTCATCCTCCATTTCCGAATCATATACATGGTAAAGTATGTGCTTCTTATCTTTGCTCCTCCCTGTGTCAAGAGCTTCCATGGAAAAAACGTATTTTGTCCATCTTAAGAACTGGTTTGCTCTAATTGGTATTGCTTTTCCCATTATCTTTCATCACTTAAGCAGCATGCACCGAGCAGGCGTGGTATTACTATTGAGTTCCTCTGAAGGAGAAAGCCACCTCCGATCCCACTGGGTGGCATTTTCAGGGACGTAAACAGATTCGGCTAAATAGTGCGCAACAGCGCATTAGTCATGTATTCAGCACATTTGGAAATACCAACAGATTTTATTGCCCCTGCATTCGCCACCTCTGCTTTTGGTCAAAGTGGCCTTTTGGCTGAAATCTAATATTCGTAATCACAGAGCAGAGCTGGGCGGTGTTCCTCTGTGCCATTTTGATGTGGTGTGTTCACACTAATGTGCGGACTGGCGAAAAAAGGCTAGTTTTAACTGCAAGGGTAAACCTTTTCAACCCCACCCTTCTAAATGGGAACACATTTGTGTCTAAAACCTCTAAACTATGAGAATTTGTTTGCATGCAGCAATAGGGAACTGTGGTATTTGGCTGTATAGTAAATGAAAAATAAATCATGGGAACTCAAACAGTGACTTGATGAATTTAGAATTCCCTGAAAATGCCACCCATTGGGATTGTGAATCTCAGAGGTCCCTAGAAGTGTTCTTAAGATAGCGTGTCAAGTTAAATAGCATGTCAATAGTGAAAATCCTAAAAAACTGTGTGATTTTGTTGGCAAATAGCAGTATGAAACTGTTTTGATTGTCTGCATAGAAAATGCAAAATAAATATGGAAACTCATTCAATTTAGACATTTAGAATGACGTAAACAGCATAATGAAATCTATTCTTATTTATTTTTCCCCACTGCTCTCTCTTTCTATCTATCTCTGTTATAGGTACACCATCTCCTTTCTGCAGCGCTCCAATATGGGTGTTTACCAGTGTGTGGTGAGAAACAGGATGGGTGCTCTGCTCCAGAGACGAGCCGAGATTCAAGTGGCATGTGAGTTTCAGTAGAGGTGGTGGAGAGGAACTGAGTTTGATCCATATGTTAATGTCACATAACCTTGACACAGCACTTCTTGCATAAAGAAAACACATATATTCCAAGCCATTTCCTCAGTAGGTCCCTACTGTCCTTTGGACCCTGCTGTCTTTTTTTCTCTCTGCCACCCTCATTGTGCTTTGTTTGCATTCCTATCCCAGAAATGAGCTGTTTTAAACACTTTAAAGCCATGTAAAAAAATGCATTGCAGGAATAATGTTTCCAAATTCAAAGCACAATGAAGTATACTTTCCTTTGTTCTGCATGGTGATGCAATCTTGGGCTGAAGTGTGCCATGAATAAATGTTGTTGATTGAACACCTATGAAGTTTGGGCCCAAAGCCTGATTAAAAAGTCCTCTGTGATTCCGAATGTATCATCAGAAAGGCTTTAATGTTATAAATGCTGTGCTTTAGCTCTTAGACAGTTTGCACATTATAACACTCTCTGAAAAGTATTTAAATGTATCCCCTTTAAATCACTGCCTGTAACACAGACTCCGGAGAACAGAGGTTAAGATCCATATGTGGTTTAATAGTCAATGTGCAACTCATAAACAGACAGGCAGGGTAAATCACCAGTAATGGAACAGCATAGGCAGACGAGAGACGTAGTCATAAAAAGGCAAAGGTCAGGGCAGGCAGCAAACAATCACAGTAAGAGACCAGGTAAAAGATAGGTAAACAAGGCTGGCAGCAGGGTATCAAATGGTGGGTAACAGGCAGAAGTCAAACACAGGCAGGCAGTATAAGCAGAGATAAACGCTCAGAAATGTTATCAGGAGCAAAACAAGACTTCACAATGACTATTGTTTGAACAGCGCTTAAATAGTGTATGAAATAGGGAACAGTTGTGAGTGTAATTCACTCCAGGTTTGCATGCTGGGAAGTGTAGTTAGTGGTGCCTCGAGCGAGGGAGAACTGGTGGTGAGCAGGAGGAGTCCCTGAGTTCGTAACAGAGCCCCCCCCCCGCCCCCCACGAGCGGCTCCTGACGTTCGACGCCAGGTTCTTCCACAGGGTCGAGGGGCAGGTCTTTCCGGATGCGTCCTGTGAAATTCAGTGGTGAGTGTGGGGTCAAGAATATCATCAGCTCTGACCCAGGATCGCTCCTCCGGGCCATACCTCTCCCAGTCAACCAAGTACTGAAGAAAGCGACCCCGACGTCTGGAGTCCAGGACCTCTCGAACTTGATAAGCCTCCTCGCCATCCACGATTATGGGCGGGGGGTTTGGATCATCGATCTCCTCCTCCCTCGGGCCACCAGCAGGTTTAATCAGAGAAACATGGAAGGTGGGAGAAATGCAATAGTTAGAGGGCAGTTGAAGGCAATAAGACACTGGAGTAATTTGTCTAAGAACTTTGAAAGGACCCACATACCTGGGACTGAGTTTCTTGCAAGGCAGATGGAGATGAAGGTCACGTGTGGAATGGGATTGAGGCATCGATGGCGATCGGCCTGTTCCTTCTGCCTCCTAACAGCTCTTTGGAGATGGACATGAGCATGGTCCCACACCTCCTCGCACCGCCGAAGCCAGTCATTGATGGCCGGTAGCTCCGTGGGTTCTCCAGACCAGGGGAACAGAGGTGGTTGAAATCCCAGCACACATTGAAAGGGGGTCAAGCCCGTGGACGGCTTCTGAAGGGAGTTCTGGGCGTACTCGGCCCAAAGCAGATAATGGCTCCAATCAGCCTGGTTCTGGTGACAATACACTCTGAGAAAGCACGTGATCTCCTGGTTTAAGCACTCGGTCTGGCCATTTGATTGAGGGTGGTAACCTGAAGTGAGACTGATGTTGATGTTGAGTTGTTGAAAGAAAGCCTTCCAGACCCGGGATGTAAACTGTGGACCCCTGTCGGAGATGATGTCTTCAGGTAGTCTGTAGAAACGGAACACCTGATTCATTAGATGTTCTGCAGTTTCGAAGGCTGTGGGGAGCTTGGGCAGAGGGATTAATCGACATGACTTAGAGAATCGATCAATGACAGTAAGAATGACGCCGTTACCTTGAGAGACAGGGAGATCAGTGATGAAGTCGATGGTGATGTGAGACCATGGACGATGGGGAATAGGCAGAGGTTGGAGGAGTCCTGCAGGAAGTTGCCTGGAGGATTTGTTTGCTGCACAGGTGGGACAGTTGTTGACGTAAGCAGTGGTCTCTGCCTGCATAGTGTTCCACCAGAAACAATTCTGAAGCAGTTGTAGTGTGGCTGCGATACCTGGGTGTCCGGAACTGGTGGTAGTATGGACCCATTGTAAGGTCTTTTCCTGAAGGAGTTGTGGAAAATAGGTTTTCTCAGGAGGGCAGTCAGGGGGAGTCGGGTCCTGAATCTGAGCTTGGGCGATCTCGGTCATAATATCCCATTGAACCAGAGCCAAGATTAGTGACGTGGGGATGATGGGTTCAGATGTCTGGTTCTGAGTGTCAGACTCAAACAGATGAGAGAGAGCATCGGCTTTGGAATTTTTGGAACCTGGATGATAGGTAATGGTGAAACTGAATCGAGTAAAGAACAACGCCCACCTAGCCTGCCTTGGATTCAGTCTTTTAGCAGAGCGTAGATATTCGAGGTTTCGATGGTCTGTTAACATGAGGAAAGGGTGTCTCGCCCCCTCCAGCCAATGTCGCCTCTCCTCTAAAGCCGCTTTCATAGCCAGCAATTCTCGGTTGCCCACATCGTAGTTTTGCTCAGCAGAAGATAGCTTACGGGAAAAATATGCGCAAGGGTAGAGTTTCGGGGGCATTCCATGACGTTGTGAGAGAATGGCTCCGAATCCCGTATTAGAGGCATCCACTTCAACTGTGAAAGGAGTATTGGGGTCAGGATGGGAGCGGAGGTGAAGCAAGACTGAGTGGATGAGATTATCGAGATGAATGGCTAGGTCGATAAACTGGCCCAGGGTTCTCCCTTCATCACGGCATGCCAGCTCGGATTGCAGTTCCAGATTGAGTCCCCTTCGGAAAAGCAACTTAAGGGTGTCCTCTACCCATACAGTCTGAGCGGCGAGAGTGCGGAATGTAAGCGCATACCCGGCAGCGGTGTCCTTCCCCTGTTGGAGTGAGAGTAACAGCTCACCAGCATTCTTTCCTCCCTCGGGATGTTCGAATACTTCTCAGAATCGCTGGAGAAATTCATCAAAGGTGGTGAACCTCAAACCCTCACAAGACCATATAGCGGTAGCCCAGTCCAGAGCCCTTCCGGTTAATAGGGAGCAGACAAAAGAGATCTGACTGTCATCAGAGGGATATAGCGTGGATTGCTGCTTCACAAACATTGAACACTGCATCAAAAAGCCTGGGTAGCTTAGTGGTAAAAGACACTGGCTTCCACCCCTGGAGTTCACTAGTTTGCTAGTTCGAATCCCAGGGCATGCTGAGTGACTCCAGCCAGGTCTCCTAAGCAACCAAATTGGCCCGGTTGCTAGGGAGGGTAGAGTCACATGGGGTAACCTCCTCGTGGTTGCTATAATGTGGTTCGTTCTCGGTGGGGCGCGTATTGAGCGTGGATGCCGCGGTGGATGGCGTGAAGTCTCCACACGTGCTATGTCTCCATGGCAACACGCTCAACAAGCCACGTGATAAGATGCATGGGTTGACGGTCTCAGACGCAGAGGCAGCTAGGATTCGTCCTCCGCCACCCGGACTGAGGCGAATCACTACGCGACCACGAGGATGTAAAAGCGCATTGGGAATTGGGCATTCCAAATTGGGTGAAAAAAAAACAAAAAAACCTTGTACCTAGCTGATGTCTCATCAAACTTCTCCGGAAAAGCAAGATGTGGGTTGGCGGTGAAGGTGTTCGGAGAAGGAGGGTCATTCACTGGAATGGGTTGAGATGCGTGTGGCAGTTGGTCCGATGCATGAATGTGGAGGTTTTGCAAGATCTTTACTAATTCCTCCATAGAAGCAGTCAGCCGGGTGAGTTGCATTTGGTTGTCAGCCAACACATTAGCTTGAGCGAAAACTTTAGTAGACAATTGCTGGAGTTCCGCTGGACCTGTTGTTGGTGAAGTCTTCTGTAACACAGACTCCTGAGAACAGAGGTTAAGATTCATATGCGGTTTAATAGTAAACGTGCAACTCATAAACAGACAGGCAGGGTAAATCACCAGTAATGGAACAGCATAGGCAGACGAGAGACGTAGTCATAAACAGGCAAAGGTCAGGGCAGGCAGCAAACAATCACAGTAAGACTCCAGGTAAACGATAGGTAAACAAAGCAGGCAGCATTGTATCAAACGGTGGATAACAGGCAGAAGTCAAGCACAGGCAGGCAGTATAAGCAGAGGTAAACGCTCAGAAATGTTAGCAGAAGCAAAACAAGACTTCACAATGACTATTGTTTGAACAGTGCTTAAATAGTCTATGAAAGAGATAACAGGTGTGAGTGTAATTCAGTCCAGGTTGGCATGCTGGGAAGTGTAGATCGTGGTGCCCTCAGAACTCAGGCAAGAGAGACCTCTGGTGGTGAGCAGGAGGAGTCCTCGAGTTCGTAACACCGCCGCTATATCCATACACATTCAAAAGAGTGTTTTTGCCATTGCATCGTGCCCAGCAACCCTCCCCCACACACAAGTGTGACAAATAGTCAGAATTAAATTTTTGTTTCAAAAGAGAGTTTTTGGCCATTGCCATTGAGTCATAAGGAGTCCTTAACCTTTATATTGTGTTCCGGTGAACTGACTATTTAACGTTATTTTTTTCTAAAAACTGTAGTTTATTTCATCCAGTGACTTCACACAGGGGCATCTGAACATGCAAAAAATATTTTGATCATTCTCATAAAAATTTTTTGGTTTTATTTCACTTTGTGACATCTGTGATGTTCCCGATCTAAAGTGACCGCCATTGCAAATGAATGGATTAAACTACAAAATACAGAAATATGAAGTGTTCAGGAGCATCCCAATCCTTTAGATGAGCACATATGTGGAAGTGTGTTTGCACACACAAAGTCCTCAGACATGTGAACACACACAACACACACACACACAAACACACACACATACGTGTGTTGAGCACCCTTTTGTGCATCGTCCTTCCATGTATACTTTTAGAAGAATATTTAAAGATCTACTTATCATATTATGTTGTGTTTGGGCTAGTTTGTATCGGGGTAGTCTGCTGTAATTTATGATATGTGATTATCTATGTTATATGTATGTTTCGGGAAGTAATAAGGAAAAACGTCACAAAAAGACACTCCTGTTAATTATATTTGTGTGTGTCTGTTGGAATTTCATACACTAATACTCACTGCAGTTTGGCCTTTGAGTGAAACAAATGTTTTCATTACATTTTACTAATTGAGACCTTTCCAACGATATATGGCTATCTCATCTTTTTAATGTTTTTACCAACTCTGAATATAATTGTTGTGATAACAAATTTGCAAATTATGAGAAAAAAAGATTTCTAATTTGTCAGCGAATTAAAAAGCATTATTTAAAAATGGTAGAATCAGCTATATGCATTGTTAAGTCTAGATTTTAAGCTTTAAAATGATACCTGTTTGTTTAGATCAAGCAAGTGGTTATTCATTTATTACATAATTATTATTCTTTTTAATGTTTTCTGCAGGGAGTGCCCCCCAATAAACTCAGTTCAATAAATCCTATCAATAAAAAATATATTTTTTAAATGTATTCAAAAAAGAAGTACGAAACTGTCATAATTACTAAAAAAGAAGTTGACAATAAGATCTAATGCAATATCTTGGGATAATTTATGCAAAATTCGTATATACTGTACATCATTTATGACCAGGAACACAAACAGTCTTAGCACAAACAAACACAACACAAGGGTTAAAGCTGAATTGTGTAATTAAATGGCCACCAAACGAAATTGTAAAAATAATGATTATTTTCAAACAGATTTCCTGAACACTCCCCTGCTATTGTTTTGCCATAGTCCTGGACCAAACTCATCCCATTGGTTAAGCCATTGTTGCTACGTTGGGCTGGTTGCCACAGTGTTCACACTTTTTGGGTTAATCAACCTACAAATTGCTTGCTTGTCTCTGTATATTAAGCTGGGATACGAGAAAGTATTTTTAAGGAATAGTTTACCCAAAAATGAACATTTGCTGATAATTTACTCACCCCCAGGCCATCCAAGATGTATATGACCTTCTTTCTTCATCAGAACAGGATTTAAGATTTTTAGTAAAGTATCCCAGGTTTTTAGCTTCATCCAGTGCAAGTGAATGGACACCAATTTTTGACGGCCAAAAAGCATATTTAGTCAGCACCAAAGTAATTCACACGATTTACTTTACGAAGTGAATCGATATGTTTGTGTGAAAAACTAATCGCTTTAATTTTTGGGTGAACTATTCCTTTAACATAAAAAATAAATAAATAAAAAATAAAATAAAAATAAAAATACATACTTCAGCTTTAAGACTGATTAGTCAACTAGTCATTCAGGTAACCCACCAATTAGTTGATTTTGAAAAAATGTAGTCTTGCACATCCCTACTCTATACATGTGTATAATAAGACTGCCAGCTCTCTCTTTTCAGATATGGGCGACTTTATGGACAATGACCAAAGAAAGACAGTGACACAGGGCAGGGCGGCCATCCTTAATTCCCCAGCTGTCAGCTGCTTCCCACGGCCACAGGTGACATGGTTCAGGGACGGCTACAAGATCATTCCCAGCAACAGAGTGTAAGTAGAGCTTAATTGCTTGTCTAATCTTTAAACGCTGCCTGCAACGTCCGTTCATTAGGACAGTTCTGGATGACCCAGTGCATGTCCCTTGGCTTTAGATCCCCACAGTGTGTTTTAAGAGATGTAATTGCCTGCAATGTTCGCTCGCAATCCCTCTGGGTATCCATTTACTGCCACCCACACTGGAAAATAGAGGGAAAAAGAGGATAATTCAGTCAGTGATGCAGGGGGCATGGAATGTGTCTTAATAAGCTCCTTCAGTAGTCAGCACACTGGCCAGGGAGTCACTGTCCCATTGTCAAAATTGTTCCAGTGCACAAATTTCCTGAATACATCGTAAAAACCAGCGATCATCATCTGCTTACTATATTCCCGGAAATGTAGTTATGTCTTTTTATCAAGTCGTTAAATGACTTGTCCAAGTGTAAATGTAAGACAAAGTCGTATTTACTGTCTTTAAAATAGAAACAGTGCAAGTTTTGCATTCTGACATGCATGCAACTTCAAGTTGTACACAAGTTCACCTGTGTGGATCAACATCCTTTCTTGTGCCTGAATTCATCTTAACAATATACTGATTCACAACACAGGGAACTAGGAAGCAGAATGAGACACAGCCATGCACGGCTTTCTGTGTGTGAGAGAGTGTTTTTCTCCCATTGCCTTGTCACAGAAGAGCAATTAATGCCTGTTCTTGGCCCTTCTTTAATCTTGCAATGATAGTTTTTCGTTGCCTTTTTCTAATTAGCAGCTCACCCAGTCAGAGATCGACCAGCCTTATCCGATCCACCGCTATCAGTCAAGTGTCTTTCAACCCGGCGAGGCCCAAATAAAAGCCCTACCACAAAGACACATCTAATGAATCAACTTTCATTCCGCCAATACAGCGGTGGGCCCGTTTGAGAATTGCATTTGATTTCGGCAGAAGGTGTAATTGAAATGTAAGCAGGCTAACTGAGGTAAATTAAGAAATATACTCAGGCTAGGAATTATTTACATTCATTTCATTCCTCTCACGGTTTCAGGCCTTGGACTGATTAGTTAACGACATTCACTCGACATTTATCATTTTGTTCTAAAAAAAACTGTGCTGCAGCACTCTGCAAATAATAATTTTCTTATCATTACTTTTTTCTTGTTTTCTAGTAAAAATATTTAAACATCCTTAAAACAAGATACATTTCATTGTGAAGCAAAATAGAGTAAGATAATAAGACTTGTTTTCAGAGAATATATCTTGAATTTAAGGACTAGTTGACCCAAAAATTACAATTCTGTCGTTTTTTATTAATTTCGTCTCAAACCTGTATGACTGTCTTTCTTAAGCGAAATAAAGGAAAAATTTTAATGAATATCCCGGTCCATCTATGCAATGCAATGACAGTTGATAGTGACTGACTTAAAAGCTATAAAAATGACCCAAAATCATAAAAATAGTAAATGCGATTAATGCGTCATATTCCAAGTCATACAAAAGGTTTTGGTGAGAAACAACCCAAAATGTAGTTAATTTTTTGGTTAGTATCTTGCCATCCTTTGCATGTTCATGAGTACTATAAAAGATGCTTGTGTTGTTTTTAGCTCTAAACAACTTCAAAAAATATCTCCTTTTGTTTTCCATGGAAGAAAGAAAGTCATATGGGTTTGAAACAACATGATGGTGAGAAAATAATGACATAATTTTCATTCTGAGTTTACGATTCCCTTAGAAATTTTTGAGTTGCTTAAAGGAATATTCCAGGTTGAATACAAGTTAAGCTCAATTAACAGCATTTGTGACACAATGTTGATGAATTTCGTCTTGTCCCTTCTTTTCTTTAAAAAAAAAAGCAAAAATCTGGGTTAAAGTGAGGCACTTACAATGTAAGTGAATGGGGCCAATCCGTAAATGTTAAAATACTCAATTTTTCAAAAGTAAAGCCACATGATGTAAACAATATACGTTTTAACATGCTTTTAGTGTGATAAATTCGCTAACAAACCTTTCCTGTGTAAAGTTATATCCAATTTTACAACTTCGTTGACTACTACATGACTACGTAGAGCTATAACCCTGAAACCATAAAATGACTTTACATTTATATCACACATTTGCAGTGAAATTCTTTTTTTTTTACATATCCCAGCTAAGCTGGGGTCAGAGTGCAGGGTCAGCCATGATAGGGCACCCCTGGAGCAGATAGGGTCAAGGGCCTTGCTCAAGGGCCCAACAGTGGCATCTTGGCAGTGCTGGGGCTTGAACCCCCAACCTTCTGATCAGTAACCCAGAGCCTTAACCACTGAGCCACCACATTTCAAATAATGCACAAGTTTTAATAGAAAAAAAATTATGTAAGTGCTTTTATAACATTATAAGCTTCACATTTCTGCCTTAAACTCTCCAAAAATTTAAAAAGTGATTCACTGTAACATCGATTTTTGCTTTTTTAAAGAAAATTAGGGATGAGTTTAAATTATTTTTTGTGGTAATCAACATTATGCTTCTAATGCGGTTGATTTCACTTAACTTGTATTGAAATCAGAATATTCCTTTAAAGATGGGTAAAAACATGCATTTGGTTGAGAGGCATGTTGGGAAGGTGTATATATACAGTATGGGTGCTTCAGCCACAGGCCTGGCCCACAGATGTAGTTAAGGTGCCTTGGATAAAAGCCAGTTCAATAATGGAACCGGTGCTCTCCTGCCAATGCTTTCACAGAACATGGCATCATGATGAAAATTGCAGCCCACATACAGTACATAAAATCAATATTCCACTGCTGACATCATTCACTACTGCATATATTCAGCCATGAGATATGTATAGGGGTGCTAGCCTGTGCCTGGGCATCTGTACCTATGAGAACCTGGCAGTCATCCCAGACAGCCCTCTTTCATTGACCCTATATATGCGCCAGCTGGTGTCTAAAGATCTAGACTCGAACCCAGAGGCTCAAACAGCCCAGAGGACAGTAGAGTAATATCAAGCAATCATACATCAAGCCAAGCCCATTAGCACACTATTGGATGTTATGTCACATCCTTAATTGTTCAGTGGCAACAACTGAAGCAATGCAATCAGCATAGCCATTGAAACTGGCACTATGCGTTACTGGGCCAAATCCCCAGGATGGACTTTTGGAAATTGGGCTGTACTCCATAAGCACCTTCATAATCACCTGGTACGGTGATTACATGAACTGGCCTTGTAGGATCAAAGTTTATCCATGTGGTAGGTTCTACGGCCCTGAGTCAATATACAAACATGCCGGCTTAATCTATTTGTGAGTCTCATAAGATGTTGTCTTCTCAGAATTGATAAATGTTGCTTTGCAAAACACTAATGTCCTGTGTGAAACACTTGAGAATGGAAGAAATGGATGGTTCATTTTGAGATGACCTCATCTAGAGTGTTGTTTTGCTGTTGCAGCAAGTGAAAGCTCTTATAATTGTCTCTTTACTAAAATCTAATCTACTTGACCATCGCAATGGCAGTTTTCAATCCAAAGTTACATTTCTGTTATATTGATTGAGAGTGATTGATAGATGACATGGACAGCTGGGTCCAACTTAACCTTTATAAAATTCTGCCCTTTTCTGCCTCTGAATTCTGAGGTCCTTTTATGTATGCCATACAAAACGTCCAAACAGTGAGTTCAGTCAGAGTTGGCTGATTCAATCAGACTCTTTCTATACAAATTCCTATTTCCTTTACCCAAGGCTCAGCATAGGGCTGCTCCGATCAGTTCAGATGTTTACCCAAAAAAAACACAAAAAATAAAACACTACATTTAATTTTTTAGGAACATATTTTTTATATGGGATAGAAAGAAAAACTTTTTTACATACAGTGTATCATTTTATTATACATTTTATATGATGTATTCTATAAATACAAGTTTTCTTTACAAAAATAGTTACAACAAATAATTTATTAGGTTTTTAATTTGCTTAATAGCTATAAATGATACTGTAACTGCATGACAACAATATAAAAAAAATATATATATATATATATAAATAATAGGGTCCCCTTCAGTGTCATAGGCTGAGGGGAAACAAAGGGACCCAAACGCAGAGGGAAACAGTCAATGAGTTTATTAACAACAACGTTTGTAAACAAAGACAGGCGCACCCGGCACCGGCTGCAGTGATGAGCAGAATCAAAAGCTATAGCCGCTCAGTGGGCTAATGATGAGTGCGTGTGTTGTGGAAGTCAGGAGCAACCTGAAGAGAGTCCGTTGAAGCTGGTGTGAAGCGAAGCAAAGCCCAGGCAAGTTTCTCCCCCGACACATGGGCAGAGACCGACAAATCCTCCTCCAAGGGAACTGGGCAACAATACAGGAGAAGGCGACAGTGAACAGGAAGATAACCACACCTCTAGAGACAGGCAACCAAAAGACACATGAGCAAACTTCAACTAAACAAGAGAGAACAGTTAACATTTGACAGCAAACAATAAACTGGTGAAGAAAGAGGAAAAACACAAGGAATAAGTAGGGAGTGCAATCAGTGAGAAGCAGGTGGAACGGACGAGTAAATCATTGCCATGATCAGCGCCTCCCCGGGAATGATCACACTTGCTGGCTCCACCTGTGAGACACGAGGGAGAGAGAAAAACAAACAACAAATGCCAGAACCATGATACTCGGCTTATACGGGACAGTTGGCAACTTCCTACATTGGTAAGAAAAAGTATTTGGAATTAGCTGGTTTTCTGCATCATAAAATGTGATCTCATCTTCATCAAAGTCACAAGTATAGACAAATACAACGTGCTTAAGCACACAAACAATTATAACCTTTCATGTCTTTATTGAACATATCCCATTAAACTTTCACAGTGCTGTGGAAAAAGTACGTGAATTCTTGGATTTCATAACTGGTCGATCCTCCTTTGGTAGCAATAACAACCAAGCGTTTCCAGTAGCTGCGGAATAGACCTGCACAACATTCAGAAGGAATTTTGAACCATTCTTCTTTACAGAACTGTTTCAGCTCAGCCGTATTCTCAGGATGTATGGTGTGAATGGCTCTCTTGAGGTCATTCCACAGTATCTCTATTAGATTAATGTCTGGGCTCTGACTCGACCACTCCAAAAGGTAGATTTTCTTTTTTTGAAGCCATTCTGTAGTGGATTTACTTCGATGTTTAGGGTCACCCTGGCATTGTCCTATAGGATATCTTGATACAATTGTGAATTCATTTTTCCCTCGATGATGGCATGCGGTCCAGGCCCCGAAGCAGCAAAGCAGCCCCAAATCATGATGCTCCCTCCACCGATTATGTTTTCATGTTGGAATGTGGTGCCCTTTTTACGCCATAAGTAGTGCTGCATGTTCTTTCCAAACAATTCAACTTTAGTTTCATTTGTCCACAAAACATTTTCCCAGTAGTGTTGTGGAGTGTCTAGGTGGTCTTTGGCAAACTTCAGACGACCAGCAAAGTTTTTTTTGGAAAGCAGCAGCTTCCTTCGTGGTGTCCTCCCATGGACACCATGCCTGTTTAATGTTTTCCATATAGTAGACTCATGTACAGAGATGATAGCCAGTTCCAATGATTTGTTCAAGTCTTTAGCTGTCACTCTGTGTTTTTTTTTTTGTTTTTTTTTTACCTCATTGAGCATTCTGCAATGTGCCCTTTGAGTCATTTTGGCTGCACGGAAAATTTAGGGAGAGTAACCACAATACTAAACTGTCTGCATTTATATACAATTTGTCTAACCGTGGACAGATGAGTATCTAAGCTCTTCGAAATAACTTTGTTACCCTTTCCAGCTTTATGCAAAGCAACGATTCTTGATCGTAGGTCTTCTGAGATCTCTTTTTTGTGAGGCATGGTCCACGTCAGCAGATGCTTCTTGTGAATAGTAAACTCAAAATGTTTGAGTGCTCTCAAGTTAAGTAGCTCTAACCCACACCTCCAATCTTGCTCTAATTTGCTTTTGTTGACATCATTAGCTTAGGGGTTCACATACTTTTTTCAACCTACACTGTGAATGTTTGAATGATGTATTCAATATTTACAGTAACAATACAATAATTTGTGTGTTATTAGTTAACCCAGATTAATTACCAGTGTAATCATTGCTGTAATATAAAGGAGGGTAAACAGTACATTGTCTTTAAGACTAAAAATCCTATGAGGTTAAGTCCTTCATTAACTGCAACACACAGTATGTAGTGTATTGTCTATCATGCAGTTGAAGTTGCTTCTACATAGGGAGAACGAAGCATTGTTTAAAGGATAGGGTCTCTGAACATAAGTATGTCATTAGAAAACATAATATTGTCTATCCTATAGTGAGGCATTTTTAGGCAGCCCACAATAGCAACCCTGATAGTCTTATTGTGGAAGCTTTAGAAACAGTTGAAAAAAAAAACATACGAGGCGGGGATCATTTAAAATAATTATTACAAAGAGAAACATTTAAAATTTATCAGATGAAGGCAATGGATTTTCCAGGTTTAAATGAAGAAACTGACTTCAGTCCTTTTCTTTAAATAGTTGATGTATTTTTTCCTATTGTGGTTATAATATATATATATATATATATATATATATATATATATATACTTCTTTTCTCTCTCTTTCTCTCTTTATTGTGACATCATTTACTATGATATAAGTACCTAGATATACTCTACCTAATGGACTTCTGACACTAAATTATGTGTGTTAGTGATTTCTTCTGAGCAGGTGTGCCCAATTTAGCAATAATGAAATGAGAGTCTTTTCTTAAGTCACGTTTGTGTGTTGTATATGCGTAGGTTTACAGCACTCTTTTTTTCCCCCACTGTTTGTAACTATTGTTATAGCCATTGACAATAAAGGCTTTTACTATATTTTTGATCTGAAAGTGTGCCTTGATTTTCCTTTTTCTTTTTGTGTTTGTTCATTTTTGTTACTTAGATGAAGATCAAGTCAGATCTTAAGACAAATTTATACATAAATGCAGGTAATTCCAAAGGGTTCACTATTTTTTATTGCCACTGTTATAGCACTCCAAGCATGTTAACAGAAAGTTGAGTGGAAGGAAAAAGTGTGGAAAAGATGCACAACCAACCGAGAGAACCGCAGCCTTATGAGGATTGTCAAGAAAAATTGATTCAAGAATTTGGGTGAACTTCACAAGGAATGGACTGAGGCTGGGGTCAAGGCATCAAGAGCCACCACACACAGACGTGTCAAGGAATTTGGCTACAGTTGTCGTATTCCTCTTGTTAAGCCACTCCTGAACCACAGACAACGTCAGAGGCGTCTTACCTGGGCTAAGGAGAAGAAGAACTGGACTGCTGCCCAGTGGTCCAAAGTCCCCTTTCAGATGAGAGCAGGTTTTGTATTTCATTTGGAAACCAAGGTCCTAGAGTCTGGAGGAAGGGTGGAGAAGCTCATAGCCCAAGTTGCTTGAAGTCCAGCGTTAAGTTTCCAAAGTCTGTGATGATTTGGGGTGCAATGTCATCTGCTGGTGTTGGTCCATTGTGTTTTTTGAAAACCAAAGTCACTGCACCCGTTTACCAAGAAATTTTGGAGCACTTCATGCGTCCTTCTGCTGACCAGCTTTTTAAAGATGCTGATTTCATTTTCCAGCAGGATTTGGCACCTGCCCACACTGCCAAAAGCACCAAAAGTTGGTTAAATGACCATGGTGTTGGTGTGCTTGACTGGCCAGCAAACTCACCAGACCTGAACCCCATAGAGAATCTATGGGGTATTGTCAAGAGGAAAATGAGAAACAAGAGACCAAACAATTCAGATGAGCTGAAGGCCACTGTCAAAGAAACCTGGGCTTCCATACCACCTCAGCAGTGCCACAAACTGATCACCTCCATGCCACGCCAAATTGAGGCAGTAATTAAAGCAAAAGGAGCCCCTACCAAGTATTGAGTACATATACAGTAAATGAACATACACTATATTGCCAAAAGTATTCGCTCACCCATCCAAATGATTGAATTCAAGTGTTCCAATCACTTCCATGGCCACAGGTGTATAAAATGAAGCACCTAGGCATGCAGACTGCTTCTACAAACATTTGTGAAAGAATGGGCCGCTCTCAGGAGCTCAGTGAATTCCAGCATGGTACTGTGATAGGATGCCACCTGTGCAACAAGACCAGTCGTGAAATTTCCTCGCTACTAAATATTCCACAGTCAACTGTCAGTGGTATTATAACAAAGTGGAAGCGATTGGGAATGACAGCAACTCAGCCACGAAGTGGTAGGCCACGTAAAATGACAGAGTGGGGTCAGCGGATGCTGAGGTGCATAGTGCGCAGAGGTGGCCAACTTTCTGCAGAGTCGATCGCTACAGACCTCCAAAGTTCATGTGGCCTTCAGATTAGCTCAAGAACAGTGCGTAGAGAGCTTCAAGGAATGGGTTTCCATGGCCGAGCAGCTGCATTCAAGCCATACATCACCAAGTGCAATGCAAAGCATCAGATGCAGTGGTGTAAAGCACGCCGCCACTGGACTCTAGAGCAGTGGAGACGCGTTCTCTGGAGTGACGAATCACGCTTCTCCATCTGGCAATCTGATGGACGAGTCTGGGTTTGGCGGTTGCCAGGAGAACGGTACTTGTCTGACTGCATTGTGCCAACTGTGAAGTTTGGTGGAGGGGGGATTATGGTGTGGGGTTGTTTTTCAGGAGCTGGGCTTGGCCCCTTAGTTCCAGTGAAAGGAACTCTGAATGCTTCAGCATACCAAGAGATTTTGGACAATTCCATGCTCCCAACTTTGTGGGAACAGTTTGGGGATGGCCCCTTCCTGTTCCAACATGACTGCGCACCAGTGCACAAAGCAAGGTCCATAAAGACATGGATGCGCGAGTTTGGTGTGGAAGAACTTGACTGTCCTGCACAGAGTCCTGACCTCAACCCGATAGAGCACCTTTGGGATGAATTAGAGCGAAGACTGCGAGCCAGGCCTTCTCGTCCAACATCAGTGTCTGGCCTCACAAATGTGCTTCTGGAAGAATGGTCAAAAATTCCCATAAACACACTCCTAAACCTTGTGGAAAGCCTTCCCAGAAGAGTTGAAGCTGTTATAGCTGCAAAGGGTGGGCCAACGTCATATTAAACCCTATGGATTAAGAATGGGATGTCACTTAAGTTCATATGCGTCTAAAGGCAGATGAGCGAATACTTTTGGCAATATAGTGTACTTTCCAGAAGGCCAACAATTCACTAAAAAAAATTTTTTTATTGGTCTTATGATTTATTCTAATTTGTTGAAATAGTGAATTGGTGGGTTTTTGTTAAATGTGAGCCAAAATCATCACAATTAAAAGAACCAAAGACTTAAACTACTTCAGTCTGTGTGCATTGAATTTATTTAATACACAAGTTTCACAATTTGAGTTGAATTACTGAAATAAATGAACTTTTCCACGACATTCTAATTTATTGAGATGCACCTGTATAGTCAAAGATTCACTAAAGAAAAGACATTACTCGGAACATCGTCACAAGATAATTATAGTTTTGCATCAGATTAGCTTTTATTTTTATACTATATTCAAATTTACTTAAAGTTTTGATTTAGTTACAAATTTAGTTTATTTTTAGTCAGTTTCAGCAATAGCTTTGATAGTTACACTTCAGTTAAGGTTCGGTTGTTTTATGGACATATTTCTAATTTGTTTTTAGCTTGAGTAATTAAGGAATCCAATTGATGAGCCAACAGAACAATTGGCAGTGTTTAGATTTAGCTCTAATATAACCAAACATCTGTCTTTCAGATTATTCTGTCATGTGATGAATGCTTGATGACTACGATAACAATTATTTTTGCTTATTATTATTTTATTTCATTTCAACCATTGTTTTTAGCTTAGTTTTTCATTCAGTCATTTACTTTGTGTTAATTAATTGAATTTCAGTTTACAAAGATGTTTTTAAATCAGTTGTGTTCATCTTGGTTTTAGATTTAAATACGAGAGCAACCCTTCTGTGCAGTACATCAACATGGAGAAAAAAAAATGTGATGCCGTATTATTATTTCTTGAACTTTCTCTGTTTTCTAGTTTCAGTTTTGCCTTGGCCTCAGAAATGTCCCTTTGGTCTGTTAATGTAGCATGAAATATGCGTCCTCGTGGACGGGCAGCAGCCCTCTGTGTGATTCCTATAGCTGCCGCGTGCTGGGGGATAAACGTGCTGCAATCCAAATGGTCCACAGTTATTTATTCCTCCACTGCTGTGCTTATGGCTTTCTCTTATTCTTCTCCCTTCATTTTTCTCTGTTTTTGTGGTCTTCTCTTCTTTGTGAACCAGAGAATTGCTAAAACAGAGAGGTCCAGAGGTGAATGCCAACGCAGGGGAGGACAGCAAAGCACAGGCCTTTGAAAGTCACTCTTATTGTTCCACCCTGGCTTCCCCTTTAGACCGCATGAAACTTTCATGATGGTGATAATTACCCCTTTGGTGAGAAGTGCTCTCTGTTGCCATTGCAGATGAAAGTAGCAGGTTGGAAAAAAGATATAGTGTCTACCTCTCATTGCTTTGTCCTTGCATCCTCCTCTACCATGCTGAATTTTTCATCATTCATTATTTGAGATCTTTGATGTTTCTAACCATTATGAGCTATTCAGGCTTCCATCGAGCTCTGCACATGAAATGACTTCTACACTAGAGTCATCCTGTCCCGACCAACAGCAAGAAACAAGACAATAAAGGAAGTTCTCAGCAACAAGGCTGCAGTGTGTTGTTGACTGTAATAGCAGTCATGTACCGTGTTTCCAGCCAACCATATGTGAACCATGGAGTCTTTTTGTGAAGGGGCTTATGGGCCCCCATTGAATGGTAGACATGTACTAGGAAACTACAGCTCCATAGAGGATTAAAGAGTGTAAATGGGACTTACAAAAATTGCAGGAATAATAGACCCATTCACATGAAAAGCTGCATGATTTGCCTTGTTTCAAGCAGTGTTGGGTAAGTTACTTTAAAAAAAGTAATCTGATTACTGATTACTTCTGTAAAAATTCTAATTGGATTACTTTACTAATTACTTCATGGGAAAGTAATACAATTACTAATTACTTTATTTTGAAGTTACTTTCTAAAACCAATCAAACCGGCGAAAAAAACAAATGTGACACTAATAGCTCTTTTAGTATTTTAATATTGACTGAAAACAATAACAAAATTACAGCAATATGACAAAGACAGCAACTTGGCTAAAGAGATCCAATTAACTTAACTTTCTTATCTCAAATATGCTGTAGTAGTATCTTCAGGTGTGTGTGTGTGTGTCTGCTATCTGCAACCTTCTTAGCTGTATGTGGCATGTATGTGTACAGTATACTTGTTTACCTGTGTTTGTGTTGGTGTGAAAGAATACTAATGAACTAGAAATATTTCTGAAAAAAACATTTGCAAACAGCTTTGATAGTAAAACCATTGTGTATTTGAATGCTTGTTGTTTCTTTTCAGTGTGAATATACAGGTTTGCTTGTGTGTTGCATCATGCATGTGTATGTGTGCATGTACAGTATGTCTGTTTGTGTGTACATGTGTAACATATGTGTGTTTACACAACTTTACAGAGAGTGGATTATTTCTACCTCCCTGCTTGTGCTCGGACGGAGTGAGGATCCTTTATCACTTGCACATCTGTAACGCTATAGCAATGTGTTTGTGTTTTATTGTGTACTCTACATAAAGAACATAAAAGAGCCGTTTGCTTAGCGACGTCTTTTTCAAGAAACCATTCCGTAAATGTTTCCACCTTGTGAGCAATATATCCCTCTGTCAGACGGGAATGAGCGCTGTTTTCCATATACGCCCAAAGCCGATCCCCTCTCCTCCCGCGGCAGCTACAGAAGAGGGACACCTGAGGGAGGTGTGCGAGGATGGGGTAGAGCACGGATATTTAAGGAGGATTTGTCGGCGGCCCAGCCTTGCGTGCCTTAGCCAGGGCTGGGAGCATGCTGACACAGCGCTCGCTAGGATTGATTATGAGCGCATGAAAACTTGAAACGCTCGCTTTCATTTTCAATTTTCAAACAACTACACTTCGCTGCGTCCATAGTAACGCCACTCACTCATCTGCCGTCACCTCGATACGTGTCCTCTATATGCTATGGAGGTTTTTTAGAGTGCATGCTCATTATCTGACACAGCAACACACATAAAAGTACTAACATAGGATCGTAATACATTTTCAAATGCATTCTACTTAATTAAAATTATTGTCTTAGCAATAAATGTGTAATACAAGTAACGTAAATTTATTCATGTATGTAACTGTAATCAGATTACTTAATTTGTAAAAGTAACACCTTACATTACTACATTACTTTGTAACACATTACACCCAACACTGGTCTCAAGCATGTTTCAGACCAAGATGCATAAGTTGCTTACCTAGGAAGGCATCATACATGTACTCCCAATGCAAAGGCATCATTTACGGCATTTGGAATGCAGACCATGTATCCTTTGTGGAAAAGACAATCTCAGAATGCATTGGATTTTGTGGGGGAAAAAACAAACATCAAAGATGGTGGACAAAGTTTTATGTTCATGAAACAAAGGTCAATTAAAAATATACTCAATATTCGTGTGTGTTCTGTATTTATGTTTTTTACAGGTTTCACATTGTTAGCTTAGCAACATGCTAACATCAAACTTTATTGGAATCATTTGTGAATCGCTTATTTGGACTTCGATGAAAAGTACAATGTTTGAGCTAAACAAACGAAGTTTAGATTTAACTGGGGATTTGACATGTTATTAAAATGCTAGTCTAAACGTTTTTGAGATTTTGGACTTTTGCCATACAAGTGGATAGGACCTCTGCTTAAATGACTAGGAAAAAAAGCTGAGTAGACTGACATGCTTAAAAAGGACCACCAAACAATGGTAAGAGTAATTTTGTCTCCCAGTTTGCCTCCTAGGAATCTGCTTTCCAAAAAAATTAGGTATCAAATGTGTGCATAGTTGAATTATGTCACTGTGTTTGTGATTTGCTTTTATTCCTTCAAATAAAGTTAGCTAGCTTTTTTCAAATGTTGGTCATCATTCCATGCACTTCTCACCACAGGTTGTAAACGATGTATTAGACATATATAATCTTGAGGAGATCACACAGTTGAGAAATATTTGTCCTATATCTCAATGAGGGTTCGAGCCTCTGGCCTTAGCTCATATTCCTGCTGACTGGACACCAACTCAAATCAATGCAGTTTGGCTCGGAGCAGTTAAATGAAAAATGACGTAAGCTTGGTTAATTCAATAGAGACCATTTTTTAGGCTGGGTTTTTAATACACCTGCTGGCTGGTCGGGTATCTTTATGAAGTTAATTATTGAGAGGCATCATTAGTCAGCAGGGGCATCTGCTTCTGCCCACATTAGTCTTCATCCACTCCCTCCTTTACTGTTAAATTTATTCTGTTGTCACCCCTAAAGCAAGAACCCAGAGATTACAGTTAGGATTGCGCACTGTTATAAAGACCATCATAGCTGGTCACTGGCATATGTTGTGTTTTGGATACTGGTGTGCTGGGGTCACCTCTCATGCTGGCTGACCATAGGGGTGGGAATCGTCAGGGAACTGGCAATAGATTATTATATTGACATCTGAGTTGCGACATAATTAATATTTATAATATTGTGCTACATTTAGTTTAGTGTATATAATGCAATTCAAAACTGTTTCATATTGCAATTTTAATCACTTGTTTCTCAGTCAACTTTACTGGACTTCGGTGCTTGCAACCAGTGCTAAAGTTCCTGCTTTATATCATCGTGGAGCTATACCAGGGGTCGGCAACCTTTTTTCACTGAGGAGCCAATTGTTTTATTTTTGGTTGATGCATTTTTTCGAAAGACCCATAGCACAAACTAATAATTTACTATTTTAAAAAAACTAAGTTTTTCAATAAAATAAAATGTTTATCATGCCCATTGACTACTCAGAAACACAAAAAGAAAACAAATATGCGACAATTAGCCTATGTAGTAAATGTTGTAATATGGAATTGAGTACACATGTTCGTGCGGGTCTCCATAAAATGACTTTGAATTTTACAATTGTTCATGAAAAAGTTCACTTCCCTTTTGGACTGGGTGATATTTAAAAAAATATTTGAAAGATAATCGTCTTAAATCGTCAACCCCCCTACCGAGGTTCAGTGAATATTTTTGCTTTATTGGTTTTGCTTTAAAAAATGTTATTAATTTATTGAAACATTAAAAACTTAAACAAAATACATTTCTAAATTCAAATTGCACTTTAAACGAATTGAAAAAGCAATTAAAATAACGAAGTGATAAAAAATCGTATATATAACCACCTCCCCGAATCCAGACATTTACTGTCTACAACGGTGACATCATGCAAGTATCACAACAGGTGAAAAATGACTAATAGCCTACAAATTAAGAACTAAAAACAATTATAAATGTAAAGATAATAATAATAATCATAATAAATAAGCCTAATAAATTCCCATGTGTTCCCAAAAAAATTCTGCCAAATGCGTGTTCTTATCGAATGTGTTTGTATTGCGTTTTGGTAATACAGTTAATGCTGCCTAAAGAAAATAAAATATAACTCAATTTTAGGTTCAAGGTGTCATTATTTTATGATTTAATCACTACCATCTTTGTTTCTTTAATACATACACATATATATATATATATATAAAACAGAGTTGCGTTCACAATGCTTAAGAGCGAACTGCTCCATGGAAATAAAGCGAAACTCACAGCACCTTCTGAGATGATTGGAGATCATTTGCAGCATTCTCATAGACGACATTATTCTTACAAAAAGTTTTCAGATGAATGAAATGAGTGATAACTCTTTTGTGTTCCATGAGACAGGGTCCCGCTGCACTTTTCTTTTGTCTTTTTTTATATAATAAAGTGTCTTAAAGCGCATGTCTTTGTGACTAACAGCATTTCTTGTCATGTGTCACTCTGAGACGTCTTACAGGTCACCCGCCTGTTGCGGGTATGAGCTAAATTACTCGCGCATGAAATACCTGCATTTAGACAAGGAGATCACAAACTGGATTGAGCCTCGTTGCATTTGGCGGGTGGCAGGTGCTATTTCACACCCTGGGTGCACATAAGAAATAACGAACGTTCGTAAAATCGCTCGTAGAAAATGCTCTTAACAGCTAAGATCAATATTTATTGGCAAACGAGGCCCAGAACTCTATGCATGTGCATATCTTGGAGAAGCGCTTTAATTGCACTCGTGAACAGCGGAGCTTACTGCGCACATATATCAAATCAGACGCGCATCGGCGGCTTTTCTTTCGTCTTTTCTTCAAAATATAATCACACATGTTTCGTCATACGCGCGTCTTTGTGTCTAATTTTTTGTCATACTGTATATCACTCTGAGAAATCTACAGGTTGCCCTCCACAGTGGCTGGTACATCAGAAAATTACCCGCCACTGTGCATGAAAAATCCACATTTGGCTGGTGTTAATTTCAAACCTTGTTCACCAGGAGTAGGGTGTACGACAAATTCGGGAGAAAGGATATCAAAACTGTGTCATTGACTTCAAGCTTTGCAAACACACCCACACTTTCTGCAGGAAAATAATATCTAGAAAGTTTTATACGATCAGGTGTTGGTGAATGGTGAGACACCCGGCGAGCCACTTGATTTTTAACAAAGAGCCACTTGTGGCTCACGAGCCATAGGTTCCCAACTCCTGAGCTATACAGTGAAGAGCATATACATGTTACTGTCAAAAGGTTAAAAACTGAAGTGAGGGAATAGCGTAACTTGATATTCCAACGTATTAAGAGAGGTGTTTTTTTTTTAGGTATAGTTGAGTGCCAATCAACCATAAATTATAAATCATCTCTGCTTTCACACCGCCGACAACAAAATAATGCAGCTGTAGGAAGGGGAGGGATTTGTCACAGCATAGAATGTCAAATCAGAACTCTTCAGGAGGGTGAGCACATATAGTGCTCATTCTGCAAATGCTAAAAAGAAACCCAGCACACTAGAAAGATGCTGTTGCTGTCCTTTATACTGTCCCAATAAACACGAGGGGAGAAAGAGAGATGCAAGTAGCAGAGAAGAAAATAGTAATCCAAATGTGAATGAATAGCCAGTTCTTGCTTCTCCAAAGGCGAGCTGTTGGCATGACTGGAAGCTTGTTGTTAGACACCAATAAAGAGATTGCTCACAGGTGGAAGGGTTTTGTGTATTATAGAGCGATTTGCATTACACTGTTTTACTGGCATCTCCGTTGGACCTGAAGTGTGATTAAATGTTTCTAAAGAATGATCATTGACTCCAATTACACATAAATCAGGACCGTTATCGAGCTGAATCATGGGATGATAATTACCTTTTCACTGGCTATTCTTCAGAAGATTTCTGAACACAGACAAAAGAATGGAAAAAAATGCCACCACTTTTTTAAGGTGCAATATTGAGTGGTGAATTGACCAGAATCCACTACTGCAGAGGAAACCAATTATCATAATTGATTGGACTGAATTATGAACAGAATAGCCCTATGATCTTCTGTAGGCACAAATCCCATGTTTTGTTGTTGTTAGATATTTGAGAAAAGCTGTTATGTAACACAAACTGGTGACTTTGACCTGACCTACCTCAAACGTTCATAATTTTAGTATTTTAGAATGTCAACAGACATAATATGTTTCCCATATTTGATGGTATTTTGGCTGAAATGACTATTGTGCTGTGTTATAGATGTGTGAGAGGGATCCTATTGAGTTCACTTCAAAATGTTTGTCTAAACTTTCATGGGACCACAGATGATGCACGTACATCACAGCTAGCATTTAATTTTCACATGCTCTTCAGGAGCTGCTCTGACTACAGTGTGCAGCGCATGTCAATGATGGTCAGAGTTCATTTGAAGTGCTCACATAATGCACGGTTGCACTAGAAAATGAGACACAAAAACATGTCGTTTATGTCATATATTTGCTGAAAATTAGTAAAATGTTATTAGAATCAGAAAATGCTCAATAATTGCAGCTATGTCAAAATATCACGGTTTGATCAAACAAACTCTATCAGGCAATTTAATAATCGCAAAAGGTCAAATTATTAATATATCTGTGTTTTTAGTTTACTGATTTATCATAGGTTTTCTATTTTAACTATACCAAAGGTTACTTGCATTGTCTGAGGCAGAACATTTGAATAAATAAATAAGGGTCTTCCATTGAACTCATATTAGCCATATCATGTGTTTCACATTTTAAATGTATGGTATTTTTGTGTGTATTTAAATTTTTTCCTTTGCTAACTTTATATTCACTAAAATATTTTACAGGTAAATGCATTTATACCGTCATTGACACAAATGACACAAGTTTAATCCGATTTTTTGTTACTATTGTTCACTGCAAAACAACACAAAAAAAGACGCAAATGGCATTGTGATTTTTGCAAAAAGCTGCAGCAAATTCAGCCATTTTGTGCCGCAGTAATCAAGAAAAAGAGCCACAAAATCCAAGTGGGACTGCCTAAAGACTTGTAGGATCATCATAAAAGATGTTAGGTAGAATGTTAGGGAAGACCATGGTAACCATTCACTTTCATTGCACTGTTTTTCTATACAATCAAAATGAACAACGTGAGTGTGAGTAAATGATGACAGAATTTTCGTATTGGGTAAACTATCCCTTTAACTAATTTTCATTACCAAAAAAGGGGGGGGGTTCACTAAAAAAGAATTGCACCCAGTAAAAGCACCAGTTATTTGCATGCACTGTCTGTGCTGGTTTAGCACCCAATTTACTTGAAATAAAATTATACAGATCAAGCAATGGAACAAACGCGCCCACAAAATCACTGCTAAATGCAATTTGCATGCGCAACTCTGAGCGCTATATAGCGCAGGATGCAGCAGAACACCGTGATCTGACACACTCTGCCGGGACTGTATGCATCACCCCTTTACTGTGATCCAAACACCTGAGTCATCTCTTTAACATACACCGCACATCTGGATATATGCCAGGTTATAACATTCCTCTCCATCATTTGATCATTATTTGATGAATTGCAGCTCCTGTGATCAACAGAAAATGTACACAAACATATCTTTTAAATAAAATACATTTTACCATCTGCTTTCATCTGGCGGTAAAAGCGAGTTGAAAATTGCGTCAGGCAATTTTTGTGAATGAAGCACAATCTACTGTATAATGAGCCTAAATCAAATAGAAAGGAGGTGTGTTTGCTCAGAAAGGAATGACAGTAATTTAACTTAAATACTCAAGACACAATACAGTTTCAGTGCTGATTGCACTTGCATAAAGTAGATTGCAGGTGGTTAGTGAACAAGACGCAGGGTTTTGCGCTGAAAAACCACGTGCAAAAGTGGCGCAGCTGTTTAGTGAATTCACCCCTTAATATTTACAGTAGCTGTTATTTTGTACCCTATGTATGACAAAATCTATTGCCTGGTTTTATGACAGAAAAGTCTCTCTTTGTCAGCACTGGAACTACTGCCTTTCAAAAAGCATTAGAGAAATCAGAGAAAGTAATTTCTAGTTCAGTAACTGCATTCAATAGAGGAAAAACTGGACTGAACTGGCTAGACGTGTTAACGAAGGAGACATTCTGTTTTTTTAGGGAAAAAAATGAAAGGAATATTCAGTCTTCAGTATGTTTATCCCTTATCCTATTTTTCAGTGAGCGACCAGCTCTGTCACTCAATTCTTTTATGTGGCGCACTTCTTCTCAGCCCCCGTTTCATGTCTGAAGACACGCACGACCATCTCAGTGAAGGCAGCCGTCAGAAGTGTGTGGGAAGACAGAAAGCAATCTGCTCTGAAAAGGAAGATCAAGCTCAAGATTTCATGTGTGACATATTGAAACACTCTGTCTGCTGTAGGGCCGGCGTGTATGGCGGCAGATGTAGCGATGTGGAGCGGCAGACAGTGGCAGCAGCGGCGTAGAGTTCAATGTGATGAAGCAGATTAATTTAATCTTAAAGATGAGCGGGAAATGTCAGCCTTTTATGAAGCACTGACTTTTCTCCAACTGAAATCCCATCAGCGCAATTAGTTACCTGTTATGAACATAATTCACTCTCAGAGAAAAGAGACTGTCCATCTATCCAGCCAATAAATCCATTTGGCTTTGACTACAAATAATAAAGTCACTAAGAGTTTATTCAGTGGGAGGCGTTAAGATTTTGATGGCCTCTCAGCGTTTTACTGAGAAGTCCATTAATGTTGTTCACAGCATTATCATTTTCTTTTAATGCTGCACTAAGTAAGATTTATTTGGTTACAATAAAAAAAAATCCATTAATGAGTGAATACAAAAAAGAATGCATGTTCAAAACCATGTCCTTGTCTTAGCCTGATTCACTATGAAATGCTGGGTTGGATTTGGCATGAAATCGCAGGCTTACATCATATATCCTTGCGTGTTTACGTCATGTCCGTAAGCTTAGAAAATAAGGACCGGCTACTGTGTCACATTGCACGAGTGTCGGCTGGAAAAGCTATGGCTGTACAGTCAGACTCAGTGGAGGACAGCAGCGACAGGACATCAGTCTCCAGATGGATATGCTTGGATATGTTTTCTGGTAGGGTTGTTGAAGTTAATATTGGTTGTCATGCTTTAATGAATCGAACATTACTCTGGGGATTTTGTGTTTACTGATTGAAATGTGTTTAATAGTCTATATTTTCCGTTGAAGTTACTGTACCATGTTTACTAATATTCATGACTTCTGAGTAATTTTGCTGCAGTTTCGAGTTTCCCTCCAAAGTGTTTGTTCCTAGTGTTTGTGTGCCGCTGTTTCTGATTTATTTTACCCCAGCTGCAGAAATGTATGTGAAGAAGTTGTTTCACTTTCCATTGCCTTTTTAGCAGATAGCATGTTTAAACAGAATGGACCATTTAAAATTGCATCTAAAAGCCACTAAAGCTACAAGGTAGTTGCCCATGAATTTGAGGTTACCAATTTGTTGCGTTTTTTTAAAGGAGAGACATGTAGAAATTGTGTTTGTGGTAATCAACATTATGCCACAAATGCTGTCAGTTGAGCTCAACTTATACTGAACCCGGAATATTCCTTCAAGAAACACATTTGATCATGGTCATGTGAACCTGAAACTAGCCAAATTTTACTGGGCTTTCTTCAGTCAAATTTGTCAACCGGATGTTCAGGTTGATTTTGAAAATATGCAGTTTTGTACATCCCTACTAGTAGCCTCTTCAAATTGAGGGGGAAAAAAACACTTGCATGTTTAATTATAAATAATGGGATATTTTCAGAAATCAATGGTCCAACGGTAACTGATCCTGCATTAACTATTAAGTATTGCAATTAATTCTGAGAGCCATTTGTCATACAAATGCAAGTCAATAATGCATATGGTTCGACTCATAAATAACTAATTTATGCAACTGCAAAGCACTCTTTAAGATAAATATAATTAAAGGTCAATAACTATTAAATAAACACTGTGAACTTTTAACATTTTAACTGGCGGATATATAGACCAGTTTGCCAAATAGGATGTGAAGCCTATGAAAACTTTTAAATGTTGCTATTCAGTTCCAGACGCACAGTTTTTCTCTCCAGACAGTTTTTCTATCTCCTTTAGAAATACCTGTTAAACTCTGTGTTGGTAGGCTTTTAAATCTTAACATGCTTACCAAAGCGTATGTTAGCTTGAGGCTGACTTCAAGGCAATCAATTTTATAATTGAATTAAAGTAAATGCTACAGTGGGTTTTGACACACAGGGTCGTTGTGTCTGTCCATCTGTCACACTGCGGAAGATCTGCTGGAGCAGGAAAAGAAGCTGTATCTCGTGGAGTCCAAAGCTGCTAGATAAATCAAGACTCATGGCTCGAGCACCTCCACACTGCTGCTCGATGGCTACAGGCCAGTCATTGCTGTCTTGAGCTCTGAGCCTTGAGCTTTTAATCAGTGCTTTCCCTCTTCATATCAAATGCTCTGTTCTCTTAGCGTAGTGCTTACTTGCCTGTAGTGTCTGTTACTTGCTAATGCACCCGTGGCCGCTCCCAATTGTCAACTAATTCTGATTTTCTTTACCGAAATCTGGCAAAGATTGGATCTTGTTGCATGCATGTAAACAGCAAAAACACACAAACAGATCAGATCATTTTTGCATCCTATTTGGGCCACTTTCATGTGAACTGCAAAATATAAATTTCTTAATCACTATTTTTGTCTTATTTTGCAGAAAAAATACTACATCGAAATGTTCTTAAAACAAGATAAATGTACTTAAGAAGCATATTGATCTTAAGAGAATATATTTGGAATTTTCATTTTTTCCCTTACCTTATTGGTTAATAGATTTTTCTTGTTTTAAGCATATTCCTAAGAAAATTTATTGAGGTTTTTGCTTAAAAAAAAAAAAAAAAAGAAAAAAAAAAGCTTTTTTGACAATAAACATAATTCAAGATATTCTTTGAAAACAAAACTTATTATCTTACAGAATGTTGCTTTTCAAGTAAATTTATTGTAAGGATGTTTAGATATTTTTATTGATAAATTAGACAAAAATACTCATTAAAAAATATATATATATATATATATATATATATATATATATATATATTAGTGCTTTCGAAGTTAACGTGCATTAACGCAAAATTTGTTTAACGTAAAAATCATTTTTAACACCATTAACACGTAATATGACCCTTTTAATAAACCGTAGTTCATGAGAACCGAGTCAATTCACACAAACACCACTAATGTCACATGCATTGACCATCGGGAAAACAGATGGTGGGAGACGTTATGCTGATACCTGTGCCAAGGATTTTATCAATGTAGCACAGCAGTAGAGCATGCCCGCAAAGCACAGATAGAGCTCCTAACATTGTAACATGATTGCAGTGGCAAGGCAGCTGCCATTTGAACACCTGCCTTGCACTGCGAGGTATGGTACGAAAGTTGCAAGGCACGGTGCGAGCGCGAAGTGAAAGTGTTAGCGCAAGGTGATCATCTGTGTTCCACGACTGCTACCAGGTCCTTGAATAACATATAACGTGCCAGTAAAGGCAGCTGGTGGAGTTTCTGGTGCCCCCCTAGGGAGTTGGTGCCCAACGCAGACTGCATAATATGTGGATAGGGAACGGCAGTACTGATTACCGGCTAACGGAAGCCCTGCTGCTGTCTCAAAGGTTCTGTCACAGTGTCTCTGTTTGATAGTGCACTAGCCAATGCAGAAGTTGGAGACATTGCTGGAACATGTTACAATTGTGACCGGGGTCTAAAAGGAGTTTTTGATGTATTTTGCACATGTATAGTTGTCAATTGTAAATTACAGTGCAGACTTTTTTGCATGAGTGGTGCAAATAGTCACATGACCAGAGCTATTTAATTTCACTGTGCTCCTGGAAAGATTATATCTGCTAAAACGCCATAAAAAGAAGCGAATAAATCCTGTCATACTACACTTACAACTACCATATTTTGTACATCATTTGAATTGAGTTGTGTTCATTTTCTGTTGTTCTACTCTGTTGGTGGGGAAGGTTTTGTGTGGATGACTGAAAAATACATCTGGATGAAGCATATTTGGCCACTCATGTTTATAAAGAGATTGCGATTAATCACGATTAACTAAAAAGAAATTATGCGATTAATTGTGAATAAATATTTTAATTGTTTGACAGCCTATATATATATATATATATATATATATATATATATATATATATATATATATATATATATATATATATAGGGGTGTAACGGTTCAAATTTCTCATGGTTCAGTTTATATCACGGTAAAATATATATATTACTTCGAAATCCAAAGTAAAAATACTATATTTGGTAACAAACACTTCAACAGGTTTGCCCTTAATAACAATCATGGTTTTACAACAGTAACCGTATTTTAATCATGGTGTGCAGTTTCGGCTCACCTGCGGCCCTGTGTGCGGCGCGTGCTATCTTTCTCCAGGTGATATCGGCGTACATGATTAATCACATATTGATGTATTACCAGTATACAGCACTCATGTTGAGAAATGTCTGCAAACAGTGCCTGTTTTGTAAACTTTTTTGACCATCACTGTTGTAATTGACTGCAAAAAGAAAATGTTCCCAGACAGGGGACTTGAATAACGCAGAGGGCTTCTCTATCAGCGGCTTGTTTTCTCCGCTTGGCGCTTGCCATATTCAACTACACACAATGCTTGCGGAACAGCGATGTCATCAAGTTAACCCACGTGAAACAGACAAAGCTATCCATTTACAGATACATTTTACAGAGAACCGTTACAACCCTAATATATATATATATATATATATATATATATATATATATATATATATATATATATATATATATATTGTAATGCCTCTGTGGCCACATTCATGTCAAATGCAAAACTTGTAAAACTTGTCTCTTTTGTAAGTTTTGCAACACACTCAAAGCTACTTTTGTGCACACATATTGTAACATTATGTGAATGACATGAATGAGAATAATTTCTTTTAATTACTGTGCAGAATTGCTAAAATATGGTATAAGCAAGCATTTCCAGAAGAGAATAATGGGACAGTAACAAGCATGTATGTTTATTCTTAATGATGTCAAACTGTTTATATTGAATAGATTTACACTCTGTGGAGCATGTTCACTCTATGCAGGAGTCATCATGTCTTCCTGTGCAGAATTAATTGCATTCCTGTGATGTTTTGTCAACCCCTTAATATATTTTTAAGAGCAAGGACATTAAATAATTTGGTGACGTTCAGGTCTTGTAAAGATTACTGTAAAAAAAAAATTAATAACAAGCAACGCTAGATTGTGCTGACTGACAACCTATAGTCTTGGCTTGTCATTAATGAAAACATAGTCAGTTTTATCTTAAGTGAATATAATCATGTGGGGACAAAAAAATTGGTTATGTGTCAGATGTGGCTGCTCTGTTGCCCTGGTACTGAATGTGATGAAGAAAACACATTGAACACACGTACTGTACATTGTACTAGTACAAACATTTTACTACTTTTAATTTGAATGTTAAGCATTTAGACTTAATGAGCTCATAAGTTAGCGACTTTAATCTACTTTATTAGCTGTTAGGTGACTATTGCACTGGGGTTCGTTTAAGTTAAGCGTGCACTACAAACAAAGCAATATGTTACTTGCATGATGCAATTAGAGCTTGTGTGTTGCTTTCACTTAGAGCGGCATAATCCTACATAGTTGTTCAAGGTTGGTGCTTTCTTTCTTTTTATTGTGTGCCACTAACAGGGAATAAACATCTGTTATTGTCATTGCCTGAATGCAGTTCAAATTATTTGCTCCACATTCTGAATTTATGTACAGTTGGGTTAACAGCCCACTAATGAAATGCTACTATTCTGCCTTTTTCTAAATTAATAGTGTTTTTTTTTTAACTTTTTTTTTTCGTTTCATCACAAAATACATGTTGCCTGCAAACAGTTTGAGTAAAAGGCTGAACCAAAAACAAAACAAAGCAAAACATGGTTTCGGTATTTCTTAGTATTTGGTATGTCCCCCTTTTGCTTTAAAGGGATAGTTTACCCAAAAATGAAAAATTATTTTATCATTTATGCCTACTCACCCTCATGCCGTCCCAGATGTGTATGACTTTCTTTCTTCTGCTGAACACAAACAAAGAATATTTCAGCTTTGCAGGTCCATTCAATGCAAGTGAATGGTGGTTAGCTCCAAAAAGCACATAAAGGCCACATAAAATGTATCCATAAGACTCCAGTGACTCCAGTGGATATATCTATACCTTCAGAAGCGATATGATATGTGTGGGTGAGAAACTTATGAATATTTAAGTCCTTTTTTACTATAAGTCCACCTTCCTGCCCAGTTGGTGGCGATATGCACAAAGAATGTGAATTGCCAAACACAAAAGAAGAATGTGAAAGTGGAGATTTGTAGTAAAAATGACATAAATATTGATCTGTTTCTCACCCACACCTAACATATCACTTCAAAAGACATGGATTAAACCACTGGAGTCATATGGATTACTTTTATGCTGCATTGAAAGTGCCAACAGAGCTAAAATATTCTTCTAAAAATCTTTGTTTGTGTTCTACAGAAGAAAGAAAGTCATACACATCTGGGATGGCATGAGGGTGAATAAATCATGAGAGAATTTTCATTTTTGGGTGAGCTTGTCCCTTTAATGATAGCATACGCACATGCTGGTGTGGACGCTCTTAAGTTTGTGATACACCTGATGATCCATGTTATTCCAACATTTAAGAATTTTGTTTGCTTCAATGGAAGCAGTCAATCTGACCGTTCATACAAAGATGTTAACATGGTCATTGTCACACATTTGTTTATTTCATAAGTGACCTAGAAATAGTGCAGAATTGAACATATTTCCTTTTTACTGTTTCTTTGTTTAAAATGTTTCAAAATCCTAAAATGTTCTGTTTATTTGCAATTACATTTTGAATCCCAGATATTTCATGTTGACTCAATCTTTGAAGCCCACTGTTATTCAACAAAGGAGAAAAAAAAAAAAAAGAAAAAGAAAAAAAAAAACACATTTCCACCTACTGTTGACTTACTGCTTCTAACAACTTTGTTTAAAATTAAGTACCACCACAAAGTTTTTTGACTGCATATTGGCAAGCCAAGACAAGCTTGGCAGAATACACCCATTATCAGCTTCCTATGCTACTTTTAACTGAACTACCGCAGTCTAGTTTGCATCTCAGCGGTAATGTGTTCAGGGAATTCTTTCTGCAGTTTTTCTAAATGTGTCATTTGGCCGATAAGCTCTCACTTCTGTAGATCGCTTTGAATCTCAAAGGGGAAAACAGTTCATGCTCCAAACCTTTAATTACATGTTTGGTGAGGGTAATGTGCAAAGATTACAACAATTAAGGTAAACACTGTTTTTCATGTTGGTGCAGGCTAAATTGCTTTTTTGGGATGGATTTAATTATCGCTCACATTGCCCAAGTCTCACAAAAGATGGTGTTGTCCAATAAAGCACTTGGCAAGCCAAAGCATTGTTTTGTCTGTTTTTCAATTTAGATGAGTATCTTTTCTGAACTCAATGGAACACTTACCTCGTTTTTTTTGTGCTTTAGGACATTTAAAGATTGTAAATAATAATACATTTTTGAAGAGGCTGAAGGCAGGTTTCTCTCTGGTGAGTGAAAATGGGTCATGTTTGCTGAGCACTTGCCTTTATGGGGGATTAAATAAAATAAGGGTGAAGAAAGGTATTGCAATTTTTGGTGAGCACTCTTTTGGTCACTTTTGAAATATGGGACAGAAGATACAGAAGTTAAAAAATACAGACTTGAGTCATCTAATAAGCTTGAAGCACATAAACACCTTTTCTTTTTTTACTCTATGTTTTGTCAAGAACTACTTATTTGATCTACTTTGGTTCTTTTAATTTATGACAAAAAAAGTGAGAGACAATGTCAGTTGCTAAAAACCATGCATTATCATACTGAAATAATATGGATCATTAGATTTTGCACAAACTTGTGAAGCCAGCTCAAGTGTATGCTGTCATTAAAGGATTATTTCGCCCAAAAAAGATAATTCTTTCATCATTTACCTTAATGCCATCTCAAACAGGTATGACTTTCTTTCTTCTGCGGACACAAACGAAAATATTTTGATGGAGATTATAAGGTGATATTGCCCATACAATGCAAGACAAGGTAGTTCAACATATTTAACGCAAGTCAATGGGGTCCATGTACATGCACTGTACAGCATTTTGCAAATGCTTCAAACAGTAGGAAGTGTAATCAAGCTTCAAATCATGATGCGTCAAGGAAACTGCTGATTTCAAAATATGGAAGTGTAAGAGGTAGTTCTAACAGGAAGACTCTGAATCCTTACTCTTTCATTCAATCAGGCATCTCATCCAATCACAATACAGCCTCCGCTTCATAATCCTACACACCTGTCTCTATTGTTCATATACTTCTGTTGTTTTCACCTCCCTCCACCCCATCTTCACCAGTTTAGGTCCCATCCTGGGTGGGGGAAAGTTCCTCTCCCCTGCCGTCATCGCCTCTGGCAGGATTTGATGGTTCAAGCAAGTATCTGAGCGCTGAACCGTAGGATGGGGCTTATGCCAAATATTATAACTTTGTCTACATTTGTAATAATTCCAGTCATCTAGAGTCTTTTCTGATAGAATTATAGTGAAAAAGGAGTTACAATTTGGTCTGTTTTTCAGACCCAAAACCGATCATATCATTTGAGAAGATATGGATTACCTTTATGTTTCCTTTTTGGAGCTTGAAAGCATTGTACCCCATAGACTTGCATTGTGTATGGATATAAACACATCATATCTGCATCAAAAATCTTTGGTTTTGTTCCACAGAAGAAAGGAAGTCATACGAGTTTGAGACGGCATAAGTTTATTGTCAAATTCCTTTTTGAGTGAACTGTTACTTTAAAGCACAGGGTTACATACCAAGTACTAAGGAATTCTTCAGTTCAATTATTTAATTTAAGCTTCTTTATTTATTTTCTAAAATTATGGTGATAACATTTCCACTTGAGTATCTCAGACTTTTGGAGACCAAAGTATTGTATGCACTTGTTAAAATTTAAACCAAGCAAAACTGACAAAAAATCCTGAAGATACGTTTTCTATAAGTAGCTTTCCCTTACTGTGGTGGTATGATGGTAGATTGTACAGTATATGAATGTTTACCAAATTAAGTTACCATGACAATACTTTGGTACCTTGTCCAAAAACATGGTAATACCAAAGTACCTTTTTGTTATGGTAACACTCTTGATATTAAACTTCATTGTAATGTTCTTACAAAGGAAATCAAAATGTGCTGCATTTTGGATAGTGTTCTTTCACATAACTCAAAACCATAGAGAACTGAGGTAAAACCCTCAACTGCAATATTTAATGTTCATTATTCAGTGTCTTGGCATTGCTGACCAATTAGATTTACTGTGTTATGACCTTCCAAAAATCTTTCTGTGACAAATAACACAGTGGAAAACAAATGTTGATCTGTATCTCTCCAAGAAAGAGTCAGATCCCTGGGAACAAACAAGACTAAGAGGAACACCAACCATAAACAAACAGGCTTGTTGTAATTCAGCAAAAATGCACATTTACACACCGCGTTTCAACTTAAGGTGAAATTCTAAACCCTCTTTTAATCATCCTACTAATTTCCAAACACATCCAGTCATCTGCATTAAACAGCACTACTGCCCATCTGCTCTAATCCCTGCTTGCACAAACAAATGTCTTTTTCCACTGTGGGTTCAGAGTACAGATGGAAATCGTGAGAAAAAAAAAATGTATTCTGATTTTAATTTCAAATCCAACTAACGATACCATTTCCTAAATGATTCCATTAATGTTTCTTCTAATGCTTAAACTAGATCGATTAGACCAATTCAAAACAATAACTCAAGAGTTCATGGCTCATCATAAGTCATTTGTATTATCAGCTTTTTATTATTTTGCTACACCCGGTCTTTCTCATTCATTTTCGTTCAGTTAAGGTATTACAATTTTATTTATTTTTTTAAATGAAACCAGTTCAGAACAGGAAGTATTTTTTGATTCTCAACCCTAGTTCGGAGCATTTATCTTGCCTCTTCTTCATGGTGATAAATAGAGTTGAGGACATCTTACTCCTTTGTTATTGAACAGATGTATCTGATCGATGTAAATCTACTAATGAGACTCTGAAGGCCTCTCTCCTTCCTGTTCTCAGTATCAGGGCTTCAGGCTGCCCACTTTAATTGAGAATTAATTACAGATGGGGAGGAGATGCTGCGGGGATCACATTAAAGCAGCTCCTCATCCACCTCTCCATCCCACTGGCGCTGAAAGGGTAATACAGCGAGCTTTCACTCCCATCAGCCAATGCTGCCTCTCTCGTCTCCTGAGAGATAATTTAATACCTGTCAGCACAGATCAATAATGGCTGATGGGTGGCATGTCTTGGCAAAGGTAGGTTTGCTCCACATGTAAGCAGAGCTGTGTTCATGAAACTCAGAAAGTCAGGATTTCTTATTCCCACTTGGAAAAGTGCAATTGAATGCTACTTGAAATCAGACTTCCAATTTGGAAACTCATGTGGAAACCCACTACTCGAATTTTGCAGTATCTCATTTTTTGGAAACGTTAGGAAACTTAAAACGAAACAAAATGAAATGGAATGAAAATGGATTAGTGTGGACGTGGCCTGAGATATCAAGTAAGAATATCCCACATGGAACGCAGCATTAGCTGAAGTTGCACATCTACTGGTTTGCCTATTTTTTGACATCACTGCACAGGTTCCTCATCAGCGCACCTCCTCCGATCAGTCAGAATGTGCTTGAGAGGAATTGTCAGCACCCCTTAAGTAAATTACATCAATTAAACAACTAGATTTAATTCTATACTTATTCACTTAATTGAAGGCACTGATAATTACTTATAATTATCATTTGTCACTCTAAAGACAGATTGTTGCGGGCTGAAGTGTTCTTGTTTCTGTCTCCCAGAGGATGCCGGAGTTGTGAAAAAACAACATGAATGTTTGATGCCTTGAGAGCAGACATGGGGGTTGGAGAGGCAGTACTTCAATAGATAATGACCCTGACAGTAATTGCTTTTCTTGAATAGTCAGTGTTTATTTCATATTGTCAGACACAATGCGAGGCATCTGATTGTTTAAGAAAATAACAACTTGATAGTAGCTTGATAGGCGTTCAAGTAAGATTCCTGTCAAGGACCTAAATACTTGGGAGGCCTGAAAGTCAGTGTATGTGAAGGCTGAATTCTGTGATGAGCTCATCAACTAAAAGAGAAAAATGGTTTTCTCATTTAGAAACTTGGAAACCAACTCGCAATCTTTCTTGCTGCAAAGACCAGCTTAGACCTGCATACACTTTTGAAAATGGTCAACTACTGTAGCATGCTCTTTCTGGTGCAGCTAGTCAATGGTAAATCTTGTTAAGGTACACTGTAATTAAAGGGATAGTCTACCCAAAAATTAAAATTCTCTCATCATTCACCCAAATGTCATCGCAGATGTGTAAGACTTTCTTTCTTCTGCAGATCACAAATGAAGATTTTTTACAAGAATATTTCAGCTCTGTATGCAATGCAAATGAATGGGTACCAACATTTTGTAGCTCCTAAAGGACATAAAGGCATCATAAAAGTAATCCATATGACTCCAGTGGATAAATCCATCTCTTCAGAAGCGATGTGATAAGTTTGGGTGAGAAACAGCTCAATATTTAAGTCCTTTTTAACTGTTAATCACTTTCATATTCTTCTTCTTTTGTTTTTGACGATTTGCATTCTTCTTGCATATCGCCACCTACTGGGCAGGGAGGAGAATTTTTAGGAAAAAAGGATTTAAATATTGATCTGTTTCTCACCCACACCTGTCATATCAGTTCTCAAGATTTATATTTAACCACTGGAGTCTTGTGGATTACTTTATGCTACCTTTATGTGCATTTTGGAGCTTCAAAATTTTGGTACCCTTTCACTTGTATTGTATGGACCTACAGAGCTCAAATATACTTCTAAAAAGAAAGTAAGTCATATACATCTGGGATGGCATGAGGGTGAGTAAATGATGAGAGAATTTTCATTTTTGGGTGAACTACCCCTTTAATGGGTTTTGGCTTTTTCAGCTTCACCCTTTACTAACTGGTAGTTAGTAACATCTAGTGGAAACCCTTCCCAGAAGAGTGGAAGCTGTTATACAGTGCAACAGTCTGGTTGCAGATGTAAAAATCCTATTCATTTTGTCCTTGGGGTAATCGTTTTGTCCTGATAACCTATAAACCTTTAAAGATAGACCTACCGTAAGCTTCAAGGTTGTTAAGTGAGGGTATATGCTTCTTTTGAAGCAATCAATTTCCATTATTTCAGCTTCATTTCTAATAAAAAGTAATTTTTAATAGTGGAAGTCCTTGTGAAGAACTTTACTACCTGTGAATTCTGAAGAGAAAGATCCACCAATCAGTTAATCGCTGCAAACAAAGTGTGCCAAAAGAGTTCTGCAGCGAGTGCCCACTCCCATTACGCACTGTGAATGACACAATCGATTCAGTCTATATACACTCACTACTTATATATTATATCTGAATATTTTGCTAATAAATTAAAATATATTGTTTCTATACTTAAAATCATCAATGTAAAATCAATTGTTCAATATATTTTCACCATTTTTTTATTTAATTGCATCATTTGCAATGCATCATGGAATTGCAGTTCATTCCCTCACTGAAGATTGTCTTGTACCTGCGTCTTTTTGTCCGATTTTAATATACTCTTTTTCTTCAAATCAAATCTTGTAATTTTGTCTTTCACCTCGGAACTGGTTAGTTTGGTTTATGGCTTAGAATTCTTTTATGAAGAATTTTATGAGATCCCGGTAAGAGAAATAAATGGGAAAAATACTTCCGGAACAAAAAGTGGATAGCACTGTTGTGTCTATAGAAGCAAAAGGAAGAACAGCTCTCTCTCTTAATGTCCATAGTTTTAAAATTAAATGTTTAATTAGCACAAATGGGTGTGTTGTTTGTGTCAACATATTTTTGGCCAAACTGTATAGTGTACCTGTGGAGACACCAGCACACCAGCTTCCTTTGCTGGAGCCCAGCATCCAATACACAAAATGCACTGGCTTTTTCAGAAGGGCTAGACTGACAGACATTTTAATTTTGTCCAACCACAGCATCAGGCTGTTTAATTGGCCTTATGTTTAGAGACCATTCTGTTGGCTATCCACTGCCAGTGTCAGCTATTAATGCCCCTTGAATGCTGCATGCATATTTTGGCTGGTAATGCGCTCCACATCAAATGCTGGACCACTGCCCTGTTGACCATGCTAATATGGAACAAAGCTGCATGATTTGGCCGGGCCCTGCACAAAGGTCACAGTTTCCCTTACGTCAGTCCATTCTCCAGCAACATCGACCGAAAACCTGCTGCCATCAGATCCCTGGGCAGAGCTCATAATCCAGACCCTATGATCAGCTTAATCCCCATTCTTAACCAGTCAATAGAAGTTTTGTCCATGCTGTTTTTTTTTGTGTTTTTTTTACCCTAGCTGATATTGACAGATGGGTTTGATAACATTAGATAGTCTGAGGTCTGGCATATTTCTTTGCAATCAAAGTGTGCTGTTTTCTGGGCTTTGAGCCCATAGCTATATTGCAAAGTGAAATCCTTATCTCTCTTTTAAAAAGTCACACACAGCCTCGTGTTTATTCCCAAAGGCTTGCATAGGATCTGGTCACTGTTGAGGCTTCAAATATCTGAATGCAGCAAATTCTGGTCTTATTGCAGCACACAGCTTGGTTCACTGAGGCATGACGTTCTTAATAGTGTTGGTGGCAGAGGAAGCAGGCAAATGTCCATGTCTCTTCCTCTTATGTTCCTCATTAGGATATGAGCTTTCCACTCATCCGTAGAGCAAGGATGAAACATTTTAGAGCAGAGCATAACTAGAAAAATACTTTTTGAATGGGCACTATAATCAGCCACGAGTATAGGACCTTGCATTTTTATTAGATTTCAAGGATTATGGAACAGTTCACATGCAGTTATCATATGTGGGGTATCTACAAAAGGAGAGCAGTTTTATGTATGCATTGAACGTTTTCAATGGTGATGGACCAGGAAATGAAAGGGAATTTTATAATTGCTATTCCCAAGCATGGAAATATCATGGCAATTAATACAAATTCTAAAAGTCATGGAAAAATCATAGGAATTTCTATAGTGAATATATATACACTATATTGCCAAAAGTATTCGCTCATCTGCCTTTAGACGCATATGAACTTAAGTGACATCCCATTCTTAATCCATATGGTTTAATATGACGTCGGCCCACCCTTTGCAGCTATAACAGCTTCAACTCTTCTGGGAAGGCTTTCCACAAGGTTTAGGAGTGTGTTTATGGGAATTTTTGACCATTCTTCCAGAAGCACATTTGTGAGGTCAGACACTGATGTTGGACGAGAAGGCCTGGCTCTCAGTCTTCGCTCTAATTCATCCCAAAGGTGCTCTATCGGGTTGAGGTCAGGACTCTGTGCAGGCCAGTCAAGTTCTTCCACACCAAACTCGCTCATCCATGTCTTTATGGACCTTGCTTTGTGCACTGGTGTGCAGTCATGTTGGAACAGGAAGGGGCCATCCCCAAACTGTTCCCACAAAGTTGGGAGCATGGAATTGTCCAAAATCTCTTGGTATGCTGAAGCATTCAGAGTTCCTTTCACTGGAACTAAGGGGCCAAGCCCAGCTCCTGAAAAACAACCCCACACCATAATCCCCCCTCCACCAAACTTCACAGTTGGCACAATGCAGTCAGACAAGTACCGGTCTCCTGGCAACCGCCAAACCCAGACTCGTCCATCAGATTGTCAGATGGAGAAGCGTGATTCGTCACTCCAGAGAACACGTCTCCACTGCTCTAGAGTCCAGTGGTGGCGTGCTTTACACCACTGCATCCGACGCTTTGCATTGCACTTGGTGATGTATGGCTTGGATGCAGCTGCTCGGCCATGGAAACCCATTCCATGAAGCTCTCTACGCACTGTTCTTGAGCTAATCTGAAGGCCACATGAACTTTGGAGGTCTGTAGCGATTGACTCTGCAGAAAGTTGGCGACCTCTGCGCACTATGCGCCTCAGCATCCGCTGACCCTGCTCTGTCATTTTACGTGGCCTACCACTTCGTGGCTGAGTTGCTGTCATTCCCAATCGCTTCCACTTTGTTATAATACCACTGACAGTTGACTGTGGAATATTTAGTAGCGAGGAAATTTCACGACTGGACTTGTTGCACAGGTGGCATCCTATCACAGTACCACGCTGGAATTCACTGAGCTCCTGAGAGCGGCCCGTTCTTTCACAAATGTTTGTAGAAGCAGTCTGCATGCCTAGGTGCTTCATTTTATACACCTGTGGGCATGGAAGTGATTGGAACACCTGAATTCAATTATTTGTATGGGTGAGCGAATACTTTTGGCAATATAGTGTATATACACTCACTGAGCACTTTATTAAGAACACTGTGGTCCTAGTAAAAAGCCTGATGTGGTCTTCTGCTGTTGTAGCCCATCCGCCTAAAAGTTCGACGTGTTGTGCATTCTGAGATGCTGCTGTGCTCACTACAGTTGTACAGAGTGGTTATCTTAGTTACCGTAGCCTTTCTTTAAGCTCCAACCAGTCTACACCAGACCTCTCTCATCAACAAGGTGTTTCCGTCCGCAGAACTGCCACTCACTGGATGTTTTTTGTTTTTGGCACCATTCTGAGTAAATTCTAGAGACTGTTGTGTGTGAAAATCCCAGGAGATCAGCAGTTACAGAAATACTCAAACCAGCCCATCTGGCACCAACAATCATGCCACGGTCCAAATCACTGAGATCACATTTTTGTTTCCCCATTCTGATGGTTGATGTGAACATTAACTGAAGCTCCTGACCCATATCTGCCTGATTTTATATATATATATATATATATATATATATATATATATATATATATATATATATATATATATATATTATTATTATTATTATTATTATTTTATTTTATTTTTTTGTTCTAGTTATGCTCAGAAATTCCATATAAGTGTGATTTTTAAACATAAGAAGGGACTTTCAAATTATGATTCCCAGGCCTGGAAAAGTCATGGAAATTAATTAACATTTTAAAAAGACATGAAAATATCTTTACAGACCATCTGTTTTTCTTGTCACTTTGTGCTCTTAAATATCTAATTGGCTAAAAATTGCCTTATTTTCAGAACCCTGCAATTATTATGAGTACAGGGAACTAGGAGTTATGTTGCCTTTCCTTTACAGTAGAGTGCTTAAGTGGATGTTTTTGTGAGAACAGGTGAAAGTTTTTATTTAAATAGATAGCTTACATATGTAATGCTGACTTGATTTTAATTTGTACGATTGTGACGTCATGACTGAATATTGTGCCCATTCAAAAAAGTATTTTTCTAATTATGCACTGCATTAAAATCTTTCAGCGTTTCTCTATGTGAGTGATAAAAAAAATAAAAAAAGAATCTTATTCAGCAATCACAAACGACTGGAAAAGTCATGGAAATTCATTGGTCAGAACATATGAGTACACTGCATTTTCATCATTATAGGGCACTAAAAGATATGTTGCCTTAACGTGTCAGTCTATCAGTGGATGCTTTTGTAAGAACCAATTAAAGGTTTGATTTGACTGTCAATACCTGATTAATCTGTAATGCAGACTTGATTATAATTTGATGGATCACATCATAGCTAAATATTGTGTCTATCCAAAAAGTGACAACAGAGGATCTGTTTTTTATTTTTTTTAAGACATCAGTGAACCTTTTCAGGAAAGAGATTTCCAAGATCTCCACAACCAAAGCAAAATATTACAGTCCTCATTGTTCTACCTTTTTGCAGTGTTTTACGAAGCAAATCTTTCAGACGGTTAAACTAAACACATGTAAAATGAATTAATATGTAAATGAATGAATGGTTTTCTCCAAGGCCTCCTTGCCTCCAATGGCCAATTTACAGTTAATACACTACATGCATTTACCGTGACTAATGCTATTAATCAACAGTGCCACAACTCTCAGTGGTTATTAGGCAGAGCTGATTGGCTTGTGTTTCTCCTGTTTTTGTATGCACGCTCGTGTCGCTGCGATATAACACACTGCATGCCAAGCATGGGAGGCGTTCGTACAGTTTCAGCAGCACTCAAGCACTGCATTGACAAGGAAGCTTTTTTTTTTTTTTTTTTTTACTCTTCCTCCAGTTCCTTCATGAATTGGTCCATGTCTCTAGACAGGCAGACCTGTGTTGCATTGAAACCTCACCTTAATTGCAACAATTCAACAGACCCAGTACAGTATGTCTCTAACTGTGTGGGGGGAGAATTGCTATGCCATTCCCAACAGCTTTACCTTAAATGCAATTGATAGTTACATTTTTGTTGTCATGTTAAAATATTCCGACCAGACACGCATGAACTGCCAACCTCCTATAAACTTTTTTCTGTCTTGCCGTGTCAGATCCCAGCGCAGACACTTTGTCTTTTCTGTAATGAGATGCCGTCTTTTGAAAAATTCCACATCACGTTTTTTGACAACTGCAAATTGAATTTTACATGTCCATTTGTGAAAGTAATTCATCATTTGCTGTTGGCTAAACAGGCACTTTTAAATCATATTATGGCCTCAGAAATATCATTACAAGCATGAAATCTAAACCATACATTACAAGACATTGTAATGTTAAGCCCAGTGTGGAGTGAACATTAAAAGCGTATGTGTATGGCACTTGTCACAGTACACTGCCTTCTATAAAGCATATTCAGTCACAAACTGAAAAACAAACATTTTCTTTTATGTGCAGGGCTTGAGATATTTCAATAAACTGTCTCATCTTAAATACCCACTGTACTGTATAGTGGCTTTTTCAGCCTTACTTGTTTATGAAAACATACCCCACTAAATGAAACCTATTACATTCATCACAGTGCTGCTAGAAGTGTTTCCAATGGAATATATATTTAGTGTAAATGTTTTACAAAACATTTACAAAAGTTATATGGTCATGGGTGGCACAGTGGCAAACATTTCACTTTGCATGTCATAGAGAAAGCTTAGGTCAACTGAGACAGTTGTAGATACCTAGTTTGTGACACCTGTGATTTTAACTTATTAGGATTCTGTTTACTTTCTAGCTGTGTGTAATCAACAGGATGGTAAAACAAATACTGCTTTTTTCCTTCTGCAGATGTTATGCATGTTTGCATTAAAATGGCAATACAATCCATAAATGGGCTCTTTCTCTTTCAGCGGAAGAAAAGCAGTTAAGCTTGGCCACTTATACTGCAGCCCATTGTATTGCAATTTTAATGGGTTTCAATGGGACCAGCACCAGATTGTTAGAGAGATTTTGCAGGGCACTTCCACCTCAGACTAGTCCCAGGCTTCTCTGTGACCCGAGTATTTTCCTAAAACCAGGCTAGTTCACCTGAGCTTACAAAGACCAGCTTTGAATTACTACACTGGTCCAGGCTAGTACATTATGTGTTAGATAACAGTAGTCAACAAATATGGCAAAATTAGGTTGTAATCAGACAAGGTTTTTAAGTTGAATTTTAGATGGAGGTTTTAAAAAAACGTATCTCCTTAACCTAAAACTTTACTTTAAACGTAACCAATAGTGTCCGAAAAGAGAAATGAGAGTTTAACAAAACAGACATCCTTACCCTTAACCAACACCTAACCTTAACCGATAGTGTTTTAAAATGCAGAAACGAAATGAAAAGCACATTTTCTGAAGCAACCACGTCAATTTGTGTCGCTTCTATGTGTCTGCTGTGTCACATGTTACTTTGAGTTCTTATCTGGTTTTCATATAAGCTGATCATATTGGAATAAGTGTATATATGTAGGTGGGTCTGTAATACAAGCGTTAAAATGTATAATTTTTCAAAAGATGCGTTAGAGTAAAAGTCATGACATATCATAACATAGCAGGGTCTGAGTAATAGAGAGAAAATAAGTGTTTATAAAATCATAATCGGCCACTGAAGTCATGATTTGAGTGAAAATGATGAAAACACACAGTTGTTGTAGCACCTCTAGTGTTTCTCCTTGAAACTAGTTTTGCAAAAATGTATATAGAGTCATGTTTTCACTATGAGACAAGTGAAATTTATCTTTCCAGGAGTGTTGGTTATTCATGTTTTTGAGATGTTATAGAAATATTATCTGAAATTAGCGTAATTAATTCTGATTCAAAGTAATGGCCAGCATCATCCAACCACTGCCAACCATATTAAAATAAAATTATACCTTATAAATACTGAATCTATGTACTGATTACCATTGTCCCATGTCTGCCAAACATGTTGAGTGGTCCAAACAGCCTAAAACTGAACTTTTGATTAGATTTTATGAGTGAATGCACCTAGCTGCATATAGAGCTACAGGATACTCCCTTGCTCCTTGCTCCCTATTTAGTGAATGACTTAACCTCCAGTGTGCTGTGTGGCTGCACTGGTCTCAGAACAGTTCGAAATGCACCTAACTCCATATAAAGCCTCTGAAAGCAAACATTTTCAGCTTTTGATGAACCATTGATTCTCAATGTGATAATGCAAGTGAATATAGAATTTCTAAGGAAAAAATATGCTGAAGTATACATTAGTGTACATTGTGTTTAGCAGCGTGGCATTTCGCAATAAATCGCTCAAATTTTAAAAATGGCATATCGGATGAAACTAGAGACTAATCTTTTGACAAACAGGTATCAATGTAAAAACGTTATTAGGTTTCTTACCACATGAAGTTTTGTTGCCGTTTCACCCAAAGACAGACTCCGCTGTGGTTGGCGCCATGTTGTTTTGTCACATGACACCTTCCATCAAAAGTTTAACCATTTACTGACAGCACGGAGTCTTAAATAAATTTCCCAATCTGTCACTCACTTGACGTTGGGGTCGATGTAGTGACACTAGGGGTCACTCTTGGTAGCCCGAGACACCTCTGGTCTTTGATAAAAGGCCAATGAAAATTGGCGAGTGGTATTTGCATGCCACTCCCCCGGACATACGGGTATAAAAGGAGCTGGTATGCAACCACTCATTCAGATTTTCTCTTCGGAGCCGAACGGTCATGCTCATTGAGCTGAATACTACTGTTCATTCACCTCTGCTGGATCTGACGGCACATTTCAGCGGCTTCTCCCTCCTCTGCACTGGTGCACTGCAGAGAACGCCCCTGGGCGCTTCGGCAGAAAAACTAGAGAGTATATTTTCTGAAAGAGCATTTTTCCCCTCTAAAAGAGTATATATTTCTCTAAAAGAGCACACACACGGAACGTCTTTTTAAAGATGCGTCTTTTTAAAGATGCTTTTCCGATTGTGTGTTATTCCTGGTTGTGCTCGTTATCTCTCGCCTTCTAACGGTCACGATCACTGTCTTTCGTGTCTGGGCACTGCTCACGCGGAAACCGCGTTCGTGGATGGTCATGTTCTCATTGCGAGAATATGTCCATGGCAACGTTGCGGTCACGGCTCGCCTTCGTAAGAAAGCGAGCCACCCCAGAGGCTCCCGCCTCGGTCCTTTTACCCATGGGTTTGAGGCCAGCTCGGCTAGCACTGGGGGCGATTTGAGGACCCCAATGGGAACGCCTCCACCGGGTATCCCCCCGCGGACCTCCCATTCCCCAGCACGCTCGTCTGCCCCGATTGGGCTTCCGGGTGAGTCCGCCGGCTCGTCTCATGGCGAGTTCGACCTCTTATTCGGAGCCCGTGAAAGTGATGAGCTCTCGAGCGCAGCATCGGAGAGCGGGCTCGTCCAGTCGGAAGCCTCAGCTGGGCTCCTCCCTTCGGGGTCGATCGCCCAGTCACAGGCTGACGTGGAGATGACGACATGCTTTCCCGGGCAGCCGCGAGCGTCGGTTAGAGTGGATTTCACCGCTCTTCCCTGAACCCTCGCGGCTCGGTGATTGGTTCCTGGGCTCGCGGCGCCGCTCAAAGCCACACCCCGCCCCCGTTCCTTTCTTCCCGGAAGTGCATGAAGAGCTGACAAGGTCGCGGGAGGCACTTTTTACTGCCCGGTCCCGATCTTTTCAGCTTCCCCGCTCTCACTACCCTCGATGGTGGGGTGGCCAAGGGCTATTCGGCAATCCCTCGGTGGATAAAGGCGCTCGCGGTGCACCTATGCCCGCAGAGCGCCGCCACCTGGCGCAGGTGCCCAAAGCCCCCATCCAAGGCCTGTAGATTTACGTCGTCTCTGACGGCCAAGGCCTACGGTGCCGCTGGACAAGCCGCCTCCGCCCTGCACGCCATGGCTCTCCTGCAAGTCCGCCAAGGCGCTAAAGGAACTGCACGAGGGTAGTTCCGCCCCGGGATTGATGCAGGAGCTGCGCTCGGCGACCGACCTTGCTCTCCGAGCGACGGAGGTCACGGCGCGGTCTCTCGGGTAGACAATGGCCACACTAGTGGTCCAGGAGCGCCACCTTTGGCTCAACCTGGTCGAGATGGGTGAGGCCGACAAGACACGATTCCTTGCTGCCCCCATTTCCCAGGCGGGCCTATTCGGCGACACCGTCGAGGACTTTGCCCAGCAGTTCTCGATGGTAGAGCAGTAGATAGATGCTAGCTGGCATATCCTGCCCCGGCGCGGCTCAAGATCCCGCACCCCGTCTACTCATCGCCAAGGGCGTCCCCCTGCGGTGACTGCACCGGCTCTGCTGCAGCCCGGCCCCGGCGTGGAGCCCACCGCAGGAAGCACACGCCACCCATCTCGTGGCCGCCCAGAACCCGTGAAAGGCTTCAAAGCGCCCTTGAGAAGGGCGACCCAGGGACAATGAAACCTGCTGCTCTGGAGCTGGTAAGCAGATCTTCATCTTTTTGTTACCTTTTGCATTTAATTGCGCTGCATGCCCAAGTGGCTGCAGTACTCAAGAGCTCAGCAAGAGCGGTTTCCTTGTTCCCTGGGTCACGTATCCGGTGTGTACGGCTGGCATCACGACCACCGTCCACCACTCCATTTGGCAGGTTGGTGCTCCAGCGGCGGTCTCCCGCCCCTGAGCACCCAGCTGTGGCACAAATCTGCCCCCGATGTGACAGTCTCCATGGGTCACGAGGACAGGCCTCTTCCTCCCCCATCCCAGGCTGTTCCGGGGGTGGTCACAAGGAGCCAGGTAAGTGCTTCAATGTCCTTAGAATCAGCACGGCCACGACGTGATGTGGCACCTCGAGCTCCGCCCCGCTGCGAGGCCCCACCTGCCGGTACGTCTGATGATGTTGTCCCTTTGGTCCCCCTTGCGCGGAACTTGGACGCATGGCTTGCGCCTTCCAATCCGTCACGAGGGCTGGTCCGGACCGTCTGACTCGGCTGCGCGATTCATTTCGCCGGGCATCCGCCCAGGTTCAGTGGTGTCCACTTCACCTTGGTGAAAGATGAAAATGCTGCTACCTTGCGCGGAGATCGCTACCCTCCTACGGAAGGACGCGATAGAACCTGTCCCTCCAGCCGAGATGAAGAAAGGGTTTTACAGCCCCTATTTCCTACCGAAAAAAGGCAGAGTGTTGCGGCCAATCTTGGACCTGCGAGTACTGAACCGGGCTTTACACAGACTCCCGTTCAAGATGCTGACGCAAAGACGCATTCTAGCGAGCGTCCGGCATCAAGATTGGTTCGCGGGGTAGACCTGAAGGATGCGTACTTTCACGTCTCGATCCTTCCTCGACACAGACCCTTCCTGCGGTTCGCGTTCGAGGGTCAGGCTTATCAGTACAAAGTCCTCCTTTTCGGCCTATCCCTGTCTCCTCGTGTCTTTATGAAGATCGCAGAGGCTGCCCTTGCCCCGTTAAGGGAGATGGGCATTTGCATTCTCAACTATCTCGACAACTGGCTAATCTTAGCTCACTCTCGAGACGTGTTATGCGCACACAGGGACCTGGTGCTCTAACACCTCAGCCGACTAGGGCTTCATGTCAACTGGGAAAAGAGCAAGCTCCTCCCGGTTCAGAGCATCTCTTTTCTCGGTTTGGAGTTGGACTCAGTCTCCTTGACGGCGCGCCTTACGAACGAGCGTGCCCAGCCGGTGCTGGCCTGTTTGAAGGCGTTCAAACAGAAAACAGCGGTTCCACCGAAACTTTTTCAGAGGCTCCTGGGGCATATGGCATCCTCGGCGGTGGCCACCCCGCTCGGGTTGATGCATATGAGGCCGCTTCAGCACTGGCTCCAGACTCGAGTCCCGAGACGGGCATGGCGCCATGGGACACACCGCGTGGCCATTACGTCGGTCTGTCACCGTCTTTTCAGCCCTTAGACCAACCTCTCGTTTCTACGAGCAGGTGTTCCCCTAGAACTGGTCTCCAGGTGCGTCATGGTCATGACAGATGCCTCCAAAACGGGGTAGGGCGCTGTTTGCAACGGGCATGCAGCTGCCGGCCTCTTGACGGGTCCGCGACTGCATTGACACATCAACTGCCTCGAGTTACTGGCAATTCCGCTCACCCTGCGGAGGTTTCGGCCGTTGATCCAGGGCAAGCACGTGTTCAGACAGACAACATGACAACGGTAGCATATGTCAACCGCCAAGGTGGTTTGCGCTCTCGTTGTATGTCACAACTTGCCCGCCGTCTCCTCCTCTGGAGTCAGCAGCGCCTCAAGTCGCTGCAAGAAACTCATATCCCGGGCAACCTCAACACTACGGCGGACGCGCCGTCACAACAGGTTACCCTCAGGAGAGAGTGGAGACTCCACCTTCAGGTGGTCCAGCTGATTTGGAGTCAATTCGACAGGCACAGGTGCACCTGTTTGCCTCCCAAGAATCCTCCCCACTGCCCGCTCTGGTACGCCCTGACCGAGGCCTCCCTCGGCATAGACGCGCTGGCACACAGCTGGCCCCCTGGCATTCGCAAATATGCATTTCCCCCAGTGAGCCTGCTTGCACAGACCCTGTGCAAGGTCAGGGAGGACGAGGAGCAGGTTGTCCTGGTAGCACCCTACTGGCCCGCCCAGATGTGGTGCTCGGACCTCACGCTCCTCGAGACAGCTCCCCCCTGGCAAATTCCCCTAAGGAAGGACCTTCTTTCTCAGGGAAGGGGCACCATCCGGCACCCGCGCCCAGACCTCTGGAATCTCCATGTCTGGCCCCTGGACGGGATGCGGAAGACCTAAGCTGTTTCCCACCTGCGATGGTAGACACGATCACTCAGGCTAGGGCTCCCTCAACGAGGCACCTGTATGCCTTGAAGTGGCGTCTGTTCGCTAAGTGGTGTTCTTCCCGTCGGGAAGACCCCCAGAGATGCGCAGTCAGATCAGTGCTTTCCTTCCTGCAAGAGAGGTTGGAAGGGAGGCTGTCCCCTTCCACCTTGAAGGTGTACGTTGCTGCCATAGCAGCACACCACGACGCAGTCGACGGTAAGTCCTTAGGGAAGCACGACCTGATCATCAGGTTCCTAAGAGGCGCCAGGAGGCTGAATCCCTCCAGGCCATGCCTCGTTCCCTCATCGGACCTCTGTAGTTCTTCAGGGTCTACAGAGAGCCCCCTCTGAGCCTTTGCAGTCAGCCGAGCTTAAGGCACTCTCCTTGAAAACTGCCCTCCTGACTGCGCTCACTTCCATCAAGAGGGTAGGTGACCTGCAAGCGTTCTCTGTCAGCGAAACGTGCCTGGAGTTTGGTCCAGGTTACTCTCACGTGATCCTGAGACCCTGACCGGGCTATGTTCCCGAGGTTCCCACCACCCCTTTAGGGACTAGGTGGTGAACCTGCAAGTGCTGCCCCAGGAGGAGGCAGACCCAGCCCTGTCGTCGCTGTGTCCGGTGCGTGCTTTACGCATCTATTTGGATCGCACGCAGAGCTTTAGAATCTCTGAGCAGCTCTTTGTCTGCTTTTGGTGCCCAGCGGAAAGGAAGCGCTGTCTCCAAGCAGAGGATCGCCCACTGGCTCGTTGATGCCATAACTATGGCATATCTCGCCCAAAACATGCCGCCCCCAGTAGGGCTACGAGCCCATTCTACCTGTGGTGTAGCGGCTTCTTGGGCCTTGGCCAGAGGTGCCTCTCTAACAGACATTTGCAGAGCAGTGGGCTGGGCAACACCCAACACCTTTGCAAGGTTCTACAACCTCCTGGTGGAATCGGTTTCGTCCCAAGTAGTGGCACGCAACACAAGCGGATAAGCCCGGGTTAGCCGGCCAGGTGTATCGCTTGCACATAGCGCCTTCCACCTCCTTTTGAGCTGAAGACGAGCGCCGTTAATTCCCAGTAGTGTTCACTAAATTTGTTCCCTGGTTGACTTCCTCCGAGCCCTGTGGCAGTCGAGTTTTCGGAGAGACTCGCTGCCGGCCCAGTACACGTGCTAACTAAGAGTCCGGTTCTGGGGTAGGTGCTCCACATGTGGTGGTTCCCTGTAAGGCTAACCCCATGCGATCTATATCTTCCGCTAATTCGTTTCCCTGCTGGCAAACTGCATCTTCCTTGGGCAGAGCCCCTCTGCCCCAGTCTCCATGTTGTAGTAACTCCTCCCCCATTGGGCAGGATCTACCTTGAAGGCTCTCCACATGGTTGGAAAGACCATGTGATGTATTCTTCCACTTAAATATCCCCCCCTCTGTTGGGGCGAGGTGTGGTCTCCGCGGTGTCCTCCCCTTGGGAGGGACACCCCCCGACTAGACCTGGCGGCCCAGTCGGATAATCCCCCTTCTTTTTTAGGGAGTGGAAAAAGAGAAGGGGAAAAGAGGCCACGACTGGGTTAAGCCTGTCTCTATCTTTGGGTAGTCGACTTGTCCCCAAAAAGGGCCGTTCGACACTCATAACTGTGTTGGGGGAGGTTACGTGTCGACCTGGCGTGCTGGCTATGAGGCACACAGCAAGTCTGCCCACCACACACCGCCAGTTCACGTAACACAGTTCAGCCTTGTGGCGTTTTGTAATGGGACCCCTAGTGTCACTACATCGACACCAACATCGAGTGAGTGACAGATAGGGAACGTCATGGTTACTGGTGTAACCTCCGTTCCCTGATGGAGGGAACGAGACGTTGGTCCCTCCTGCCACAACGCTGAACTACCCGCTGAAATGGCCGGACCTTATATCGGCTCCTCAGCGTAAAACCTGAATGAGTGGTTGCATACCAGCTCCTTTTATACCCGTATGTCCGGGGGAGTGGCATGCAAATACCACTCGCCAATTTTCATTGGCCTTTTATCAAAGACCAGAGGTGTCTCGGGCTCCCAAGAGTGACCCCTAGTGTCACTACATCGACACCAACGTCTCATTCCCTCCATCAGGGAACGGAGGTTACACCAGTAACCATGACGGTTTACTTATTACTTTTTTTTTCTTTTTCTTTTTTATTGACTCAAAAATGTTATAAAATAGAAAATACACACTCAAGTTCAGACTTCTGTTAGTCAAGCAGGCATGGTTATGTGTGCTGAAAATCTCAGAATGGCCAAATATTTGGCAATTATTCAGACTAGCCCATATATTTTTCTATCACTATTTGTCAGTTTTGTTGGTTTGTTGCTGGTCTATATGGTGGGCCAGCATAGGCCAGTTCCAAGTTACAAGCTTTGCTGGTTAAGTTAGTAAAGAAGTCTGACAATGACATTAGTACAGCAGCAACGAGTGCTTGGGACCACCATCCATTACACGACATACGCTGGTTACAAGCTCTGCTGGTCCTCTCAGCAGGGCCACAACTGCTTCATAATTGAAGTTATCACTTTTTGTTACCTGACCACAGTCAGACAAGTTTGAGGTTTTGCAAATTTATACAAAACCTACTTAAGTGTCTGATATTAATAGAGACTAATGGGCTGGGTAGAAAGGAACTAAAGTAGCCAAAGAGGCTCTTTAGAGAAATGGCCTTTTGGCTTTCTGTACATTAAGGAACGTTTTTGAGGGGTAGTTGAGTCAAGGTGGTATAATTATTGCAGAGGATCGGTAATTGCTCAAAGTAAACCGGGCGTTTGTACTGACGAGCTTGACTCTGTGGCTTTGGAGAGATCTGTTCTTTGAGCAAGAGAGCAGCTCTTATTCTCTCATCTTAAGTGGATTATTCCATTCTTTGAAACAAGGGGGATACAGTTAAGAACTACGGACATATTTTAAGTGATTTCAAGATGGAATCTGACAATAACAATGAACCTTGTCAGAGTGACTGTGCTTGGAGTCACTGAGTTATCTCTGGCCATTGAACTTCAGTGTGTTTGTTTACTGTACACAGTATCTTTTTTTTTATTGTATTTTTTTACAGTATGCCGCTTTGAGAACTTACTTCTAAACAGAAGTTTTTCCATAGTTCCAAAGTATCAGTATTGTGAGAAATGTTTATGCTTTGTAAACAAAAAATTTCTACATGCCGTGAAGAAGTTTTCTGAAAGAGCTACGTCTCTTTTAATTCAATGATCACAGTTGAATAACATTCATGCTCATCAGTGCACTTCAGTGTTGAAGTGTTGGAAATGCATTTCACAAGTTCATTAACATTCATGAAAATGAAGTCTCTTCTCTCAAAGAGCAGACATTTGTATTATCTATCAATACTCATGATACCAAGAACCTAATTAACTACCATGGTCTATGTAACTCCATTTCTGCAAAGTCAGGTTGTGCAAATAAATGATTTTCCAATTTAATTTAACTGGGAAAAAGGGAATACTCCCAGACTGATGCAGTTGTATTTTCTTAATGTGCCCTATTTTGTGTCGCACACATTTCAGAGTCCACATTGCGTTTATTTTTTATGATTCTGTTCCAAAGTCTTATCAAGTCTCACAGATGGAAAAGCAGTATAGGTTAAATTATTATCGAGCAAATACTTTTAATCAGGCCTTGGAAGTCATCCATAATGAATTGCATGGAAAGTCTTTGAAATGTCAGATAACACTTGAAGCCCCAGAGCAGACGTGCGCGCACCATCCGGACCCACACAGTTTGCTGGGTTACTTAAGGAGCAGGCTGGGACCTGCCAGCAAACTGGTTGCCTGGCAACTTCATTAATTCCCTCATTGAGAACAATGTGCACTGGGTGACTCCAAGGAAATGAGGTTTAAAAACATATATTGTGTTACAACAGACCACTGGTTTCCTTATTCGTAGTAAATATATATATACTATATACTGTGTGTATAGCTTTACAATATCACTAAACTTTAAAATATAGAGTAAACTATAAATGTATTTTCTTGTTTTTCTGTCTTAATTAACCTATATTTAATTATTTTAATGTATTTGAGGGCATGAATTATTCATTATTAGTCGGGTTGTCAGACAATACCAATACCAAAAACAATTGATCAAAGTAACAAACTAAGCAAAAAGTGCTTAAAGTTTTTTTTTTTTTTTCTAACAGTATTATTATGTATTCAAGTAAACATTCTGAAATGGAAAAAATACAACAATAATCAAATGCAAAACAAAATTACTTATTGTATTATATTTACAAAAATTACAAAAACGTCAAACTTAAAACATTCACACCTGCATTTATTAAGCTATCATCACCTACCACAGTCCACAGTTATGACTTGCTGACCAACTGAATTAAAAAATCACTAAACAGATTATAGTAATTGTTGTAATACTGTATGTGCACGCCAGTATTTACGCCATGGTGACGTAGGTATCAAGACTGGTATCAAGTATTGTAATTATTTATAAAGCACATTTTAAAACAATGCAATTTGAGACAAAGTGTTGTACATTAGGAACAAGTATCACAAATATACTGTATAAGTTAATAAGCTAACTAATTAGAACAAATAAATAGAAAACACAGGGTAAAACAATGAATAGGGGAAAAAATATTAAAATATATAAGATAAAAATAAGAAATACAAGAACTCAATAACAGGCATTAAACGGAATCAAAAGCTGAAAAACTTTAAAGAGCACCTATTATGGTTTTTAAACATGCCTAATTTTGTTTTAAAGGCCTCATACAATAGATTTACATGCAACCAAGGACAAAAAACTTTATAATTTAAATTGCAGCATTAGCTTTTTTTTCTTTTCCCAGTGTCAAAAACGACTCGTTCAATGATCCATTCTAAAGGATTCATTCTAAACTCCTCCTTTCAGAGAGCCGACTCTGCTCTGATTGGTCAGATGTCCCAGTCTGTTGTGATTGGTCTACCGCTTAGTGTATTGTTTAAGGGCTGGTCAAAGCTGTTCGCGAGCAGCCAATGAAGACCAGAGGCGGGTTTTTTGTTACCAAATTATGTAGGTTAGTACAGGAAGTAAGTCTGGAATTACTAACGACTCGTTTCAGGTGTTCAGAATCGGTTCTTTCTTTTGGGTGTCAATAACTCCATTTGTCGTGCTCTTTGATTTTTGAAACTTTGCACACTTTTTTACATTCACAAACAGCTATATAACACACTACATGAAAGGTAATATTTGAAAAAGCATAATAGGTGCTCTTTAATAGCTGTTTAAAGGTGCAGTATGTAACAATTTTCATTTAATGAATGTGTGAACGGCTTGTAACGCAACTTTAAAAATGAGCCCTTCCTGGACTTCCTAGTTTGCCTATTAAAGCCTGTAGACTGATTTTCATGCGAAGGGAGTGGGTCGGTTTTGCTGGGAAAATCCAAAGGATGTGAAGTTTATGCGCGCTCACGAGAGCCTTTGAATCCCGTCTGGCTAAGCGGGAACGTGATTGTGGTTGAGCGTAAACTACAGTGAACATCGGCATGGCATTTGATTCCTGGAGGGACCTCATTCGGTTTTGGGGATCAAAACCGACCCTGAATTGGCGTTCTTCTTATCGGACAGGTAAGCTTACATAACTGCAAAGCATGTGAAATAAAGTGCCATAAGGATTGATCTGTGTAATTTTAGCTAACTTGATCTTGCCTGCTAACGCTGACAAATTGCAAGCTACCTTGCTTCGTAACTTTCAAATAATTTCAACGATCCTCTCTTTATACTAAAAGTCAGGTATACAGGATAAATTTAAGTAAATACGCTGGTTTCTTGATCGTAGTACAACATATGACATACAAAACATACAATAGTGCAACATAACAGTGCAGTGCAACAGTAAACTGTCTGGTATAGTTTGGTAGTATGTAGCTGTATGTGTGTATCAGTATGCTATGTTAGCTGATAAGTAGTTTTAGTTTAGTCTCAAAGTTTGTAGTAAAACTTTAATTTTAATTATGCTACCTCATCTGTCAGCATGATGCCGGTGGATCATGTTCAGCCTCTTTGTATGTTACGTCATTGTTTTGGTCGATGCTCGCTTGTGTCCCTATGGAGTGTGTGCATGAGCATGAGCACGAGCAACAGGTAGCTGGCTGCAGTTCACTTAACGGCCACAGGTGTCATTAATAAAAAGGGTTTCTGAATCTTACATACTGCACCTTTAAGGTGGATTTAAAAGTTGCAATGAAAGGGATCCTAATATGAAAATTTACTGTCACTTTTGTACTATCTGTAATTATGACATGAATATTAGTTACATTAGTTTTAATATATTACATTTTATTTCAATTTGAATGATCCATAGACTAATGACTTGTGCCACATTATAACAAAAATTGTAACTGCCCTGTTACGGGTTTCTCTGTAGTCTCATGCTTAAAAAAGAATGTGTTCACATGGCTGAGGCTGCTAGAAACCACATATAGCAACCAAAGAAAGCAAAAGTGGCATCAACAGTCTAGGGCACTCCAAAACCTTATTCATCAAAGAGAATGGTGCAATACTGTCTTTTCTTCTTGTGCAAAGCTTCACAACAACACAGCCTTCACATTTTTGATGAGGCACGTCTCATCTCATTATTAAGTCACAGTGTTGTCTACGTTCTCTCACACAACAAAGATGCCTCCCTGCCTTAGTACTGCTGTCACTGTGACTGCATCCCAAAGCGAGCTGACAGTCTCAGGACCTGAAGCCATGGCTGTCCCGATCACAGCCTGACCCCTAAAATGTGGCTGAGAAGAGAGTTTGGTACTCCACATAGAAAACGGCAGAATAGATGTATACTTTTCCCATTGACGGGGCCTTTTTTTGGTTCGTTTAGTTTGGTTTACAGTAATACTTACTTCTGCATTAAACATCAATGCAGATTGATTGGCAGGCAGGCCCTTATCTTTCCTTTTAGCTATAAAGAAACTTCTTCGTGCCTTCTCAGTGAAGTTGTAAACTTTGCCCACTAGTTGTTCACCTTGGAAGTGGAGAGAGTGTTTACATGTGTAATGTTGGATTAGAACAGGGCTACTCAACTTTGGAAAGGTCAGGGGCCACAAAGCTGGATCCTTGTACTATCGAGGACCGCACTCTTAATTTTTATGATTCTATATATATATATATATATATATATATATATATATATATATATATATATATATATATATATATATATACTGTATATACTGTACTGTATATATAAACTTATAAGTTAACATTTTTATAGTAAGAATTTTAAAATTTATTAAGCAACGTTTCGGTCACTCGACCTTCGTCAGGCATTTACCTACATTTTGATACTCTTTGCAAGCCAGGATAGTGTGCGTGATTTTTTTTCCATTTCATTGACTTTGCTACAGCTTGTGTCCGATGCACCTATCAATTACTTCTCAGGTGTGCAAGGTTAGTTATATTAAGAATTTTGAAATGTTAGTTAACAGGATAGTCACCGAAAAATGAAATTCTTTCATCATTTACTCACCTTCATGACATCCCAGATGTGTATAACATTCTTTCTTCTGCTGAACACAAATTATGATTATTTAGAAAAATATATCTCAGACAGATCAATATTTAAGTCTTTGGCCTTTTTTCTATAAATCTCCACTTTCAATTTTAGATGTGAAAGTGAAACTAAACAGGTGCCACATGTGACTTACAGATGTGAAAGTGAAAGTGGAGATTTATAGTAAAAAAGGACTTAAATATTGATCTGATTTTCACCCACACCTATCCTATCATTTCTGCAGACATAGATTAAACCAATGGAGTAATATTAATTACTTTTATGCTGCCTTTATGTGCTATTTGGAGCTTCAAAGTTCTGGCCACCATTCACTTGCATTGTATGGATATACAGAGCTATTTAGAAAATATTCTTCTAAAAATCTTACTTTGTGTTCTGCAGAAGAAAGAAAATCTGACACATCTCCATGGCATAAGGGTGAGGAAATGATGAGAGAATTTTAATTTGTGGGTAAACTATCCCTTTTAGTAATTATTTTAAACATAACGGGTGTAACTGTCACGGTCCTGTCACTCTGTCAGTCTGGGTTTTTGTGTGGCAGGACCATGACATCATCGTTCTATGTCTGTCTTGTGCTTCGTTTCTGTCCTTGTGTGAGCGCACGGCTTCGGTTGTTATACCCTGCCATGCGCGCCTCGGTTGTTCTCATGTTTCATGTTCGAAGCATGATGTCTGGATCCTGACTTCCCTGTCTGGTTCGGTTTCGGTTGTTGTCGGGATCCGGACACACATGCTCCATGTTCTGTCTGTTATTGGCTTGAGTGCATTGCAATTACAGGTGCATCTCAATAAATTAGAATGTCGTGGAAAAGTTCATTTATTTCAGAAATTCAACTCAAATTGTGAAACTCGTGTATTAAATAAATTCAATGCACACAGACTGAAGTAGTTTAAGTCTTTGGTTCTTTTAATTGTGATGATTTTGGCTCACATTTAACAAAAACCCACCAATTCACTATCTCAAAAAATTAGAATATGGTGACATGCCAATCAGCTAATCAACTCAAAACACCTGCAAAGGTTTCCTGAGCCTTCAAAATGGTCTCTCAGTTTGGTTCACTAGGCTACACAATCATGGGGAAGACTGCTGATCTGACAGTTGTCCAGAAGACAATCATTGACACCCTTCACAAGGAGGGTAAGCCACAAACATTCATTGCCAAAGAAGCTGGCTGTTCACAGAGTGCTGTATCCAAGCATGTTAACAGAAAGTTGAGTGGAAGGAAAAAGTGTGGAAGAAAAAGATGCACAACCAACCGAGAGAACCGCAGCCTTATGAGGATTGTCAAGCAAAATCGATTCAAGAATTTGGGTGAACTTCACAAGGAATGGACTGAGGCTGGGGTCAAGGCATCAAGAGCCACCACACACAGACGTGTCAAGGAATTTGGCTACAGTTGTCGTATTCCTCTTGTTAAGCCACTCCTGAACCACAGACAACGTCAGAGGCGTCTTACCTGGGCTAAGGAGAAGAAGAAATGGACTGTTGCCCAGTGGTCCAAAATCCTCTTTTCAGATGAGAGCAAGTTTTGTATTTCATTTGGAAACCAAGGTCCTAGAGTCTGGAGGAAGGGTGGAGAAGCTCATAGCCCAAGTTGCTTGAAGTCCAGTGTTAAGTTTCCACAGTCTTTGATGATTTGGAGTGCAATGTCATCTGCTGGTGTTGGTCCATTGTGTTTTTTGAAAACCAAAGTCACTGAACCCGTTTACCAAGAAACTTCTGCTGACCAGCTTTTTAAAGATGCTGATTTCATTTTCCAGCAGGATTTGGCACCTGCCCACACTGCCAAAAGCACCAAAAGTTGGTTAAATGACCATGGTGTTGGTGTGCTTGACTGGCCAGCAAACTCACCAGACCTGAACCCCATAGAGAATCTATGGGGTATTGTCAAGAGGAAAATGAGAAACAAGAGACCAAAAAATGCAGATGAGCTGAAGGCCACTGTCAAAGAAACCTGGGCTTCCATACCACCTCAGCAGTGCCACAAACTGATCACCTCCATGCCACGCCAAATTGAGGCAGTAATTGAAGCAAAAGGAGCCCCTACCAAGTATGGAGTACATATACAGTAAATGAACATACTTTCCAGAAGGCCAGCAATTCACTAAAAATGTTTTTTTTATTGGTCTTATGATGTATTCTAGACATCAGCCAAGCTCAGATATTATTTGTTATTTATTTTTTATTTATTTGTAGCATCCTCTTGCAGTTGAATTCCCTCTCTAACATGATTTAATGTAGAAAACTAGCAAAAATCCTCATGGAAATGAACACCTCACAATTCATACAGATTTTATAGGCTGCTGATAAATATATTTCTGATGATGAGATCATAAGTGTTGAGTATTGCTGGCTTAGATGGTGCACCAAGCCCTCTGCAAATGGTTGTTTTTCAAAAATCTATCGTATGCCATCAGAAGACTTGGAATATGACACATGAATCGCATGCAACTATTTATTTATTTTTTTTTATACTTTTTTAAACTTTAAAGTAAGGCACAATCCACTGACATTGTATTGAAAAGACGGACCGTGATATTCAGTAAAACATTTTCTTTTGTGTTCCACATTAAAAAAAGAAACTAATGTAGGTTTGCAAAGACATGACAGTGAGAAAATGACAATTTTATTTTTTTAGCTAACTATTCTTTAAAGATAACTGAGGAAATATCTAATTTTACTGTTCTACACTGATGTTGATTAAACAAACTAAATGAACACTACCATTTTGTGAAGTTCCTTTAAAGGAATATTTCAGGTTCAATATAAGTTAAGCTCAATCGACAGCATTTGTGGCAAAATGTTGATTACCACAAAAATGTATTTTGACTCGTCCCTCCTTTTCTTTAAAAAAAGCAAGAATCAAGGTTACAGTGATGCACTTACAATGGAAGTGAATGGGGCCGATGTTTGGAGGGTTTAAAAGCAGAAATGTGAAGCTTATAATTCTATAAAAGCACTTGCATTAATTATTCTGTTAAAACTCATGTACTATTTGAGCTGTAAACTTGTTTAAATTGTCATTTTTTTCAGCCGTTAAGGTTTTAGTGTTTGTTGACATTATGTCATCATGGCAAAAATTGTCTGTAACTTTACACAGAAAAGGTTAGTAAGTGATTTTATCACACTAAAATCATGTTAACATGCATATTGTTTAGTGGCTATACTTTTGAAACAATGAGTATTTGAATTTTTATGGATTGGCCCCATTCACTTCCATTGTAAATGCCTTACTGTAACCCAGATTTTTGCTATTTTTAAAGAAAAGGAGGGGCAAGTTGAAATACATTTTTGTGGTAATCAATATTATGTGACAGATGCTGTCGATTGCGATAGAACTTCTCATAGTTAGTGAAAAGGTGCAAGATCACCTACTTGGTAGAAATAAGTGGCTTATTAGCAACATTGAGTAAACAAAAAATTATGTTATATTTTCATATATTTTTAGTTCATTATTGTAGGCCATGAGAGGGTGGTGGCAGCAAGGGACCCATAAAGGGGCCCATAAGATATAAGGCACTGGTCCCACTTTAGTCAGTGTCTTTGTGTAGAAAGGAGCAATGCTTTTGTTTCAAATTTAAATCTATCTGCAGAGGTCAATGTCCCAGCCCAACTCTTATGTTTACTATTCCCCCAAGTTCTCTTGAAAGTTCCAGTAAACTTCACCTGTTGTGTGCTGACTTAAGTTTTCTCGAACTGCATTTGTTTATTTCTTTATTCACACTCCATTTCAAGGTAACAAAATGTTTTGGTACTGTAAAAACACCATTGTATGGCAGTGCTCTATTATTTAGTAGAATAGTGAGGAAGAAAGAGAATAAAAGGAAGAAAATGCCCACATGGGTGCAGGAGTGTTTATTTATCTCTCATAGTTATACTCACCCCTGCCTCTCTACAGAGGTGTTTGGTAACACTCAGCCTGAAGATATGCAATGCAACTAATGAAAAAGATTTGGCTGTTTTTGATCCCATAAAGCAGGCTATTTATTTAATCTTTATTGGGGTGAAATAAAAACCATATGCATTAAAAGTTGACTTTCTGGAGATAGTTCAAACCCTAGAGTTATGTGGTCAGCTGTGTTTGGCGCTGGGAGAGGCATAGAAAACCCATTTGAAGTGACTTGAAAGTTCTATACGGATGCAATGCATTCATTCGCTTTGTAGAACGGTATTTTAAGAACTTTTTTAGATGCAGAGTTGAAGAGGTTGGAGTTTTAGTGAGAGCTTTACCCTGTAACATTACCACAGTCCTCAATATTTAAAGTGAAATCTATATCTAGTTTGGGCATCTTTTCACCATTCTCTCAACCTGATGGAAATATCCCTTCAGACTCGTTTATATTTGATTGCCTGTATTGATGTGAACCTGAATATTTCATCAAAGAAACCAAAGGAGATCCTTCAGCCCAGCTGGGCCCAGCTTAGTTAGATAACGATCGTGGAGATGTTTGGATTTATCTGCCTTGCCCGTACACAAACTTGTTAGATGTTAATGCATAATTAAAAGCTAGCTTATTAAACTGACCTTGGGAATGGCAGCTTTTACTTAGACATTATGAACAGTTCTGCTTCTGCTAGTTAGAAAATTGGCCCTGTATTGGCTAGCTGTTATGTGCAGAAAAGCAAATAATCAGCGGGAGAGAGAGATAAATGGGAGCCGGAGACGCCAGTTCGAGAGAGAGAGAGAGACATACGCGTCCGCTGTGTGTGTGTGCGTCTATGTGTTTTATGTTGTTTTAAGCTGAGTTTTTGTCATTAAAGTTTACGTTGACTGTTCTGCCGGTTCCCGCTTCCTTCTTGCCCATCCCTTACCCGTTATATTGGTGCCGAAAACCGGGAAGGAGAAGGGATGCGCTGTTGTGGAGTTCTCGCCGCTGCCATCTGCCGAGTGGGTGCCACCAGGAGTCAGAGGAACAGCTGCCATCCGCCATGGAAGGGGAGGAGTCTTTCCATCCGCCAGGGGTCGGAGGACTCGCTGCCGTCCGCCCTGGGAGGAGCGGCTGTCGTCCGCCAGAGGGTACCGGCGAGCAAGTTTTTTTCTCTCTCTCTTCTCTCTCTCCATCTGTGTCCCTCCCGCACACCCTTTCGCTCTCCACTCTCCCTCCCCTTGTCTCTCCCCAGGTTCCCAGGAGGCGGGGTGGACCATTGGCTGGCGGAACAGCCGGATGGGCAGTGTCTCTTCTCCAGAGATGTTGAGAAGGCCAGTCCAGATGGCTCCCCAGCCTGAATCGGGTGGGGGAGTGTGACGAGGAGGAGGGCATGGCCGGGCCGTGAGGGTGCACAGCCGGTGCTGAGTCACCTAATCAGTGGGAGAGAGAGATAAAGGGGAGCCGGAGATGCCAGTTTGAGAGAGAGAGAGACACACACAGTTGCTGTGTGTGTGCCCATCTATGTGTTTTATGTTGTTTAAAGTTGAGTTTGTCATTAAAGTTTACGTTGACTGTTCTGCCAGTTCCTGCCTCCTCCTTGCCCATCCCTTACCCGTTACAACCATGTTTTGTAGCGTGCAAATGTACACTGATTTTACACAACATGACCAAAGGGGACAGTTGAATTCGAGTTCTGAAAAGTGGCATACAACATTTTTTTTTTATTATTATGAAAGCATTCTACACTGCCTTCAGACCTGCACATATTTCCATGCATGAGTAAAACATTGCTGAAGATACATATGGATTATTCAGTGTTATTGTGCTGGACTGAAGGGTGAGGCAGCAGGGTTATCTTCACTTGTACATCTCAGCCGACAAATGGCCAACACATTCATTACAGAGAGGGAATTTCAGCAGACTGTTGCTCTTAATGGATATTAAGAGAACAGACGTTAGAACCTTACCGTGGCCTGGATATGGTGTGGCAGACAGATTTTCTGCTGTCATTGCATTTACACAATTGATCATCTAAGCTCTGGATCAGCTCATCTTGTGTTTGTGTGAAAGAGCCACAGCATGCTGTTTTACATAACAGTTCAGGAGCGAGAAAGAGATATGGCTCAGTGAACAGGACATTTATGCCATGGATCAAATGTGAGCGCTGGTGTCACCATTCTTTAAAAAAAATAATAAAATTGATTAGCTGTTGATATTTTAACAATAGATGAAGTTGATTAAAGCATAGGTGAAAGGTTAAGGTTTTTGTTTATCAAAGTGTATGCACCAAATACTGATTCAGAGCGCATTGAATTATAAAAAAAATAGAAAAAAAGAAAAGAAAAAAGAAGACGACTTTCATTTATCAAAGTGATACAGAAACCTGTGGAGCCAATGTGGAGACTGTAACTGTACAAAAGACTTTAAATTTGATGGAAATGGAGAAGAGCCTAATTTTCAGTCAGGTGTGGTACTTTCAAATGTAATTCAGGTGTGTGAGCTAAGTGATGTTTGGAGAAACAGAGATAATGGAGTAAGGCAGTATATATTGATCAAAGTGATACTGTAGTTTGAGGGGCCAGATTGGACAGGATATATTCGAGTGTAACGGGTTCACAAGATGGGCAAGGAAGAGGCGAGAACCGGCTGAGCAGCCAACATAAACTTTTAATGACACAAAGGAACTTAAACAAAACATAAATAGTGCTTTGCAGCAAAACCCACAGACACGCACACACACAGCTCGTGCGTCTCTCTCTCTCGAACTGCCGTCTCCTACTCCCCTTTATCCCTCTCCCGCTGATTGGCCAACTTAGCGCCAGGCACGCACCCTCATGCACGCACCCTCATGGCCCGGCCACGTCCTCCCTCTTGTCACACTCCTCCACCGCCAATCCATCCGGACTTGCTTACTACCCCCCTGGCCGTTCCGCCACCCGATGGTCCTCCCCACCTGCTGAGAATCTGAGAGAGATGAGGGAGAGGGGAGAGAGAAAGAGCGAGTGGGAGAGACGGAGAGAGAGACAAAGAGAGAGAAAAACTGCCGCACCGGTCCCCGAACACGCTGTCGACTGATCCTCTGCCAGCTGTGCAGCAGTCCTCCGCGATGCTGGGCGATGGCACTGGACCTCGCCTCCTGGCGAATGGCAGCGGGCTCCTTAATCTCCTGGCAGACGGCAGCGGGATCCTTTGCTCCAGTACCACCGGACCATACCTCCTCGGCATCGCGACCCTCCAACAGCGGTGAGGGCTCTCCGACAGCACATCCCTCCTCCCTTCTGGGTTTCGGCATCAATGTAACAGGTTCACAAGATGGGCAAGGAGGAGGCGGGAACTGGCTGAGCAGTCAACGTAAACATTTAATGACACAAAGGAACTTAAAACATAAAGAATGCTTTGCAGCAAAACCCACAGACACGCACACATACAGCTCGTGTGTCTCTCTCTCTCTTTCTCTTGAACTGGCGTCTCCGGCTCCCCTTTATCCCTCTCTCGCTGATTGGCCAACTCAGCGCCAGGCACGCACCCTCATGGCCCGGCCATGCACCCTCCTCCTCGTCACATTGTGTAAGGGGTTTAATAGTAGAGTGATGGATGTTTTCATTATTCCTAATGGGTTTTCTGATGACAATATGGTATCCATTGATATAAACAAAAAAATTACTCTAACATCACATTACTATTGCCATTTTAACCAAAAAAAAAAAAAAAAAAAAGTATGTATAACTTGTTTAAGGGAAGAGTGGAGGTTACAAAACATAATTATGAAACTTAAAGTCAATGGTAGGACAAATGCACATTAGAACTTTTTTGTCAAATTTATGTCTCAAATTTATCATTTAAAGTCAAAGTTACAGTTTAAAAGTTGCAAGAAGAAACAGTATAATTAGAAAATGTGTTATTAGTTAATGAGGATGGGGTTAATAAAAGTTTGTGGAGAAAAATTGGGAAGGAAACCTGGAGAAGGTGTTTGCCTGATTGCCTAGATGGAAATGGCTGTAATCATAATTGTCTTACAGGGGGAGGGTCTTGGTTGCAAATAACTTAGCTGCCTCCACATTGGGTCACAGATTGATGGTAGTGAAGCCCCCAGATGCCTTGGTGGACTTCTTTTGGAGTGGATAACACTGGGCTGGTTCTGTACAGCTTTACCTGCCTACTCATGGGGGAGGGAAAGGCTTGGTGGATGTAAGGAGCAGAATTTAGGCTTTCTGGTTGCAAGCACTCCAGAGACTTCTGTATGAAGTGTGGGTTTTGTGGCCAGGAGGAGACAGTGGAACATTTGTTCTTGTATTGCAGTTGATTGGAAGGGCTTTTTTAGATTACTGACTAGGTGGTTTGAGGGTATAGGCGAGAGTTTTTCTGAACATACTTTTATAGGAGGAGTGAAGTGTAGAGTTTCAAGAAAGACAACTTTTTGTCAGTTGAATTATGTTTTGGGTACAGCAAAGTTGGTGAACTGATAACTAGGGAAAACAAGGTACTGGTGATGGGTGGAGTGGATCCAGAGAAAATGTTGAGGGATTTAGTTGCAAGTGGATTAAGAATTGAATTTGCCTACTATGAATTGTTGAGAGACAAAAAGAGAAGAGAAAAAATAACCCTAACCTAACCCTAATCTTGTTGATAACTTTTAGAGAAAATCGGTGATTAAAGGAAGTATTATGTTGAATTGATGAAGAACAGCTTTGTACAAAACATCTAGATTTTGAAAAATACATATATTTATATTTTTAATCTATTATATATATTTTTAAAATAGTTTACATTTTACTTGAATGAGAGTCTAACTATGTGAAAGATACTGATGTAGTAGGGTGCAGTTGTCTCAATAAAGATGGTTGAATCTCTAATCTCTCCTCTCGTCTCTTCTCTTCTTTTCTTGTATTTTCTCTTCTCTCCTTGTTTCATCTTGTCTCTTCTCCACTCATTCTTCTCATCTCTTCTCTTCTGTCCTTGTCTCGTTTTATCTCTTCTCATCTCCATTCTTCTCTTCTCATCTTGTCTTATCTCTTCTCTCCTTGTCTCATCTTATCTCACCTTGTATCCATTGTCGTCTCATCTCAGAAGGTGCCTGAAGGTACTATCCTTAGTTCTTCTGCTTCTTTATAGCCTGAGCTAAACAGACACTTACACTGTCTTTTACTTTTTTACTGCAGACCCACAGAATACTTCTTGCCAAATAGTTTCCCTCCATTTTTACTTTGATGTGTTCTTTTGCGGCATGACTTTGAGGCAAAGTGTGAACACTAAGTATTCCATGAATCAGACATAATTCCGGGTCACAACACCTCAGGGCAGCAAGGCTTCTGTCTGTCTGCCTGCTCCCGAGGCGACAATGCGGTAAGCTTTTCTGTCCTCAGATGTGGGTGAAACTTTTCAGAGGCCCGAAAGCATCACAAATCAAAATGTAACGATGATGCACACAGCTGGGTTCCCAGGAACTAGGAGCACAATATGAGCTGCTAACTTTTTAATTACATTGTCATACACCTCAGGCTGGTTTACCTATTTTGAGAGTGTAATTTATGGCAGTAAATTATAACAAATACTCTCTAAACACGGCTTTCTGAAAGCCGGTTCTCGCCATGTTGATTAATGTAATATCTCTCTAGTGGTCTGTCCAGTGCCCAAGAGAATTAGGTTCTGGACCCTACCGATGTGCACATTCTTCTTAGGCTTTATAATGTGAATGGCTCCTTTGACTGTAATGAACTGCATACAGACATGTCCCACCAAAGCAGCAGGTAAACAATTTGCTGAAAACTCTCCTGAGTAATTTGTCTTCTGTTATGCCAATTATATTTTTTTCTCTCCAAAAAAGCTATTTTTCCTTTAGTTTTTTAAAATGGAGAAGATAAAAAAAGAGTTATGATATTATTGACAGAGCGTATCTCAGTAAATTGATCTTTAGATTTGATTCTCTCATATTGAAAAGGGCTGGCCGTTAAACGACTATGGCACAATTTGTATTGATGCTTTCACCTGGCAGGTGCATAGCCTTTTCAACAAATCGAAATAGCCATTCTCTTTGAATATTTCGATTACCTGCACTTCCCAGCACCTTTCCTAATTGGATTAACATTTCACGTGGCTCCCAACCTGCATTTATAAAAAGTTGTGTGCTGATATCAAAGAGTCCTGGGGGATCAGAAAAAAGCTGTCCCATTATCTTTCACATTGTGCTTTGTTTACCAAACCTGGAGCAGTGTCCATTTATCTAGACAATTGTAATGGAATCCAAACTAGCTAAACTAATCATAAAATCGCTTTATACACAGGTCACATGGATACTGCTCGCAGCATTAGCCAGGTAAATGCTCAGCCTTTGCCTTTCACATTTTACAAACCTCCGCCGGCAACATTACACAGTGTCGCAGGATCACACACACCGCTATTAGGCCCTTAAATCATCATGAAGGTGAGCTGTTTATGTACACATCAATGCAGAGGCTCTGATGCTTGCCAAGCCATTTCAGCCTATGCATATTTAATAATTAAAAGTCCATCAAGGCGGGCTGCTCTGACCTTTTAAAGCCGCCACTGACATCTGTGAAGGGTGCCTTTATTTCCCAGATGCGGACCATCTCGGATCTGCAGCTAGGTGTCAGGGTGCAGACAGCGATGTAATGCATCCTCATCAGTGGCCACCAAACCAAACCACCCCACCCCACCCAAGCATCTGCAGACTTTTGATGGATCTCTTTATGTTAATCTCCACTTAATCATGGAACAGCAAAAGGAGCTCTAAACAGAACTGATGCTCAGTCTAATTACATGTTGATATTGTTTGCCGCTGAAGCACAGACAGTCATGTAGTTTCTACCTATTTTATTTTTATTTTATGTTTTTATAAAACAGATAGTTCTGACTCAAAATTCTGATTGGATGATCTGCCATTGTAAAATTACTACTCATTCTGTGAACTATTGATGGAAAGATTGGAACATTTTACTGACTTGGATCTTCAAATCTTGTTCAGCTAAATGAACGAAACTATATTTAAGTCATTTAGTTCATTTGTCACGTGACAGCTGCATTGGCTCTACATGAAATAGAAATGATTAGGTCTAGTTCACCTCCCGACTGAGTCTTTCATTCATTTGTCACCTGACAGCTACTAGGCTCAGCACAGAAGAAACTATTAGTTCACGAGTGACAATCACTGGCCTTTTGTTGATTTTCTCTTTACAGCTTACAGTTTACTATATTGCAGTGGTTTGCATCATGATCAATACATGTCAGTGTGACAATAAATTACATTTTTAAAATCATACAATTGTGATGATGAATCATTTTTATGTATTTAATGCAGGAAGTGTTTACAAGATATTCTCTATCAAGTGTAAAATTAAATTAAAATGGTCTTAGATGACTAACAGGAAATTCAAAGGCATACTTGATTTGGGTCCGCAGTTAACAACAAGAACATACTGTAAGAAGGACATGCATCATAATAATCACAACCCAATAATATGGGGTTTCCTCATAGCCTTTGTAGTCTATGATATTTTCTGAAGAGATGATTAAAGTTGTAAATCCATTATAAACAGTTTAGGACTTGGCTTGAATTTAAAGTATCTTGCTTTATGAATGTGATCCTTCAGATAAAGTTTAAAACATTAACATTAACATTAACATTAACATTAAAAATAAGTCACTCCAGGGGGCACTGCAGGGGAATTAGACCCTACTCATGAAAAGGTTAATATGGTTAGGAAAATGAACTTTATTACTTTGCAGAATAATTGTTTATTCTGATAATTTTATAATAAATGTAACTGTTAATTGAACACAAGTATCTTTATCATATTGCTGTTACTGCCATTTTATGTTGAACAAGGACAAAAAAAACTTAAATCAGATTGTTTGCTGGTCTTAGCTGGTTTAAGCTGTTCAGCTGATTGACCCATCCTGGCCAAGCTGGTAATCCGCTGGTTTAGCTTCTCAAAAACCAGCAAAACAGACCAAGGTCCCGGCCATTTCAGCGAGTAGTTCAGTGTTGTGGCAAGAGGGACACAATGTCTCGTTCCCTCCATCAGGGAACGGAGGTTACAAAAGTAACCAGGAGTTCCCTATCTATCACTCACTCGACGTTGTGTCGATGTAGAGACACTAGGGGTCCCTATACAAAATGGCATAATAAGCTGAACTGTGTTATGTGGACTGGCGGTGCGAGACGGGCAGACCGCTGTGTGCCTCGTAGCCAGAGCACCAGGCCATCATGTAACCTCCCCAATGCTCCTACGAGTGTCGAACAGTCCCCTGCAACTCAGGGACAAGTCGACTGCCCAAAAATAAATGGGGACAGCCCAGCCGTGGCCTCTTCTCCTCTTTTTTCTCCCCAAAAAAGAGTGGAAATCGTTTACCGACTGGGGGCCAAAAGTGTCCACGTCGGGGGGGGGGGTCACTCCCAAGGGGAAGACATCGCGGAGATCACACCCTGCCCGTCACATGGTCTTACTGTTTTGTCGGAAGTATATCATGTGGAGAAGTCCCTTGGTAGGTCCTACCTGAAAGGGGAGGAGCTCTACAGACACGGTGACCAGGGGCAGAGGAACCTCTGCCCAAGGAAGATGCAGTTTACCAACAGGGAAACCATTTTGTGGAAGATACATCACACAGGGTTACCTATGGGGAACCAGCGCATGTGGAGCACCTACCCCAGTACAGGGCCTAGTTAGCATACATACTGGGCTGGCAGCGAGTTTCTCCATAAACCCACCTGCCACAGGGCTAAGGAGGAAGGTCATCCAGGGTCCACAACTTTGTGAGCACAACTGGGGGTCAAAGCGCACGTCTTCACCTCGGGGAGGGGAAAGGCGCTATGCGCAAGTGGTACACCCGGCCAGCTGTCCTGGAAGTTACCTGCTCGTACCTGACAACACACGGGACGAGACCAGCTCAACCCGGAGATTGTAAAACCTTGCAAAGGTGTTGTGTGTTGCCCAGCCCGCTGCTCTGCAGATGTTTGCTAAAGAGGCGCCATTGGTCAGGGCCCAGGAGGCCGCCACACTCCTAGTAGAGTGGGCTCATAGCCCCATGGGGGGCGGTATGTCCTGGGTGTGACATGCCATCATGATGGCGTTAATGACACAGTGGGCAATCCTCTGGTCGGAGACAGCGCTTCCTTTCCACTGTCCGCCAAAGCAGACAAAGAGCTGCTCAGAGCTTCTGAAGCTCTGTGTGCGATCCAAATAGATGCGTAAAGCATGCATCGGACACAGCAATGCCAAGGCTGGGTCTGCCTCCTCCTGGGGCAGCGCTTGCAGGTTCACCACCTGATCCCTAAACAGGGTCGTGGGAACCTTGGGCACATAGCCCAGTCGGGGACTCAGGATCACGTGAAAGTAGCCCGGACCGAACTCTAGGCATGTTTCACTGACAGAGAACGCCTGCAGGTCCCCAACCCTCTTGATGGAAGTGAGCGCAGTCAGGAGGGCAGTCTTCAAAGAAAGTGCCTTTAGATCAACTGACTCCAGGGGCTCGAATGGAGCTCCCCGTAGGCCCCGAAGGACCACAGAGAGGTCCCACGTGGGGATGAGGCACGATCTGGGGGGATTCAACCTCCTAGCGCCTCTCAAGAACCTGATGATCAAGTCATGCTTCCCCAAATAATTACCGTCTACTGCATCGTGATGTGCCAATATAGCGGCTACATACACCTTCAAGGTGGAGGGGGACAGCCGCCCTTACAGCCTCTCCTGCAGGAAGGAAGCACCAATCCAGCTGCACATCTCTGGGGGCCTTCGCGTCGGGAAGATCACCACTTAACGAACAAGAGGCGGAGAAGCCGCTGTAATGCACCGTAAATCCAACAGCTTTTTGAGGTGAATGGAACGGCAGAGGATTCAGCTCACTGAACACAACCGCTCGGCTCCGAAGAGAAAATCTGAATGAGTGGTTCCGAGCCAGCTCCTTTTATACCTGTATGTCCGGGGGAGTGGCATGCAAATTCCACTCGGCAATTCCCATTGGCCTTTTATCAAAGATCAGAGGTGTTTGGGGCTCCCAAGGGCAACCCCTAGTGTCACTACATTGACACAACGTCGAGTGAGTGACAGATAGGGAACCAGCTAACACCATGTCCTAACCAGACGCGACGCGACAAGATTCCAGCGAAGGGCAATTTGTCTGTCCACACCATGCGCAATGCGACACCATGATATTCAAACACTAAACTGATGATAATTGTTTAAAGAAAAGCAGAAATTACAGTCAAATGGAACAGTCTGTTTATTGAACATACTTCATTTTTTCATTAAAGCTGCATATGGACATACACTTTCTATGGCACACCCCGCGGGAATAAATACACAATCAATCACAGGGCAAAGAAACTTTATGAATCGCATCAAAACTCATTCTATTACCATTTTTAATGTCCATGCACTCACGCAGTACTCTGTTGTTCTTTCATTGATCTCCATGTGACAGGGAAGCAGAGAGAAAGTAAGAATGAGCCGGCATGCCACCCCTCAGCCATTCTGAACTATGCATGATAGAGCTCCGTCTGAAGAGAACGAGATCTCCTACACAAAATTCTGTCGGTCTGTGACATCCTCTGCAAAAATAAAGTTGTTTTGCACCGGCTAGTGAGACTCTGGCTTTGTTATACTATTATGAGAAAAATTTTAGACCCATTTGTTGACTGGGCTGCCCAGCACGATGTCGCAGAAAATAGAAGCCATTACAAAAATAGAAAGCCCTGTCGTTCGTCGTGGGTCGCAGGACAAAAACTCTGATTAACATGGAAAAGATACCTTTTATCGCGTGTCACAGCGTTGCATCGCGTCTGGTTAAGACACGTGTAAGACAATAAACTAAATTATTTTAATCACCATACAGTGTTAAAATCACAATTTCTCACTGTCTCCAATGGCTTGTAGCTTTACTTGTTTTTTGAAAACATCTCAGCCACTTGACAATCTTTTATAGAGATCTGTTTTGGAAATCGGTAATGACTGCAGCACTTGTACTCCTGGCATGTAGGTAGATGCCACATGTACCACCGAGCTGAGAAACTAATAATAAGTTTCAAAGCATGCCCAAGTCATGCTCTGCATCTCAAGGGGTTCCTTCGCGCTGGTCACGCCTGAGCTGAGCAGTGATGTGTAATTGATGATGTCATCAATTAATCAAAAAATGAGGGAGGAGAGAGACTATGCATGAGGAGTAGGAGTTAGGGCTGGAGATATGCAATCCATGCCTGCTTTCATGTGTGGAAATAAAGGGAAAACAATTCCATTCAACCTATGTGTAGTGGTGGGTTATCAAAGCACTTCGTTCTCCGTGACACATTGCTGATTTGAGATGGTAATTTGGCCTTCAAGAAGCACAGGGAGACTGGCACCTGAATAAATTGATAATGATACACATCTGCCACTGAGTGTCTTTCCTACAATTTTCAGTTTGATGGATGGAGTGTGGCATGTTCTGATTAATCATTAGAGCAACAGCAGATGCTTTGTCATCAGCCTATGAGTATGAATCAGATAGCATAAAAATTTGCTTACAGTTTTTCTGAATTGCTAAAACATTAAACCCCATTCTCTGAACCAAATGCTCAGTGGCCTAAATCCATTTGTCAAATCAATCACTCTTTTGGCAAAACCTTAACAAGATCAGGTAGTTAGACACCATTTTCAAATCTTACTTTTTGTAAAACTAAACACATTGTCACTCACTAAAACACATTTTGCACTGTGATGCACTTGCGACAAAAGTTAAACACAATCCACAACACAGTTGTCATCGTTTACACACAACGACTCAAAATTGTTAACACTTGTTTCTAATGATGTGATCAAACAAAATGTACAAAATGCACGATGACGTGATGCTGATTGATTTTGCAGGTGTATAACATATTTGAGTGTACTGTAATGTGCAGTTTTCTTTGTTCTTTGGGCTTTTGCAGTTTGACTACTGTAATATATAGTATGTACTGTGAATATACAGACATTCAATCTTGTATTACTTGCAGTACTTACAGTATACAACATATTCACTGTACTAATTCACTGTAACTACATGCCCTGGACGCTGTGTTCTCCATTTTCTGATGTAGTGTCTAATGAATGCTCTGTTGTGTTTATATGTTGACTGGCTGTGTGTATGATCTGAAAGCATTGTTTGATTTTGAGCACTGATTAAATGGTTTTGAGGCAATTGTTTGATTTTGCCAGAAGAGTCAGGGGTTTTGTGAATTTAGTTTGAAGATTTGTTTTTGTGTTTAAAGTTGTGAGACAATGGGTGAAGGTTTCCAGAAATGTGTCTTAGCAATTGTGAAAAACTTTAAAGGAATAGTTCACCCAAAAATTTCAATGCTGGCATAATTTACTATTCATGTCATTTCAAACCTGTATGACTTTCTTTCTTCCATGGAACACAAAAGGTGAATTTTAGAAGAATATCCCAACTTTTATTCATACTATCAAGTAAATTAGGACTGGGGATCAGTGTTATTATTGTTAACACAATTTAACAATACCATTTTTGTTGATTGAAATATATATATATTTTTTAACATATATATTAAAAACAGAAAATAAATCTCAATATTTTTATTACTCCTAAACAAACTAAATTAAAATAAAACCAATCCAGGTGAGCTTGGGCAGATATCAAGATGTTTACTGAACAATGATGAATGCAGCATGCAGAGCTTGACAGTCCCAGTCCTTATTCACTTTCATTATATGAAAAAGAGTGGCCAGAATATTTTTTTCAGCTTTTGTGTTTTACAGAAGAAAGTCAAACAGGTTTGGAACTTCATGAGGGAGAGTAATTGACGACAGAATTGTCACTTTTGGAAGAACTATTCATCTAACTACTTCAGCACTGCCTGTGTCTCCCTCTCACTTATTAGATACTAGCCTGTAGGTTTATTCCCACCCACAGCTGTATTTCTGTCTGTAATGACCCTTACTGTTCATTGATTCTCAGCCTGTGTCAGAATGAGGGATCAGGTACATTGAAAACACTCAGGGCCCCATGAAATTCCTCCACACTAGACACCTTCCATTCAAACCCAGGGTGCACAGAGTTCAGCAAAGATAGTTTTATGGAACCCAATACACATCAGTTAAGCACTAATTAAAATGCTGTCACTCTATTCGACTTGCGAAATTTGTTAGGGTACCCGACTAATTGTCGATAATGGTTTAACAAAGCTGTATTTCATTTGCTTTGTTACTCTCCACAGAGCCATTACGTTGGACAACCAGCTTGTGGTGCTTGCCATTGCCGCAGCAGATGCCGGGAGGTACTACGTCCAAGCTGTTAATGAGAAGAATGGAGAAAACAAGACAAGCCCATCCATTTACCTGAATGTGGCAGGTAAGTAGAGGGGGAATTAATCTCACTATATCATTTCTATTACCCTGCAGCTAATGTCAAATGGTGCACAACTGATACTGTCCAGACAGAACTATCGACCAAAAAGGGGAATTATAGCCCTTGGTTTGTCAGCTCCCTCTTTTGTTTTTGACCACGTTTGCCGCCACACCGTAAAGCAGAAGTATGTAATTTCTGCACCACTAACGTCACCAAACAGAATTGCAAACATTTTCAAACAGGTCTCCCGGACACTTCCCTGGTCTGCCATGTTCGATAAACAGATACAGTAGCTTGTGCCATTGGTTGGGCCAGTTTAGCTGTGTTGTTCTGTTTGGGATGCTCAGACAAAGAGAGAAATGTTTTGATAGCTCCACAGTGTCTAATTATTTTTTTTTGGATTAATCAGCCAATGAATGGATTACATATATTTGACACTGCATATTAGGTGGGATAAGAGAAAGTATATTAACACCTGTAAAAAATACACTTCAGCTTTAATGTACTCATTTCAGAAGCACTCATCAACAAGGACGGTCTCTATTTTACATTTTAAAGCTGAGGCATGTAGATGTGTGGGGGTGCCCAATCCCTGAAGGGTCCGTGTAACAGTGCATTCATCAGTGAGGGAGGACATCCCCAGAATGACAGAGTATAGAGAAGCAGTTTGTTCTAGTGACACTTGGATTCACTAACTGGACATGTTTTGGTTGCTGTTGTCATTGCTGTGGGATGTCAAACTCAGTTCCTGGAGGGCCACAGTCCAGCAGAGTTTAGTTCCAACCCTAATTAAACACACCTGAAGCAGCTAATCAGGGTCTTCAGGAGTGCTTGAAGATTACAAGGAGGCATTTTGGAGCAGGGCTGGAACTAAACTCTGCAGGGCTGAGGCCCTCCAGGAACTCAGTTTGACACCCCTGGTTTAGACAATACTAATGTGTTTGTCCCCTCCCAAGATTCCATTCCCCATTGGACCTCTTAAGCGTAGGCTGTAGGCTGTATTTGTTGTCTGATCGGCAATGCTACATTATTGCTTAATAATTAATGTAGTCTTAAGAATGAAAATGTCAATTAACGGAATATTCCAGGTTTATACAATTTAAGCTCAATCAACAGCATTTGTGGCATAATGTTGATAACCACACAAATTTATTTCAACTTGTCCCTCCTTTTCTTAAAAAAAAAAAAAAAGCAAAAATCTGGATTACAGTGAGGCATGTACAATGGAAGTGAATGGGGCCAATATGTAAATATTAAAATACTCACTATTTTAAAAGTGTAGTCACAAGACATAAACAATATGCATGTTAACATGATTTTAGTATGATAAAATTGCTTACTAACCTTTTCTCTGTAAAGTTATAGCCAATTTTACAACTTTATTGCCATGACGATGTTGTCAGCAAACGTCCTGGTTACTTTCGTAACCTCCGTTCCCTGATGGAGGGACGAGATGTTGTGTCGATGTAATGACACTAGGGGTCACTCTTGGGAGCCCCAAACACCTCTGCTTTTTGAAAAAAGGCCAATGGGAATTGGCGAGTGGAATTTGCATGCCACTCCCCCGGACATACGGGTATAAAAGGAGCTGGTATGCAACCACTCATTCAGATTTTGTGCTGAGGAGCCAGCCATTTCAGCGGGTAGTTCAGCATTGTGGCAAGAGGGACACAACGTCTCGTTCCCTCCATCAGGGAACAGAGGTTACGAAAGTAACCAGGACGTTCGCTATATGTCACTCACTTGACGTTGTGTCAATGTAGTGACACTAGGGGCCCCTATAAAAAATGCCACAACTAGCTGAACTGTGTTACGTGGACTGGTGGTGTGAGACGGGCAGACCGCTGTGTGCCTCATAGCCAGGGCACCAGGCCGTCACGTAACCTCCCCCAATGCTCTTATGAGTGTCGAACGGTCCTTCGGGAACAAGTCGAATGCCCAACAAATAGGGACAGGCTAGCCCAGCCGTGGCCTCTTTTCCTCTTTTTTCTCCTCAAAAAGAGTGGAATTTGTTAACCGACTGGGGGCCATAAATTTTGCGTCGGGGAGGTGTCACTCCCAAGGGGAAGACAAGCCGAGAAAAGAGATGCTCTCTGAACTGGGGAGAGCTTGCTCTTTTCCCAGCTGACCCGAAGCCCCAGTCGGCTGAGGTGCGTGAGCACCAGGTCCCTGTGCGCACACAACACATCCCGAGAGTGAGCTAGAATTAGCCAGTCGTCTATATAATTGAGGATGCGGATGCCCACTTCTCTTAGCGGGGCAAGGGCTACCTCTGCGACCTTCGTGAAGACGCGAGGGGATGAGGACAGGCCGAAGGGGAGGACCTTGTACTGGTACACCTGGCCCTTGAAAGCAAACCGCAGGAAGGGTCTGTGTCGAGGTAAGACCGAGACGTGGAAGTACGCGTCCTTCAGGTCTAATGCCGCGAACCAATCTTGATGCCGGACACTCCCTAAAATGCATTTTTGCATCAGCATCTTGAACGGGAGTCTGTGCAAGGCCCGGTTCAGTACTCGCAGGTCTGAAAATGCTAATACCATATTTTCTATTTAGAATTGATAATGATTGCTTTTCAGCTGGTCTAACTGGTTTCCTAGCCTGGCTAAGCTAATCTTCAGCAGGTTTAGTTGGGCGGCCTGCTCATCTCCCGGCCAGACCAGCTGAAAATTGCCCAAAAATCCTCTAAAACAGCCAACAGACAAGCTTGAATATTTTTCTGCAGGGCTAAATTAAATACATTATACTTTATTGTCCATTTAAAAGCTTTAGAAATATATGATCAGCTACAACATGACAGACCCCTGATAGCACACGTTCATCACCCAGACGCCTATTTGATTTGTATGTATAAATCAGGAAGAAGTACTTTTTTACATTGTTTACTCATCTGCAATACGTATATAAGACGAATGTCAATAAGTATGTCTCAGATGTCAATAAGACATTCAGCAGATGTCTTTGAGACATTTATGATTTATAATGTTTGTAAATCTGATGTTTAGCAGATGTTACTTTAATTAGATTGTGATGCTTTTCCAGATGAAAGATCTTAGACATCTCAGAGACATACATATGCTATATAGGACACTTCTGATCAGACATTACAAACAACTACCCCTTGGCGTCCAAGTAGAAGCAAATTCTACATGGGCATTGAATCTTGCATGACAATGGCTGAGGGCAAAAATCCCACCTATCCGTGAGTGGCAGTTAATACCTCCCTGTGGGAAATCAATGCCAGCGAACTAGATTCTGATGTGAAATGAAGGAACATGGAAATATCATTTGTTTTCAAAACCATTTGAAAGCAATTTTTAATTTCATGCTTGATATAAATGAACAGAAAGCTGGAGACCACTAATAAAGAAAGACCAGTGCTGAGCTTCTATACCAACTGTGAAGTTAATAATTAAATTAAATTATGAGTTTTAATATCGAGATGAATGGAGTGCATTTAAGCTAGTCTTTAGTAAAAGCCTTAGTGCAGGAAAGCTATTGGTTCCCCCTTCATTTGTTTCTCAACAGCTCCGGCTTTCAGATTATCACATCAAATTATTATCATTGAATGAGTGAATAGGATACAGATACGGTACACTAGCGTTATCATAATGAACGTGTATCAATCTGTGTGTGTTTAGTTGTTTCAGAACCAGGGATTTGTTAGGTTGTGAAGCTTTTTTGGCACTGTTGAAATTAAGCAGTTAATTAATTTCCCCATTGAAGTGCTAATTCCCTTGATATTTGAGAAACAATTGCGACGAGCACAGATGAAGGGGTCTATCATCATGTGACTGCACTGTAGCATTTCCCATGAAAGTCACATTCTACACTTTGCATTTTCAGCTAGTAAACACAAACTGACACGGACAGGGAAATAAAGAGTATACAGTGGGGGACAATGCTCCTGAAATACTTTTCTGTTACACTTATGGATATGAAATTTGGAAGCTGCTCCTGGCCTTAATGTGCATAATGTAGAATTCAAATATCAAGACTGCCCTATTTCTTCCCCCTTTTCAAATATTACCCAGGATAGACCTGAAGGGGGTAACAGCTGGGTCCCCAATATGAATATTGAGGAATAAAAACTCAGACTCAGCTTTGCAATCAATCGAAAGAAAGAGTTTACTGATTGTTCCCTGCAGTTCCAATAAGTATCACTAGTCAATGGAGTTCAGAAAGACAGAAGGAGAAGGAGAAAAAGAAACCCAAAAGAGAAAGAGACACATGAAAAAGTTAAGGAAAAAGTACCCATTCAAAAACATTCACAAGCAATTATAGTCATATGCAAAACAAATTAGAGGTGTCACAGTACAATACTTTCTAAGATTCTGATAGGTCACGTACTTCAAACAATTTAGCACTTTAGAAATATGGTCAAATATGGAATTCCAAAGTCATGCAAACAATAATTAGTTAGCCATAACATTAATCAAGTTCCCATCATTGGTTTTACAGATAGGGCACCATAAACAATCCAAACACTGAATGAGTTAGACATTGCAACGGGTAGGCGCTATCTCCTCTAGGTCGAGAGGCTTTCTCCCTAATCTTTGGTGGAATGCAGGGCCTCCACATCATCTGCGGGAAATTAGGACAGAGCACGGAGAAAGACAAAGAGAGCACACGCACTAGGCTAATAAGGCACATAATCTCTCAATATGACAATAAAATCATAAAGAAATTTGATGTTTCAGTTCAGTGATTACATGAGGTAGATATGTTGTATGCAATAGTTGCTTTTACGAAAAAGCAACTATTGCATGGATAATAATAAGATCATAACTAAAATCTCTCTCTCATTCAATTACTAATGCTTGATTAAAATAGAATCAAATGGTTATAGAATAGGTGATTATGTAATAATTATAACAGATATATATTTTTGTGAATAAATTAGAATGCATTTGTGTCAGCAATTAATGACCTTAAACTTAAACACAATGATACTCTTACTTAAACTAAATAAGTGATCAATGAAATAGTTGCAACTCACATGTGTATCCGCTCTCTGGGAGCCGGACTAAATGAGTAAGCACTGTTAACTGCATTACTCAGTCACACAACATTCATAATTATAACATAACCAGAACACATGACTAAAAATGCTTTGATTACCTTTTGATTAAAACAATTACTAGTAAATGTATTCAACTCATCAATAGGCTGAAGAGACATGGGTAAATCCACTCCTTCATACCTTATTCACAGCAGGGCAATCTTTAATTTTTGATGGGAATGAAAATGAGGCTGTAAGGGGTAGACATACAGTCTCTTCAATGGGTTTTAGAGTTCTTTAAAGTGTTTTTGGATTGTTCCGCTGACGAAACATTGAAAAAAATATATTTCCAAGAAATTTCAGTAGACAAAAAACTCCAGACAACATGAGTTTTGGAAAATTAGATGTGATCTAGGAGCTTTTTGATAGTTTTATAAAGTGCATGTTATTGAAGAGAGGGTTAGTCTATCCCTCACAGCCTCATTTTCATTCACATTAAAAATCAAAGATGGCGCTACTGTGAATAAGGTCTACTGTATTTACAGTAACTTGAGTGCTACAAAAGTAGCAAAGATAAACAACCTCTCTTTTAAGAACTCTGACCTTGGTTTCACTGTGAGGGTTAGGGATTTGAACAACTAACACCAAGTATGAAACTTAATTTGTCCAATACAATTTATGGTATGGACATGATACCTGAAATCATATGGCTTGTTGAGGACAGCTGTGCTATTTCTTTGCTAAGCAATATGATATAAGATTATTTCCTGGTGGGCAAACAAATCCCATAGATTTGCAGTGAAGGAGGGACCCAAACCATATATAGGAACAGAATATCACAGAGATTTGGGGTGGACTCTTTTTAACTGGGCTAGTAAGCAAACACCCAGAACATCTTAAACACCTAGCAATGCCCTAGCAACCACCCAAAACACCAATAACATAGCATGCTTCACCAGGTAGGTTTTGCTGGTGGAAAGCATGGCTATACTGGTCCACAAGCTAGAACAGCACCAAACCAGCACTAACCTGCATAAACCAGCCAAGACCATCAAGGGAATTGTATGCTGGTTAAGCTGGTCTTTTTAGCAGAGTAGCAACCACCCAAACACCAATCGCACAGTATTATGCAAAAAAGAACACTCAGAACACCTTAGCAACCACATTGCAATGCCCTAACAACCACCCAAAATACCAGTCACTTAGCATCATGCTAAAAACACTTAGAACACCATAGCAACTGCATAGCCATGCTAGCAACCACCCAAACACCAGTCGCATAGCAGCATGCTAAAAAACAAAAAACAAAAAACAAAAAAAACACTCAGAACATCTAAGCAACTGCATAGCAATGCTCTAGCAACCCCCCAAAATACCAGTCACATAGCATCATTAAAAAAAACACACACACACACACCAAAGACTTTTTTAGCAAGTCAGACCACTGGTGGCCATCTTTGGAATGCTCTCAGGCAACTATTTTTATATGTAAACAAGTGGCATACAAGAGCAACTCCTATCTACTTTGAATGAGGAAAGACCAAAATCTCCAAAACGTTAGGTCAAGATTACAATCAAAGAACATATTTCAAATCAGCAGTAAAATCTTACAACACTGCAAAATAAATATGCAAAAAAATAAATAAAATAAAATAAAATAAAATAAAATTGCGGCTTGTCTAGCTAATGCGCATTCTTGAGTTAATGGACAGGAGATGTCTGTATCTAAAAAGCGACTGGCTCTTTTACCTGTAAGGCTGGACTTCCTGTCAACATCCATTGGCTCTTTTACCTGTAAGGTGGGACTTACTTTCAACATCCATTGGCTTTTTTACCTGTAAGGCAGGACTTCCTTTCTGCATTGGGCATTCCAATTTCTCCCATTAATTGTAATAGAAGTGGCCTGTCTCTGCTATATAGTCTGTGCACATACTCAGAACACCTTAGCAACTGCAGATCAATGCCCTGGCAAACATTCACAACACCCTTGAATCATGGAGGCTAGTTTTGCACAGGCAAGCAGCACTCATATTTTCTTCAGAACTGTATCTAGATTGTTTATTTGTTCTGAAGGTTATATTTTGATGACGAAATGTTGCTTAATTTTAGCGCAATGGTTTTAAGTTCAAATTCAATTAACTGAGAGCTCACCCTGTACTTTATTGATACATACTGTATTAAAAATACATTTTTCTCTCTCATTGGAAGGCACAAGAAACTGATGACAATTTCATAAGAGTCCCTTACAATTGCTTAAAGGTGATCATCTATCCAATCATAAATGAATTATTGTCTGCCACACTGTAGAGCTTTAGTTGGATGTAACATGGATCCCATTCATAGACGTCTCCCTTTAGGCTTAGTGCTGTCTCACTTTTATTATACCTGGCTTTAGAAAGGTCAGTCTAGTTTAAAAAGGCACCTCAGAGCATGTGATCAAGCTTGATTCATTGATAACACTCTAGAGTGTCTGTTGTTACAGATGTGATTTCAATCAGCCTCATCTTCAGTCTAAAGGGTCATCTCGAGGGTTTGCCATGTCAAAACTGGCACTTGTGGAGAGTTTATCCCTTTAATAGTGGCTGAATTTATTGGACCATATTGTCTAGTAAACGTGTGGATGGGGTTCCTCTGATACACACCATTTATCTGAATGCTGCCTGTCTGTCATTTTCCCTGGCAAAGGGAGCATTTTAGCTTTTGCAGCAACTTGATATATTTGAAAGTAAATGGGCTTCGACTAACCAGCTCAGTCATTATTTACTGTTACTAATGACCTCATTTGGGGGCAACCGTGTGCTCGGTCCTGTTTCATTTCTCTCAGCTGAAATAATAATCCACCATTTTAAAACAGAGCTGGCACTTCTGCAGAGATGTGTGCATTGTGTGATGTCTCAGTGTGGTTAAATTGCATTGAGTTTCACAGTACGCTTTATTTCTACAGGTGGCTTTCCAGGAATGCTGCTCTATGTTGGTACTTGACAGCAAGGCAGCTCACTAGGCTTTAGAACAGAGCTATAGTTTAAGAATCAACAACACTAGCGCAGGGTTCTGTTCTGAGGTTTATATTTGGTGACCTTTTTCTCTGTGGTTTTCATTTTGAGAATCAAGATGCAACATTGCTTTCTGACTACAATAGAGCTGCCCTGTTATGTGAGTAGATATTTCATTCATAGTGGACACAGAGAGTCTGAACATAGAGTTCAGATATCTCATGGGTACACTGAAAATGACTTTCGAGGAAATTTGTCTGTGTTTCCAGGCCCATCTGCCTTTCATCATTTTGGATTTTTGGGTAGAAGGTAAAAAACTAAGGATTTAAGTAAAATCATTGTTCAGTTCCCAAAATGCGTGTTTTTGCACAGACATAATCAAAGCTGTACTTCACCTGTCAACATACTATTCTCCATCAAAACATGGCAATGCCGTTTCTGTACTCATCACATTAGAGATTGAAATTGCAGAACAAAAGTGCATGGTTGACAACAAACATGTGGACATGAAAAATTCATAGGATGTTTTATTGTGGTGTCCTCCCCCCACTTGTTCTGAAAAGCATATTACCAACTACCCTTATTAATATTTCTGCAGCACTTGTTATGTATGCTTTACATAGTAAGTACATTTTATGTAAGCATAGATGAAACATTTGCCAAAATGTACAGTTTACAACGCATTATACTGCGCTAGGTACTCAATTTGACCTTCCATGTTCAGTGTGATTAATAAACTGAAAGTAATATATCCCACAATTGTTTACATCTTTAAGAGACTCATTGTTTGATCGGCCAAGAGTTAAGACGTATGATTAGAATAAAATGGGAAGACATAATTTTTATTTCTGAAATGGTAACTGGTACTAGGCATGTAACGATACACAAATTTCACAATATGATACGGTGCAGAAGCCTCACGATACAATACAATATGGTTGTAACGAATGAGTCTGGTATTCCTTCAGCCAACCACCAGAGGGAGCCCTTTCCTGAATACTGACACTGTACCGTTTCTTCTATGGTGACTTCCTGTTTGCATCATATAAATAGCCATGCTTTTCCATTGTTACTTTGCGAAAGTATTGCCAGTTTCACTGCCTTACCAAGTGTTATGCTCATTGCCTGTTTATTGCCTACTTGTTATGACCATTGTGCCTGCTTTACTGGATTACCGATTTTGAATTACTGTTTTGCTCTGTTTGCCTGGTTGGATTGATTACCAGTTTAACGACTACTTTGCTTGCTTCAACGTCTCTGCCTTGTGTCTTGGATTTGTCTGCTGATTGTAATAAACTTCTTGCATATGTATTCTACCTTCGCCTCCATGTCGAGTCCATTACAATGATGCAGAAGCCTCACGATACGATACGTTTATTATTTCCCGCTTAAACTTATTCAAGAACTCGACATAAATGTATTTTAAATCTGAAGTAATTTAATGCATTACTAAGTAATTAATTACTGTAATTAAATTACTTTTTCATTGAAAAAAGGGATTACTCTTAATTTTTCAGTAATTTAATTACAGTTACTTCTGATTGTGCTAAATACTGTATAAACTATAGAACATTTTAATGATGAATTTAAAATAGAAATTTAATGTCTTAAAAATAATAAGTCTCATGTAATCACGGGTTTCTTACTTTGTAGGTTTTTTTAATAAGCTGGCTTTTGATAGTTATGATTAGTCATTGCTGTGCATGTAATCATGCTCCGTGTCAGCTGGGAGAGGCTGGCTGTTAATTGCAACTTGCTGCTGCTGTTTCTTCCTTGCAAATCCACCGATTTGCACAGTGATGTCGGCATAAATAAAATGCCATGTTTGATGTACTGTAGCACCGGGACATGACACCGTTCTATGGCAAATTCGACAAGCTGTAACGCTACAATCTACTTGCCGTTTGCCATCTGTCTTTGAGCTCAACTCGCCTATGTAGACTAGTTGCTCTGTTTTCCTGTGAACGCTCAGCACCGCCTCTCCGGGGTGGAGACTGTTTCGCAGCTCTCAGTGTTGCATTGCTTGGTTTTAATCACACGTATGTATTTATTTTTGTATCGATACGATACAAATGCTATTGAATCAAGAGTGTCGTATCGTACGAAACAATACGATATGATATTTTTTTACACCCCTACTACACACCTCTCATAGAATTTAAACATGATCTTATAAAGGTCATGTGACAGCAATATATTATGCTTCTGTTTATTATACTAAACTGAATGCGGTTTCACACATATACACATTATATGCATAGTATGAAGTAAGCACTTAATAGTATGCTATAATTTCATAAATATAGGCACTCTTTCCTTCCTTCTTTCTTTCTTTTTTCTTTCTTCCTTTTTTAACTTGTAAGGCACAGTGTTTGTTGCAACAGATCACCTGTGAGCCTGAAAGACCAGTTTTTTTTTTTTATAAACGTGGTCCCTCAAGGCCTGCGGAATATAATAATATTTCTACATTGTTTTGAATGAGCAACTACAGTTGCTGCAGGGACAAATTTATGCCACGCTCAGTCAGTGCTATGTGATAACACTTCCACCTGCGGCTATTATTTTTAAGTTCGGTTCCCACACGGCTTTCCTCTTGCTAGCGAGCCACAGCATTTGGTGAACACTTTTTTTTGGTGAAACACAAGGCTTTTCAAACCTCAGCCATAAATACAGCTGGATCATCGGGGGAGGATACGTGAAAGAAATCCAGCATGCAGAATATTCCAGTACAGTGTCATTAAGATTTAATGAACACCTCAATACATTTTTATCATGCCCTTCCTACTGGCAGATTACATTCAAACAAAAGCTGCATTCCTGTGCCGTAAGCTGACCCAAGAGACTAAATATGATTAAAGCAGTGCCTCCTTCCACACGTTATCTGCTTTTATTTTATTTTATACTTATTGTTATTATCGCTTTCATCCCCACAAGGATATTCTCCCTCTCCGTCCCCTCTAAACCACCTCCACCACCTGATTTCCTTGTGGAGTTTCAAATTAGCTCTGCCGCTCCAATGAGTGTTTCAGCCCTGACACTGAGCACCTTGTTTAATTGGCTATATCTTAAGCAAATAGGTCTCCCTGGTGATCATGTTTAGTTTGTAATATCATAGATTTGAAAACTTGTCACCTGTAATTTGCAGAGAGATTGATAGGTGGCGACAGAAAGCGATTTGAGGTGCTCTGATGGACCATCTGCTGGAAAGATATTCTGTTTCTCCTCATTAATGTGTGAGAGACGCACCGGGTTTGGTGCTCGCAACAACTCTTGACAGAGATATAATAAGATGCTGTCAGGTTTGAAGATAGTAAATGTTTGTAGCTTAAGCGACGCTCCTAACCTTTTAAAGATGATAACATACTTGATAATGGGAGGCAAATCACAGCCTTATCTGTCAAACACCAGCACCTCTTTGTTGTTCTCCACAAGATTTGCAGAATGTCATTGCTTTTTTTTAATTTTTTTTATAGTTTGCTTAAAGTAATGGAGGATGAATCATCAAAGTAAAGAAGAATGAATTAGAAATACCCGGAGGACCCAGCCTCGATTTCCTCCTCGATTGCAGTAATCGCCTGGATTTAATGTTCTACCAAAAATGATTAAGCATACTGCTGCAGAATTTAACTTATGAATTGCTTACTTATAGTCTCTTCATATTAAGCTGGAATAGGAGAAAGTATTTTAACGGAAACAATCGGACATTTAACCTTTAAATACCTGGAGACAACGATAACACAAAAACATTCCTGCTGAATCAACTGACTACAAACCAAAAATGTTCAACACTTTTTGTACATAGTACTTTTTTTTTTTTTTTTTATGTGTTTTGATGTCTATAGTGAAGTCCGAGTCAAGTCTAAAAAGTCTCTGATGGACAAGTCTAAGTCATGTATTGAGTCTTTCATCACAAGTTTGAGTCTCAAGTCACAAAAATCATATTTACATAAATACATTATACTGTATATCTAAAAGGGTATACTGTAAAATCTGGGATACTTCCACTGTAATTTAACCCACATAGGTCATTTCAAAATTATTTTTGTCGAGTCAAGTCTGAAGTCATTTCAAATCAAATCAAAATCAAATCCCTTTATTGTCACTGGGTGGGTGAAAAGTGGGTGAAAGTCTTGGGTGCAGTTCCAAGCAACATAGCAGTATGACAATTACAATAAACATCTGATTTACACATAACAGTTTACACATCTTGTTACACAACACAATATACAGTATACACAAAATAAGACTGTATACAATAAAAATATCAGTACCCCATCCCCCCCCCCACCTAACTATATGCTCCTATTAATTACTAGTAGGTTGACAATCCATTCCAGTGTTGTATAAAGTCACTTATATCATTATTAACAACCGCAATGTTGTGTCTCTTAATTTACAACCCTCGGAGTACAGTCTGAAGTACAATTTTATCAGCAAGACGTAGTCACTGACATGCATTGCTCAAATTTAATTGTGTTTTTGTGACTCTAAATTCAACAGCGGAAATGCACAGCAGAGAATCCACAGTGGCATACTTGTGACCCAAGACCAAAAGGTGTGCATTAGCAAACGACACCCCAGCCCCCCGCCGGATGTGTCGCTAGAAGCCAGAATAATAATCAAATTCTAATTCAATGACACTGCATTTTCTTGCAAACTGTATGAGCAAGAGTAAACATGATTACATCAACAGTTGCAGAGCCTTCGCCAAATGTGAGCCTGTAAATATGTGTAATTGTGTGCATGCCAGCCTTGCAAATATCAGGTGTATTTTTGGGAAAATAAGTAAAGCAGATATCCTTTCTGAATGTGAGACACTCCAACAGCTTCAGCTGGCATGCCTGTCCTCGCATATCAACTGTCTACTAGTGTCTCTACCAGAAAATGTACATTTAGCCTGTTTTTTAGTGATAAAACAATATCCTTTGGTGTAAACCTGTTCAATTGTTTGTTGCCAAATTCTGGGTGAAGAGCCTACCACTGGTCAGCAGGACGGGAATCCAAACTGGTGGCAGTTAGTTGGTGGAAAGGAAAGATGGAAACTTAAGGAATTTGAATGATTCTAGTTTGTGATTTGAACAGTTTCATTTACGATTCTTCTAGTACTTTTGATAAAGAGATATTTTAAATAAATTCTTAGTGAATTTACAGCCCTCAGTCAGAAGTCTGTTGCCAAATGATAATTTCAGATTTCAGCAGAGCATATATAACAAATGCAACATATGTATTTTCCCATTTAAGACATTCACTCTTTCCAGTTACACAAAGAATTAACTTTTGCATCTAACATTGTGGTCGCAATAATTACCCATAGTAGGTTGGAAAGCCATTCCAGTTTGCATTTTTAACCATACATTGTCATTTGAACATCCAATCAGTGTCTCAACTGTAATTCTGAGCCTTATTTACAGTATTACACAGAAACAGCTCTTGGTTTATTTCAGACAAGATGAACTGACTTATGGTTCAGTATGTGAGTCAGACTTAAAGGGATAGTTCACCCAAAAATTCTCATTATTTACTCACGCTCATGCCATCCCAAATGTGTATGAATTTCTTTCTTCTGCAGGTTCTGTAGGTTCATATAATACATGTGAATGGTGAGCAAACTTTTCAAGCTCCAAATATCACATAAAAGTAATCCATATTATTCCAATGATTAAATCAGAAGTGATATGATAGATGTGGGTGAAAAACAGGTCAATATTTAAAGGTGCACTCAGTAACTTCATTAAAAAAAGTTTAACTCCTAAAGACATTAATTGAAATTGTGCAATATAGTATGTAGAAAATAATGACCACTCACATTAAAATGAAGACTCCAGTTATATCCTTATAAAAGCTGTTATATTCTACATGGAGAGGGTCCGCACATGGGGGCTGCCATGTTAGAATCACATGACCAGATGAATACTACTCGCTTAATCTCAGTAACCGTCCTGTTATTTGACACTTTCACTCACTGATGAAAGTAATCATGGCTGACTGTGAATACTAAGTCTACAATGGCATCTGAAGCTGAAAACTATTGATTTTAAATGATGCTGCATCAAAACCGCTAGGTTTCAGTGCAAGTCCAAGATGACACAAAGACAAAAGTGACTGAGTGCACCTTTAAGTCCTCTTTTACTATAAATCTCCACTTTCACTTTCTGAAAGTAAAAGTGGAGGTTTAAAGTAAAAAATAAATAAATAAGTAAAAGGCTTAAATATTGATCTGTTTCTCACCAAAAATGATTTCATAATTTCAGAAGACCACTTTTATGCTGTCATTATGTGATATTTGAACCTTCAAAGTTCTGGTCACCATTCACTTGCATTGTATGGACCTACAGAGCTGAAATATTCTTCTAAAAATCTTCGTTTGCGTTCAGCAGAAGAAAGAAAGTCTTACGCATCTGGGATGGCATGAGGGTGAGTAAATGATGAGAGAATTTTCATTTTTGGGTGAACTATCCCTTTAATGAAAATTATTTGGATCTGGTATATATTAAAATAATGGTACCGGGTCGCCTGGCGCTATGCGAGGTTTAGACTTGTGAACAGCGAGCTCTGCGCACTTTGCCGGTTTTAATGCTTTTTGTGTCATAAACTGGTGTGATTTGATACACTCTGTTCCATAATTGTTCTGTGAAGACAATATGTCAAAGAATTCAAAATCCTCGGGCTCTGGAGACATTAAAAGACACTTACGTGCTCAAGCTGACGCCCCACCGGAGGCCTCGGACCAGGGACTCAATTTGGCCGGTGCGGTGGGAGAGATTCAGCGTCAAATGTCGAACATGACGGCAATGCTGACGAAGGTCGTTGCTGACTTGGAGGATCTTGCTGTAATATGTCGATCGATCACTGCCATGGAGACGAAATTCACCGAGTTGGTTACAAGAGTGTCGGATGCTGAGAAACGGATCAATTATCTGGAGCCATCGGAGAGGGAATTAGCTGCTAACCCGTTAGTGACCAAGATGGACTTGGAGCACATTTGGGAAAAGTTGGAAGACCTTGAGAATCGTAACCGGTAAAACAACGTCCGAATTGTTGGAATTCTTGAAGACAAAGAAGGCCGAGATATGGTGAAATTCCTAGACGAGCTCTTCCCAAGTCTGCTCGACATAACAGGCCATACGCTGGAAATTGAGTGAGCTCACAGAGTCCCGGCTCAGAGATCTGCTGAGGGAGAAAGGCCCCAATCAATTCTGGCCACATTTCTGAGATCATCCAATAAAGATCTTGTGTTACGCAAGACGAGGAGTAAAGAAAGGCTTTCTTGGAAGAATCACAGCATTTTCTTGTTCCCAGACTTTGCGAATTGGACAAGAGAGAAATGTGATCGATGCAAGGAATGCAAGAAACTCTTACATCAGTGGAAGGTCACTTTTGCACTGATGTTCCCGGCCAAGTTGAGAATAGATATTAAGGATGGCTGCAAAATATTTACATGTTGCAATGATGTCCTTTATAAAGTCAATGGAATGAGTAAGTCATTGTGTGATGCTCTCGATGCAGCCGAGTGGACCCGACTCACTGAACATTCACTTGACTGTCCGAGGAAACCGAGCACCTTATGCGTTTCCTTTTGTGTTGGTTCCGCCTAGCGGCTGGAGTTTGTTTTGTGGAATAACTCTCATCAGGACAGTTTGTGGATGAATCTGCACATTCTTTGTGTTTGTCTCCTCTAGCATGAAGTTTGTTTTGTGGAATATTCCTTGCAAATTATTAGAATGATTAGGGCATTTGTTACACTCATGTAACAGCTGAATGGGCCGGCTCACTGAACGTTCATTCAACTGCCCGAGGAAACTGTAAACTTTTTTTTTTTTTTTTGTGGTGGTGGTGGTTCCGCTAGTGGCTGGAGCTTGTTTTGTGGAGGAACACACCTTCGGGACAATTATGTGGATGGATCTACACGTTCTTTGTGCTTATTCCGCCTATTGGCTGGAGTTTGTTTTATAGATTATTTTCTGTTGTGAAATTCTGTCTCACAAAATTTGTATAGAAGCACCGGACTTGAGCAATCCATCAGCAAAGTTGTTGCGGGGACTGTTTGAGTTTAGAGGGATGGACGCCTGTTGGCGCCGTCATGCGCGGGGTTAATGCACACGTTTTTCTGTTTTTCTTTTTGTTTTTTTTTCTGAGGGATGTTTGGGTGTTGATTGTTGCACCAGTGTTGGAATGTGGTCTTTATAATTTAATTTTTGACACACAATCTATTTTTTCTCACATGTCAAATGTTAATATGAGTGGATTGTCTCTCTCCACATGGAATGCGAATGGGTTGGGGCACCCCATAAAAAGAAGGAAGGTTATTTCTTTTCTTAAACGTAAGAAATTTGATATAGTGTTTCTTAAAGAAACACATTTTTCCCTCAGGAAGCTGTATAATTTGGGAAGATATGGGGTGGACATGTTTTCTTTAGTGCTGGCTCAAGTAAGAGCAGGGGAGTCATTACATTGAAGTAAACATCTACAATTCAAATGTCTCAAACAGATTAAAAATAAATTAGGAAGAGTCATTATTGTTTTAGCAGAAATACAGGGGCAAAGGTTGATTTTGGCTAATATTTACACACCTAACGCTGATGATCAGGGCTTTTTATAGATCTTGAAGGGATGTTGCAAGCTGTTGGCACCCCTCATGATATAATATTGGGAGGAGACTTTAATCTTTTGATGGACTCAGTCCTTAATCATAGTGAAGCAAAAGTGTGTAAGCCCCCTAGAGCAACATTGACGCTTCACAGGGTGTGTAAAAATCTTGGTCTTACAGATATTTGGAGACTTTTGAACCCATCTGGAAGGGGCTATACATTTTTTTTTTTCCCCATCGGTCCATTTTTATATATCCAAGTCCCTCATTTCATCTGTTGTTGATTGCTCAATTGAAAACATCTTAGTCTCAGATCACACCCTGGTGAGTTTAGAGGTGTTGCCACATTTGGAGAAAAGAAGTCATATAGTTGGTGCTTCAGTGTATCCCTTTTGCAAAATCCTGAATTCCAACAAATGTTAAAGGCTGAAATCAATGTTTATATGGAGACCAACTGGTCCTCAGTATCTACTGTGGGCGTGGCTTGGGAGGCACTTAAGGCGCTTCTTAGGGGTTGGTTCATACAGTATGCCTCATTCATCAAAAAATCCAAAGCACGAGAACTCGTGGAGTTGTAAGGGAATATTAAAAGTGCAGAGCTGAAGCGCCGAATGTCATCTGATGGCCTCAGAGAATTAACCCGATTGAAATACAGATATAATACTATTTTGTCACGGCAGGTGGAGTTTTGGCTATTCAGGGCAAGACAGTCATACTTTAAGTCGGGGGAAAAGGCAGGAAAATTTCTGGCTAGATACATAAAACAAAAAGAGTATTTTCTACCATTCTTTCAGTGAAATCTGCTGGTGGTGAAATATTTACCTCAGCCACTGATATTAATAATGCTTTTAAAGAATTGTATCTTGATCTCTATAGTTCCATGTCTTCATCCACTGCTGAGGATATTAGAAACTTTGTGGAACCATTAAAACTTCCTAAATTGACGCTTAGCAAAAAAAAAAAAAAATGTCTTGATTCTGAGATAACCTTGGAGGAGCTTGGCGAGGTAATTAAGGCCTTGCCTACAGGCAAGGCTCCGGGGCCAGATGGCATTGCTGCAAATTTTTTTTAGATCTTATGCTAGGGAACTGGCTCTACTTTTGCTAGAAGTTTATACAGAATCATTAAAGAATGGAAACCATGACACAAGCCCGGATCAGTCTGATCCTTAAAAAGGACAAAGATCCAAGCGAGTGTAAGAGTTACCGTCCAATTTCCCTGATCCAGCTAGATGTTAAAATATTGTCAAAAATTCTGGCTAATCGATTAAGTTATGACATCTTGTATACATATAGATCAGGTGGGGTTTATCTGGGGCCGCAGCTCTTCTGATATCATTAGGCATTTCATCAATATCATGTGTTCAGTGGCGAATGATCAGACTCCGGTCACTGCCATCTCACTTGATGCTGAAAAGGCATTTGATATGGTAGGATGGGATTATCTTTTTAAGATTTTGGAAATATACGGGTTCGGGAATACTTTTATTGGATGGATTAAGTTACTTTATAGACATCCGGTAGCAGCGGTACAAACAAATTGATCAATTTCAGATTATTTTACTCTGGACAGGGGCACCCGGCAGGGTTGCCCTCTTTCCCCATTATTGTTCTGTCTTGCCCTGGAACCATTAGCGGCCACGATAAGAAAGGAAGATGATTTTCCAGGGGTGGTGGCGGGAGGTATGGCACATAAGCTTTTGCTTTACGCAGATGATATTTTGTTATTCATCTCCAACCCTACTAGATCTATGCCTTGCCTCCACAGAATTATTCATTCCTTTTCTAAGTTCTCAGGATACAGAGTCAATTGGTCTTAAGTCCAAAGCTTTGACTCTGATAGTGTACTGCCCAGTAATGGCTTTTCAGCCGGGCACCTTCCAGTGGCTCAAACAGGGCAATAAGTATTTTATTCCCAGCAAATTTGTTTGATTTAGTTAGTTAATTTAATTTAAAATAAATTCGAGCAATGTGGGCAGGTGGGCTTCATTACATTTATCTATGATTGGGAAGGTTAATGTTATTAAAATGAATTGTATTTCAAGCAATTTGTTAGCATAGCGAAGTCCTTCATTTGGAATGGTAAACCTCCCAGATTACATTTTAATAAATTACATAGCCCACCATTGTCAAACGGCCTAGGCCTACCCAAGAGTTTGTTTTATTATTATGCATTCGGTCTCAGACATTTGGCTCATTGGTCGCTTCCACCTGAGAGAGCCCCTCCCTGATTTCGTATTGAACAGGAAGTTCTTGCTCCTATTTCGCCATTGCAAAGCCTTTCTATCAAATTAATCGGAAAAGTTACATCCTGTTATCTCGCATTTGCACTGGGTATGGACAAAAGTGTCCAGAGTGTTTAATTCTGACATTTATTTAAATGTTGCCTCGAGTATATGGCAGAATTTTGTATTAATAAGTCCCCTTTCTGCTGGTCAGAGTGGATTGTGAGGGGGTTACTAAACTCAGTGACCTATATGACAGTGGTGTGTTGAGATCTTTTGAAAATTTGGATTTTTGGGAGTAGCATACACTCCCCTAAAGCAGCAGATAATCTGGGAATGGTGATTACTGCTTTTGGAAAAGGTCATGAGGCATCAGCGTATTACTCCCTGCTAATTCAGAGTCTGGGGGACAGAGCTTTAACTTCTATCAAGAAATTATGGAAGAAAGATTTCAACTTTAGGAGGGAGTGTGGGCTAGGATTCTAAAAAACGTCAAGTCTGCGTCTAGTGATGCAAGGGTGTGCCTTTTACATACACTTTATTGAACCCCCTCTAGATTGTATAGGCTTGGTCTTAAAGACACACCCACCTGCTGGCAATGCCAGTCGGAGGATGGAGACATGGCCCATGTTTTTTGGTGGTGTGTTGAGATCCAGGAGTTTTGGTGGAGGGTTCAGAGTTTTGTGTGTGACGTGTTGGGCACTCGGGTTTCATTTTGCTCCAGACTCTGTGTTTTGGGCGATGGGGCGGTCATCGATGTGGGGAATAGACACATAGAGAATTGGGTTCTGACCAGTGTGATGATTGCCAGGCAGATTATTTTGAGGGGTTGGAGGTCGGCTGGGTCACCCCCATTTCGGGAGTGGTGCACAAAGATGAGGAGGGTGGCGGCTTTTGAAGAGGTGTCATTTGGAAGAAGGGGTAACTTGGATTTGTTTGTTGGGAAATGGGGTAAATATTTGGAGGGAGAGGTGGAGGTATAAATGTGTGTGACATATTTTTGTGTGTGTGTGTGTGTGGGGTTGTTTGCTTTTTTTGGTGTATATTCTCATATGTGACCACAGGGATGTTTGTTTGGAGTCAGGGCGGGATTGGTAGGGGTGGTTGTGGGGTTTAAATGTTGATTCCATGTATATATGTTTTGCTGTTCTTTAATGTAGGAATTAATAAAAAAAAATGTAATTACAAAAAATAATGGTACCGGATTTTAATAAGAATTGTTTTTTAATTTCCAAACCTAATGGAGGGTGTATGCAAACATTGCCACATTGAAGCAATGAATGACAGTTTGTTAGATTATCTTCAAAACAGAAGCTGCATTATGATTAGATGAGAATTAATAAATGAATGACACAACTAGCTTACTACTATGAATCAACAATAACAATCTTCCATTTACACTAGTGTTCAGAGTACCACAGCTTTATGGTCTTTAAATTAGTCAAGTCACTCATACTCACTTGTGTGTCATATTTGCTAAAGTATCGCTGCCGGTGGAACTAGGTCATGGTAGTGCAGTGATAAACTCTGTTTACAGGAAAGTCTGCTTGTTTTGCTTCCCACACCGCTACAAACAAAGCATGTAAATGAGGGTATTCATGGCGGGCCGATGCATCTAAGATACCTCCTTTATAAAATTGCAGCATGGTGCGATTATGATGTAAAAATAAACAAATAAACAGCCATCTCTTTTTGCGTAAATCACACTGTGAGCAGGGGTCTCTCCTAGCTTTTATTGTGGTGCTGCAGAGCCTCAAAGTGCCACTGCAGTCATTTTTGTATATCCACAGTAGCATTCTATTTCATGGATTGCAAACAGATGGCAGAGGTATTGACGTGAAGTGTTGCATATGCAAAGAGCATCATTCCAACATCAGAGTGTAACGGGGTGGAATATATATACGGATATGCCTCCCCTCTGCATATTAGTGTTTGTGTTGTTGGGTTGAAGTCAGGCAGCATTCAGATGGCTTATTTTGTGTCTAAGAGTGGCGCCTGGAAGCAATGATAAACTTTTCATTCTCTGGAAAAGTCAGTAATGCCGGTTCCCATTAATAGCATATTTAGTGCATTCTAACCTCTTTATGGCAGAATTTGCAAAAAGTCTGCCTTTGCTATGCAGAGAAGACAATCTCTGATGAACACAATCTCACTTCATTGTGCATATATTTGTGTTTTTATTGTAATATAAATGCCAGACACAGAAGTGTGGTGGACATTTAAAGCCCCTATGAAATTGCCTGAAGAACATGAGTTTGACTTCATTGATGTATTTCCTTTTGAAACAGGAAGTCTGGGCAAGACATTGTCCCTTGTTCTGTAAAATCAAATGGGCTTTAGTTACATCATAGGTATGAACCATTGGCTACTTGCTAGTCCAGTTCAGGTGGTATAAAGCCTCAGTCACTCTAGATTTTAAGCATGCAAAATTACTTCCAAACAAAAGATATGTTGTCATGCTCTAGGGCTTATATATTTTTTTTATAATTACAAATAATACATAATATTATACTCAAATATAATACACCATCTACTCTACTTTCAATATAATTAAAAAAACATGCAGCTTTTAAATATTGAGCCAATAGGTCAATCTGTGACATTTTGGTATGCTATTAGTCACAAATCTTCTTGTCATAACTAATTACCCTTTTAGTTAATACATTTAAAGATTGTACATCAAGAACACTTAAAACATAAATTATAAACTCAAAATTGCTAATTTGAATGGACTAAATATTTTTGTTTTGATCATGTTATTTACCAAACTCAAATGTTACATTTTGGTTTGTTTTTCCAAGTTTGCTATGCTACAAATGTATATCACCTACACAAACTACTTTAAAACTCTACTCAAATGTTTCCATTATTTGGAAAAGTAATATGCTGGTCTTAATGAAACTAATTACTTAATTGCCTAAATAGTCATTTCAGATACACAGCTAGTTCATTGGCCATCAGATAAGCGGATTTCAAAATTATGTAGTAAATAGAACCACTTTAGGAAATGTCACTTACTGTACAAACAGTTTGTAACATATTTAAAAGCATAGTTCACACTAAGGGGCCGTTTACACTACAACGTTTTCAACTAAACTTTGTTTTGGCTGTTCGTTTACATGACAATGGCATTTTGGGGCCTGAAAACGCAAACTTTTGAAAACGGGTTTCAAAGTGCACGTTTTTGAAAACTGTGCCGTTATCGTCTCCGTGTAAACGCAAAAACGCGAATTTGTGAAAACGATGACATCATGAGCACACGCATTACGTGTTCAGTCTATGGGCATGCACGCGATTACTTCAAAACAACGCGAGAACTACAATGATGGACTACAGGACTGTGTTTGTGCTGCTCAAGATTGAGTTTGACACTTCTCGCAAAGTGTAGATTTACTGTATCACTACTACGACCAGCGATCACCATCTTCAATGTTTGTATTAACCGCTCTGTGGAAGAATGCTTATGTGCGCAGTGTTTCTTTACAAAATGACATCAACTACTGGCCTGGCATGCATAATACACCCTTTTTAGTCATTTTCGTGGATCCGTGTGAACAGGGATCATTTTGACGATGTTGTCGTCTGTACGCGAAACTTCAAAAACGCAAAGAAAAACGTTTCCGTTTTTAGTACATCGTTGTCGTGTAAACGTACCCTAAAATTTTAATTCTGACACTATTTACACCCTCATGTTGTTTAAAGCTGTAGACTTTCATTCTGTTTAACATCTTGTTATGTGTTCCACAAAAGATAGACTCAGTCACCATTCACTTTCATTGAATTTAAAAAAAGCAATGAAAGTGAATGGTGATTTAGACAAACATACTGCTAACATCTCTCTTTGTGCTCCACTTAAGAGTCTCATGGGTTTTAAACATGAGAAAATGACAGAATGTACAATTTGGGTGAAATATCCCTTTAAGCGCAAACACAAGGCTGTTTAGGGTGCTCACAAAACTAATTTAGGCTTCAGTGTTAAACACATTAGTGATCACTCAATATTTCTCATTACAAGGTGTGCAATTTCAAATATAAAATTAAAACTAAAGTAAATGTTTTGAAATGTTACTGAACCAAGCCCTGTATGTCACGGTATGAAAGCAGGAAGGACGACCCAAAACGCAGGAATGGAGTAAAAAGTCAGAAGAAAAACCAGACAGGAGAAACAGACAAACACAGGTCAACAGACGTGGGAGTGAAACAATCTGGCAAACACAAGAGGAAAGGGAACACAATATGTATAGACAAGGCACAAGAGGAAACAGGTGAAGACAATCAACATAACAAGGACTAAACTAGGGGTGAGGCCAGAGGGAACAGAGTTGGGAGAGCACATGGCAAACATAAACATTAGCCTAAGCCATGTACATTAAACAAACACAGACAAAAAAAAAAAAAAAAAAAAAAAAAAAAGAAAAAAACCCCACACCACACCTGACAAAGACAGAATGATCATGACAGTGGCCGGGAGCGCTGGCAGCGACTTTGCTTCCTTCTCCGGACGGTTGGAAGCACTGCAGTGCAGCAGCCGCCACCACCACCTCCTGGCGGGCAGCCACAGTCTCAGGTGTGGAGCTCCATCTCTTCCTACTCCTGCAAGTGATGTTAAGAGGGGATACAGCACCCACCATCGCTGTCCATTGGCTGGGATGAAGAGAGCTCCTGAAATATTATATTTCAGCCTGGTTCAGATAATGCGCTAGCACGTTCTCGAGTTGATTGGCAGCCTGTAAGGTGGGACTTCCTTGCTATATCAGTTGGTCGTTGTGCGTTCCAATTTCTCCTATTGATTTTAATACCAGTGGTCTGTCTCTGATAAACTGTCAATGGTGTCAAGCAAGAGAAGGAGTAACAGAATCCCAACGACACATAAAACATAAAAGAGACAGCAACTGAGAAAATTTCCCAGAGACTCCAATCGAAGAATAAGCCAGTTTTCCAAAATGCTTTGACTGTTTGTGAGAGATTGTCTACAACAACCTGTTTGTGACACAGTGCAGGTGTAGTTTGCATTAGCCTTATTATACTAGTAGAAACGACTTTGGCACCAAAAGCAACTAGTCTTTTATATGCTGTAGACAGAAACGGGGAACGTGTCACTGAAATCTGTTACTGTTTTAACAGTTGTATCACATAAACGAAGGTTATAAGCTCTTTAAATTCAACAATCAATACAATTGGGCTTATGCTACCTTTTGAGAGAGACATGCTCTGTGCTCACAAATGTTAAGGAAAAAGCATCAATAGTAAGGCACAGACACATAAAATAGATAAAAGCATTTTAAAAGGAGACAAATTTGACCTTATTAGAGCTAATCTAATTCTAAACATTGGCAAAAAAAAAAAAAAAAAAAAAATTAACATTGAATGAAATAATTCCTACTTTCCAGTTTCACTTTATGTTCTTTATAGTCACAGCTTTAAGACAAATTTAAAAACTGCAATAACCAACAAGGCTGCAATATCCTTAAATATCCCGACTCTATCCCTGAATTTACTGTTCACATGTTCTGCACACTGGGAGAAAAAAAAAAATAATAATTTTTTTTGTTCTCTTCCACATTCTTATTCAAACTATTACATTTCCAAATATCTATGGGCCAAATAAAGTTTTTAAAAAGTATATACCAGATTTGAGCAACCAAATAAATAAAAACAATGACAGATTTCGGAGAAACATGTTGGCTCCCGCATGGTATCTCTGATGGTCAAATTTCAAATGAGACTTCGTTTTACAATGTCCTTTATCTTACAGGTAGATGGGTAAAATATTAAATAAACTTATACAATAGTTTTCATTTTCACAGTTTTTCTCTACAATGAAGAGTTTTTACACGGTATGTTTTAAAACTTGCCTAATGAGTTGCGTTTCTGCTGCAGGACGGTTATCCGACATACTGATTAAAAAAATTACACTATGTTAATGAGATAATGTCATTTAAAGTGTTTTTGTTTTAGTTGTGTGGCCTCTTTCACTTATTTTATTTAAGTTGCTTAAAATCAAAACACTCAAATCGGTAAATACCAGAGGTGGGTAGTAACGCACTATATTTACTCCATTACAATTACTTGAGTAACTTTTTGGAGAAAAAAATTACTTTTAGAGTAGGTTTAAAAGTGGGTACTTCTTACTCTCACTCAAGTAAATTTCTAATTAAATGTTTTTACTTTTACTTCTTTACAATGGGCAGTATTCCTGTCGTTACATTACTGGATTTAATTTTAATTAATGTGTAATTTATTGAGAGATTATTGAATGGAACTTTTACGAGAGCGGAAGTTCACACAGCTGCGCGTGCTGAGCCGCTGTCACAGACTGTCACTCAATCACTGCTGCAGCATCAAGCTCTTCAAAGTGAAACAATTTCTTCGCTCTCCATAGTGAAAAAAATAATAGTTTTGTCATGCAATGCCTTCATTTAACACCAAGACAAGGGGATATTTCAATATTAAAATCACAGCTCCAACTTAAGGCAGCACGCTGAAGTAAGTTTTGGCTCTAATCTTAACACGGGCTTTTCTGTGTAAAAGTGATGGTAATTTTCAGGGTGATAATGTAACTGGGCTCTTATGACATCAGTTTTTAAGTGTACATTTTTAAATCAGTGCAGCAATATATCAGTGCACTTTGTCCCACATCCCACATGTCATGAGCAGTATTTACGCATTTATCCCGCGCCCTCGCGGGGGTATTGGAAACTATCGCAGCTACTTCAGGCGGATTAACTATAAATTCATGTAAACATCCAAGTTAAGTGTAAATAAATGCCTTGGCTCTGCTGTTCATGTGATTGACAACTGGAGGGAAAACAGACAGCATTTCTGCGCGTGCACAGCGAGGTGGGCGGGGCGGGGCGTGCGCGTGAGAGATGTGCGGGCGCGAGGCGATCGTATGGCGAAGAGAGTGGCTGTGACCGAAATCGTTCGCTTATTCACTATTTCCAATATAGTGAATGGCAGTGAATGCACTATATCTCAGCAGTGAGTGAACGAAATGAGTGAGTGAATTCAGATGCTGACGTATACACAAAGCGTCGGATCTCTGGGGCTGTCACAGAAACAACATTAAATATGGACTTTTAAAATACTTTGGCCTTGTTATTCTTATTAAATAATATATTAATACAATAAATCTTCACTCTGTTTGTCATTTTTAATATATACTGTGTGTTAATATAAAGAGTAAACACATTTGATCAAATAAAGAGTACAGTTTAAAATGTATCTATATGTTTTGCCTCTCTATATGTTATTATGTTATTTTAATCAAGTAATGATTTGTCAAAAAGTTATTTAATACATTCAGCATGAAAGAAAACATTGCAGGAGTGAAGGAAGCAATAAACTCCCAGCTCGTACGTCTTTCCCTTGGTGGACTGTGGGCAATTAACCATTGTCGAGTGTACATCAAATGTACACTGAAATTGGAGTGCATTGTGGGTAATAATGAAAGTAAGGAACGAGTGGCTCACTCAGAATTCAGACAATCCTACAAAATGGAGGACACTCGAAATAGTGCATTATATAGTGGATAGGGGGCGGTTTCATACACAGCGAGTGTTCCACGAACAGGGTTGGTGCCCTACTCACTAGGCTGCATATATGCATTTAGAGAGCGGTGGTACTGCTATACAGAACTAATGATCTAAATACTTACAACACTGAAAACTGTAACTACACTGAAATAAGAATCCGCACAGGACTTTAAAAGTTATGAAATAGCGAAAGAAGGCATTAATAAAGCATGATCTTGCTTTGGTTTATATTTCAGCATTATATATAATGTCCTTGTGGGACATTTTCACGTTTTCACCATAATAATTACTAGAAATGTTTCCAAACCTCTCTTATTGACAAATTCATCCAGATCTGACTGGAGCCCTTAAAGGGATAGTTCACCCAAAAATGTACATTCTTATTATTTACTCACACTCATGCCACCCCAGATGTGTATGACTTTTTTTCATCTGCTGAACTCAAATTAAGATTTTTAGAAGGATTTCTCAGTTTTGTAGGTCCATACAATGCTAGTGAATGGGTGGCAACATTTTAAAGCTAAACAAAATCACATAAATCAGCATAAAAATAATCCATAAAACTCCAGTGGTTAAATCAATATCTTCAGAGGTGATGTGAGAGGTGTGGATGAGAAACAGGTCACCTTCACATTCTTCTTCTTGTGTATTTGGTGATTCACATTCTCTGCATATCACCCCTGCTGTCTAGCAAAAAATGACACATATTGATCAGTTTCTTACCCACACCTATCATCTCACTTCAGAAGATATGGATTTAACTACTGGAGTCTTATGGATTACTTTTATGCTGCCTTTATGTGCTTTTTGGAGCATCAAAATTTTGGCCTACAGAGCTAAAATATTCTTCTAAAAATCTTAATTTGTGTTCTGCATAAACGTCTATTATGTCATTTGTGAAAGTAGCGAGTTACTCACTACTTGAGTACTCTTTTAATTGGATACTTTCTTACTCTTACTCAAGTAATTATTTATGTTAGTACTTTTACTGCCACTTGAGTAATTATTTTTTGTAAGTAATTGTACTTTTACTTGAGTACAGTTTTTGGCTACCCTACCCACCTCTGGTAAATATACTTACACTACTTAAAGCTGAAGTAAGTATTTTCTGTGACACTAGCGCCACCAAACGGAATTGCAAAAATAAACTTTGCTTTGAAAACAGCTTTCTGAGTACGCACCTCGCCTGCAGTTGTTCAAACAGTCAGAGAGTCCTGACCCCAACTCAAGCCATTGGTTGAGTAACATTGTTGGGGCAGGTCTAAGCGAGTCGCTCAAAACAAACACAGGAATTTGTATAGTGCCACTTAGACACAGTGTTTACAGTTTTTGAGAAAATTAACCTATGAATGGCTTACTTACAGTTGTCTCTGCATATTAAGCTGGGATAGGAGAACGTATTTTAACACTGAAAAGTTACAGTACATACTTCAGCTTAAGGTTCAATGAACTTTTTTCTTTTGGGTATAATTCCCAAATTTTTAAAGAGTAGATCATACTGTTCAGGAATACAGTGTAGAGAGCATTTTGATTGGAAAAAAATCTGTATAATGAAAGATGAGTCATAAGTATTTTTGTTTCATTTTCCCAGAAGAGGTCTGTAAATTATAAATGTGAATATCTGCTAAAATTTTACATTTGTCAACTTTTAGAAGTACACTAGGATGACCTCAAAGCTAACAGACATACAAGCCACAAACAAGCAATTTTGTTTTCCTGGGGTCTTTAATGCTTGATAATACAGTCTGTTTTCATTTGAAAGAAGTACCTATTATCTTGTGTTATTAACTTAAACACACATGCATACATTTACCAGCGAGATCCTAACCCCGCCCTTACCCTATTCCTTACCATATGGAGTGTGTCAGGCTGAGTACCCTGTTAGGAACAATCTGAGGCACCTTTCTCCCATCGCAAAGAGCATCATGTGTGGTCAGGAAATCTGCCAGCACCTCCCCACTTTGATGTTCTCATTTTGTATTCTTACGATGATGTTTATAATTCCTCATTTCATCCATCTATCTGGATTATATCTGAACTGCCGAAAGCCATATTGCAATGCTGTCTGAACAATGGATGTTAATGCAGTGACTATAAAAGAGCACTTACCGAGATCCTATTGGCATGTGCCATTGGATTGCAACCCAAGGCCATAGGAATCCTAAAAATATATCGCTGATGAGCGAGTTCCTGGAATGACTGCTGGATTACTGCATTTTATGACAGCACAAATATTATAATGGTAATGGATCATTTTACACACATATGTTAAGCATAGAACATTTAGGCTATTGTAATATTAGAGCAGGACAAGGCTGCACAACGCCATTAGTGCAATTAAAGGACAATTAGCTTGTAGGTGTTGAATCAGAATGAGGGTGTTTGCTTACACATTTACAAGACACTGTGAGTGTTTTGGTGGATTTGGACAGTACTACCATGGCCTTTATGCCATGAATGATTTATGTTTTATACTTGTTTGGAAAGAAAGCAATGGGGGGAAATTAAATAACAGCCTTGGGGTCATTTAAAGGAAATTTTACTTGGATTTACACACTACATGGCCAAAAATATGGACTCTCCATTCTAATAAGCAGGTTTAGCTAGGCCCCTTAATTCCAATAAAGACAAATTTGTACAAACTTCACAGCAGAAGGGAAGGAGAACACAGGGAAGCGGGTTTTTCCAGGCTCAGGTAAGACTTTTAATCGGCCACTTCAGTGCTTTTCAACTTCACAAACTCATCAGCTTCACAGGCAAGTAGTCACTTAAACACATTAGCTTTTACAGGCACGTAGTTACTTAAACACATCAGCTTCGCAAATTCAACAGCTTGAACGCAACAGCTTCAGGAGCACCGTGGTCTTCCTTGTCTCTCTCTCTCTCTCTCTCTGCTGGTGGCGTGGCTGCTTATATGCCGCTCTCCCCATGCTCACTGGAATTAGAAACAGGTGTTAAACATAATCTAGCTCAGGTGCAAGCGCCCTTACCGCTTTCTCTCTCTCTGGACAGACGCTTGACCACGCCCCCGCTGCCACAAAATTATAATGCTATGACATTCTAGAAAATTGTGTACTTCCAACAGTTGCAATAGTCTGTGGAGGGCACTTATACTGTTCCAGCATGACAATGCACCTAGTTGCAAATCAAGGTCCATAAAGAAATGGTTTTCTAAATCTGATGAAAAAACTAAACAAAAACAAAAAACTGGACTTTACAAAACCGAGACCTGAACACCACTGAACATCTTTGGAATGAACTGGAACACCAACTGTGAGCCAGGCCTCATCACCCAACATCAGTGCCTGATCTCACTGATGCTTTTGTGTCTGAATGGGAGCCTAGAAGAGTGGAAGCTATTAGATAAGAGCAACTCCCTATTAATGCCCATGGTTTTAAAATGAAACGCTTAACCAGCAAAAATGGGAGTGGTGTAGGGTGTCCACATACCAAGTCCAAAAATAAAATAATAATTTGTTTGTATTATTTTTTTTAACTATTCAGTATTATATTCTTTATTATTTTTTAAAGATAATAAAATATTAGTATTTTTCTATAAAAACCTTATGTTAAACTTGTTTATGACAAAAACATATAAATGATATAATTTATTTTCATAGATTATATCATTTATATGTTTTTGTCATTAAAAATAGGATAAATGAATAAATAAAACTTTAAAAATGGTAGTATGATGGTGCTTTTTTTTTTAGTGCTGCCTTTAAAAAAAGCCACTGCACAGTCGCTCTGTCTGGCTTTTTAAATGACATTTTATATTTAAATAGTTTTAAAAGTAGAAGTATTTTCCTGACAAACAGCAGTCCCTCTTTTTTAATTCACCTGCTGGTGATCATTTTGAAGAGAAACTCATTTTCTGTTACTCTATTTTTTTGTGCAGACATAAAAGTGGACGAAAAATGACTGGGTTTCTTTCCTTCCTTATTTCACCCTTTCTCGTGCCCTGTATGACCGGAGGCCGACACCACTATGTGGGGTTTTCCTGTGACCTCTTCCCACAGGGACTGTAGCCGTACAGTCAGCAGTTATGCAGGAAATCCAGCAATACCCAGCCATTGTGTGTGTTTACGCACAAGTGCACTGTGAATGTGACATGTAGCCTTCATCGCTAAATCTCTTACCACACTTTTCCCGAACCCGACTGCAAAGTGCTAATCTCCCACTGTGTCTAAAGGGAGGTGCCTCTTGACTGCTGGATCATTAACCTCTCACAGAGCAAGTGTGCTCATGTCCTGCTTTTCTCACTCCCAGCTGGTAAGAAATTCCCTCCCTCAGCAGCTCAGGAAAGAGCAGAGTTTCAGGCTATGATTTGCTGAATGTCTTGCTCTCCCAGCTGCTTTCACAAAGTATGTTTTATAGAAGGAGAGCCAGTTAATTAATGGGTAATTGCATATGAAGAATGAGAATTTGGATGCAAAAAGAGACATTTGTGATACTGGAAAAAAGAGCTTGGATTTACCTGGAGTTTGGCAGGTCTGTAAAAGACCCTATGAAGACTTTTTTGTCAAAAATTCCCCCTAAATGAGTGATTGATAAAATGTTGTTCAACCTCCAAACTCAGTACCAAGCCTAACCTTATTGCAAACCCTTTCGATTTTCCCTAAAATCTGATTGAGGCTGGATTACACTACACGACTCTTAAAATCTGAACAGATTTTAAAAATCACACACTTACTGACTTGGCACCCATCAGTACCCATCATATGCTATTCGATTTTCTTGTAAAATCTGTGAAAACTCCAACTGGCTCAAAATCTGCAGACTAGAGTCGACAAGCCTCGACATGGCCCGACTTAAAATTGGTGCTAAAATCGGTGTAAAGGGGCAGTCAAACTGGGCTTTGAGCACACAAATTGTTTTTGGACAATGCAACGAAATAGGATAAGGCCGCATAGTCTCATGAGTAATAATGATACACTGATGACGCAATGATGCACAAACGTTAAATCCTGTGATGTTGACTCGATGTTGATTTTAAACCCGACAGACCAAAATAGTGCAAAAAATCCCTAAACTATCCACTTTTCTCCTAACATTTAAATAATGAATGCTAACATAGTGTTGTTAACAGATAGGTATGTGTTGCACAGAAAATGTTGTTTAGTGTTTCACGACCCTTTAAGTTAGTGATCTTAATGGTCTGCTTTGAATTTTAAGAAAACGTTGGGATTTGTCTGGACAGAGATAAGACATTTCCATAGGCGAACAGCCAAAGGTCAGGAGTCAGGGAGGATACATGTATTATACCTCACTCCACTCCATCAGTACTTGTGCAACTTAATTTCCAACCCAGTCGACTAAGACTCTGGCTATGTAATTTTGCTGGGAGATGGAACACCATAATGATCTCCCTGGTAAGGTGAGAACTAGAGGAACCTCTGAAACTGGAGATTGTTGTTGGGGGAGTATAACATTTATGCCTGTGAGATTGCCTGCAGTACTTAGATCAGGCAGCCAGAGTCTCTCGACAGATCCCATGCTCGTCCCTTCCGGCACTCTGGATTCAGATTCAAGACGTTTACCCACTTTTATTCATGTAGGTTTTTAGAGTGCATAGATCTCCTTATCTGTGATGCTGCAGTTGGTCTTAGTGAGCTGTCATATGTTTTAAGTGTCTGGAAGCTCATGGGTGGTTTCAAAACCTGCTTTTGTGACATTTTTGTAACTGGAAGTCGATTTTAAGCATACAGTTAAGGGAAATGTTCCCTTTGACCTGTTTTAAAGTCCATTTTTATTTGTCAAGATCTGTATTCTATTATTTATATTATGGAATAACTGGAACAACATTCCTATCAAGCAACCAGATTTTAGGGTTACGCTGAAAAACAATTTTTTTGCGGTGAAGTAGAAGTAGCAGAAAGTTTGGTAACTTCTTATTTTTTTAAGTCTGAAGTTCATTTGCTAATCATGTTCTGTTGATTGTTACTGTCATGGTGTTTTGTACACCAAGTGTTGAGGTCTGCATGCGCAGCTCTTGATATTTTTTATTTATTTTTTGCAATTAAAACAATTCTTCTTAATGTTAATTTTTTTTTATTCAACTTTTCACTCAAATTGTTATTCTTCTAATATCATTTGTAATGACCTTGAAAATGAAGCAAAACAAAAGCATTTTCTGAAATCTCAGAGTTTCTGACCCCACTGTATATGTAGTAGCATTACTATGTTTTAGCTGTTGCACTTTGAAATACATCTGGTTTATTTATACTTAATTGAGCTACAAATGTTTGAATACCCAGTCTGGGCATAAGGTAAATGAGATATTAATGAGATGTAGGGAAAGAAAGGAAAAAAATCACACTTTTTGTGCTACAGCTGTGCACGCTGTCGGCCCATCTGAGTCATTAGAGGAGAAGTCTATTCTCTCGATGATTACTGGACAAGCATTTATTTAAAACGGTTCAGACTGTTTTGCTAACCTGAATCCTGCACTCTCTTGTTCAAACTCATGGCTGTACACTAATTAATTGGAGCAAAAGCAGTTGGTGTCCTTATTAATTCACAGACATCGTAGCACATTTTGAATTACAAGACCCTGCTCTGGATAAACGGACAAGCACACATTAATTTGGCTGGGCCAGCTGCCAATTCAAAACATTTATTCAACAAAACTCTAAAAAGAGGGCATCTTTACTTTAACTAGGCTTTGATCAAAGCAGAGAGGAGATACTCTTTATCTGTTTAGAGCTTTAAACTCTTGCTCTTGACCCCAGCGGTGCCACCTGCTCTCCCACTGCAACAACATAATTAAATCATTAATTGGAAAAAAAGTGTCCTTACCTGCAGTTATTAACGTGCTCAGTGACTGTAAATTATTTTACTATCCAATTAGATTCTTATTTACACCTGGTGAGTTCAACCTCTCTCTCTCCAATCAAGTGCTTTAATGAAGTGAATTATGCGAGAGGCACATCGGAAAGCATTGTCTTCTAGGGTGTCACGCGTGTCCGTTTGCTCGGACTGTAATACCGTCTTGAGTTACTCGGGTCATACTTTTCTTACAGGTGAAATGCCAACTCTCTTTAAAGTTTAGGGCCAGCCCTCTGGTCACTAAGTGTCAACGTCGAAGCATCGTCATATTTGTTTTCTCACTCGTGAGTTAGGTGAGTGTAAAATCACTCAACTGTCTGAACTGGGGGTCACTAGGGGTGAAACGAGTGGCTTTGGGCCTTTTGGCAATATTCAATATATATCTTGATGACTACTTTATTTATTTGCTCTGAAATGGCTTAAAAGGTTTTGTATTGTTTTGTTTTTTCAAACAGATGAACCATCATTTCAGCCAAACAGCCATTGTAGTCTATTAGATTCAACATGTTTAACAGAAGACGTAAAATAAAGTACAAATCTCACTAAACATACTCAAGCTGTGTTTTCAACACTGTTTTTCACTAAATGAACAAGGAAGAATATTTAATCATTTTCATTTTATATGCACCATTTTAACAATACCCAGTAATAAACAGTCATAAATAACAAAATATATTTTTACTCACATTAAAATTAAAACGAATTACTAAAAAACCAAATTTTTCTACTTAAAAAATGCTATACAGAGACTTCCATGAACATCTGTCGTTCACACAAAGTGAAGACAAACAGATCGTTGAATCCATTTTGAATAAATTTGTTTGGAACAGAAATTTTGAACTGATTCGTGGAAATGAATTAAACTTACCGACACTAATAAGTTTTGCTACTAAAGTGTAAGAGACCCTATTAAAACATCTCTACAATAAAATTCTCATACTTGCAGGTCACAAGACAATGAAGAATCCCGAAACTAGTCTAATTACACTTTTTAGGAAGCTTAATGGCCAAATAAAAAGCACATTAAAATCATTGCAATGTTCATGATGCATTATTTCATTTTGCCAACAAAATCATTGCAAATATATCGTAAATATTCTGTACATCATATATTCTGTACATCTGTACATTTGGGACTAAAAGAATAAGAACTCACCATCGGAGATATAGCTGCATTTATTGTTCATCCGTCTGCATTACAAAGAAATGCAAGTGTCAATCGATACGATGAGCTTGCAGGGAGAGAATTGTAAGCAGTATGAGTGCTATCAGTGAAGGCAGAGGCCAAGTGGCTCTGTGAATGGAGGAAAGCCATTTCAGGGTCTCCATTTTTAATGAGTTGACCACACTCCATCCATTGTTCTCAGGCTGGTGCTAATGCAGTATGTTACCCTGCCGAAACAAGCCTTAACAATACTTGAGGCTTTTTACACCTCATCCACCATGCTAGAATCTCAAATGCGAGGTGAGTGGGGTGTGCTCGGAAATGGGGATCCATTATCTCGAAAGAGAAGAACACAAAGCGATGATATCCCCATGATTTATTTAATGAAAGGGTTTGGTGTAGGTCACACTGGACCTGGGGCATATTGCACATTTGCAGCTTTGTAAAATTCATATTGAATGCCCATGGGAGAACTGTTGATTGACAGTTTTGATAGCTTAGTGAACATGGTGTGCCTTTATAAGAGGAAAGTGACTCACTTGACCCCTAGAGGAATACACTTTTTCTCATTTTGACTTCTTTATTGTGAAGTTCTCAAGAATGAGGAGGTGGACCAAATGGCTAAATCAAAATTTATGTTTAAGAAACCTTTAGGTCTAGGTATAATCCTTTATTTCTCACACCCCATTGGAAAATAGTTTTTGCTTGTTTAACGCATTAATCTAGCATGATTTTGAGAAGTTTATGCTTAAAGCAAGATTTTTTTCCAGCCTGAAAATGTAACATAGGGTTTGTAGCCAAAGGGGAGTAAGTGCATTTCACTTTTCATTGTGCTTACGCCCACTTCTCTCTAAAACCTCAAAATGTGACCTTCATAGAGCTTTATTTGCATGGGTTTGTTTCACCAAAACAATAGCACTTTTTATAGATCATATTTTCATAATATCCTGAAGTTTGTTGCTCTAATGAGCCAGATATTGTGTAATGATATTGCCAAAAATTTAGATTAGTGACCAATGAACAGCAGTTTCATGCATTCCACCAAACCATGATCAAATATTCTTTCTACATGTAAAACTCAACAAAGGCTATGAGGTGAGATGTAGTCACCGGTGTTTCTGAGAGCAGACTATCCAGTCTAGTATTACTTTGAAGCTTTGCCTCTCATTTGGGGGAACAATAAAAGGGCATGTCTGAAATGTGAAATTCAAAGGAAGACGGGCACTGACTGCTCAGGCTAATTATCCCACATCTCACACCCACCACGTGTAACCTGAACACAATTTCACAAAGTTGATAAAGTCCCACTCACAGTCCTTCCAAAAAAAAAAAAAAAAAACTCAACCCTCCCTACATCTGTGCTTAGTTCTTATATTTAAGGACTCAACCGTTACATTAGAACAGGGGAAACCACATTGAGTGGGAGCTTGTGAGCGGGAAATATATCCCAATTCTGCACAGTGTCCAACTGCCATTCACTCTCATTCTGTGTAACCTCTACCATTCTAACAGGCAGATCCAAGGTTTGGCACAGCAGAAGTTTGGCAAATCTGTCACATTATTAAGAATGTCTAACTATGGATTTCTTTGGGTGCTTGCAGGTGTGTTGGGCACCGGTAGTTAGAATGATTTTGTGGTGTAATCAAAGGTGAGTGTGCTGGTTTGGAACCAGCAATTGGGGTATGCAGATATCTGCTCCTTAAAGCTGAGGTGCGTAATTTCTGTGTCTCCAGCAGTGGTAAATTTTTACATATTTATTTTGTTTGTTTTAGTCATAATTTTAGTCTTTTGATGAAAATGCCCTTCAAATTTAAATTGACTAAAATGGCATATAATATTTAGTCCATGAAAAGAACATTATAGCAATATTTAATAATGTGCAAAATGACAAACTGTCAAACTGTAACAGTTGAAGTAATATATATATATATATATATATATATATATATATATATATATATATATATATATATATATATTACTGTGTTGTGGATCTTTCATGCTTTTAGAAACCGATTCTAACAGAATATTTTAATTAAAATAGTTTAAATGGGTCATGACAAAAGGAATAACATTTTCCTTGATCTTTTGACATAAAAGAGGTAATTGTACTGTAAAAACTTACTGCAAGTTTCAGAACTCAAAAATTACTACTTATTGCAAACAAAGCATTTGTTGAAATCAAGCTGCCAAAACGACTCATTCTCTACTTCCTCCACTTGTCTTAAAAGAGAAGCAGCACCAAAATCAAGCGTTTTTGATTGTGGGTCAGAATGAGGGTGGAAAATGATCACGTTTTACAAATATATGTCTTTTTTTTTTTTTTTTTTTTTTTTTTTTTTTTGCAAAAAAAACAAGTATTATAGGTGAACTTCAAGGAACATATTAAAGTAATTAAAAAATGCTTATCATGACCCATTTAAATATTGCCATGATGCATATTTTTCACCTTGTCTTTGCATTTGTTAACAAAATGTAAAAAAAACACTTCATCAACTAAAATTTTCATCAGCAATTTCGTTGACGCGATTAACACTGCTCTGGCAATACAAATGGAATTGCAAAAATTATGACATTTTTAAAACACATTTCCCAAAACACTCCCCGTATTTTAATGGTTGGACAAACAGACAGTCCCAGCCCAAACTCACACCATTGTTTGAGCCAATGTTACTGTGTCGGGCTGATCAGGTGTTTACAATTTATAGGAAATTTAAGTTATGAATGGCTTACTTTCTGCATAGTTGACTCTGCATTATAAGCTAGGATAGAAAGTATTTTAACATTGAAAATCTCTCTGTCACTTTCACTTTAAATCCTCAGTAGCTTATGTTGTTTCGACATGTCACACTGAATGGTTTGAGTTAGCATCTTGCCGGCCATGTCCCATAAGGATTAAACTTGATAAAGATGGAGAGAATGCCACAGCAAGGCTATTGCAACTGCTTGTGGAGAAAAGAAACTAACAATGAATATGGATCAAGCCCTCACACACAAGCAGAGGAGACTGGGACACTAATCCTGCTCAAATCCATTTATGTGGAGTCAGTCTAAATAGGACCTGAGAGTCAACCTCTGCCTCCAGGGCCACAGGGACAACCCAAATCAGCAGAGAAGCCCCATCAGCCCCCCTTATCTGGCAAAACAAGTGACAGAACAGAAGCAGAACAAGCCCACGAGGAACAAGAACACCCCCCCCCCCCCCCCGCCCATGGCATTGACAGGCACTGGAATAGCCACAGCTCTGTCTTTATTCACAGGCTAACACCTGCCAATAGTTCACCTTAACCCAGACACAGCAGGTAGGAAAGAGCACTTAAAATCAGAAATCACACTGCAGCTGTCAGTGTGAGGTGTGAATGAGGTTTGAATGACAGAAACAGGCATAAACCTCACAATTTACTTGTTTGTGAATGTGTCTTTTTTTGGGATGCATCTGTCACAGGGCAAGAGTGGTCTTGTTTTCTGTTATTTGTAAGGACAACCTGGGAATGTCAGGAATTTTAATTGTGATTTCCAGACCTGTAAAAGTCATGGAAATTAGTTGAATCTTAAAAAGCCATGGAATTTTGTAAAACAAATACGCTTTTCTAGTTTTGCTCTGCTCTGAAATATTTCATTGGCTAGCTATTGCTCATTGTGTGACCATATACACTCACTTATCAATTTATTAGGAACACCTGTACACCTACTTATTCATATGATTATCTAATCAGCCAATCATGTGGCAGCAGTGCAATGCATAAAATCATGCAGATATGGGTCAGGAGCTTCAGTTAATGTTCACATCAACCTTTAGAATGGGGAAAAAATGTGATCTCAGTGATTTTGATCGTGGCATGATTGTTGGTGCCAGATGGGCTGGTTTGAGTATTTCTGTAACTGCTCATCTCCTGGGATTTTCACACACAATTGAGTGTATAGAGTGAAACATTGTCGCAAGCCAGAATTATAGGGTTATTCCATGTCAAATCAACTAAATTTAAGAAACTTCCCATGGAATTTGTACTTCAGACCTTTGTTTGTTGGACAAGAAAAACTAGCTTCATACCATGACCCACATTTGGTTTTCGACCATTAAAATGGGTCAAACACTGAGAGCCCCATATTTCTGGGATTTAACCATAAAGGGCCTTAAATATGAAGATACATAACAATAGTTTGTTCTGAACTGAAATCTATACTTTTTTAGTAGAGCTGTCGGAATTAACGCATGCAATTAATTAAAAAAGTTTAACGTGTTATTTTTTCTTAATCGTGATTAACGCATTTAACGTTAATACAGCATAAACACTGGTGTAGTGTTTCCGCCTGGAGTCATTACACTGATGCACATGCCACAGCGCCAGAGCCCTTCTACCAAGGAGAGCCTACAAGCTTAGCATAAAATAGCATAACATGGCGGTCCTATAGACATTCTGTGGGCGGACCTGTCGTATTTTAGAGCTCCTTGGTTGTAACACGCTTGTTAACTGTTACGCTCTCTCCTATGATAGAGCCGCAGAGGTTATCTCAATGAATAAAAGAATCTCTGACAGCGCTTCCCTATCAGTGATAATGATGGAGAAAGGAGCTCTTAACACTATTTGATGTACAAAATAAGCCCAGATGGGACATGTGATAGAAATCAAGTATTTTTCAGCCTTTTTAAGGCACGTTTTAATTACCACGGAAGCACACCAAATCTTAACTATCACCAAAATGCAGAATAAGACGTTTTTGTTTGCAAGTGCTTTTCATGGTGAGGTTGCTACTTTGATGCAAATCATGAACACAGCTTCAAGATTGCTGTAGGAAAGCGGATAGCCACAGTCTACCAGCAAATTAATATTGTGGAGGATGACAGTTTAAGGGATTTAATGCCCATTGTAATGAATATGCAATGTATGTGGGGACTAGTTCTTTCAATTACTCAGACTCCCACTTAGACTTTGGGAAACGTTTAGTTACTTGAATCGGTGCTATTTTAGTGCATTGTCTTTATATTGTGGAAGGCTTTGTTTGGAAAATGTCAATAAAGCATTATATTGCTACATATTTTTTTTTGTTTTCTTTACTAAGATGGAAATAAATTAATTTTGACAAGAAAAGAAGTATATATAGTGTCAAATTTCAACACTTTCAAAATCTGCAATTAATCGCAATTAACTACAAACTAATAATAAGGTTCATTTAATAGACTCTCAAGTTCCAGACCCCCAAACTATTCAGAGACCCCAGCACTGCTAGAAATCACACATCTTACTTGCGTGGGGGTCTGTGTCCTCTGACTGCTGGTGGATTACTTCTGTTTGCCTCCGTTGTCTCCTTTTACAGCTGCACACAATGTCTGCTGTCCATACTAAACCATCTGTTCAACAACAAAGAAAATATTTGTCTCCCGGGCATTATCTACAAATCCACATATTTTTTCCTTAAATTTTCTCTGCTGTTTCCTGTGGGTGCTTGTTTTGCTCATCTGGCTCTGTTTGTGTGACAATGCCTTCTGTAGAAACTCCTACATGTGCCTTGAAGTTCTCCCCAGTCCCTGAATCACTGAATATTTTATAGCTTTAGTGTCTTTTTTGCCCGTCAATCTGCCAGCTGTTCTGCTCTCTGTTTTTTTTTATTTTTTTAAATTTTTTTATAGATGCTTTATCAGATCACCTTTTCACGCTTCATAGGAATTCATTATGCATTGTGTAAATTAAGGCTACGACAGATTTAGGGGAGGAAAACAAGGACGTCTTCACCCCTCCGCTGCTATTTATTGTCTCCCTCATTCTTTCCAGCCTTGAGAGGCTGTTCTGGCATGTTCCTCCATATCTCAACAGCAATTAACTGTAGGTCATGTACTTGTGTATTATCTCTCTTTGAATCTCAGGGTTGTTGTGCTGTTGTAAAACACGCCCAAATATAGAGGCACATATACTGTAGATTGCCCTTGAGCAGTACACTCTTTAAAATCTTGTTTTGATATGTTATGGTCTGTATTTTCACATTTTAATAATAATCTGTGCATACTGTATTTATACAGGCTTAATGTGATTTACGCAATTAGGGCTTGTTGGATTAAAGGAATGTTTCAGGTTCAATACAAATTAATCTCAATCGACATTATTTGTGGCATAATGTTGATTACCACAAAAATTTATTTTGACTTGTCCCTCCTGTGGCCTGTTGGCTAGTTGAACAAACTCAGAGTTTCAGAGTAAGTTTCAGGTTGAGAAAACCAGATAGAGCCAAACCGGTTTAGATTGGGTTCAGCGATCTCAAGAAGCTCAGTACAAATGTTCTCTGTCAGTTTGATCCCAAGTACGTGGTTAACCCTGAAGCTCGTGCACATGAATAAGTTGCATTGCCAACGAACAGCCAATGGTTGAAGCTTGGAGAGAGTCGGCGGGATATACTTCTCGCAAGATATTAAGCGTGATTTACATCTGAAGATCAAGAGATCATTATGAAAATATGAAGAATTGTAACATTTACACAGCATGAAGAACCGCTATTGCCGCGAAAGAAAAAATGAAATATAATGTGTAATTTAACTGCTATATTTTCACAATAAGACATAGGCTAATTCATTTTAAAAGCATAAAAATCTATATATTTATCTCAAATGTAAAAGCGTTTATATTAATTTAAATTAAAAGCCTAAAATAATTTAATGAAGTGCAAGCAATGTCTGCTGCTCTTCGAAATATAGCAAAATTCTGGGTTACATTAAGACACTTACAATGGAAGTGAATGAGACCAATCAGTAAATGTTAAAATACTCACTTTTTCAAAAGTATAGCCACAAGACATAAACAATGAGTGTTAACATGATTTATGTGTGATAAAATCACTTACTAATCTTTTCCGTGTAAAGTTATATCCAAATGTACTACTTTGTTGCCATGACGACTTAATGCCGTAAACCCTAAAAACCTAAAAAGACCTTAAAAACAACGATTTAAACAACTTTACAGCTCAAATAATACATACGTATTATTTTAAGTAAGTGCTTTTATCAAATTAGAAGCTTCACATTTCTGCCTTTAAACCCTCCAAAATTTAGCCCCATTCACTTCCGGTATTTTTGCTTTTTTTTAAAGAAAAGGAATATATTTTTTGTGGTAATCAACTGAATGCCACTAATGCTGTCGATTTAGCTTAACTTATACAGAACCCGGAATATTCCTTTAACATCCAATGTTTATCCTGAAACAAAATTTTTCTTGACCAATCAGCTAGGGAATATTTCACCCAAAAATGTTAATTCTGTCATTTACTTGCCCTAATGTTGTTCCAAACTCATACAAGTTACTTTCTTTTATGCAACATAAAAGGAGACGCAAGCCAAAATATAATGGACTGACATCTCAGTCACCATTCACTTTCAATGCATATTTTTCCATTCAGTGAAAGTGAATTGTGACTGAGCTTGTCAATCCCTAACATTCTGCATTGGCCTCATTTAATGTTGTTAGTGACTGAGATTGAGTCTAACTGAGACTAACGTACTGCTTAACATATCTTTTTGAGTTTCTTGGGGGAAAGAAAGTAATACAGGTTTGAAATAACATGGGGGTGAATGATGACAGAATTTAAAGATTTAAGACTATGTCTGTGTGATAGGAGTGATGTTCCAGGCACAACAAAGGATGTGTAAATCAAACTGTGCATATACATGGATGCTGTAAATTCACTGTGTTGCCTGGTATTTCTTCTCTCTTTTTGCTTTTGCTGCCGGACAGTGAACAAGAAGTACCGTGGATCACATGGTAAGATATTTCAGAAATATTTGCAAAAACCCACCCGGGGAGACTATTTCATTTTAGTCCCACTCCAGGGGAGACTGATTCTATTGCATAGTGGTGCATTAGCTAAAATAAATGTGTAAGAATGCTAGTTGTCATTCAGACTGGGGTAAGATGAGCCAGGCAACCATACACAAAATAAAGCATGTGACCGCATTTATAGGAGGAAACAATCAGTTCATTTTGTCTGTGGTGACAGAGGGCATGTGGTGAATATAGTAATTCATTTATGGTCAAAATACTTATGGTTTCCAATAGCTAGAAATAATAAAATTCAATGTATAGTTGATAAAAAAAAAAGAAAAAAAAAGAAAATTCTGTCATTATTTATTCACTCTCATGAAATTACAGAGTCTTTATTCCAAGTCTTCTGAAGATATATGCTCATATTGTATAAAAAACAGACTGACATTTTAGTCATTATTCACTATCAAATCAAATTTAAATCACTAATAAACTCTGTAAATCTAATTTGGGGCACGTCAAAAACATCAAAGCTCATTGGTTCTTGCATGTCTCATGACTAAACATCATGACACAAGAACCCATGTTTGATGTTACTGACGTGTTGCCATATTTGATTTACAGAGTTTGCCAATGATTTTGATTTAATTTTAGAGTGAATAGCGACTTAAATTTTGATCTGCTCATCATACAAAATAATCGTATGCCTTCAGAAGACATGGAATATGACGTATGAGTCACATGGACTTTTGGGTGCTTTTTAAGCTTTAAAGTGAGGCACCACTATTGAATGGAAATAAGCATTGCAACATAATTTAAAACATCTCCTTTTGTATTCTGCAGAAGAAAGTAAGTCAAATGGGCTTAGAACGACATGAGGGTGAGTAGATAATGACAGAATTTTCACCTTTGGGTGAACTATGCCTTTGAAAGGATATTTGATTGCCGTAACCTGCTCAATGGACAACGACCATCAGGCTTTTGGTTTACAAACTGTTTAAATGACTGTTGAGACTGGCAGATTGTAGTAGATTTCTGTACAACACACATTCCACGTTCAGGGTAAATTCTTCCTAATTGTGCTTTTGTGGAACATCCTAGAAAGCACTGAGGTTTATACACAAAGACCAAAATTTTTGTTAGTAAAGCAAAGTATTACTTTCACTCGATAATTCAAGACAGCTATTCGAAGAACACATTTTGCAGGCCAGCAATATTCATAGTGTAATTCAGTTATTAGAATACAAGACTCAGCCAAGATAACAGACATACAAAGAGGCGATAATGTAAGCTAATATTCATAAACTAATATAATTTACATAGATAAAGGACAAAGTGGAACAACCCAAAGAAAATAGGTTTTCATAAAGCTTTCTGGATAATTTCAACTAAAAGCATTGTACAATATTAGCAGTGATCTTGTGGTAAAAATAGGAAATTGTGCTGTTTACTGGATCCCTGATGAATGCAGTCAGATTATTGCCTCCCATGGCTACAGGTGAGGGAAATTATGCATTGAAGCAGAAATAGGCAGCTCGCCATCTGCCAGTCAGATCCACTGAACGTACTTCACGCCTGGATTCTAATTCGCTTTTTCTAATCCAAGAACAAATATGAGTCTTCCAATAATATCTCAGTGTATTGCAAAGAGTTACAGTTGCCCCATCTGCAAATACATAGGGAGGGAGGGAGGCCCGTGTTCCCCATGCAATCTGTTTTTGTCTCGGCTGTTACCAACACGAAAGCCCGCTGGAGGATTTGTTAGAAGAAACACATTTTATTACTGGATTCTTCTTTACACAATGTGAGAATTAGCTTATATTAGCGTTTACTTTTGTGTTACGTGAGAGTTATAATGATTTGGTTTGCATTATGTGAAAAGTGATTGTTGAACATCCGATACTAAAACAGTGGCCACACACTGAGGAAAAGATGTACAATGCTAATACTCAACTTCTTGATTGTATCAATGACTCCAATGTTTCCATATCACTGAAATATTTGGGGTTGTCCAATTGGTGTTTATTTTTGGCATGAAGAATTATGTATTTTCTGTTTAAAGGGATAGTTCACCCATAAATGAAAATTCTCTCATCATTTACTCACCCTGATGCCATCCCAGATGTGTATGACTTTCTTTCTTCTGCTGAACAAAAATGAAGATTTTTAGAAGAAAATCTCAGATCTGTAGGTCCATACAATGCAAGTGAATGGTGACCAGATCTTTGAAGGTCCAAAAAGCACTTAAAGGCATCATAAAATTAATCCATACTATTCCTGTGATTAAAATTAATGTCTTCAGAAGTGATATGATATGTGTGGGTGAAAAACAGATCAATATTTAAGTCAATTTTTACTGTAAATCTCCACTTTCACTTCAACATTCTTCTTTTGTTTTTTGGCGATTCATATTCTTCATGCATATTGCCACTTCTGGGCAGGGAGGAAAATTTATAGTAATAAAGGACTTAAATATTGATCTTTTTCTCACCCAAGCCTATCATATTGCTTTTGAAGATATGAATTAAACCACTAGAGTTGTATGGATTAATTTTACGCTACCTTTACATGCTTTTTGGACCTTCAAAGTTCTGGCCACCATTCACTTGTATTGTATGGATCTACAGAGCTGAAATGTTCTTCTAAAAATCTTTGTTTGTGTTCAGCAGAAGAAAGAAAGTCACACATCTGGGATGGCATGATGGTGAGTAAATGATGATATTATTTTAATTTTTGGGTTAACTATCTCTTTAACAATACTTTAAGCTTGCAATATCATAGTACTTGCTGGAATTTAAGACCAAAAGTACAAACAAATCAGAATATTATATGTTGTCTTTAGCAGTGCCTTTAATATTATTTTTGTGATACAATCCAGGGCCGGAACCATTTAAGACATTGACTGTATGTTTACATCTACAGATTTGTGTCAATGAAAATGTCCAGTGTCAGTGTTACTATACCACCAAGATTATTACTGGATTATTGGTAGATTATCAGGCTGCATGTAAACGTAAAGGGAACTCACCCCCCAAATATTCAGATTACTGGTTAACCTACTATTACATGTGGTCCAACTATCATAAATATGCGATTATGACCTCTACATTATCCCCAACATATTTAAAAATTGGAGGGGTCCATCTCTTTTAAGACTAAGAGGACTACCTATGGTACTGCATGAAGTTACTGATATTTTGAAAGAAAGCAAAGTTTTAAAGAGTAAATTGAGTTTGTCAAATTCAACATCAAAGGCTTGATTTTAGCATTCAACTTAGTTATTTAAATCCTCATTATCCTATGATTTCAATATTTTAGATATTCTCTAATTTCCTCTTGAAAGAATGAAGCTGATTTGATAGGCAGCCTTAAATTTTTTACAATTAGCGGAGAGATATGCTTAAGTCATTTTAAAAATTTAAAAAGCATATTTTAATGCAAGAATGATTGCACATAACAGTCGAATGAGGGGTTGGAGAGCATGTCACAGGACCAGTGCCAAAATATGAATTATTCAATTGATTCTTTGCCAGTTAAGTATAAAACATAAAGAGCAGAACTTTCTGGCTTTTGTCTGTTTCAGAGCAGTTGGCTGATTCAGTGTAGATCATTTTAATAATGTAGTGAACAACGGACAAGATGGCATTCCAGTGGCCCCATCTTATGGAAAGGCCTCTCTGTAACTGTCATAAAAAAGAAAGTTTGCTACATTTTCATCGGATCGTGGTGGACCAACACAAACAAATGCCAGGCCGCCATCAGATAAATCTGCTCAGACCACTGCCAGACACCTCTTACAGGGCAGGAAGGAAGGCCCTGGATCCACCTCCACATTGAAAGGAACCTCTCATTGGTCCACGTATGGTGTCTTAGCACCAAAATGGCTTTGGTACATCTTCATTCTCCTCAATAGATTTAAGTTAAGATGGCCATAAAAAATCCTTAAAACCTCCAGATGCAGCACATTAATTAACTGTCTATGTGGCAGCAGTGGCTGAATAAAGAGAGGCCACGAAGACAGACATATTCATCCATACATACATGTATGCTTGGAATCCTTAAAATGGACATCAACTGCGAAACATCCACTCTGTGTTCATTCACAAAACTGTTTGTGTTAATTGCAGCTGTTTGATTAACACAATAGGGGTGTAACGATCCATCGATCTGGATCGGTGCATCGATCAATCACCAACGATGTGATGTCATCGATGCAACGTCAACACTGATGTATATATATATTTATTTTTTTTATTTTTTCTCCCCTTTATCTCTCCAATTTGGAATGCCCAATTCCCAATGCACTTTAATTCCTCGTGGTGTCGTAGTGACTCGCCTTAATCCGGGTGGTGGTGGACAAATATCATCCGCGTCTGAGACCATCAATCCGCGCATCTTATCACGTGGCTTGTTGAGCACGTTACCGTGGAGACATAGTGCATGTGGAGGCTTCACGCCATCCACCGCTGCATCCATGCACAACTCACCACGCGCCCCACCGAGAGCGAACCACATTATAGCGACCACGAGGAGGTTACCCCATGTTACTCTGCCCTCCCTAACAACTGGGCCAATTTGGTTGCTTAGGAGACCTGGCTGAACTCCAGGGGTGGTAGTCAGCATCTTTACTCGCTGAGCTACCCAGGCCTCCCCGATGTATATTTTTTTAAGATCAGCCATGTCCGTACATATTTACATCAGGCAATGCAGCAACCTTATGATATTCATCTCGCTTTATAAGCACTAAATATGCTTCTCATGTGGGACACAGATGTGCGCAGAGTGATTAAACCTGAAGTTGTGCTCAGCACAATCCATGCGCAAGCATCAACAGGGCTGCGAGCTCCGGTGACAGGATAGAGCAGAGCTGATCACATGCGTGATTAAACTAGGCTTCCCTCGATATCGTGCTGCATTTGAATTCTGCATGAGTATTTTCTATTTTAAAGCACTATGGAGCAATTCAACCGTCTCAAACGGCTAAACATCCATGATATTCTGAACAGCGCTGACGAGGGAAAGAGAAAACCTGCCCTGCACCAGCATCAGTTACAAGACTTTCCCTATCTGTCACTCACTCGACGTTGTGTCGATGTAGTGACACTAGGGGTCACTCTTGGGAGCCCGAAACACCTCTGGTCTTTGATAAAAGGCCAATGAAAATTGACGAGTGGTATTTGCATACCACTCCCCCAGACATACGGGTTTAAAAGGAGCTGGTATGCAACCACTCATTCAGATTTTCTCTTCAGAGCCGAACAGTCGATGTTCATTGAGCTGACTGTTCATTCACCTCTGCTGGATCTGACGGCGCATTTCAGCGGCTTCTCCCTCCTCTGTACTGGTGCACTGCAGAGAACGCCCCTGGGCGCTTCGGCAGAAATAAAAGAGTATATTTCTCTAAAAGAGCGGCACACATGGAACATCTTTTTAAAGACGCGTCTTTTTAAAGATGCCTTTCCGTTTGTGTGTTATTCCTGGTTGCGGTCGTTATCTCTCAACTTCTGATGGTCACGATCGCTGTCTTTCGTGTCTGGGTGTGACCCACGCGGAGACAGCGTTCGTGGATGGATCATGTACTCATTGCGAGAACATGACCATGGCAACGTTGCGGTCGTGGCTTGCCTTCGTAAAAAAGCAAGCCACCCCAGCGGCTCCCCGCCTTGGTCCTTCTACCTACGGGTATGAGGCCAGCGTGGCTAGCACTGGGGCCGATTTGAGGACCCCAATGGGACCACCTCTGCCGGGTATCCCCCCATGGACCTCCCATTCCCCAGCACGCTCGTCTGCCCCGATTGGGCTTCCGGATGAGTCCGCCAGCTCGTCTCACGGCAAGTTCGACCTCTTGTTCGGAGCCCGCGAAGCTGATGAGCTCTCGAGCGCAGCATCGGAGAGCGGGCTCGTCCAGTCGGACGCGGAATCCTCAGCTGGGCTTCCCCCCTCGGGTACAGTCGCCCAGTCACAGGCTGATGCGGAAATGACGGACATGCTTTCTCGGGCAGCCACGAGCGTCGGGCTAGAGTGAACCCTGAACCCTCGCGACTCGATGATTGGTTCCTGGGCTCACGGCGCCGCTCACAGCCACGCCCCACCCCGGTTCCTTTCTTCCCGGAAGTGTATGAGGAGCTGACAAGGTTGTGGGAGGCACCTTTTACTGCCTGGTCACAAAACATAATTTAACCAGAATTTAAGATTTAGAATTTAAGAGAATTAATGCTCATTGCAATGAATAGGCAACCTAAGGTTGCATAGTTCTTTCAATTAGTCAACCTCCCCTTAGACCTCCCACTTTGAAACATTTAATGTTACTTGATTGGTGCCATTTTAGTGTATTTATATCTTTATACTGTGGAAGTCTTTGTTTGGAAAATGTTAATAAACCAATATATTGTTACATATTGTTGTGTTTTCTTTCCTAAGAAGGAAATAAGTGTATTTTGACAGGAAAAGAAGTATATACAGTATAGAGTAAAATTTCAGCATTTTCAAAATCTGTGATTAATCGCTGATGAAAAATTCTGCGATTAATCGCAATTAAAAATTGTAATAGCACTAATAGCAATATTTTACCAGACATGTAGCAACATCCAACTCAACCACTTGCATCTTTCCATACTGTGCACTTTATTTTCTTTGCCATTCATAGTAATTATTAATAGTAAATTAATACTATTTTGTAGTCGTTGTTATTCTTGTTTATATTTATACATAAAATTCCTTTTATTACAGCTGTGTCTTCCTTTTGTTGATATATGTGGTTAGGCAGAATCTCACTAAATCCTTCAGATTATTTAGTTTACCAACTCCCTTCAATTTACATATTTCTAATTTTTTGAATATATTTGAATAATTCTTATTCCGTTATGGTGAAATTTCATGGCTGGTGCTCCGAGGTAAATGGAGGGAGGGGCCATCTGATTCATGAACACACACTTACACCTTAAGTGACGTGCGATCAAAAATCACCACATACTTTGTTGTCTTGTGTGAGGTCCACTATATAATTGGGTGGCCGTGTGATTATCGTTATAAGTTTCTTAATCTGTTGTTTTATATTATTCATTTGACAAGTTCCAAAGACTATGTGCTCTCTCATCATATAGTTTTATATACTTATTTCTAATTGGTATGTACATCTGTTTTGGACAAATGTAAGCAGACTATAATTTGTTATTTTTTATATATTATACATATATTTTGGTTCTTATATATTTTTTTTTAGAATCAAGGCTCTATAAATAATAGCATTTTTAAACACACACAATTGGATAGCTATTGTGTTTATAGATGCACTTCTAAAAGTCTCTTTTCTTTCCCCATTCTCTCGAGGTTAGATTCAGATGCCCCAGCAGACCCTGTGGCTCCAGTGATTGTAATCCCACCTCGGAACATTACGGTAGTGGCTGGGGTTAGTGATGCCACGCTGGAGTGTGTAGCTAATGCACGGTACGTATGGTTATATATCATGGTATATATCACATTGTTCCCAACTACACTACAGTCCATTTGATATTCATTTACCTCTAGTGGGTTCACAATCATCAATCTCAAGGCCATTAAGATAATAGCAGCTTAAGTAACACTTACCAACATTGGTATTACCAACATAGGGGTACAACAGCTTATCACTGGGGCAGTACCCTCAAATGTACACCAACTGTACCATTTACACATCAATCAAAGTGTATTTGAACCGTTTCTGTTTCTAAAGGGTACATATTAATAACTTTAGGTGTAAAAAAGGTACAGTGGGTGTACCTTTGAGGGTACTGCCCCAGATGTACCTCTAAAGGTACAATTTTTGCTATTTTTTTCTGTGATTATTTTCTTCTTCCCCCAAATACTTGTTCCTTGCCGATGAATGAAGGCCACTTTTTTATTTGTACTACCAGTCTAAAGTTTGGATACACCCCTGCTAAAAAAACAACAAAAAAACAACAAAAAGGCAAAAGCAATAAACCAACTTATTGTGGTTAGTTGGTCTCCCAGCCTGACCAAGATCTGTTTAGACTGGTCTGTTTTAATGGTGTAGAGAGTTTTTGGCATTTATCAGCTGTAAAGGCTAAGAGACCAGCTAGACCAACTTAAACCAGCAAAACCACCTTAGGCTTGTTTAAAGTTATATTCTGGGTTCAATACAAGTTAAAGCTAGAGTATGCAATTTATACCAGAAGCATTTTTTGTTATACTGGTTGAAAGTCTCTTTGCATCCTGACAGCAATCAATAAATCAAGTGCTCTGATAAAAATAAAATAAAATCCATTATCTGTGGCAGTCACAGGCCTGTAAAAGGCCCGTCCAATCATTTCATTCAGCCCGAATGCAGTGATTGGATGGCCTACCTGCCTGTCTAACTACGTTCCTGCCTCCCTCCGCGCACTCTGCCCGTGCACTCAATGGCGTGAGATGGGGGCGAGACTATCTGACTGTTTGAACAACTGCAGGCAAGGTGCAATTCCGTTCTGTGGCGCTAGTGTCACAGAAATTACATACTCCAGCTTTAAGCTCAATCGACAGCATGTATGGCATAATGTTGATTACCACAAAAAAATGATTTTGTCCCTCCTTATCTTTAAAAAAAACAAAAACTGGGTTACAGTGAGGCATTTACAATGGAAGTGAATAGGCCCAATCCTTAAACGTTAAAATACTCACTGTTTCAAAAGTATAGCCGTAAGATATGATATAGCTACATTTTATGAAGTGCTATTTTTTTATCATTTTATTATCTTCCTTGAGGTCCACTGATAATGTTATAAAAGTTTTTTTGCACCAAAACAGTCACAATTTTGTAATATATCTCTGGCCCTCTGTCTGAAATGCTCAGTTTTGGCCTAAGCGCCTCCTTAAAACTTCAACGTAAACGCCCACTATTCTGATTGGCTAAAGTCATGCAGCCCTTCAAGTTCAGCAAACTCAATTGGGAGAGAATGAACCTCAACATTATAAAACAAAATTGCAGGGTTTACACATAACACACATCCAACGCATTGCATCAGAATATATTAAACTGTTCATCTCAAGCACAACTGTTAACACTCAACACCATAAACTCAAATCAATAAAATCAAACAGTCATAACTTTTGAAAAATGATTTACTTACGTTTTTGACTGGGTCCAAGTGTTTCTAACTGCTACATCCTTCAATAACAGTTCCTTTGCAAAGCTTGAATTGTATTATGTCCGGTTCTCATGCAATCCACGCCGACATGAGCTGAAAAAAACAAACACATAGTCCAGAGCGGTGAAACTAGATGCACATACATGCAGTATCATCCTGCACTGAGGCGCACATAGCTGGAAACACATCAAAGCAGTCAAAGACGTCCAGTACATGTTTGCATATACCAACAATTAAAAATAGCGCATATGGGCGAAAGAATGCCTCAATGGCGCGTTTGAGCTCAAAGCAACACAGGCAGCAGCTGAATGAAAGAGAATTACTTCTCTCTTTCAGAGTTACAACTTGACATCGCTTTTTTTATACATGAGATACATGGCAGCGGTCAAAGATGTCTGTCTAGTGCATGAATATATTCAAAAATAATCCAAAATAGTCCAGATGGGTCCCCTTAGGTGTTATGTTAGGAATAGTTATCCATGGAAGGCCTGCTCTCTTGACTTGAATTGCACGCCAGTGGGCGGGGCCAAGGGTGCGATGACGCATGTTGTTGGATGTGTAAATACAAATGAGCAATGTGTCATGACATCAAGAACAGACAGATTTCAAAATTAGATGTTTCAGCGGGGTGGCAACTGTAAATGCTCTTTTTAGACTGAGGATGAAGTTTTGAGTTCTGAAATTTACAGTGTGCTTATACAGTTGTGCTCAAAAGTTTGCATACCCTTTGGTAATATATGTACCATTTTTAAAGAAAAAATGAATTAGCAGGCAAAACACATTTCTTTAATTTCTTGTAGGATTCATATTCAACTGTAGGTTATAACAGAATGGCACAATCATAAAACAAAACATGGCAACAAAGAAAAAAATGAAATGACCCCTGTTCAAAAGTCTGCATACCCTTAGTTATTAATACTGTGTATTGCCACCTTTAGCATCAATGACATCGTGCAGTCTTTTGTAATAGTTGTCTATGAGGCCCCAAATTCTTGCAGGTGGTATAGCTGCCCATTCGTCTTGGCAGAATGCCTCCAGGTCATGCAAAGTCTTTGGCCGTCTTGCATGAACCGCACGTTTGAGATCTCCCCAGAGTAGCTCGATGATATTAATGTCAGGAGACTGTGATGGCCACTCCAGAACCTTCACCTTTTTCTGCTGTAACCACTGGAGGGTAAACTTGGCCTTGTGCTTAGTGTCATTGTCATGCTGGAAAGTCCAAGGGTGTCCCATACGCAGCTTTCGTGCAAAAGAATGCAGTGTGCAATGTTGATAATCAGCATTATTCCACAAATTCTGTTGATTGAGCTTAATTTGCCAGAATATTCCTTTAAGCATTTTGTTTTCCAGCAGGGGCTCCTTGACTGAATTTGTTTTTCATGATATGTTAAACCTTTTGATCTGAAATCTTATTTTCAGATACTTGAGATTAGTTTTATAGACAAATAGGAATTCTTCCTACATATAACAAACTATTTGTTTGTTTATTTATTTATTCATTTATAAGAAGAGGGAGGAGCTAAGTTATAAGATATTGTTGATTGTTTAGCTTTTTTGGTCACTACATAATATACACATATTCTGACATACTTTGTGTTGTTGCATAGTTTTGATGACTTTAGTATAATTTTTAATGTAGAACATTTTTAATAATAAAGAATTAGTAGATGTGTCCAAACCTTTGACTAGTAGTGTATATAAACAGAGACATGAGACAGAAAATGGAGAAGAACACGGAACGTGATCGGGAAATGTCACAAGCCAAATTTAAATTTGCATGTCAATGTGTCAAAGTTTGTGTGCTCACCATTGGGCCACATCTCTGACTGAACTTGATTCTTAATGTTTGGTGGCACACAGCATCCTTGCACTTTCATTTTCCATAGTCCGGTTGAGAAGCTCAGTTTGGTGTGGCGCAGACATGGCATGGAAGTGGCCAGCAGCGTGGGCTCCTTCGGACGTCGCTTGACCATCATCAATCCCACGAGCACCGATGTGGGCATGTATGTGTGTGAAGCCTCACTGTTGGACAGCAGCGTGAAGCCAGCAGAGGCCAGAGCCTTTCTCTCCATTACAGGTACAACACCGCATCCAATAAATGCCCCATTTCTCTCTCCAACACAATGCTTTCACAAGCGTCTGACACCAGAAAAAATCCACCATCTTAATGGTTACACTCAGTGGGGAGTGATGAATGGCAAAGCTCTCAGATAGATATAGCGCTACATTACTGCGCATAAAACCTGAAATTACACACTGTATTAGGTGAGCTAAGAGCTTTTAGGGAAGCCTCAGGCATTACAGCTATCGGTCACAGAGCTCTGTGAGAAATATCACCAGGTAATGCTACACATTAGGATTATCCTGAACATACAGCACTAAAGTGCCATCAGACCTATTTTCAAGTAATTTGATTTACTTAATAACAAAAACCACACATAATATGTAGTCTTTTGAAATGGCAGATTGTAAGGAGATAAATGTTGGTGTTATCACATCTTTAGTACAGTCTGGTGCTCAATGTATAAATGAATAGAATGATTTATTACTCTGCAAAAGGTGAATATATGCAACTGTTATCATTAGGAGCTATTTCTACCTGATCTGTCTCTTACAAATTACTTTTGTTGGTGTAACCTAATGTAGTCAGGTAGATTCAGTCATAATAATTTTAATACCACAATATATAACCTTGTGCAACACCGCGTCCACATGCGTGGACACTGTATTTTGGATTCGCTATATGTAATGCATAATTTATATAAATTTAAACCAAATGAATACTGTTCACAAGATTTTAGACTGTCATTTAAGGGTTAAACTTCTGGAACACCGAGTCACATGACACAAAAGCATGACATCGAGTTACGTGAAGCACATCTATAGGCACAGAGCAAACAAATGCCTCTGATAAGAACCCTCTTTATGTTTTTTCAATTATATCTGTTTGGGTGTAAAGAGTAGCATCTCTAGTTTAGTTTAATATGCCGCTTTAAGGAATTCATAATTTTTTTGCGCATCAGCGCACTGATAAACATTACGTACACATACGTGGTTATTGGGACATTATTCCCTCAAAAGTTGAAAAAATATATTTTGAATAACTTTCAACATGAACACATCTGTGGGTCATTTCGTTTCATTTAATATAAATTTTCTATGTTTTATTTTGTTATCACTGTACAATACGGTTCTATTCATTAACATTAGTAAATGCATTCCTATATTCACTGTGCATTTTCACACTGAGAATCAATGGGTTCATCCAAAAGCTAAAACAATTTGTTTTCAGAGGCTTTATGTGGAGTTGGGATGAAAATAAGGTAAGACTGTTCTGAGACCAGTGCAGACACACAGCACACTGGAGGTTAAGTCATTCACTAAATAGTGAGCAAGGGAGCATCCTATAGCTTTCTATGCAGCTAAGTGCATTCACTCCTAAAATCCGATCAAAAGTTCAGTTTTTGGCTGCAGATGATGTTTGGACCACTCAACATGTTTGGCAGACATGGGACAATGGTAATCAGTAAATGGATTCAGAATTTATAATGTATAATTTTATTTGAACATGGTTGGCAGTGATTGGATGATGCTGGCCATTTTTTTTAAACAGAATGAATTATGCTAATTTCTGATGCAATGTCTGTAACGTCTCAAAAGCATGAATAACCAAAACTTCTGGAAGCATAAATAACAATTTAATGAAAGAAATCTGACTTTCTATAACTTGGTATTATTTAAAATTTCACAACTTAGTCCCGCTGTCCACATATGTGGACATCAATTTATAGGAATTTTTTTTTTTGCTTGTTTATTAGGCATTACTAGTTACAAATCAAAATGTATGTTAAGTAAATAAATAAAGTAATACATGTATTGTTCTAATTTTATTTAAAATTATTATTTTATATACAATTATAAATATTTAATCCAAATATTGCAAAATAATGCATAAATTAAGTATTTAAACCTTAGTATTTTGACACTTAAGCCACACACAAAAAAGTATTAATTTAATTGCATTAGATATTAAAATATCAAACCAAGTGGCAAAGGATGCTAGACATTTTCTCAGCACTTACATTGCTTTTCTGAGCAATTTTTGCAATGACCTTACCCTGCTAGTGGATCTATTTAAGGACAAAGTGCTTTTTGTGAAATGTTTTGCTTGAAAATTGTGTTTTTGTTGTATTTCTTGAAAATAAATGCACTGCTTTAAAATCTAATTCAACAACATTTTTAGATTTTTAAGTGTGGCTGAAGTGTCCACAAATTTGTATTTAGTATATAATTGACAAAACATTTTACATGTCATTTAACTAGAAGTGTGAAGCCTAAAATCATTGCGCTTTATTACAACTTGTCTTTGTATGACTATGGTACATAAAAGCATGCACCCTGCCAAAATTGATTTCAATGCTCAAATTTGTCTTCATCTCTTAGCGCGAGATGTGAGCATACAACAAGATTCTAAACTATCTTTTTCCTAAATGATTTAGCTGTAACTTTTTCCTCTAATTGATGTAAGCACCAGATTGAATTCTGCAGTTTCTCTGTCTTTGCTGATATTTCACGGGTACTGAGTACATACAGTGCAGCTTGTCAGTGACTGCTTCTCTGTACAGTTATATATGGAAACCCATCGAGCTAAACAGCATATTAAATATTTATGCCTTTTCTTCACTTCACATTGGTGTCCAGTTGAGAGCTGAGCTGACAGGTGTTCCAAGCACCATGTGAAGTTCAGTACAAATGTATAGAGAGACGAATGCATAACAGGATGAATGTACTGCACTGGGCAAGACTGAGTTGATGTGAATTGATGAGTGTGGGCTGTCAGTGTGGCATTACACATAAGTCAGGTGCTTACTTACTGTTTGGGTGGCTGTCTGAATTACATTCAAGGTCTCTAAATATGCATTTATTCATCTACTTATTTGCGTCAAATAAGCACTTCAGATTTTTGAAGGTCTGCGAATTTTTCTCATGAAGTACGAATCACAGTTGTGTCTCTTTGGCACATATCTGTACAGAATGACTCTGTTAAGCTTTACATTATAAAAGAGGTACAGATCTATGAATGTTAGCTGTCTCCTCAAGTTTGTTTTTAAGACATCTAAATAAGTCAAGTTATTGTTATTTGTATAGTGCTTTTCACAATACACAACGGTTTAAAGTAGCTTTACAGAAAATCATACTCTAATATCTTAAATGCCTGAAAGCACCTAGTGAACAACTTTATAGTAACCGATTAAAGGGATAGTTTAATTGGTAAAGATATTACAGGTAAATGATCAAAAGGGATAGTCCGCCCAAAATGTCAATTCTGTCATTTTTATTCACCTTCATTTTGTCCCGAATCTGTAGGACTACGTTCCTTTGTACATTCTTTGTTCTGTGGATCGCAAAAGTAGATGTTTTGAAGAATGACTGAATCTTTGCGTTTGGCACCATTGAGATCAAACCTGGCAAAATGCACATTAGCTGGGTTTCCATCCATGTATTTAATGCGCATTTTGAGATATCACATAAAAACTGCTGGATGGAAACAACAAGATGCAAATAAAATCTCCAAAATGTGCATTAAAAAGTTTTACACTTGCTAAGAAATGTGCATAAACTCCTATTGAATTTATTAGGAATACAATAGGCACATCAAAAAGTAATGTGACTGAATAACTCGTTCATAACTGGACTAACCAGAGGACCAGTCATCGCATCTGAAATGTTGCTCTGGTCAACCTTAGTAATGGTGTCTAGAAAATGGAAAACCTGCAAAGAGTTTGCAGTGCATATAAGTCGAATACAAAGTGAATTGTGCCAGAGAGCAGGTTTATTGACACTTTTGAAAAATATATTTGAGATCTGCACGGTAAAGTTTTAAGGATGGAGGAATGCACACACATAGTGTTGCCAGAACTGTGACTCGCTGTCGCTCCCAGATATGAGATGAAGTTCTTTAGTGTTCTTCAGTGTTTTGTCTGTGTGCTCTAAACAGCAAGTATTTTATTACAGTTTTTCTCAATCGCATTGGGTCAGTTCTCGAATGAGAATGATTATTTTTTCAAAACAGTAAGTTCAAATCTCTGAACAATTAGTTTCTTGTTCACACCAGATTTGAATTTCTTATTAATTTAAGCAAATTGCACGTGTTTTGTCACATGTGTGCAAAAGAGTAAGTACAGTTGACTACAATTTGCACAATAACTAAATGAATGAATGTTACATTTAGATAGTGCTTTTCTGACACTACACTCAAAGCGCTTTACACAGTGAACAGGGGACTCTCCTCAACCACCACCAGTGTGCAGCATCCACCTGGATGATGCACCAGCAGCCATAGTGCGCCAGTACACTCACCACACACCAGCTATTGGTGGAGAGGAGAGAGTAGAGTGATACAGCCAATTAATGGATAGGGATTATTAGGAAGCCATGATTGATGAGGGCCAATAGGGGGAATTTGGCCAGGACACCAGGGATACACCCCTACTCGAAAGAAGTGTCCTGGGATTTGTTATGACCACAGAGAGTCAGGACCTCAGTTTAACATCTCATACAAAGGACAGTGCCTTTTTACAGTATAGTGTCAGCATCACTATACTGGGGCATTAGGACCTTCATAGTCCACAGGGTGAGTACCCCCTGCTGGACTCCATAATACCTCTTCCAGCAGCGTCCTTAGTTTTCTCAGGAGGTCTTTCATCCAGGTACTGACCAGGCTCAGCCCTGCTTAGCTTCAGTAGGCAACCAGTCTTGAGCTACAGGGTGATATTTCTAAATGCGCATGGCTTGCCGAACAAAACTGATGAGTTGATTCTCAGTGACACTGTCATGCTCTTCACAACTTCCAAACATTCTTTCATTGAATGATCCATTCAGTTATAAAAATCTGTCAGACATACATGTATATTCCATAAATATCTATGACATTGTACATATCAGGGGCGGCATGTCCTGGGCGAGATATGCCATAGTTATGGCGTCAATGAGCCAGTGGGCGATCCTCTGCTTGGAGACAGTGCTTCCTTTCCGCTGTGCACCAAAGCAGACAAAGAGCTGCTCAGAGATTCTAAAGCTCTGCGTGCGATCCAAATAGATGCGTAAAGTGCGCACCGGACACAGCAACGACAGGGCTGGGTCTGCCTCCTCCTGGGGCAGCACTTGCAGGTTCACCACCTGGTCCCTAAAAGGGGTGGTGGGAACCATGTGCACATAGCCCGGTTGGGGTCTCAGGATCACGTGAGTGTAACCCGGACCGAACTCCAGGCATGTTTCGCTGACAGTGTAACCCGGATCGAACTCCAGGCATGTTTCGCTGACAGAGAACGCTTGCAGTTCACCTACCCTCTTGATGGAAGTGAGCGCAGCTAGGAGGGCAGTCTTCAAGGAGAGTGCCTTAAGCTCGGCTGACTGCAAAGGCTCAAAAGGGGCTCTCTGTAGACCCTGAAGAACTACAGGGAGGTCCCATGAGGGAACGAGGTGCGGTCTGGAGGGATTCAGCCTCCTGGCACCTCTTAGGAACCTGATGATCAGGTTGTGCTTCCTTAAGGACTTACCGTTGACTGCGTCGTGGTGTGCTGCTATGGCGGCAACGTACACCTTCAAGGTGGAAGGGGACAGCCTCCCTTCCAACCTCTCCTGCAGGAAGGAAAGCACTGATCCGACTGCACATCTCTGGGGGTCTTCGCATTGGGAAGAACACCATTTAGCGAACAGACACCACTTAAAGGCATACAGGCGCCTCATAGAGGGGGCCCTAGCCTGAGTGATCGTGTCTACCACCGCGGGTGGTAGACCGCTTAGGTCTTCCGCGTCCTGTCCAGGGGCCAGACATGGAGATTCCAGAGGTCTGGGCGCAGGTGCCGGAGGGTGCCCCATCCCTGAGAAAGAAGGTCCTTCCTCAGGGGAATTCGCCGGGGGGAGCTGTCTCGAGGAGCGTGAGGTCCGAGAACCATGTCTTGGTGGGCCAGTAGGTTGCTACCAGGACGACCTGCTCCTCGTCCTCCCTGACCATGCACAGGGTCTGTGCAAGCAGGCTCACTGGGGGAAACGCATATTTGCGTAGGCCAGGGGGCCAGCTGTGTGCCAGCGCGTCTATGCCGAGGGGAGCCTCGGTGAGGGCGTACCAGAGCGCGAAGTAGGAGGATTCTTTGGAGGCGAACAGGTCCACCTGTGCCCGTCCGAATCAACTCCAAATCAGCTGGACCACCTGAGGGTGGAGTCTCCACTCTCCTCTGAGGGTAACCTGCCGTGACAGCGTGTCCGCTGTAGTGTTGAGGTTGCCCGGGTGATACACAATAGCATTCAGCTAGACAAAACTGACATTCTTGTATAGTACAGTAAGCAGTCTGTGTCAACAAAAAAGTGAAATGTAGAACAAAAATGAAATTTATATATAACAAACATTTCCAGGGTCGACTGCCATGGCGAAAATATTTTTTTTGACCAGTACGGCTCACACGATGACAAAAAAACTTTTCATTTTGGTGGCATTGGCCAATTTACTGACACAATAACAAGGTTTTGAAGCATGAATTAAATGTTTTGGGTGAGTTACTACATTTTGCAGACATGCAGTAGAGTTGTGATGTTCAATAAAACAGTTGTGACAATTGCACTTACAGTTTAGAGAATGTTAAGACTGTTTCAAAAAATGTGCCAAAGAGATTGAGAAAAACTGTAATAAAAGAACACATGGGATGGAAATGCGGTTTTATTCGCTCATTGTTTTAGCGATAATATGGTTTTTTGCATACTGTATATTAAATTTGCAACTTGGATAGAAATATAGCTGCTGACACAGCCAGTTTGAATATGCAGAAGTGGAAATTAGATTTGAGAGATAGAGGCATGTTCACTGAATAACAACTTTCATTTCCATATGTTCCTCATACAAAGCTATTTTACGGCCTCAGAAGACTAGGAATATAGTGCATGAGTTGTATAGACTACTTTTATGGTGTTTTTTTGTTATTGTTTTGTTTTTTGGAGCTCTACAGCAACAGTCCCAATTCACTGTCATTGTATGGAAAATGTAGCACAAATATTCTTAAAATTGCTTAAAAGAAGAAGATCATATGGGTTTGGAATAACATGAGGGTGAGAAAATGTTGACAGAATTTAAAATTTGGGGGAACTATGCCTTTATTTGTTTTAAATAATTTTAAGCCCATTAATACAGATCTCCTTACAGCATAATGTGAACATAATAAATAGCAGATTTCCGTCGTTACAGGCGCATAACAGATGTTTTATAACCTTTAAGTGTGCGATGTAAAACTTAAGTATTGTGAGAGAGAAGAACTTCAGTGGCCATCTGTGACTCTGCATGAAGTCTAGACATTACAGTAGAGGACGATGTGTATTAGGTGAGTGAATTGAAAGAAATGTGCCCACCAGTTCGCTCAATATTAATGCGACCCTTCCACATGTCTGACTCCTATCAACAATGCTGAAAACACGAGGCTATGTTAACTACACAACCCGAGCATTTCAATTTTAACAATGTTTATGAATTCATTACTTTTGCTCCAGTAAATTTCCTATTGCCACAGAAAAGGGAATAAATTGGTCCCACACCCATCTGAGCTCAATGAAAATCCCATTTTTTAATAATACGTTTCCTGAATTCCACTGATGGAATCCTTCGATTATTTCTGAGCTGTTCATAAATTACAATACCATCATTCCTTTGTATTCGGTTCAGAAATGTCAGTGTGTTCTCAAATAGGCTTATTTGCTTTTGCAGAGGTGCCCTATTTCACTGCTGAGCCCAGGAGGAAGATGATGGGAGAGGTGGAAAAAAGCGTGGATATCCAGTGCCAAGCTCGAGGTGAGATGTGCTAGACTTAAACTGAAGAGGGTTGATGGATGATGATGTGCTGGACTACATACATACACAATATATACGTACATACACAGTATATACTGTAGGATAGACAGACAGACAGACAAATAGACAGATAGATAGATAGATAGATAGATAGATAGATAGATAGATAGATAGATAGATAGATAGATAGAAAAAAAGAAAACAGTTGAGAAACTTTGAGGAAAAAAAACTTGACTTTAAATACAGTACAATAGATATCCCATACACTTAAACCCCAGCTCTGATCAGCATGCTTCTCAGCACACTCAGGGATTTTGTAGCTTTGCAGCTTGGTAAGCCTAGTTACGTAAAGGTATTTACATCGGTTTTGCGTCTTTGTTTATATTCATTGTACTGCCAGCCACTTTTATGAATTAACTCCCAAGTGCATGGTGCGGGTCTATTAACTAACCCAAAAGACTGTGGGCTGCTCTGAGGGGCAAGACAGTCAGTTGTTTGGGGGGTGATTTATAAAAATCTGAACATTTTAGAGAGTGTCAGTGTCCCTTCATGGAAGACAAATGGCGGCCTTTTGGAAGAGTGGCGAAGGCTTTACGATTTGCCGTGAGATATGAGGTGTTGATGGGAAAGGGCTTAAACCATTATCATTATATAGTAGAAAAATGGCCAATGAAATGGTATTGGTTTTCTGCCAGAAATATTCTCCACTTTTCTAATAGTGCTGAAATGGATAGTCAGCCCAACAGTTATAACGGTACTTATGATATTTGTCCGTTGTGGTTCAAGCTCGGCTCAGCTGCAATTTTAGCGAGGGTAAAAATGATCCCTCAGCATCAGATGGGCTGAAAGAAATAAAAACAACCGAGTCACCCCGCCGTATCCTCAAGAGCAGAAAGTGGAATCAATCCATTACCTCTCTTATGTGCTGCTGCTGCTGCTGCTGCTGGGACCATTCACACTGTTTTATGTGGCGGGTTAGAAGGGAATTTTTTGTTTAGAGAAGTTATATCTCTCCAGAGCAGAATCAGAAATCTCAAACTCTAAAAGATCAAGAGACAAAAAGAACAAATGCCCGGAGCTAGGGATAGAAAGGAATTTAACAATTCTGGTTCCAATTTCAATTAATGATAAAAGGGATAGTTCACCCAGAAATTAAAGTCATTTACTCATTCTTAAAGTATGTCATTCAAAAAACGCTGAGACTTTCTTTCTTGCATGGAACACAAGGAGACATTTTGAAAAATGTTCACGCTGCTCTGTTTTCCTTACAATTAAAGTGAATGGTGACTGAGTCTTTCAGCCTTTCATCTCCTTTTGTGTTCCACAGAAGAAATGTAGTCATATGGGTTCGGAACAGCATGAGGGTGAGTAAAAGATGGCAGAATTTTCATTTTGGGGTGAATTAACGATCAACGAGTCCATTAACAATTCTTTTTAGTACTTTTAAGGAAGCATCCACACTTCAATAATTTGTCCTAAATATTTACTGAGAATACTAAACAACAATACTATTACATAACATATTTTAATACTCTTGTTCTAATTAAAGTGCCATTTACTCTGTTCTGTATGTGTATCTTTAAGTAGAAGTTGTCATATGAACAATCACTGATTTAAGTCTCACAAATCTTAAATGAATAGGTCATCCAAAAATGAAAATTCTCTCATCATTTACTCACCCTCATGCCATCCCAGATGTGCATGTCTTTCTTTCTTCTGCTGGACACAAACGAAGATTTTTAGAAGAATATCTCAGCTCTGTAGGTCCATATAATGCAAGTAAATTGTTACCAAAATTCTGAAGCTCCAAAAGCACATAAAAGCAGCATAAAAGTAATCCATATGTCTCCAGTGGTTAAATCCATATCTTCAGAAGTGAAATGATAGGTGTGGGTGAGAAACAGATTCGTATTTAAGTCCCTTTTTTAATATCAATCTCGACTTTCACATTTTATTTTGTTTTTGGTGATTCACATTCTTTGTGCATATCGCCACCTACTGGGCAGGGAGGAGAATTTATAATAAAAAAAAGTACTTATATATTGATCTGTTTCTCACCCACATCTATTATATCGCTTCTGAACATATTGATTTAACCACTGGAGTTGTGTGGATTACTTTTATGCTGCCTTAATGTGATATTTAGACATTCAAAGTTCTGGCAACCATTAACTTGCATTGTATGGACCTACAGAGCTGAGATATTCTTCTAAAAATTTTGTTTGTGTTCAGCAGAAGAAAAAAAGTCACTCACATCTGGGATGGCATGAGGGTGAGTAAATAATGAGATAATTTTCATTTTTGGGTGAACTATTCCTTTAAATACACATAACAATTCTCACTTCGAGTTCAACAAAATGAAAGTAATTACTTGCCGTTCAGGAAAGAACTGTTGCGACTTATTCAGTAAGTGACTCGCAAGACATATTCATACCAGTAACTTATGTGAGAGACATTTTGATTAGATTTATTAAAAAGCACCGTCTCATAAGAATCATTAGTTGGTGGATCACACTGCACTAGTCACGCTTTATGTTTATTGACTTGTCAGTGGAAAAGAATGATTTTCATGATGTGCATTCTTCCATAGATGCTGTTTTTTAAAATGTACCTTGTTCTGAATATAAACCAGTTCTCGATTCCAAAACCTACCCAGAGCCTCTTCTTCTTTTGATCCATCTCTGAAGATTTGCATGACAAAGTTTGCAGCCATTTGGTGTGGAGTGGTGCTTGATACAGCCGCTAACTACAGGCATAGAACACTAAATGTGTTTGAACAATACAATCTGGTGGCCTTCTCTTGAAGTAGACCTGATCCACAGCAAGTGATGATTTTCTCTTTTAGCTCTTTCTGCTGTTACTTAAATTGTCCCCTCCAAGAGCACACTTTTCCAAGCTGCCAAAATATTCTTAGAAGCTTGCTAGCCAAATCTGTTTGCAGGCTTAAGGCCTCAGATCATCTCATTTCCACTTGACACTTCATCTTTCTTATATCCTATAAATGGTGCAGCCAGCATTTTCAAAATTAAGACTTTTGAATGTGTATAATAAATGGTATTTAGACCAGCACGGTCCATGTGGCTTAACACCGCAGAGTTAGGCCTTCAGTTCCAGAGAGAAGAATGTAGAGGAATGCAGATAAATATGGTGTTATTTCACTTAAGCAAAATGGATTCACTAAAACTAAGAAGTTTTTACAATAAAATGACATCTCAGACAGTGTTTACTGGTGCTTTGGACACGTTGCATTAAAAACTTTATGAATGTCTTTGCATTATATAACAAATCTCAAACCAAGTGGGATATAAAAATTAAAAAAAAGATAGCATAAGCACACTTATCAAGCAAAACATTTCACAAAGATAAAACGTGCTTGAACATTTTCTGATTGTCAAATGTGGAATAGATTTCATAAATCCACAAAAAATCCCAGTGACACCAGTTAATTAAAATTAATAAAAAAAAAAATAATAATAATAGTTCTAAGAAAAGGTCTAGTATAATTTGTTTTAACTTTTTTTGATATTTAGTTATCTAATGCAATAATATTGATAATGATATTGCATACACTTTTATGTTTGACTCAAGTGTCCAAAACTGTCGAATACTTTTAATGAATCGATCAACTCACAAGTTATCTGTTTATTACTATGAATTACTTGCTAGATCATTCAGAGCGGCTGCTAAAAAAAAAAAAATTGAGGTCTGGAAGTCAAGGAAACACTGGACCAGACAAAACACAGACTGTATATTGTACTGTAGCTGAAATGGAAATACTAAGTTATTCTTTATTATTTCCTTCCTACATAGTTATACAGTATATTTCTTACCTGGATCTGACCTGTTGGACCATCATGTTGTATATTAAACTCGCAGGTGTGCCTATGCCTAAGCTGGAGTGGTATAAGGATGCAGTGCCCCTCAGTAAACTCAACAACCCACGCTACAAAGTCATCTCAAGCATGGGCCTTCAGGTCAGGAAGCTACAGGCCAGCGATGCCGGAATCTTCCAGTGTTTTGCCAGGAACTCAGCCGGAGAGGGCCAGGTGCACACTTACCTGGACATCACAAGTGAGCATGATTCCGAGGCAGTGCGGGAGGCAGCATGCATTTATTTATTGCATGTTTTCCAGAGTGCATTAAAGGAATAATTCACCCAAAAATAAAATTCTGTCATCTTTTATTCACCTTCATGTTGTTCATAACCCAAATGACTTTCTTTCTTCTGTGGAACACAAAAGGACACAGCAAGGAGAGCTTGGGCAAATGTCAAGATTTAAATTTTGGTCTGTTTCTTCCCCAGAGCTATCATATGGTTTCAGAAGAGTTGGAATATAGCACAGTAGTTGGATTATGGATTACTCTTATACTTTTGTGGGGCTTTTGTGTCTTTTTTGAAGTGTCAAATCTTCAGTCCCCATTCATTGTAATTGCATGGAAATGAGCGACCAGCACATTCTTTAGAATTTCTCATTTGGGTTTGGAACAGCATGAGGGTGAGTAAATAATGACAGAATTTTCATTTTTTTGGGTGAACTATCCCTTTAACTGGCTGATACTAATTGACACACAAACAAGAGAGACATTGTCAAGGGCATTAGATGTGACCAGCTGGAGAGTTTACCTTCTCTCAGTTCCTAATCTGTAGTGAAATGACTCTCACTCACTTCCATAAGCGATGGAACAGCTCCCCGCAGAGAGGCCTGTCTGTAGTTGATTACATTGCGGTGTTTGTCAGGCCCTGCCCTGATCTGTGCTGTATGAGAGCATCAAGACCCCCTAAGAGCAGTGCTCACATCACATAGATAATTACCACAGCCCCGATTGCACATATTTACTGCATGTAGATTGCCATAATGATTTTAACTTTGAGCCATATTGACCTTTGCATCATCTGATTCCCCATGATTATACAGAATGTATTAATTCTAATAATAAGATTTTTTTTTTTAAAGGTTATGATTAAAAATGCTTTCACCTATCCCAGCTTAATATACGTGCTATTAAAACACTGCTCTGTTTGTTTGAGCATCCTGACCATTATCTCAACCAACCAATTAGCATAAGATTGTTCATAAGATGTTTACATATAAACGACTCTCCAGTATATGGACGTGTGCCAATCACAATATATTTATATACGTATACGAATCTTAAAATTACAGAAGCAAACAGGTTTTTTTTTTTAGGAGTGAAAATTGTTATGGAGAATTCAATTTTTTGCAAGAAACCTTGATTATAAATGCAACAAAAGTGCCACCTTTATTAGAGGTAAACTTTTTCTTTCAGCCCAACGAAAACTTTTGAGCAAAAAGTAAAACAATGTGCACTAAAACCTTACCATTGTTATCCAACAAGGTAAAATGGTAAAAGCTGAAAAATAAAACAGGCAGGCATGTAGCAGGTTATCTCTGAAGAGCTGAAGATCTCGCATGGAACGCAGCTTCCTCTGTCTTGCATATTGATCGTGCATATCTAGACTCGCTCGGTGACCAGCGGTTCAATCAGAGATGTGTTAGTTCTTCTGCAGGCTTTATTATCCCTGTATAGATCTGTTTCATGCTAAAGTGATCAAGGACAAGCGTAGTGGATGAATGTTAGTGTGGTGTGTAATCACTCACCAGGCCTTTATCTCCCCAGAGAGGCTGTGAACAGGGTCACTGTAAAAACAGTGGAGCATATTGAGCGTGTTGATTTTCAATGCCAGACTACCTCTGGTTTTTAAGCGTCTTACATTGCGTTAGGATGTACGGCTCAAGTGCTCTGGATAAGACAGTACTGACATACCCACTACATTCTTCACAGTTTTTTAAGCAGAAGCATCAGTATTTAGTGTTGTTTGTTAATTCAGGCATCACTTAGTATTGATAATACTTAAGGTAAGGGAATTTACAAAACTAGAATTAAAAGTTTGGTGCATAACCGCACCAGTAGTGGGGTAAAAATCCCATTTTTAATTTTGTTTTTTATTTTTTTCCAAAAGGGTACTGATTTTTAAAAATAACTTAAAAAAATTTTAAGACAGACCAACAGTGAGATCCAAGGTTGTTAATCAATGGTATATGCTTCTGTTGAAGCCATTAGTCCGCGCTATAAATAAATTTAAATAAATGTAAAAAAAAATCATGTTTAATAGTGACATTTTTGGTGAATAAATATGCTACCCATGTTCCTGCTGGGAAAGATCCACCAATCAGAGAATCGTAGCAAACAAAGCGCATCAAGTTGGTCTTTGGTTGGCCCCCCTACACTCTCAAGCTAAATTTTGCAATAAATGTAAAATATATTTGATTGTAAATTAATAGTTTTATATTTTTCCATTATTTTTAATTTGATTACGTCATTTGCAATGCTTTATTGAATTGTAGCTCATCCCCTCATGAAAGCGTTAAGTACACAGTCTTGTACCTTTGTCTTCAGATAAAAGTTTATAAACTTGTGATCCACCTCGGAGCTATTTTGTTTGGTTTATTGCCTAGAACTCTTTTAGGAAGTACTTTATGAAATCAATATGGAAAAAATGAAGGGGAAAAATACTAACGGAACCAAGACGGCTGAAAAAGTTGACGAGCACTGTTGCGCTATTATTACGTTTCTAAACGATCAGGTTATTTTCACCTGCTGGAACATAAAGCTTGTGGAAAAATTCCATAAACTTGCATTGAAGGAGGGTTCCGAGCTATATCTAGGGACCAGAATATCAAAGAGATTTGGGAGTAGGCTCTTTTACCTTGGGCCAGTAAGCAACCACCCAAAACACCTTAGAAACTGCATTGGAGCATACTAAATATCATTCAAAACACCTTAGCAACTGCATACTGTAGCAATGCTGTGGCAACCACACACAACATCCTAGCATTGTGGCAATGAGTTGTAAAAACTGTACCTCTCACATTATCTTCAAAAAATATAAAAATCTAGTTATCTCATAGAAAATGGTGTAAAGGAATTGGAAACTGAGCTGTAATGGGTTTTATTTTCCCATCTCTATTGTTCCAACTTGATATGGCACACATTCAATAATGCATCCAAATGCATGAATGTGTTTGACTTTTCCAAATGGAAATACCTATTCATTTACACATCTCTAGCCATTAAAAATGACCTACCAACTTCACATTGCCTTTGTTATGGACACCCAATCAGATAGGCATAATTAGTTTCATGCCATTTTTTTACCGTTACAGATTTTGAAACACAAATTTACAGGTCCATATTGCATATCCCAGATGGCAAAAAGCATCACCCGTGTTTTAATGGTAGAGTGTGGATGGAACTGTGCTTTAATTCAATTTCCTGTCTGTTGTTTGGCCTCTTGTAATAATTTGTGTGTGTGTGTGTTCCTGCGGGGGTATGTGGGTGGACTGCATTAGATGTGAATGAGGCACATGGCCATAGAGTGAACATGGCATCCTTTTGCCTGATTAAAACTGCAATGGTGTGTTTTGCAGGTATAGCTCCGACCTTCACAGCAGCACCGGTCAACATAACTGTCACAGATGGAGCGATGGCCGTGTTTACCTGTCAGGTATCCGGGGCACCTAAACCTGCCATCACTTGGAAGAGAGGTGATAGCACTGTCCTGCTATGTGCAGTGTAATCTTTTAATTTTAGCATTGCTGCTTAAATTCATACCAGTGAATGAGGCAGCTGCCTTCTAAGTGGCCGTTCACACCAAAAACGTTTTTGCATCCGTCTGCATGCTTTTTAGATTGTTTTTCTTTGTAAACATGAGCTAGACGGATGTCTTTGACCATTGACCGTCTCGCTGTTTTTTCAGAGTCTCACAACAAGTGCTGTGTTGTTTAGACAGTATGTCAAGTTCAAAAGAACTTTAAAAATGTGCCTCCAGACACCTGCGTTCTGTTCTATTTGTTGTGATGTGTCTACGGTTTTTTAGATCAAAAACACGCTTGGTCTGAACAGACCCTAAGGCTGCATCTAAACAACCAAGGACCCTCATAAGTGACTGATTTGGATGCTGTACATAGACAGGACCTCCGTGTGCAAATAATGCTCTTTTCACAACTGATTTCAAAAGAGTTTGACGTTAGCATGCTGCTAAGCTAACAGCTCGATACAACAAGGTGAAATATAGGTAGCACACAAAAGTATTAGGTAGAAGTATCGATTTTTAAGTACACTCAGCTATTTTTCTTTTAAGGCAGGTTTAGCAAAGGGTCAATTGAGGAAACCTTCCATTTAGAACAGCCTTTGCATCAAGATGGCACTTATGATGCCTTCAAATGCTGTCTCTGTAGGCAGCTTGCTAGATTTAATATCACTACTAACATGAGTGCATCTTGGCTCTGCTGTTTTGTTATGTTTACTGGTGTTATATTTTACATTTGACAGCCAGATCGACTCGCAGGCATCCTCGGCGCTCAGTTACTGCGGCGAGAAGTGAATTGATGTATGAGGTTGTGTGTTTTGTGCTTTGTGGGAAACCATTAAGATGTCTTTGTTGCAGCTGATTGGCAACACAAAAGATAATTTCATGCGAGAGCAACAAAAAAATCTTCCATTATATTCTGCTTCTGTTTTGACTATATTCATGAAGTCATTGCCATGGCCTTCCCAATTATGAAGCTGCATATATATATAATAGTGGCTCCCTAACAAGGCAGAAAGCTCTCCAGGCAGAATTTCCTCTGGGAAAACTTTAAGCTAGTAATAAAATAATCTCAAACTGCGGCGCTATGTATAGTGATGTTCTATTAATCCCTTATATGGTAGTGTAAGCAAGCTATTGAGGTTTGTGTGTGTGTGTGTGTGTGTTTGTCTGCGTGTGCCTGCACAACAGACACCCAGATTCTAGCCAGCGGATCGATGCAGATTCCACGTTTCACCCTTATGGAGTCCGGTGGTCTACAGGTTCAGCCGGTGGTACTTCAGGACACGGGAACTTACACCTGCTATGCCGCAAACTCAGAGGGAGCAATCAACACCAGTGCCTCCCTCACCGTATGGAGTAAGAAAAACATACTCTTACACATATCAAAGCATTTTTTTAAATGTATTTTATTTTCATCAGCCTCATGTCTTTACAAATCTGTATGACTGTCTTTCTTCTGTGGAACACAAAAGGAGATATTAAGCAGAATGTTCATGTTGCTCTTTTCTATACAGTGGGAGCATACAGTAATCAGGGGCTGTCAAACTCCACAAACGACAAAACAAGCACCATAAAAGTAGCATAACAGTGGTCCGTATGACTTATGCACTGTATGCAAGTCATCTGAAATCAAATAATAGCTTTGTGTGAGGAAAAAAACATAATTTAAAGGGGTCAAGTCATGAGGAATAACATTTTCGTTGATATTTTGACATTTAAGAGGCCATTCTACTATAAAAACATATTGTACATTTCAAAACTCAAAATTTAATCCCCAATGCAATAAAAGCATTTATTGAAACCAAGCTGCAAAACGCCTCGCTCTTTACTTCCGTGACTTCCCTACGTCGCTAGGGGGCCCATTAAATCATGTCTGCCTCTACAGCAACAACATCAACACCTACTTTACATCATCGCACACTTGGCCCTGCCCACTGGTGCTCAGAGAGAGAGAGAGCATGAAAGTGGACCAATCTGAATTATTTTGAATAATTCTTGTATATAAACATGAACTACACGTGTATCTGGCGCCGCTTTTAAAAGACGCAGTGTAAAGTTACAACTCTGAAAAGGAGATGTCATTTTGTTTCATCAGCTGCTGTGCCTCTTGCTGTTTTGAGCACAAACGCATCCTGGAAGCGTTCATGCTCCCATCTGCGCTATTTTTAATTGTTGGTGTATGAAAATATGCACTAGATGGACGTCTTTGACCGTTTTTATGCGTTTCTGGTGATGTGCGCTTCACTGCAGGTTGATACTGTATGTGTGTACGTCTAGTTCTAGTTCACCATATATTGCTAAATTGTGACTTGTTTGATGCAAAAAAACTTTACAAAAATTATCAATGGACCTCAGGGAAGATAATAAAATGTTGTGTTTTTTTTTTTTAAAAGAGTATGTCATAATCCCTTTAAGTTATTATTTGGAAATCTTCCTCTCTGCCGCAGCTCTCAAATCTTATTTGGGCAGACTTAAATATGGCGCATCTTGCCAAGTTTAATGCCAGTAATGCCAAACAGCATTGGTTGTTGCATGCCTTGTAACCATTCATATCACACAGAGAAAGATTACCATTTACTAACCACTTCTCTATCTTTTTCCTTATTTCATGGTATTTTCTTGTCATTGGCGTCCATTCGCATTATTTTTCATTGTATACAGAAGATCAGCTCGACTTTATGCCTAACATCTCCTTTTGTGTTCTGTGGTTAAAAGAAAGTCATATGGGTTTGGAACAGCATAAGGGTGAGTAAATGATGACAGAAATTTCATTTTTTGAGTGAACTATCCCTTTAACAACCAGAGGCCAGCATTAGAGCAGTGGCACTCGAGAATAAAACTGTTCCATGTAAAGCAACTCCTGAGCACAGCTTTGCAAGAGGATATCTGCAGCATCCAGACTTGTTAATACACGCTGTTCAGTGCATGTAAAGTCCTGGCAATGTCTCAGCAGGAGGGAAACAAGCTCAGCCGTTGACATGTTCACAGGAAGCTGTGATATAGCAAAGCTTAGCAATTTGATTCTTGGAAAACTCACAATGAGACTTGTGTTTGACTCTGATGCAGCATTTCCTTATGCAGAATTAGAGATAGACAGATTTTCGATTGTTTTTTTACACTTACAGAGATTCACACAAATTAAATGATAATAGGTTCTTCAATATCGGAAATTTCGATAAATGGCGTCCCCTCAAGAATAAAGTTACTTAATGTATTGCATACATTTCTCAACTTTTCTGCAAAATAACATTGCAGAATTAGATTGTTGTCTAATGAGTATTATTATTATTGTGTTAATGGCAGAAATAGAATAATTTAATTGATAGTTCATCCAAAAATTACAATTCTGTCATCATGTTAAGCAGAATCTTGGTAGCCTCAGTCACCATTCACATTAATTTCATCTTTTTTGCATACAGTGAAAGTAAATGGTGAGCGGTGACTAAGTCCCTAACATTCTGCTTACTGCCTCATGCAAAACCAAAGCACTCATACAAAATAATTATTTTTGTGTTTGCCCAAAGGTCGCACTACCATTTCCAACCCTCCCATGGACAGACGTGTCATCAAAGGGACGACAGCCATTCTGGAGTGTGCCGCAACCCATGACCCACGTGTAGTTGTGAGGTGGGTGGTGATGAAAAGGCCACTAGTACTTATGCTGGTGACACCAGTGTTATTATACAGTAGTTTTTAATTTTGAATTTGCTTTTTATTTCTATTTTATTTTCAATTTGTCCTTTCAGTTTAGTTTCGATTTAGTACACTCTGCGTTAGTGTTACATGTTATTTTGTTTTTGGTTTTCTAGTTTCAGTTTAGTTTTCAGTATTTAGTTTTTATTTTACTTTTAGTATTTTAGGGCTGTGAAAGTTAATTCATTAACTGATATACTGTAACGTAGATATGTTAAAACTGTTTATTTCACAGGGCTGTCTAGTGTTATTGCTATCTATTGGCACTTTCATGTTTAATAATGGCAGGTTGTAAAGGTTTTGAATTGTATTATATTTAATTTATTAAGATTAAAAATGTAAATTATATTTTATATATTAATATTATCATTTGTATTATTATTGTATCACTTTATTCTATGCATCAAAAACTAATTTAATTAGGCCCGATACTAAATTAATTGTGGTCATTTTTATTTTGTTTTAGTTTGTGTATTTTAGTGTAATTTCAGTTTTTTCCATTTATATTATGTTTTGTTTTTACTTCAGCTAACAAAAACTTTTTCATTTAGTTTTCATTTGAGCTTTTCGTAACAATAATAACACTGTGCCGCATTGCTTCTTATACCAAAGCCCAAGGCTCCTCGTCCAATTTTTTTGTAATGTTAATTTAAAGTGTCAGTCCACAGGCCTTGAAGTTGATTCAAAGCGCAATTCGTAATGCTGTATAGCTAATTCCACACTAATATGCTGGAAATCAGAGTAATGAGCCGACACTGTTTCCCACGTTCCCCCTCTGTCGGCCTGACTGTGATAGAGTTCTTCTTCTTTCCCGTCTCCTTCACTTGGCAGGTACATGTGGAAAAAGGATGAGGAGTTAGTGAGCCAGCCTAAAGGGGGACGTATCAGCCTGCAGGAGGGCTCCTTGCACATAAGTCAAACCTGGTCTGGGGACATCGGGGACTACACTTGTGATGTCATATCTCAGGCTGGCAACGATTCCAAGTCCGCCCGTCTGGAGGTCATGTGAGTGACTTAGCGTCTCTGAGCATTAGGCTGACTAATGCACTGTGTTGATGGATGTGTGTCACTTTCCAGCTGTGTGTAATGCATCATTTTTCAGTTAGCCGGCTTTGAATAGTGAGTACTTACAGCAAGTAAGAAGTGAAATACAGTCCCAAGAAGTATTTGAACACTTAAGCCACACTTAAAAGTGTCTAAATGTCATCTATTAGCTACAAAATATCAAATGATGCTAGATTTTTTTCTCAGAGCTAACTTCACTTTCCTGAGCCATTTTTGCAATGACCTTTAACCTCCTGAGACCCAAGCGTGACTGCTGTGTGAATTTTCCACTTCCCTTTTTCATTTGTAACTAGTAGCACCTATTAAATAAGCAAAAAAACATTTTCTAGAGCAAATAGTTTTCCTAAAAACACGTGGACAGCGGGACTAAGTTGTGAAATTTTAAATAAACAAATTGTTTATTATGTTTCCAGGAATGTTGGTTATTTTTGTAATTAACATTTTTATTGATTCATATGCACATGACAGTGAAAAACTCAACACATATATAAAGAATCAACATTTTACATTTAAACCCCACTAATACAATCCCACCCTGACCCCTTACGAACACCCCTGTGGTCCCACATAACACACACACACACAATCCAAATATATATATATATATATATATATATATATATAAATAAAATAATAAGCATACATGATTAAACTAAACTACACTCTCCACATCCCCTCCCCAAGAGTCCCCCCAAAAAAACTAAATATTTGCCCAATTTTTTAACATATAAGTCCCTAAACCCCAGCCTTCTACTTACCGCTTCCTCAAATGCAGCTACACTCCCCATTTCCACACACGCAAAAAGGGTGCTCCACTTGACTTCCCCTTAAAATTACTTGCCTGCCGATCATGAGACTGGCCCAATTTTTAATGTGATTATCCCCTAAATTCATTACCGCCCCATCACCCAAAATACAGAGTCTTGGACAAAACAAAACCTGAATGTTCAAAATATCACACAAATAACTCCGAACCCTCAACCAAAACTCCTGGATCTTAACACACCCCCAAAAGTCATGGGTAGTGTCTCCAACTTCTGATTGGCATCGCCAGCAGGTGGGTGTGTCTTTAAGACCAAGCCTATATAATCTAGAGGGGGTCCAATAAAATGTAAAAATCTATGTAAAATCTTAAATTGCATAAGGCGAACCCTTGCATCTCTAGATACAGACTTGACATTTTTCAGAATCTTAGTCCACACTCCATCCTCCTATACCAAATTCAGATCTTTTTCCCATACTCTCTTGAGAGAAGTCAAGGCTCCATCCCCCAGACTCTGAATTAGCAGGGAGTAATACACTGATGCCTCATGACCTTTTCCAAAAGCAGCAATCACTTCTCCCTAACCACCTGCCGCTTTAAGGGGGTGTGTGCTACTCCCAAAAACAGTACAGAGCATGTGGTGCAGCTGTAAATACTTATAGAACTGAGATCTGGGAATCCCAAACGATGAACCAAATTCTCAAAGATCTCAACACTCCACTCATACAGGTCACCGAGTGTAGTAACCCCCCTCACAATCCACTCTGACCAGCAGAAAGGGGACTTGTTGATACATAATTTGGGGTTCAGCGACATGCTTGAGGCAAAATTTAATTAAATACTCTGGCCACCAAATCACGTGCAAATGTGAAATAATGGGGTGTGATTTAACTTCCCCGGTTACTTTGATAGACAGGCCCTGCAGTGGCAAAATAGGGGCAAGGACTTCTTGTTCAATAGAAAACCAGGGAGGGGCTCTTTCAGGTGGAAGTGACAACTGAGCCAAATGCCTGAGGCCAAACGCATAATAATAAAACAAAATCTTGGGTAGGCCTAGCCCACCTTTGTCCATCGGCCTATGTAACTTATTAAAATGCAATCTGGGACGTTTACCATTCCAAATGAAGGACTTCGCTATGCTATCAAATTGCTTGAAATAAGAGAGGGGGACATTTACAGGGAGAGACTGTAGCAGGTAGTAAGATTTTGGAATACAATTCATTTTAATAACATTAACCTTCCCAATCATCGATAAATGTAATGAAGCCCACCTGCACACATCACTCGAAAACCTTTTTATTAAAGGGTCAAAATGAACACTAACTAAATCAGATAAATTTGCTGGGAATAAAATCCCCAAATACTTAATGCCCTGTTTGGGCCACTGGAAGGCGCCCGGCTGGAAAGCCGTTACTGGACAGTAGGCTGTCAGAGCCAAAGCTTCGGATTTAGTCCAATTGACTTTGTATCCTGAGAACTTGGAAAAGGAATTAATAATTCTGTGGAGGCAAGGCATAGATCTAGTAGGTTCAGAGACAAATAATAAAATATCATCTGCGTAAAGCAGAAGCTTATGCGCCACACCTCCCGCAACCACCCCTGGAAAATCATCCTCCTTTCTTATCTCAGCTGCTAATGGTTCCAGGGCAAGACAGAACAATAAAGGGGAAAGAGGGCAACCCTGCCGAGTGCCCCTATCCAGAGTAAAATAATCTGAAATTAATCCATTTGTTTGTACCGCTGCTACAGGGTGTCTATAAAGTTACTTAATCCAACCAATAAATGTACTCCCGAACCCATACATTTCCAAAATCTTAAAACGATTATCCCATTCTACCATATCAACCGCCTTTTCAGCGTCAAGTGAGATGGCAGCGACCGGAGACTGATCATTCGCTACTGACCACATGATATTGATGAAACACCTAATAATATCAGAAGAGCTGCAGCCCCGAATAAACCCCACCTGATCTATATGTATAAGAGATGTCATAACCTTACTTAATCGGTTAGCCAGAATTTTTGACAATATTTTTACATCTAGTATCAGGGAGATTGGACGGTAACTTTTACACTCGCTTGGATCTTTGTCCTTTTTAAGAATCAGACTGATCCGGGCTTGTGTCATGGTTGGAGGAAGCTTTCCATTCTTTAATAATTCAGTATAAACTTCTAACGAAAGTGGAGCCAGTTCTGTAGCATAGGATCTAAAAAATTCTGCGGCAAAACCATCTGTCCCCGGAGCCTTGCCAGTAGGTAGGGACTTAATTACCTCGTCAAGCTCCTCCAAGGTTATCTCAGAATCAAGAGAGTTTTTTTGCTCAATCGTCAGTTTAGGAAGATCTAATGGTTCCACAAAGTTTCTAATATCTTCATCAGTAGACGAAGATGTGGAACTATAAAGAGCAAGATAGAACTCTTTATTTATAGGCACTATTAATATCAATGGCTGAGGTAAAAATTTCACCACCAGCACATTTCACTGAGGGAATGATAGAAAGAAACTCTCTCTGCTTTATATATCTAGCCAAAAGCTTCCCTGCTTTGTCACCCGACTCAAAGTATGACTGTCTTGCCCTGAATAACCAAAACTCCACTTTCCGTGACAAAATAGTATTATATCTATTTTTCAATTGGGTCAATTCTCTGAGGCCATCAGCTGACATACGATGCTTCAGCTCTGCCTCTGCACTTTTAATATTCTCTTCCAACTCCACGAGTTCTCGTGCTTTGGATTTTTTTTGATGAATGAGGCATACTGTATGATCCGACCCCTAAGAACCGCCTTAAGTGCCTTCCAAACCATGCCCACAGAGGATTCTGAGGACCAGTTGGTCTCCATATAAACATTGATTTCAGTCTTTAGCATTTGTTGGAAATCAGGATTTTGCAAAAGGGACACATTAAGGCGCCAACTATATGATTTCTTTTTCTCTGTATATGGCAACACCTCTAAAATCACCAGGGCATGATCTGAGACTAAGATATTTCCAATTGAGCAATCAACAACAGATGAAATTAGGGATTTGGATATCAAAAAAAAGATCTATTCTAGAATAAATCTTATGGACTGATGAAAAAAATGTACAGTCCCTACCAGATGGGTTCAAAAGTCTCCAAATATCCGTAAGACCAAGATTTTTACACATCCTGTGAAGCGTCAATGTTGCTCTAGGGGGTTTACACACTTTTGCTTCACTGTGATCAAGGACTGAGTCCATCAAAAGATTAAAGTCTCCTCACAATATTATATCATGAGGGGTGCCAGCGGTTTGCAGCATCCCTTCAAGATCTATAAAAAAGCCCTGATCATCAGCGTTAGGTGTGTAAATATTAGCCAAAATCAATCTTTGCCCTTGAATTTCAGCTAAAACAATAATGACTCTCCCTAATTTATCTTTAGTCTGTTTGAGACATTTGAATTGAAGATGTTTATTAATCAATATAATGACTCCCTTGCTCTTACTTGAGCCAGCACTAAAAAAAACATGTCCACCCCATATCTTCCCAAAATTTTCAGCTTCTTGCGGGGAGAGATGTGTTTCTTGAAGAAACACAATATCATATTTCTTATGTTTAAGAAAAGTAATAACCTTCCTTCTTTTTATGGGGTGCCCCAACCCATTCACATTCCATGTGGAGAGAGATAACCCACTTATACTAACATTTGACTTTTTGATATAGTAGAAAAAATAAATTATACAGACCATATTCCCCATTAGTGAAACAATCAAACCCCGAACTTCCCCCTGAACAAAACAAACAGAAAAAAGAAAAACGTGCGCATTAACCCTGCGCACGAAAGCGCCAACCAGCGACAATCCCTCTAAACTCAAATGGTCCATGAACGCCCACAAGCCCCCACGACAACTTTGCCATCGGATTGCTCAATTTTGCCTCACAAATTTGTGAGGCAAATTTACATAATTTACATAACAGAAAATAATTTGTAAAATAAAGCCCAGCCAATAGGAAGAATGAACACAAAGAACGTGTAGATTCATTCACAGGACTGTCTCAAAGGTATGATCTTCCACAAAACAAATTCCAGCTGATATAAAACCATTCAGATTCCTCGGACAGGCAAACGAATATTCAGTGAGCCGGCTGTTATGAGTTCAGCAGATGACGTAATCATTCCAATGTCCCGTAAAAATATTCAACAAAACAACTCCAGCCAGCAGGAGGAATAAGCACGAAGAACAAACAGATTAATCCACAGCTGTTCCAAAGGAGTGTTATTCAATAGAACAAGCTCCAGACACTAGGCGGAACCAATAAAAAAAGAAACAAAACCAGCATTCCGGTTCCCTGGATGGTCGAGTCAATCCACTTGGAGGCTGCATAAAAGTATATACCATGACTTACACAATCCGTCAACTTTAAAAAAGACATCTTTTGTGTGAGCATGTAGATATTTTGTGGTCATCCGTAGTGTCCACTCTCAAACTGGCCGGGAACTTCAATGCAAACGTAATCTTTCATCAATGCAATATTTTCTTTAAGGAAAAGTGTTATTCACAAAACAAACTCTAGCCGCTCGGCGGAGCCAACACAAAAAGCAAAAAGAAACCAAAATGACACCCAGCTTCCTCAAAAGCCAGAGTAAGAACAGCGAGTCGACCCACTCACATGAGAAACACCCAATGGTTTGCTCACCCATTGATTCTATAAAAGACATTGCCTAATTGGGACATGTAAATACTTTGTGACCGTCCTTCATTTCTATTCTCAGTTTGGCTGAGAAAAAGTGATCTTTCGCTGATGTAAGAGTTTCTTACATTCCTTGAAGCGATCGCGTTTCTCTCTTGTCAAACTTGTAAAGTCCGGGAACAAGAAAATATTATGGTTTTTCCAAGAAAGCTTCCCTTTGCTCCTCGCCTGGCGCAACACAAGATCTTTATCGGATGATCTCAGAAATCTGGCCAGAATTGATCAGGGCTTATCTCCTTCAGCAAATCTGTGAGCTGGGACTCTGTGAGCTCGCTCGATTTCCAGCTTGTGGCCTGTTATGTCGAGCAGACTCGGGGAAAAGCTTGTCTAGGAATTTCACCATATCTCTGCCCTCCTCATGCTCAGGAATTCTAACAATTCGAACGTTATTCCTGCGGCTTCTATTCTCAAGATCTTCAAGCTTTTCAAGGAGATGTTCCAAATCAACTTTGGTCGCGGGCGAATTAGCAGTTAATTCCCTCTCCGAAGATTCCAGACAATCGATTCGTCTCTCAACATCAGTCACTCTTGTAACTAACTCAGAGAATTTTATTTCCATCGCCGTAATCAATCGACGTATTACAGTAAGATCCTCCAAGTCAGCAAGAACCTTCGTCAACATCACCAACATGTTGGACAACTGACGCTGGATCACCTCTCCCGCCGCGCCATCCAAATCGAGTACCCGGGCTGTAGGCCTGTTGGGGCTTTCATCCTGAACACGTAAGTGTCTTTTAATATCTCCAGAGCCCAAGGATTTTGACTTTTTTTCTATGTTTTGCCTCAAAGAGCAAATGTGTAACTGGGTGTATCAAATTTCACTAGATTATAACATGAAAATAATTAAACATTTAGCAAAGTGTGCAGAGCTCTTCGCTCACACGTCTGCTTCTTGCATGGTGTCACATGACCTCCAGGAATGTTGGTTCTTCATGTTTTTGAGATGTTACAGACATTACATCAGACATTAGCATAATTAATTTTGATTCAAAGTAAAGCCCAACATCATCCAATCACTGCCAACCATGTTAAAATAAAATGATACATTATAAATTCTGAATCTATGTACTGATTACCATTGTCCCATGTCTGCCAAACATGTTGAGTGGTCCAAACGTCATCTGCAGCCAAAAACTGAACTTTAGGTCGGATTTTAGGAGTGAATTCACCTAGCTGCATAGAGAGTTATAGGATGCTCCCTTGCTCACTATTTAGTGAGTGACTTAACCTCCAGTGTGCTGTCTGTCTGCACTGGTCTCAGAACAGTTCAAAATGCACCTTATTTTCATCCTAACTCCATATAAAGCCTATGAAAGCAAAATGTTTTAGCTTTTGGATGAAACCATTGATTCTCAGTGTGATAATGCACAGTAAATATAGGAATGCATTTACTAATGTTAATGAATAGATCCGTATTGTACAGTGATAACAAAATAAAATATAACAAAATGTATATTAAAATGAAATGAAATGACCCACAGATGTGTTAATGTTATTCAAAATAACAAAAATGTTTTTTCAACTTTTAGGGAATAATGTCCCAAAATCCACATATGTGGACATCATGTTCATCAGTGTGCTGATTCGGTGGCATACCACATGAATTTAGAGATGCTACTCTTTACACCCAAACAGGTTTCAATGAAAATACTTAAAGAGGTTTCTTACCAGAGGCACTTCAGAAGTGTCTTCAAGGAAATCTACGCCATGTTGTTGTGTCACGTGCCCATTCATTCCCTAAGATCTTCATGGTGATCTTGTTCATGTAAGATCGTTGTTATATCATATTTGGCCTCAGCGGTTACACTTTGGGAATTAAAAACAGCCATTTGCGATCGGAGTTTGTGCAATATTTGAAAATTGTTAATCTACCAATAGCAGTTGCGGGGTAAATGAGTCTTATTAGAGCAGATGTGATAATAATGACGATGATTCGTGAAATAAGCCATTCCTGCCATATTTTTTATGTTGGCTACACCTCCAAAACAAGCTTTGAACATTTAAGCTGAATTACTTTACTGCTATTTTTTACAAACTAAAATCACATTTTTAGTAAATTGTACACAGAAATCGAGCAACGAGACGAACACTCCCATTACAATGACTGAAGCTGTCATTCACTACAGGTTTACACTGTTTGAGATCACTAATGCTTCAAACAGAGTTCTGCACTCTCGTGAATGCTCTCATTTAAAACAAAGCTGTAATCAGCATTATAAATCAATTATTTACACAGCATCTATGCCTCGATTAGAACAGGAACATTTTAGTTTTGTCACGTTTCTTGTTTGCTGTGTATTTACCATCTATGTTGCAAGCGAGCGGCGCAACATGCAATGAGTCAGAAATAATTATAAAGTGCTTTTTGCTTTTGATCTACAGCTTTTCAAGTGTCAGGTGATGTTTCTTCAGGATTAATTTTCATGTGCCACTGCGAACAGAGGTGAAACGTAAAGCAAGCATCTGGGCATCAGATGGTTTAAAACTTGCGCATTAGGATCAGTTGTCATTATTGATAGGATGGAGTCTAATTTAAGTGGCTCTGATTGGCCATTGCCATTTCATTGCTCAATGGACATGTCTGTGATTGGTTAGAATACTTAACCACTGCAAAAACACATTGTAAATAGAAACCATTGACGCTGCAGGAGCAGACATAAATTGAACACTGTAATCGTCAGTTTTCACTATTACATAATCGTGGCAGCCGTAATCGTAATCGCAATTAGTTTTTAGATTAATTGTGCAGCCCTAGTATTATCTAATACAAATGTCATTTATACATATTAAGTGTGGCTTAAATGTCCAGATACTTTTTGGGGCCACTGTACAGGTGCATCTCAATAAATTAGAATGTCGTGGAAAAGTTCATTTATTTCAGTAATTCAACTCAAATTGTGAAACTCGTGTATTAAATAAATTCAATGCACACAGACTGAAGTAGTTTAAGTCTTTGGTTCTTTTAATTGTGATGATTTTGGCTCACATTTAACAAAAACCCACCAATTCACTATCTCAAAAAATTAGAATATGGTGACATGCCAATCAGCTAATCAACTCAAAACACCTGCAAAGGTTTCCTGAGCCTTCAAAATGGTCTCTCAGTTTGGTTCACTAGGCTACACAATCATGGGGAAGACTGCTGATCTGACAGTTGTCCAGAAGACAATCATTGACACCCTTCACAAGGTGGGTAAGCCACAAACATTCATTGCCAAAGAAGCTGGCTGTTCACAGAGTGCTGTATCCAAGCATGTTAACAGAAAGTTGAGTGGAAGGAAAAAGTGTGGAAGAAAAAGATGCACAACCAACCGAGAGAACCGCAGCCTTATGAGGATTGTCAAGCAAAATCGATTCAAGAATTTGGGTGAACTTCACAAGGAATGGACTGAGGCTGGTGTCAAGGCATCAACCACACACAGACATGTCAAGGAATTTGGCTACAGTTGTCATATTCCTCTTGTTAAGCCACTCCTGAACCACAGACAACATCAGAGGCATCTTACCTGGGCTAAGGAGAAGAAAAACTGGACTGTTGCCCAGTGTTCCAAAGTCCTCTTTTCAGATGAGAGCAAGTTTTGTATTTCATTTGGAAAGCAAGGTCCTAGAGTCTGGAGGAAGGGTGGAGAAGCTCATAGCCCAAGTTGCTTGAAGTCCAGTGTTAAGTTTCCACAGTCTGTGATGATTTGGGGTGCAATGTCATCTGCTGGTGTTGGTCCATTGTGTTTTTTGAAAACCAAAGTCACTGCACCCGTTTACCAAGAAATTTTGGAGCACTTCATGCTTCCTTCTGCTGACCAGCTTTTTAAAGATGCTGATTTCATTTTCCAGCAGGATTTGGCACCTGCCCACACTGCCAAAAGCACCAAAAGTTGGTTAAATGACCATGGTGTTGGAACCCCATAGAGAATCTATGGGGTATTGTCAAGAGGAAAATGAGAAACAAGAGACCAAAAAATTCAGATGAGCTGAAGGCCACTGTCAAAGAAACCTGGGCTTCCATACCACCTCAGCAGTGCCACAAACTGATCACCTCCATGCCATGCCGAATTGAGGCAGTAATTAAAGCAAAAGGAGCCCCTACCAAGTATTGAGTACATATACAGTAAATGAACATACTTTCCAGAAGGCCAACAATTCACTAAAAATGTTTTTCTTATTGGTCTTATGATGTATTCTAATTTTTTGAGATAGTGAATTGGTGGGTTTTTGTTAAATGTGAGCCAAAATCATCACAATTAAAAGAACCAAGGACTTAAACTACTTCAGTCTGTGTGCATTGAATTTATTTAATACACGAGTTTCACAATTTGAGTTGAATTACTGAAATAAATGAACTTTTCCACGACATTCTAATTTATTGAGATGCACCTGTATATTCTCTCTGTATAAACCTGGGGTCTTGAGCACACTTTTCAAAACCCCAGCCTTTAAGGGACTCCCTGGGGAACATGCAGTACCACCCAGAAATACTTCCTTACATGCTTCATTGCAGTTTGGATACAGGGCTATATAACCCATGCCTTTTGAGGTACAGTATTCACATGGGAACAAAAGTTCTGCTAGATTCTGAAAACACTTATTGGTGGTGCTTGCTAAGGCAAGGAGCTAAGGCATTACTGTGGTGGTAACAAAGCTCTGTACTCAAGAGTTACCTTCAAATATCTGTTACATTACACCTGTCCCAGCAACACAGAGAATGTAACACGTTATGAGTTGTGGACACATTTCTTAATGCGTAGCAAGAAGTGTCTGGGTTCAAATGCTTCACATGTTTCAGGCCTATGTATTAGACTTTGGAATGTAATATGCTGCTAATATGTACATGTTGATACTTTAAATCATGATGCTTATTAAAAAGAGGTGTGACATTACTTTTCCAAGCAATCAAACCTACGATTTGAAAACGGCAAAATAATCCCATAGAGTTACCCAAGCCACATCGAGAGATCGGAATATCAGAGAGACTTCATAGAGGCAACCACCTAGCAACCATCAAGCAACACACTAGCAACCATCCAGAACACCCTAGTAACCTAATAGCAATGTTCTGGCAACCACCCACAACACCATGTCATAGTGGCAGTGAGTTTTGCACAGGCAAGCTCTGCTCACATTTTCCTCAGAAATGTAAAAATCAAGTTAATTGTGCTGCAGTATTGTTTCTTAATCCAGGGAAGTTGCAAAAACCTCCCTTTACCCTTATTTCATTCAATTTCTTCACTCACTGCTGCATCTGCAAACACTATCTGAACAAAATGCTACTCTCCACAGGAGCATGTACACTGACCTTTCTTTCAGTAAACTTTTTTCGCCATAACCTTTCTATCTGGAATCCAATGGCTTATCCATAATCAAAGTTCTGCTAATTGTAACTTTCAAAGACATTTATTTAATCAAAAGAAGTTCTCAAGAGGAAACAGCATTTTTTCCCCATGTTTTTGCTCTTAAACCCTGGCTTTCAAATGCTGGTTGCATATTTATGTGATAGAGTGCTTTGCTAACTCTCCATCCTGAAAAATTGCACTGACCATCTCCTGAAAAGCATTTGACCTTTTAACCTGTCCTTGAGTGGGTAGATTTCTCTGGTCCTGGCTATTTGAAACTCCATTTGTGATCCATGTTTGCTAGCTGAATCCTTTAACCCCAAAATAAAACCTGAATCTTGGCGGCGTAAACATTTAACACCTAAAGCCTTTGTTTTTTACTCCTTACCGCGATATGATAAGGGAATAAACCCCCCTCAGAAGCTCCCCAGAAATAAACTGCTTAGAGCCAGCAGTAACCAGCGGGTGTGTGTATTTTATTTTGATTTCATGAGGCTAATGTTGTGTGGAAGTAAGACTCATTATGTGTTTGTGTTTTTTTTTTTTTTTGGGATCCTCATTAAACTGGTGAAGATGCTGTAGGGGCAACAGATGCTTGTGTGGGATCAGGTAGGCTGTCAGGACGGCGTTGCCCAGTGGCTGAAGTCACCCAGCCGTTGTCTCTCTGACAACTTTTTAGGCCAATGCATCTGACGGGATCACAGCACATGCTGTTAAAATGCCCTTAGCTGAAGAGTCTAACAGTTTCAGCTGATTATTCAATAATCTGAACAATAGCATTAATACATAAATGTTTTTATTTAGTTTAGAAGCTTCTGGAAGCTTTTTTCACCAAGTACAAAAGTACAAGAAATTTCACTTGATGCTGGTGTTGACATAAATTAATGACAAAAAGAGACAAAAGAAGAAGGAATACAATAAAATATGCATAGTATATATATATATATATATATATATATATATATATATATATATATATTGCATTATGTGCAAAATATACCCTAACAGGGTGATCAGGACCCCTCTTGTATCACTCTGAAGGGGTTTATTTTGCTATAATGACAGGCTAACTGTACATTGTCCTCATTATTCCACGGCAACTTAACAAATAGGGTGAATTTGGGTAATATGCAAACTTTTTTTCCACGTTCCACTTTTTACACATTCGGTATTCTGCAATTTACTGTAATTGTCACCCCAAAATTGTAGAACAAGAAATTAGACATTATCACATGACAACCTGCTAGAATTGCATTATGCTAACATAGACTTTCTTGTGAAAGTCAACAGATTTTAGGTGTCCCATATTATCAAAAGTATCAGAGTACCCATTTCAGCCTAAATAAATGAAAATGCAACTTTGGTTTACTTTGTAATACATTTATTTTTGAGAAGAAAGAGACAGTGGACATTGGTCCACTGTCTCTTTCTTCTCAAAAATACATAAATTCATTAACGAGAGACATGAAACTAGCACAGTTATTTACTGCTGGAAATTGGTTGCCTGGGACAACGGTCACATACATACATTTTAGTGATCATTATGCATAAATATTAGACCATGGAATGTCAATTAATAAATCAGAATCAAGTATACCAGAGAGCTGTGTAATAATCAAAGGTATTTAACATTTAAGGAACGTTTTATCTTTGTAGGCCAGAATATACGCAGACATTGTTACATAAAGGAGTATTAGTTCTTATACACCTGTAGAAACTTCATAGTCTTCCTTCCTAGTTTGAAAGGTTACAAACATGTGAAGAAATCTGAAGCTTTGCTGATTTTCTCTATGGATATAATTAAGAGAAGAAAACAAACTTTCCAAGAGCAACTATTGGTGCCTGCTGCCTGCTCTCAGCTGGAGCTCTATCCTCCCCAGAAATGATTAATAAAGTAATCAATAAAATAAAATAAAAAGTGTGTGTGAAGACAAAAATCAAGACAAACACAAATGAACGTCTGCCTTCAACTGGCTGTGATATTGGAGCTGAGTTCGAAAAATCACAATCTTTCTTTGAACGTAGACGAGATATCAGTAGTAGTTAAAATGTGTGAAGATCTGAAAATGGAGTGAGGGGGCCTTAGGGGACGGTCAGTTCAATAGACCCAAATTGCAATAAACACCCTGCGTTCGAAGTGTTCCTCTGAAATTCTGCGTTTGATTTCTCTGTCTTTTCTTATTTTTAAAATCAAGCAGTGTCAGAAATAAAAATTCCCTTTTGTTCATTCCTCTGATTTTTTGTAAATCTTTTTTTTTTTTTAATATTCAAAATATAATATTTTTATTCTAGGGTTAGTTATGTGTTTAGTGCCTCTGCAGACATTGTAATGACCTGTAGCTGTCAGATTTGTATTCGCTGTCACAGAGGCAAGTGTTGTTGAATTTGTTGTTAATATGAAGTGTTTTCATCTAAAATCAGCTCTGAAAACAAACTGTACACTTTTAAGAGTTTCTGCCCTATAGTTTCCTCCATATATTAATTAGTCCCTTTAATAAATTAAATTAGAAGTAAATTAGAGCTTGAGTTGAGCCTCATCAGCTAGCCTTTCCTTTGTGGATACCAAGCTAAATACGTTTACCCTTTATAACTCAAAGATTATATGGGCAGACGAACTTGTGAAATGTGTTTAAAAGTGCTCCTGAAAATGAATTCCACAGGGCAAATATTGCCCCATCATAAAAAAATACATTTCTACCACTAAGTTTTTCAGTATTCGCTGTCCTCTCTTCTCACAGAGAGCTGCCACATTCACCTCGTAACCTGCTGGCCAGTCTTAATGCCAATGACAGCCGCAGTGTGGATCTGTCCTGGATGAGACCCTTTGATGGAAACAGCCCTCTACTGCATTATGTGGTCGAGCTCTCAGAGAACAGTAAGATACATACAGACACTCTCACACACTGGTTTTCCCATTAATCCAGACTTGTCCTTAGTCTGGGTCAGATATGTAGTAACCCCATGTCCAATGATGCAATATGCAATCTCGGTGGGGCTTCAACCATATATGCCTTTGAAGGCAGCATTTTCAGGGGTGAGTGTTTGAAGAAGCTGTTTGAAAACAGTGTTTATTTTTTGCAATTCTATTTGGTGACTCTAGCAGCACAGAAATTACATACTTCAGCTATAAGTTTGCAAGGCATAAAAACACATGCACGAGATCAACAAATATAAGATGTAGTGACAACACCACACTGCCCCAAGTGGGCAAGTGATAGTTCCATCAAATGCCCTAAAATTTTCTCACACTGGCTTTGGGCCAGCAAGCCATCTTAATTGTTGAGCCCTAAGTTCTGTAGTCTAGTTAGCTCAGTGCCTTATTCACAACCCTGCTGTAATGGATGTGAATGTTCAGTTGAGAGCAAGCACGCAGCTGCTCTCTGTGTCAACACTGCATGCTATGAGTTGATCTGAGTTAAGTAGTGTCGCCCCTTTACTGTGGTGTAAAAGGCTGCACTGTACAGAGCCAGGGAAAACCCACCCGAGTAGATTGATCTTCCCTGGCTGAAAGAGGACAGTGAGGAATGTGTTGGAGTGGAGGTGAAGATAACTGGTGCTGCTGGGTGTAGTAGGGCTGGGAAGTCCCATTAGAAACACCTATCAGCACAAGTGAGAAAAATCTGCTCTCTCTCGCACTGAAATTTTTACTTTCAAAGACCCAAGTTTAGTTTTCTCTAGGACAGTTTCCCAATTTTAAAGCTAGCAATGCATTGAAAAAGCATTGTTAAAAAATAATAGTTGCATTTATAAACTGAGCAAAAAATAAACGTCCTCTCACTTTCAACTGCTTTTATTTTCTGCAAACTTAACATGTGTAAATATTTGTATGAACATAAAAAGATCCAACAACTAAGACATAAACTGAACAAGTTTCACAGACATGTGACTAACAGAAATGGAATAATGTGTCCCTGAACAAAGGGGGGGGGGGGGGGGGCAAAATCAAAAGTAACAGTCAGTATGTCGTGTGGCCACCAGCTGCATTAAGTACTGCAGTGCATCTCCTCCACGTGGACTGCACGAGATTTGCCAGTTCTTGCTGTGAGATGTTATCCCACTCGTCAACACCAAGGCACTTGCAAGTTCCCGGACATTTCTGGGGAGAATGGCCCTAGCCCTCACCCTCCGATCCAACAGGTCCCAGACGTGCTCAATGGGATTGAGATCCGGTCTCTTCATGGCCATGGCAGAACACTGACATTCCTGCCTTGCAGGAAATCATGCACAGAATGAGCAGTATGGCTGGTGGCATTGTCATGCTGGAGGGTCATGTTAGGATGAGCCTGCAGGAAGGGTACCACATGAGAGAGGAGGATGTCTTCCATGTAACGCACAGAGATTACCTGCAGTGACAATAAGCTCAGTCTAATGATGCTGTGACACACCGCCCCAGACCATGACAGACCCTCCACCTCCAAATCGATCCCGCTCCAGAGTCCGACCATCACCCCTGGTGAGACAAAACTGTGACTCGTCAGTGTAGAGCACTTTTTGCCAGTCCTGTCTGGTCCAGCGAAGGTGGGTTTGTGCCCATAGGTGACATTGTTGCCGGTGATGTCTGGTAAGGACCTGCCTTACACCAGGCCTACAAGCCCTCAGTCCAGCCTCTCTCAGCCTATTGCAGACAGTCTGAGCACCGATGGAGGGATTGTAAAACATAGCTTAAATATTGATCTTGAGAAAGTCAGCCAGGAAAGCTTATGCAATACTGAAAAATTAGGATAGCTTCTGTTAGGATAGATATTTCTGGCTGTGTGTAGCACCTGCCACTCTGCATATCCTTCCAAAGAATCCTGAGATTAGAAAAAGCACCTAAAGTTAATTTTTAGCAATGTGATCGAGATCATTTTAGTCTTATTTTAATTATTTGTGCAGCACATTTTAGAGTGAATTGTCTTTTAAACCTGTCACAATGTAATGTATACTTTGAGAAGAGGCTGTTAATGAAGGGTTGAGCAGTTAAAAACTATACTGGATGCAACAGCAAGCAATGCAGAAGGGCATTTACACTGAAGTCTTCAAGCAGCAAAAATGGCCAGTTCAATTCTAAGGATTAGAGAAAGGGTGGAAAATGATCATATAAAACAAGTTTAGGACTGCTTTTGGTAAAGAAAAATAAAAGGAGTATGAAAAAAAATATAACAAAACAAAAATAATAATGAACATATGAAAAGAACCTTTTAAGGTCTTTTAATCTGAAGCTTGTACTGATCAGCACAGTCTTGTATTTAATTAATTTTTCTGAAGGGTCTGAAGCCACATGGCCTGGTCATTAAGTGTCATTAAGTAATAATAGCGAACTTGTATTCTGAGAGGCATCCAGACACAAGCATGTTATGTAATTATGAGTGGATGACTAATCTGTGTAAAAAAAAAAAGTATCATGTAATTATGCTTGATAATGCATGCATGCAAATTAATATCCTTTAATATCATAAATGTCACCATCTGTCTGCCACAAGATAATGTCGGTAGCATGCTATAATAACCTTAATAAATAACATTTACAAATATTTTTACATTATAGATTGCCTAACAGGTTATTAAAGAAAGGAATTGTTCACCCAAAAATGAATCTGTCATTTACTCTTCCTCATGTGTTCAAAACCTGTATGACATTTATTTTCTTATGTGGAATGCAGATATTTTACATGATGTCCAGAGTAGGGGTCTTCATGGGTCCACTTGGATCCGAAAACCCGAGGTTCGACCCGAGACCCGCGCAGGTTCGGGTCCAAAACTTTGACGAGTGCCTTGGACACGGGTTGGGATTGATATTAATAGTCTCAAATTCTTTTAAAATATGCCAACATTCCATTATTCGTTTCGGTGTTTAACAATATTGTATTATTTAAAACAAATATATATTAAATAATCCTATGACAATGTTATTATCTCACTTTTTCTCTTTTCTCTGACAATCCGCGCTCCTACATGCAATTTACCAAACCCACTGCCTATGCCAAGAGCTCCTGCACCACTGTGTGATTGTAAAAACAAAGCGATTGCACTTCAGTAGGGTTTACCAGTCAGTAATTTTAATACAACATCACAAACATTATTATCCCCCTTCTTCTCTTTTTCTTGTCAATCCTTGCTTCTATGTGTAAATTACCAAACCCTCCTGGATAATGATGCAAGCAGGCTGTGCAGACATCGCTGCCTTTTTACATTCGGGTCCGGCTGGGTTCGAAAAAAATTGCCGTTATGTTGGACTTGGGTCTAATTTGATCAGGTCTGTCTCGGGTCGGGTTTTCTTTTTAAAATGTAATTTATGCACGTCGGGTTTGGGTAAGAAGTTATTCGGGTCGGGTACAGACTCTTTTTTTTTTATATAATATGGACTAGGGCTGTCATGATCCAAAAATGACAAAAGGTACCATAAATGTAGTCCATTGGGCTCGAGCTCTATATTCCAAGTCTTCTGAAGCTTTAAGATAGCTTTATGTGATGAACATATTTGCTGAAAATCTTCCCCGCTGCCGTAGCTCTGAAATCTTATTTGTGATCGTGTTCAATAAAATATGGCACGTCAGGACAGAGACATCACTGCAAGTTTAAATTCAATGACAAGGCATGTTAGAGCGAATAACGTCAACATCATTGACGTCAAACTTGCTGTGATGTCTCGGTCCTGACGTGCCATATTTGAATAGAATACAACCGTAAATGTAGAATATGTGGCGTACTATGAACTACATTTAAGGTACTTTATAGTGCTTTTCCCCCATTATGAAAATGAGCACTCTGCATTCTGTAATAAATCATTTAGCGTGTTCCAAAGAAGAAGAGACAACATGAGGGTGAGTAAATGATGACAGAATATTCATTTTTGAGTGAATTAAGCTGTTGAAGAGGTGCCAAAGCATGAAAACCTTAAAAGTTAATAAAATATATTATGTAGACATAACAATTGTTACTAATATAGCATAAAAAGAGATTAGCCAATCATAACATATTTACGAATAGAAATCGAATAGAAGTACAGTATCAAGAAAAGGCTGTTTATATCTAAGTGTCAGAGAGGGTGGTAAATGGTCATGTAAAATGAAATTATGGCTTGTATTATCGTGTTCCAGATTCCCCTTGGAGAGTGTACTTGCCTGATGTGGACCACACCGTAACAGGGGCCATAGTAAAGGGACTAACTCCAGCCCGCTCATACCAGTTCAGGGTCTGTGCGGTCAATCAGGTGGGCAAAGGACAGTACAGCACCGAAACTAACAGGTAAGAGGTTATGCTTGTCAACACCAGCATACATTGTTGTACAGTTCATTGCACTGTTAGAATCATCAGTTTTTATTGTTACAGTCATTCTTGGTCAGTATCAAGCTCATAATAACCCAGAATCACTCTGTGGTCTGTTGCCACCCATCAAGATTGTCATTGTTTTAAATGTGTGTTCTATCAGTGATCTGCAGCCCACAGTTTTAAGTGTGTCTTGCTGAGCCTGAAATCACAGCACACTGAGCTGTTTCTCTCTCAGGTTGTGAGTGGCAGACCTCTGCCTTCACCTCTCTCTCTAATCAGACCCGCGAGCTGCTTGCTTTCACAGGCCTGCAGCTGCAAGTGGCAGACACCTCAATCCCAACGAGTCCTCCAATTCTCGTCTGCTCCACATGTGGCAAAACACACCATTTCTGTTTTATGAGAAAGGGAGGAGGTGTTGTCTTCCACCAACATCTCACTTTAAAATCAATCATTTTTACTTAGCTGAAATCACAATGAAAGTAAGACACAACACAATGGAAAAACCACAGCACAATGAAATTATTAGATAAAAACAAAAACTTACTTCTCTTTAATTGCCCTGGACAACGCATACCTAGTTGGGTTTCTACCAGAGCTATTATTGCACATAACATTTGCAAGTGCTCAAAGTGGACCAGTACTCACCGGTACGCCAGACCGGCAGATGCAGAAATGACGTCACAGTACCAGCATCTATTCTTGCGTACCGACCGCACTTATAAGGTTCTCCCACTCAGACAGAGATACTCTCAGGGGAAATTTTGCTGCTTAATTTTTATTGTGTTGTGGCTTATTTTCATTTTGCTGTGGATAATTTCATTTTTGTTGTGTCTTATTTTCATTGTGCTATGGCTTAATTTAGTTTAGTTGTGGCTTATTTCTGTTGTGCTGTGGCTTTTTGGTTTTGTTGTATCTTAATTTTGCTGTGTTTTGTCTTTATTTTGTTGTGTTGTAGCTTAATTTTGTGTGTGTTGGCTTAATCTCATTGTGTTGTGTCTTATTTTCATTGTGCTGTGGCTTAATTTAGTTTAGTTGTGGCTTATTACTGTTGTGCTGTGGCTTTTCGGTTTTGTTGTATCTTAATTTTGTTGTGTTTTGGCTTTATTTTGTTGTGTTGTGGCTTAATTTTGTGTGTGTTGGCTTAATCTCATTGTGTTGTGTCTTATTTTCATTGTGCTGTGGCTTAATTTAGTTTAGTTGTGGCTTATTACTGTTGTGCTGTGGCTTTTCGGTTTTGTTGTAGCTTAATTTTGTTGTGTTTTGTCTTTATTTTGTTGTGTTGTGGCTTAATTTTGTGTGTGTTGGCTTAATCTCATTGTGTTGTGTCTTATTTTCATTGTGCTGTGGCTTAATTTAGTTTAGTTGTGGCTTATTACTGTTGTGCTGTGGCTTTTCGGTTTTGTTGTAGCTTAATTTTGTTGTGTTTTGGCTTTATTTTGTTGTGTTGTGGCTTAATTTTGTGTGTGTTGGTTTAATCTCATTGTGTTGTGTCTTATTTTCATTGTGCTGTGGCTTAATTTAGTTTAGTTGTGGCTTATTTCCATTGTGCTGTGGCTTTACGGTTTTGTTGTAGCTTAATTTTGTTGTGTTTTGTCTTTATTTTGTTGTGTTGTAGCTTAATTTTGTGTGTGTTGGCTTAATCTCATTGTGTTGTGTTTTATTTTCATTGTGCTGTGGCTTAATTTAGTTTAGTTGTGGCTTATTTCCATTGTGCTGTGGCTTTACGGTTTTGTTGTAGCTTAATTTTGTTGTGTTTTGTCTTTATTTTGTTGTGTTGTAGCTTAATTTTGTGTGTGTTGGCTTAATCTCATTGTGTTGTGTTTTATTTTCATTGTGCTGTGGCTTAATTTAGTTTAGTTGTGGCTTATTATCGTTGTGCTGTGGCTTTACGGTTTTGTTGTAGCTTAATTTTGTTGTGTTTTGTCTTTATTTTGTTGTGTTGTGGCTTAATTTTGTGTGTGTTGGCTTAATCGCATTGTGTTGTGTCTTATTTTCATTGTGCTGTGGCTTAATTTAGTTTAGTTGTGGCTTATTACTATTGTGCTGTGGCTTTTCGGTTTTGTTGTAGCTTAATTTTGTTGTGTTTTGGCTTTATTTTGTTGTGTTGTAGCTTAATTTTGTTATGCTGTGGCTTTCTCGTTGTGCTGTAGCTTATTTCTGTTGTATTTTCTGCTTTTATTTGCTTTGCTAATTTGGTTGTGTTGTGCACCCCTCGGCCACTGTACAGCGCAAGTGAGAAAGAGCAACAAAAAATTGAAAAGAATCTTCTGGCAGGCTCAATGAAACGATTGAGGTATCTGTGCCTCTACCCTTGCAGCATAAAAACATTCCATGTATGTTTGTGTGAATAATAAAAGCGTTATAGTAAATGCAAAGAGTTGTTAAAGGAATCATTTACCCAAAAATACAAATTCCACCATTTACTCACCCTCATGTCATTCCAAATAAGTGTATGACTTTCTTTCTTATGTGGAACACAAAAGGTAAACTTTAGAAAATATCCTGGCTACTCTTTTCCATATAATGAAAGTGAAAGGTGACTGGAGATGTCAAGATCCGAAATGACAAAAAGCATCATAGAAGTATCATAAAAGTAGTCCATAGGACTTTGTGTTATATTCAAATTATTCTGAAGCCATAAGAAAGCTTTGTGTGAGAGAAAAAAAACTACATTTAAGTTGTTGTTCACTGAAAATCTTAACATCCACCTTTAGCACACCTCGTCAAGTTCATAAGAGAAGTATTAATGTCTGATTCATGAATGAGTTGCTCTTTTAAACCGAATCTTTTCAATGAATTAATTGATCCATTTTATGAAACCTGTCTGAATTATTTATTCATAAATTGGAATTACTCAATGATTCATTGCAGCTGTTAACAGCTCACTGGAGGGGAAGATTATCTGTGAACAACCAATTAAATTTGGGTGATAGAGCTATTGTATTGCATCAGAACATTTCAAATATAGGGTGAGTTGTATTGAGTTTTAAAATACACTTATGGTTCTTTTTAGGGATTTTCGGAGCCCCAGTCCAAATTTACTTTCATTATATGAAAAAGAGTGGCAAGGATATTCTTCACATATTCACCTTTTATCTTCCACTAAAGTCATATGGGTTTGAAATGACATGAGGGTGAGTAAATAAAGAGTGAATTTTGCTTTTCTCCACATTTAATCTTTTAAATTTAGCTCAGCACTGAGCCTGACTTTCATATATATATATATATATATATATATATATATATATATATACACACACTGGCGGCCAACAGTTTGGAATAATGTACAGATTTTGCTGTTTTGGAAGGAAATTGGTACTTTAATTCACCAAAGTGATCCCAAAGTATAGTCAGGACATTACTGATGTAAAAAACAGCACCATCACTATTTCAAAAATGTAATTTTTGATCAAATCTAGACAGGCCCCATTTCCAGCAGCCATCACTCCAACACCTTATCCTTGAGTAATCATGCTAAATTGCTAATTTGTTACTAGAAAATCACTTGCCATTATATTAAACACAACTGAAAGCTATATGGTTCATTAAATGAAGCTTAACATTGTCTTTGTGTTTGTTTTTGAGTTGCCACAGTATGCAAAAGACTGGCATGTCTTAAGGTCAATTTTAGGTCAAAAATGGCAAAAACGAAACAGCTTTCTCTAGAAACTCATACATCAGAGTCTCTAGTTTGAGAAATAGACACCTCACATGTCCTCCGCTGACAGCTTCATTGAATTCTACTCGCTCAACACCAGTTTCATGTACAACAGTAAAGAGAAGACTCAGGGGTGCAGGCCTTATGGGAAGAATTGCAAAGAAAAAGCCACTTTCAGAAAAACAAAAAGAAAATGTTAGTGATGGCAAAGAAACACAGACACTGGACAACAGATAATTGGAAAAGAGTGTTATGGATCTTAACCCCATTGAGCATTTGTGGGATCAGCTAGACCGTAAGGTGCATGAGAAGTGCCCGACGAGACAGCCACATCTACGGGAAGTGCTACAGGAAGCGTGGGGTGAAATGTCACCTGAGTTTCTGGACAACTGACAGCTAGAATGCCAAGGATCTGCAAAGCTGTCATTGCTACACGTGGAGGATTTTTTTTAATGAGAACTCTTTGAAGTAGTTTAAGAAGTTCTGAACATTTTTTTCAAATTGTAATAGTAATGTTTCACATTAGTAATGCCCTGACTATACATTGTGTTCAGCTGAATGCCACTTTGGTGAATAAAAGTACTAAATTCTTTCCATAAGAGCAAAATCTATACATTATTCCAAACTATTGGCCACCAGTGTATATATACACTACCGGTCAAAAGTTTTGAAACACTTACTCATTCTTTATTATATTTTTTTTCTTCACATTTTAGAATAATAGTAAAGTCATCAAAACTATAGAATAACATAAGTGGAACTATGGGAATTATGTAGTGACTAAACAAAATCCAAAATAAATCAAAACTGTGTTATATTTTAGCATCTTCAAAGTAGTCACCCTTTGCCTAGAATTTGCAGACATGTACTCTTGACATTTTCTCAACCAACTTCTTGAGGTATCACCCTGGGATGCTTTTAAACAGTATTGAAGGAGTTCCCATCTATGTTGGGCACTTATTGGCTGCTTTTCTTTATTATTTAAACGTTTTTTTTTTTTTTTATTACATTTTAGTTTTATAATGAAATAAATTAATATGTTGGCACAATTATATTTTTGTCTACAAAACTAATTTCAAACATTTAAGCATACACCTTCAGATCAAAAGATTTTTAAGATCATGAGAAACATTTTCAGTCATGTTTCAAAACTTTTGACCGGTAGTGTATATATATATATATATATCCAGGGTTGGGGAGTAACGGAGTACATGTAATGGCGTTACGTATTTAAAATACAAAATATAAGTAACTGTATTCCACTACAGTTACAATTTAAATCAGATGGAAAACATTTATACATATAAATGATGCGATCCAAAGTGCATTTGAACAGCGGTGAAACACTTTCTTATGATGTGTTACATTCATACAGACAGAGAAGTAAGTTTGAAGTAAGTTTGGAGCAGAAGAAATAGTAATAAACCTTGTGTAAATTGTCAGCTTTACGCTAAGCTAAAATCCTATTTCTAGCCATTTTACATGCACACGTTACCAGACATGATCATATTATTTTATCAAGAAAATTCACATTGGATCATAATTTCTTTTTTTCTAGTAAGACCTTTGATATTAGGGCAAAAATCTTATTCTTGATAATAATTAGGATTCCTCCGGTAGGAGGAAACCTATTGTTATTGGTGGTTTTATTATTATTATTATTATTATTATTATTATTCTCCTTGCGCCCCAATATCTCAAAAAGTCACCAGTCAAAAAATGTCTAATTTGGCCACTGGGAACCCCCGCACCAAGAATGGCCCACATTTGCCCTTATTGTGCACTACAGGCCACGCCCAAATGTCCCATTTTCAAAGTGATGGCATTTCCACCCCATTTGTCCAATTCTTCTGAAACTTGGTACATGCCTCATTTCTCATGGGGAACAAAAAAGCCTCAAGGACCCATACGGACCGCCATTATGGATTTTCCTGTACAGTGAAAATTTGGGAAAACCTACAAAAATCTTCTTCTCTTGAACTGTAGATCCAATTGATTTGAAATTTGGTACCCATGTGTAGAGTTGATGTCTTTCAACTTGTTACTTAGCAAAAATGAATACAATACAAAATGGCTGAAAGGGGCATATTTATGTAAATGTTCACATTGCCTCAATATATATGTGTCAATAAATCAAATGTTATTTTGACTGATGGTTTTTATTCTATAATCTGTAGTGGAATACATTTCAAAAGTAACCCTCCCAAACCTGTGTATATATATATATATATATATATATATATATATATATATATATATATATATATATATAGCTGCTTAAACCTTTTCCTTCGTGAGTTTACTGAAAGCTAAACAGGCAACAAAAAATTGAAAAGAATCTTCATGCAGGCTCAATGAAATGATTGAGGTATCTGTGCCTCTGCCCTTGCAGCTGAAAAAGATGTTCCATTTACGTTTGTGTGAATAATAGAAGCGTTCTAGTAAATGTAAAGAGTTGTTAATGAGGAAGTGATTTAAAGGAAACCAAGCAATCAGCATGAGGCAGTCGGGTAATATCAGCTCTCTCCAGACTTCACATCTATTCTCTCCTACCGATGCTTTCTGGCTTATCTGAACACCTGCCCGGCTGAAATAATGTCATCATGTCTATGACCATCCATGCAAAGTGAATGTTGAAACTGAACTTTTTCACTTTCTGACCCATTCCGTGAATGCAGTATTTGTTAATTTGTCTTTGAAAAATATTTATGTCACCAAGGTTAATGTGGAAAGTAATCTCATGGGAGAACATATTAAACTTTAAAGACCTACAGTAGCTTCTTAACTCTTAACTCAACCTCAATTAATGCTTAACTGTATCAGGCGTGCTCACGGTCCACATTTATTTGGTAAATTATATTCTGGATTGTCAGTGTGACTATTCAAGTGGAGCCAGTTAAAAGCATTTCATACCTGATATTTTGTTTTCATATTATCATGTATAATCATCTTAAGTAGGTTTAAACAATTACTGATCATTTGAATTGTTTTTTCTTTTTCTTTTGCATGAATACTCAATTTATGTTTGGGTGCTATAGAGTTGAATCCTATATTAAGATCCAAATAATAGATCCACAAAAGGCTGTTTGCACCACCAATGATGTGGGTCACTGAGTGGTTGTATTGTTGGTCATGTTCCTACTACTGGTTGCCCATAAAGAGGTCTATAAAACCTGGAAAGAGCAATCCAATAGCTTTCCCATTCATCTCAATGGCAGTTGCTCGGTTGGCTCAAAACCCTCCGGAAGTACGTGATTTGAAATCTCAGGGTTGGGAGGGTTACTTTTGAAATGTATTCCACTACAGATTACAGAATACATGCTGTAAAATGTAATTTGTAACGTATTCTGTTAGATTACTCAAGGTCAGTAACATATTCTAAATACTTTGGATTACTTCTTCAACACTGGTAGATTTTATTCACTTGTTTTGACTATAAAAACTCTGCCAGTACAGTAAGACAAAATACACATATTAAAAATACATTCTCTGAAAAACCTGAATATCTTATGCAGTGTTGTTTCTAAAACAAGATAAATCAAATTGATCTTGTTTTAAGGATTTTTAGATATTTTTACAGGAAAACAATACACAAATTATTATCAAGAATAAGATTTTTGCCCTAATATCAAAGGTCTTACTAGAAAAAAAGAAATTATGAACCAATGTGAATTTTCTTGATAAAAAAATATGATCGTGCCTGGTAACGTGTGCATGTAAAATGGCTAGAAATAGGATTTTAGCTTAGCGTAAAGCTGACAATTTACACAAGGTTTATTACTATTTCTTCTGCTCCAAACTTACTTCAAACTTACTTCTCTGTCTGTATGAATGTAACACATCATAAGAAAGTGTTTCACCGCTGTTCAAATGCACTTTGGATCACATCATTTATATGTATAAATGTTTTCCATCTGAAAGGACTAAATATTAAATGAAACAAATGACAATAAAATGCAAAGTAATCTTTTTGAATGTAACTGTATTCTAAATACCAATTATTTAAATTATAACTATAGTGGAATACAGTTACATATATTTTGTATTTCAAATATGTAATCCCGTTACATGTATTCCGTTACTCCCCAACACTGAATCTGCCATCTTTTCTAATGGCGCTCAGTTCTACAACATGTTTTTTTTTTTTTTTCTGAACCATAAATGTCATGTGACAAATCACTCGAGAGCTGTATGAAAATGACGTCATGGCAATGCTGATTGGCAGATGGCATCACAAGAAAGCGCATGCATTGGGAATCACAGTATCTTGTCACAAGTGATCGCTTTCACCAACTCTCAACGAGTGCAATGACAGTAACTTATGTGACATTGTAAACAGTTTTAAACGGTTTTCCTTTATAAGGAAAGGGAGGTCATAAACTGGTTAGGCATAAACCAATCAGTATACATGGATTTTTCCCATTACCCCGATTTTGTGTTGCATGTAAACACCTTTACCAGCCTTTTTACCAGCTTATCCAGTGTGTGCAAGAGTTGTGTGAATGCCTGTTAACGTTTTGATGTCAACAGCAAGGAAAAAACTGATGATTTGAAATCTCATGTAAATGCGCTTTTCTTGCGTTGCCTGATTTTTTTGGTTGTAATCAGCATATTGGTGCCCCTGTACATACGCTCAATGATAATAAATTAATTCCAGTTGCTTTGAATGACTCAGTCAAGTAGCATTTCTTAAAGTGTATTACTTAAAGGTAATTTTTGAAATGGACCTTGGCCTTGGCTGATAAAGATATAAACCAAAAAACAATTCCACATTAGATATGCGGTTAGGATAACATAAGATAAAACAGTGTAATCTTCCTATAGGATCCCTATATTACATGCTATTGACTGAAACAGTACTTAGACTCTCTCTTTAGAGCGAGTTAAAAAAGAGAGCGATAGTTGAAGGGCCCCATCAGTCTTTTACTGCATGCATGTCTCCTGCTTACTGTCACATCTGTCCATTTTGGGCTTATTAAGCACATGGAATAGTGAATGCCTGACAAGTCCATAAAAACACAGCAGTGCAGCTGCCCATAATGAGCCATCACCTACTCACACAAACTCTGTTCTCTGATGGAGGAGAGCTTGGCAAAAGTGGCATGAATGTTCAGTCAAATCACAGGAAAGAACAGTGCTCTCCAAACCAGTGCTATTATTTTTGATGAAACTGAAAGGAGAACTAAATGAAAACATTTTGTTAGCTGAAATAAAAATAAAAGCAAACATAACATACTTGGGGAAACTTTACAAAAAATAATTTTCATGACTCCCCAACAATGTTGGGTGTAGTTGGATTACAAAGTAATTATTAACTGTAATCTAATTGCTTTTAGGCACAAAAAGTGGTGAAACGTATTAATTTTTAAATTCTTGTAATCAGATTACAGTAAGTGTTTTGAAAGAACTTAAAAGTAATGTAATTGGGCCTGGGTAGCTCAGCGAGTATTGATGCTGAAAACCTGATACGAAAACCTGGAGTCGTGAGTTTGAATCCAGGGTGTGCTGAGTGACTCCAGCCAGGTCTCCTAAGCAACCAAATTGGCCCAGTTGCTTGGGAGGGTAGAGTTACATGGGGTAACCTCCTCGTGGTCATGATTAAGTGGTTCTCGCTCTCAATGGGGCACGTGGTAAGTTGTGCTTGGATCGCGGAGAGTAGCATGAGCCTCCACATGCTGTGAGTCTCCGCGGTGTCATGCACAGCGAGTCACGTGATAAAATGCACGGATTGACTGTCTCAGAAGCAGAGGCAACTGTGACTTGTCCTCCGCCACCCAGATTGAGGTGAGTAACCACGCCACCACGAGGACCTAGTAAGTAGTGGGAATTGGGCATTCCAAAATTGGGGAGAAAAGGGGATAAAAAAAAAAGTAAAGTAATTAGTAATGTGATTACTTTTCCAATGAAGAAATCAGTAAAGTAATCTGATAATAATTTTTTAGAGAAGTAGTTAATCTTATGTAGTGGATTACTTTTTTTAAAGTAATTTGCCCCATCACTGCTTCCGAGCTAACTTAATTAAAATAAAAATGATCTTGAATTAGTGTATTATAACATTTAAAACCTTTACCGGGCTTTATTAAACATGAATATCAAACTAGATAACAATAACACTATACAGCCCTGAGAAATAAATCAATACCAGTTAAAGCATTGACAGCCCTAAAATACATATAATGAAAAGTTCAAACTAAACTGAAACTAGAAAACACTGAAAAAATTTAACTTTCAGCGAGTGAAAACAACTTGAATGGACATCTATAAAATTAAAGAGAAGTAAAAACTAAATAAAACATTTAAAACTATAATAACCCTGCTCTGACCGTCCTGTTGATACTGAGCTCATAAAAAATGTATTGGCCTCATGTATTGTATAGATAATTGAATGAAGGGGCTGTAGCCCCAGATCATTTCTAAGTAGCCCTGAATGTTTTAGATGGGCCTTGCGCTCCAATTAACCCTTTCATACATACCGTAACACATATGTGTTTCTGCAACAGCCAGTTACGTTACAAGCTGCCAGATTTAAATCGGCTTTCGCGCCGACACAGGCTGCGCTGATCAAGTGTCTGTAGTTTATATTCGCTCAAACAGTTACTCATACAGTCTTTTACACCACAGAATAATTTTATTTTATATACATACATCCAACTCGTCACCAAAGTACCACTATAAAAAGTTTACAGCTCTTATACGCACAGTCAATACATCAAACGCGATCTTCCTTTGTCATTCATCAAACAAACAGCTACTCAAAGAGTCTTTTCAAGCACATAATAGATTTATTTTATGTAACAAACAGCCACATTGTCACCAAAGTACCACGATAAAAAGTTCACAACTCTTATACACAGTCAATACATCAAACGCGATCTTCCTCCGATGCGTGCTGCTATTTGTTTACATTAGTAGCTGTTGTCATTTGTCAAACAAACAGCTACTCAGAGTCTTTTCAAGCACATTATATGTTTATTTTATTTAACAAACAGCCTAACTGTCACCAAAGTACCACGATAACAGTTCACAGCTTGTATATGCACAGCCATCATATCTAAATGCAGTCTTCCCATGCACGCAGCCACGTCTGCTTATTAGGTGTAGATGCGGTTTTTATTCGCAAAAACAGTCTTTTCGAAAAAGACAGCAAAACTATAACAAAAGCACCACATTAACAGGTTAAAACTTGTATGCTCACAGTGAAAACATGATGATCGAGCATGATTATCCGATGCACGCAGCCAAGTCTGTTTACATTAGTGCTTGTCACACACACACACACACACACACACACACACACACACACACACAATGTCTGAGAAGTCAAACAGTGCATATAAGCAAACCAGACTGTTGATATTATTTGTTCATTTGTTTTTTACATCTATAAAAACTAACCAAATAAAACAAATACAGTACAGCAGACATAACCCATTTGTTCAGATGTTTACTATATTATATACAGTATTGTATTAAAAAATGTTATGACAAGAAATAAAATATAAAAATACTCCTCTACTCCTCTGCTGTGCAGTTTCACATTTTGACCCTATTTATGAAAAGTTTGATAGACAATTGCCTTGCATTGTTTATGTTTAAAGGCAGATGTTTAATGACTGGTAACACATTGCAAGTGTGTAAATACTGCTTGACTATTGTGTAAAATCTCTTTTTAAGGATGCACCAAGCAGTCCTTCCTTATGGTCATGATTAGGCTGATTTACAGAGCTCTTTCTGAGAAAAGCTCCATGATATTGGTTCTATATGGCATTAATTATGAAATAGACTTCTGGGAAGAAATAACAAGTGTGGTCAGAGCTGGTTTAAGAAGACTCTGACAATAAATCTGAAATGACCCAATGATCCTATTAAAGTTTAATGCAGATTTAACTGTCCATTAGCATAAGACGCAAAGGGCAGGATGAATCTATGAGCATTATTAAGCATTCAACACTGATTCATTTTTAAACTTCGTTAATTAACAAAATGCACATTTCTTTGGCGTAATGGACTGGACAGTGGTCGCAGAATTGTATTTAATGTGTGCTAGCAAATAGCCCACAGAGACAGGCAATTATGTCTTATTTGACGTCGCAAATGATCTCATTGGTTGAACTGCCACAAATTATTTCTTTACAAGCATGTTGCAGTAAGGTTCAGATTTTGTGGTGCATGCCTCCATTTTGCACATCACAACCACTGGTTTGAATAAAGGCACTATTCTGTCCTACAATGGTCAATCACAACTCTGAAACTGCCAACAATGAAACTGAGAAAAATGGCTTTAAATCTTCTTGGTGTAAGTGTGATTTTGAAGTTACCGCCATTTTCACATTCTGAATCTGAACATAATTGAGCCAGACCCGTCTGTCACTGGATAGATCATAATCTAGAAACCTGATTCCAGTCATAAATAAATTTTTGAAAAAAAAAAAAAACGTACTTTTCAACCATCTACAGACAAGTTGGAGGAAGAACTGGCTAGTAATTTTTTGGCTAGTAAATTTTTGTTTTTACTCACCAGACTTTTGACGACGTAAACATATTGCAACTGAAACCTGAACAAGAGTGGTGGTGGCATAGTGGGCTAAAGCACATAACTTGTAATCAGAAGGTTGCTGGTTCAATCCCCACAGCCATCACCATTGTGTCCTTGAGCAAGGCACTTAACTCCAGGTTGCTCCAGGGGGATTGTCCCTGTAATAAGTGCACTGTAATTCGCTTTGGATAAAAGCGTCTGCCAAATGCATAAATGTAAATGTAGGATATTAAGCAAACCGGGAAGGGGGTGTCTACACATACAGTATATAAAGTATTCATGTATATGGCTCCATGTGATATAATATGTGAGATGATACATTTTATTTTGCATTCGCTTTTTATCATATCATTTAGAAAACCTTTCAAAATTTGAAGAAAATATATTTTGATCATGCTCAGATACTGTCATGATATAACACTACTGACAAAGCACACAAAACATGAGCGCTTAAAATGCATTTTTCACTTATTATTCATGTTTGGCATTATACCTTTTAGACAGTAAGTATGGACGGTCATAAAATTAACTTTGGTGTTGTTTTCCAACATGTCAACTATACCAGGAAAAGAAATTGTTGATAGTGTAAAGCAATCCAAAGATATAGCATTTGGGAACATGGTTCCCAAAGTGGACGTTTATTTATCATCGTGTCCAAAGACCTATTCAAACAAGTTTTATTGAACATTAAAACAGAATAACTGAAAATTATGAATGCAGAAATAAAAAAATACTTAAACTTATATCAACTAAGTGCCAAAAATAAAATTCAGCTCTCATGAGCGCCTTATTCCATCACTCCACATAGTCTATGTATGTGCGCTCTGGGTCTGTTTACACCACATGGGACACATAGATTGTCCAAATATGGAATCTAACACTCTCTAGGCATCCAATGAGGACGATCTGACACATCTATGACATAAAGCATTGTGTTTCAGTGAACTGATCCCAGAGAAACCTCAGCATAGTGACGCCATTAGCGATTAGCCACCATAGCTTGTTATGACACTCTTTGACTAATATTTCAGGACCTTCTCATAGTATTACGTCAAGTGTGGGCTTGTTTTATTAGGAGCTGTCTGCTGTAATTTGTGATATGCCATTTTTCATGAAGTTATAAACCAAAATGTGACGATAATTCCGTTTTCTCTGTTTATCATGCATGTGCATTTTCACTGTAGTTTGATCTCTGAGTGAAACAAATCTGCCCGTTATATTCTACAGATATATGACACATGGCTATGTGATCTTTTGATCTTTTTACTGGTTCTAAATATGATTGTTGCGATCAAAAATTTGCGAATTATGAAAATGGAACAGTTCTGCTTTATCAGCGAATTTAAAAGCAGTATTTGTGAACTGGCCAGATCAGCTATATTCATTGTAAATATAAGAGTCTAAGCTTTAAAACGAAACCTATTTGTGCAGATTAAGCAGCTGGCTGTTGAGTAATAACATGATATATATATTTTTTGTGATCAGCGCCCCTTCTCGGCCCAGTACCGTGCCACTCGGTACGTGTAAGAGGTTATCAAATAGAACCGATTCTGAACAAGAACCAGTTCTCGGTTCCCAACCTTAGCCACCACATAAATAAAAGGGTTGAGGTGCTTGAAGTAGCTCGAGATTTTTTTCAGAGAAAGTGCTTTTGATGATGTGCTGGGAAGTGGACTTCTAAGCAGAGGGTTACACTTACACAGCTCACAAGGAATATAACTGCTGTGCCCTGGAGTGAGTCGACTAACCTGAGATGCAAGAGAGAAGATGGAGTGCTGAATCAGTTATATAAGATCACTTTGGCTTTGTTCACACTGTACACAAATCAGATTATTGGGACTGACTGTTCGTACTGTCCTTTTGTATGTGGTGACATCGTAGTCAGTAACTGGTGTATTTGCATTTGTTGCTATCAAAATACTTCCTCCAATAAAAAAATGAAAGTAGCTGTCATTGTGGAAAGAGAGAACTGTTACTCGTATCAATTATGACTATGGTTGGGAGCCGAAAATCGGTTCTTATTCGGAAACGGTTCCATTAAAAAAATAAAAATAGGACACCATACTAAAATACTTTGAAAGTGTGAACTGTTATCATATTATGTACTTAGGACTCCTAACATTTAAAGGGATAGTGCACCCAAAAATGAAAATTCTCTCATCATTTACTCACCCTCATGCCATCCCAGATGTATTTGACATTCTTTCTTCTGCTGAACATGAACAAAGATTTTTAGAAGAATATCTCAGCTCTGTTGAAACAGATAAATATTTAAGTCCTTTTTTACTATAAATTTCCACTTTCACTTTTAGATGTGAAAGTGAAACTAAACAGGCTTTTATGTGAAAGTAGAGATTTATAGTAAAAAAAAAAAAAAGAAAAGAAAAAAAGACCGTTCAGACTGAGACGCATTTTAAAGAAAAAAAAAATATTTTATTTGGAATTTCAAACTACATACAAATATGGGTTCGGTTCAGTTTTAAAAACATATTTATGTGTTGGTTTTTTTTTGGGGGGGGGGGGTTGTTCATTGATTTCAGTCGGATATGCCAAACCATTTGATTTTTCCTTCTGTTCAAACAAAGCTTTGGTACAAAATAACGTTCTTTCATTTTCTCTGCAGACTGATGTTGCGAGAGGAACCGCCCAGTGCTCCGCCCAAAAATATAGTGGCCAGCGGCAGAACCAATCAGTCCATTATGGTGCAGTGGCAGCCGCCCCCAGAGCCTCAGCTCAATGGAGCTTTGAGAGGCTATGTCCTCAGGTACAAAATGTAAAAACCATTACAACAACAAACAATGCCTGATGTAATGAGAGGAAATGCCACTCTTTATACAATACTTTGACATCTGTCCAATATTCTGAAAACATTTCAGCTGCTTTTTTTAAATATTATTATTATTATATTTATGTTTTCTTGTATATTTTCCAGTGCTCTTTATTTATTCATTTGGCAGACACTTTTGACCAAGGAATAAAGCCTATTTTTTTAACAACTATACCGTATACAGTATTTGCCGTCTCAGCTTGATATTTGAGTTGAACTTGCAGCTTTCAGTTCTGTTTTGTTAAAGTTGTTCTCCTGCTAGTGGCTTCCTCAAGAGAATCCATAAACATTTACTGTATAAGCAAAGATTATTTGAATGTTTGGCATTCTGTGTGGAAGTGTATCCAGAATGTTTCCAGCGATTAGTGTGAATGCTTTGGCAAAGTACACTACCAGTCAAACAGACCTATTCTCAAACCAAGTCAAACCAGGACAGACCTATTCATTCCTTATTATTACTTAATTTTATTATTACTAGTTTTACATTAATAGGAAATTATATGAAATGAGACAAACAGAATACGAATTCTGTAGTGACCAAAACAAAACGTTAAACAAATCAAAACCATCTTATATTTTTGCAATATTGCTTTTGCCCATACTACTGATCTGCACACTCTTGGAATTTTCTCAACAAACTTCATGAAGTATCCGCATGAGATGCTATTTTAAAGTTTTTTTTTGCACCAAAACAGTCACAATTTATTAATATATGATCATTTTACACCCTGTTTTTAGCCCACTGTCTGAAATGCTCAGTTTTGGCTTAAGCGCCTCCTTAAAACTTCAACGTAAACGCCCACTGTTCTGATTGGCTAACGTCATGCAGCCCTTCAAGTTCAGCAAACTCAATTGAGAGAGAATGAACCTCAACATTATAAAACAAAATTGCAGAGTTTACACATAACACACACACAACACATTGCATCTGAATATATTAAACTGTTCATCTCAAGCACAACTGTTAACACTCAACACCATAAACTATCAAACAGTTATGACATTTGAAATATTAATGAATGAAATGATTTACTTACATTTATGAAGTGATTTTAACTGCCCCCTCCTTGAATAACAGTTTCTTTGCAAAGCTTGAATTGTATTTTGTCTGTTCATAAGCAATCCATGCTGACATGAGCCAAAAACAAATGCACATACATAGTCCAAAGAACAGTGAAATTACGCACATACACACTGAGGCTGAAACACACCAAAATGGTCGAAGATGTCCATCGTCAAAGACGTCCTATGTTTACATACACCAACAATTATAAAATAGCACAGATGGGCCAAAAGAACGCGTCCATGATTTGTTTTTGTTCAAAGCAACACAGGCAGCAGCTAAATGAAAGAGAATTGCTTCACCCTTTCAGAGTTGCAACTTGACATTGCGTCTTTTAAAAGCGACATGAGATATGTATCAAGTGGTCAAAGATGTCTGTCTAGTGCATGAATATATTCAAAAATAATCCAAAGTAGTCCAGATGAATCCCCTTAGGTGTTATGTTAGGAATAGTTATCCATGGAAGGCCTGCTCTCTTGACTTGAATTGCACGCCAGTGGGCGGGGCCAAGGGTGCGATGACGCATGTTGTTGGATGTGTAAATACAAATGAGCAATGTGTCATGACATCACGAACAGACAGATTTCAAAAGGAGATGTTTCAGCGGGGTGGCAACTATAAATGCTCTTTTTAGACTGGGGAGGAAGTTTTGAGTTCTGAAATTTACAGTATGTTTATATAGTGCAGTTAACTCTTATATGTCTAAATATCAAGAAAATGTTATTCTCCCTTTCATGACCCCTTTAAAATATTGAAGGAGTTCCCATGTTTTTTGGCCACTTGTTGGCTGCTTTTCCTTCACTATGTTTTTTTAATCTTGAATCATCAAATCAACATGTTAATTGACACTTGTGTAATATCAGTGTAGCATCACTTTCATTACCAGTGTTTAGCCACCTTAACAGTGGAAATATTAACACTGTTGTTAATTGCATTCTTCCATCTGGTGGTGTATTTAACACTATTCCTATCCTGAAAAGTGTTTGAGTGTACCTAATAATTATACAGCCTTGGAATGTCTTCTAACAGAGCAGTGACCTAGAAGAAATTCATTGTCGCTCACTGTTTGACCATCGATTCCACTGATGTAGGTATCGTCTCGCCGGGCTCCCTGGAGAATACCAGCAGAAGAACATCACCAGCCCTGAGATCAACTACTGCCTCATCACAGAGCTCATCATCTGGACACAGTATGAAATTCAGGTGGCGGCGTACACCGGGGCAGGCCTGGGCGTCTTTAGCCAGCCTGTCACTGAGTACACTCTGCAGGGAGGTGAGACCTTGTTTCTTCAGTCACACGCTTTCTTTCTTTCTTTCTTTCTTTTTTTCGGTTGCTGCTTCTATCAGCTTCTATGTTTTCATTTATTCCTTTTCATCAGTGGATCAGCAGAAGCAGGCAGCATGCTGGTTTGAACCGGTTGATGCAGTACTTGTTTACATGCCACCCTGAGGTCAACATGGCCCCTACGTAGACGCCACATTTATTTTAGGCCCCTCTCTTCAGCCCGCTAACCGCCACACTAATCCTCTTCAAAACAATTATGGCAATTATCTATTAGGCCGCTTTGCTCTTCAGTTACAAATTACACCTCGATGAGAAGATTCTGTGAAATCCATCTAAAGAAATTTGGAGTGTTTTGATTAGCCGATCTGAGGAATAGCAAATGCATCGACTCCATTGAGAGCCTTCATCTGTCATATTAATATGTTGGCTTGACTTTTTTCAAAATCCCTAATCGAAAACAAAAATTTCTAACTGTATCTCCTCCAATAGCTTTCAAGCTACATCTACCAAACACGTTACAGACCTTCAGACTGTTCTGGAATATTGTGCTATGTCTTTTCTAACTGTCCGTTGTGCTTATAGTGTTGTCTGCTGCTGGATTTGTTAACTATACGAGATATGCTTTGGTTCAATTAGCACCTTCAGTATATAGGGACATTATCCTTTATAATCTCTTTGTAAGCGTAATAATAACATATAGACTAAGGAGAGATGTCGTAAATAAATAGATGATTAAGAAAATATATCGTTTGTATATATTTTCTTAGGGATCGCTGGTATTTGTTGTCTGTATGCCACTTGTTATCACTGGAAAAGTCATTTGTTCAGGCTGCATATTCAATAACTTTTATGCTTTCTGGCTCATTCTATGAATGGAATCCACATGAGATCAGTAAAAGAAGATTGATGAAAATTGCAAGGAAGCTATATGCAATAGATAATGTGTCATTTGTAATGTTTACATTCTGCATTCGTGGTGCTAATGCTAGCATGCAAACCTTGGATATAGTATGCATCTGTTACCCTCTTTTGTTGTATTTTATGATGGAATATGGGAAAATAGTTTACGTAAAATCATAAAGAAAATTTTTTTATTTGTTTTTAAATAAAGACATTTGATGCTACAGCAAAGACGGTTGTTGGGTGAAATGGGTGTTGCTATGGCAGACAGATGTGAGGATTAGTCAATAGGCAGAGTACAGACAAAATAATAATAATTAGAGGCACATCAATGTTTCAAAGGTGCGAATGGCTTACAGACTGTTGATTTGTCGTAAAATGAAAATTTCTAGCGTTCGCCATGATACAGAGTGCATTCCATTCAGAAGTGATCATCCCTGTGCCCTATTCCCTTCGAAGACTTTACCATCCACTGTGAGAGATTTGGTGGACTGAAAGGTGTGGGGCTCAATAATAACGTTTTTTCAGAACTCAACTTTTAAGTATTTTTTACTCATCCTCATGTTGTTCTAAACCCATATGACTTACCATGAAGCACAAAAGGAGATTTTAGCAGCTCTTTTCAAGGAAAAGCAGATATTGATTTTAAATGTCATGCTCTAAATAAGACAAAAAAGCACCCTAAAAGTATGACGAAATTAGTCCTTAAGGCTGCGGCTCTATATTCTATGTCCTCTGATGCCATATGATAGTTTTATGTGAGGGACACGCTCAAAGTTAAGTCGTTATTTACTGATAATTTTCCCCTCTGCCATTGCTCTCAAATATCATCCGCCCTTGTGTTCAATTAAAAAATGTCACCTTAAAACGCACCACTAAAAGGTTGACATCATTGACAGCAAATGGCATTGGTTCTAATGTGTCATATGACCAATTGTCTCAATGCATTAAAAATGCAAGGGGAAGATTATCAGTAAATACCAAGTAATATGGACTACTTTTTATGATAGTTTAATGGTGCTTTAGTTGTCGTTTTTTTGGAGTTTGGCTTTTAAAATCACTATTTTCTTCCTTTGTGTGGAAAAGAGCTGCTCAGATATTCTGCCTAAGATCTCCTTTTGTGATTCAAGGAAGAAACAAAGTAATACTGGGGATGGAACAGCATGGGTGAGTAAATGATGACAACATTATTGTAATTTTGGGCAAACTGGATTTTGAGAGACAATGTCATTTTTACTTCTTCCAGTTTTTTTTTTTGTTTTTTTATTATTATTATTTTTTATAAATAACTAAATAAAATACACACCAGGGCTATGTGCTTTTTCAAACAGCACACATTTTACCCAGTGAGGGAGTCTGAGAGACTCTGCTGCATAATGAATGTGTTTACAGCACTTTAAGAGAGAGCTATTATTGGCAGACTTTTGAAAGATAGTCTTTTCATTCAAAATAAGTCAAAGCTTGACAGGCAACCTGAAAAGATCACCCCCAGAAAAAAATCTCACATCTCTCTCACCAGACATTTATGTGCTTGCTGTATGATTTTTTGTGCCAGTTTTTTATTTTATTTTTATGAATGTACACAACCAGTTTCACAAAACATGTTTTACACAAATATAGCTGAAATTCAGTTTCATACAAGTGATGAGGCTTTTCAAAACTAGCCCGAAACCAGTCCAATGATAAATAAAAACTTGCCAAAACCAGCCCAGTGATAAGTCAAAACTAGAACAAAACCAGCCTATCCCCATGCGATTCCTAATGATTAGTGATTATTTTTTTCCATGTGGGGGAAGTATCAGCATATAAATCATAGCAATCGTAGTATATAGTACCCTATATAAAAAACATTTTTTCAATAAATGTATTCTTAATATTAAATAAATCCCTAAACATTTTAAATATACAACTGGCCATCTAAAATCAATTAGTTGCCTAAATTTCTCTCTCCTGCGTGCACACACACTGCTTGAGTGCGTTTAGACTCGATGTCAGACTTTGGCCCTTATGCAAACCAAATTATTTGTATTTTTTAAATGTTGGTGTACCCACAATGAGAGCATGTGCGAAGGCCAATAAAATCAAATCAAATCCTGAATCAACCTTATACTGATTTAATAACCAGCATTGGGGTAAAACAGGAAAGAGCAAACACTCATTGCTCTTGGTTTTTTAGCTGTAATAAGTCATAAGAAACCTGTATTTGCTGTATCGCGAAACAAGTAAACACTTAAAATGTTAGTATCCGTATACATAAGTTAGGCATATGAGGTATCATTTGAAAGCTTACAATCTGAACTTCTGCATTTATGTTACTTAAAATAACAAAATAAGGCCTCAAAACATTTGCATTGAAAATTATCTATATCAATATAATACCTACCAGTATTTTGGTGCATGAACTGAAAATTAGACTGAATGTCAATGGACAAGTACATCTGTGAGGGCTAAAATGCCACCTACATTTCAGATCTGTATATTGTGATGGAATGTGATAGAGAAGTGCTTAGTGCTCTAGTGCTTACTGCCATCTAGTGGAATAAAATAAGACTTTTCAAAGTGCAGTAGAGTGAACAGAACCAGAATTACATGTTTGCAAAGTTAAAACAAAAAAAACAAAAAAATATGTTTTATTTCTGTTTATCATAAGATTATAAATACATACAATATTATTAATGAATAATTTGAGTCTTTTTTTTTTTTTCATTCTTTTTTTTTAGACACATTTTTTGCAATTATTCCAAAGTATGTGTCTTTGGTGATCTTGCAATAAGGCAAAGAAATGTGTGATGCAGCAGTTTCCTTCAGTGTGATGCAGCAGTTTCCTTCAGTCAAAAGCAAATGCTTATGTTACTAAAAAGAGAGAAGCCTAATTTTTTCAGGCAACAGGAAGTGGTGTAATTCCAAAAATTTACTACGAGAAACTCTTTAGACCGGTTACCAGCATTTAAAAATAAAGTTTTCACTCTGGAACACTCTATTTTCGGTTATGTTCTGCAAAAAACATAACGTTTTCGATTATCTATTTCACTTTTTGAACCATTTTTAGTCCTTGTTTAAAACTAATTTGTGTGATACGTTAAACCTTCAAACCACGGAATAAAAGATCAACCCATGGTAAAAATAGTAGCCCAATTTCACAGGAAAACCACAGACATGGGACAAAGAGTGTGCCAACTTGAGAATTATGAGTCCTATAGCTCATATAATAAGTCACATTTGGATGTTACAGAACTCTAACATTTAGTATGTGCTTGCCTATAGTTCCTACAGCGCCCCCGCAGGGTGTGGAGGCTAAGGCAGTGAATTCAACCACCATCAGATTTTCCTGGAATCCACCACCGCAGCAGTTCATTAATGGCATAAATCAAGGTTATAAGGTACACCCATCTTACCTCTGGTTTATTTTGAGTCCTGGTGAAATAGAGCTGTTCAGTTGTAGGTCTAAAACCTGGAAGATAATTTTCAAATCATTGTGTACCCTCTGGAATCTCCTTAAGAATAGTTGTTTGTGAGTAAAGTAAGGTCTGTGGAAAACATTGAGACTTTCGAGTTTTGATGTACAGCATAGATATTACACAGTCATACCTCAAAAATGTAAGTTTTTAAGCTGCTGTTTTTTTAAAAATGAATTAAAATGAGACTTCCGGCTTGGCCTACTGTACAAATTGACATCATGTATGAACAGCTCTATACAGATGATTTGATGACATGATAAAGGTCATGAACAGTATGAAAACAATTTAATGATCTGCAGATGCTTAAAATATGTAGATGCTGTTAGAAGTTGGTCCATGAGTCAGTTCTTCTGGTGATTTCTCTCTGGTGTTTGAGTGACAATAGTGTGTCCCACAGCTAATGGCATGGCCAGAGCATTCTCCAGAGGATGTCATAGTCGTGACCATCACCCCTGATTATCACGGCACACGTCACCTCGGTTACATCAGCGGCCTGAGGAAGTTCACCTGGTACCTGACATCGGTGCTGTGTTTCACCACACCAGGGAATGGACCCCGCAGTGCCCCCAAACTGGTTCAAACTCATGAGGACAGTAAGTAATAGTCTGTTTTCTTTCCTGGCACGCCAGTACAAACCCCAGGTTTGTTTCTATCTCTGTCTAAATCCCATTTCTTAATCAAATTTGTGCTAAGAATCTTAAAGCCATACTGGTTGGTTCATACATTAAGCTTATTTGCATAGAGCAAGGACCTTTTCCTCTCTAACTAATGTAACATGCACAATTAAGGGATTACTTTGCTAATTAGCATCTAAGTTTGTCAAATCATAAATTTGATTTAAAGGAATAGCTCATCCAAAAAATTAACATTTTGTAAATAATTACTCACCCTCATGTCATTCCAAACCATATAACTTTCTTTCTTCTGCGGAACACAAAAGGAGATATTTTTAAAAATGTCCCATTCGTGGGGGGCCTGGGTAGCTCAGTGAGTAAAGATGCTGACCACCACCCCTGGAGTTCGTGAGTTGGAATCCCAAGGCATGCTTAGTGACTCCAGCCACGTCTCCTAAGCAACCAAATTGGCCCGTTTCCTAGGGAGGGTAGAGTCACATGGGGTAACCTCCTCGTGGTCGCTATAATGTGGTTCGCTCTCGGTGGGGCGTGTGGTGAGTAGTGCGTGGATGCCGCGATGGATGGCGTGAAGCCTCCACACACGCTATGTCTCCGCGGTAACGTGTTCAAAAGCCATGTGATAAGATGCGGGGGTTGACGTTCTCAGACGTGGAGGCAACTGAGATTCGTCCTCCGCCACCCAGACTGAGGCGAGTCACTATGCCACCGCGAGGACTTAGAGTGCATTGGGAATTGGGCATTCCAAATTGGGGAGAAAAAGTCCCTTTCGCTGGTTTCAATACAAACACACTTGATAGTGACTCACATTATCTTAAAAGGCACCCAAAAGTGGCTTATAAAGTAGTCCATGTGACTCGTGCATCATATTCCAAGTGTAAAGTTGTCACTTTGATTGATGATGAACAAGACACAATTTAAGTCATTATTCACTCTCACATGTCAAATATCAAGTTGAAATTATACATTAGTTTCAAAAAAATATGCAGAATCAATAATTACATACCTCAATTTAGCTGATTAAAGTGAAGAAAAAAACAGAGTGCTAATTATCATCAGTCAATATCAAGACATTTTGATCAAATTTAAAATTAAACATTATATGTCTAATTTTCTAATCTTAATTTGTTAATTGTAAACATGTTAATACAGGTACTTAATTTGCAAACCAAAGATAGTAGCGTATTAGAAGAAACAAAAGGTACCTGTTGCATGAACCTTTTTAATCCTTGCCTTGTTTTTCTGATAATTAAATTACACTAAATAGTTTGCAACTGTTGTTTATTTTAATTACTGAGAAAGCCAAACCACAGAAATATGCCTTTTCACTGGCAGAAAATATTTCATGACATTGTGTTGTTGCTGTGAATTTCTGCTAAGGTAGTGTGTGGATGATAAAACACCAAATTACAACGTGTTTATAAAAGTCACATTAAAATGTAATGTTCAGACTGAAGCATAAATGCTGCTCTGATGGTCAAGCCCATATAATTATATCAACATCTTTAGGAATCTGTGACAAGTGAGAAATTAGCTTGGTGAATTTCAAGAGAAATGTTCATAGAAAAACAATGAACCAAAAAAAACAAAAAACAAAGATATAGTATATTTGGCTGTGTGTGTCAGGTTTTGCTATCTACAACGAAAATAGCTTCATAAAGAAACTAAATAATGTCTTATTTCACCTATAAAAATAGGGTTTGGGTTAGTCTATAATCAGCTTAATTAGCTCACAATAGAAATAGCTTAATTGTGAGTAAAAGGAAGAACCACAGCCAGGAAATGCAAAACAAACATGTTTGTCTGTTTAGTCCCAGGCCCCGTTGGTCACCTGAGCTTTACAGAGATCTTGGACACGTCTCTAAGAGTGAGCTGGGAGGAACCTGTGGATAAGAATGGTATCATTACAGGTGAGCTTTTGCAACTCATTGCATACCTTTTATTTTATTTTTTCATTTTTTGCCACTTTTATTGATAAAATAGTCTATTGAGGACAGGAAATGATGGGGAAACAAAACAGGAACAGGATCTGGAAATGTTGCAGATGAAAATTCATATTGCCCACATAAGCACTATGGCTTGGACGTGAGCCTGCTCGGACGTGTTTCTACTACTTTCACACTTTTAAATGTCATATTTTCAAATATTATGTCTTCATAATAATCAAGTAAAAATACTACTTAAAGTTTGTTTGCTCCAGCATCTGCAAAGCTCATTTTTCGTACAGAATGATTGATTGTTCATTTGATTTGTCTTTGCTCTTAAACAAAATCTAATCTGCCCCCTCCGTTACAGTGTAGCTGAATGTTGCATTAGACAGAGCAGGTGAGCCCGTAAAGCAGCTCCATTTTCATTTGGCAACTCTTTGGTGTTCATATAGCTTTATTAATGGATACACTCCTATTTAACACTTCATTGGGTTTTTGCACAAAGGCAATTATGGCATTGTTGTTTGTGTTCAGTTGGCAGAAACAATTTAAGCTCCCTGTTGCACAGCTGTTAAAGGATGCTGTTGTAAATGTGTATGTATTTATATGTGTGTGTGTGTGTGTGTGTGCATGTGTGTGTGTGTGTGTGGGGGGGGGGGGGGGGGGGGCGGGTTTGGGTGGTTTACAAGGAACATTTTTTAGGTTACAAACTGGTAATTACAAGGGTATTATGCTATAATATGGTTTATGAAGACATTTCTAGTGTCCCTATAATTCAAATAGCTTAAAAAACATACTAAATGATGTTTTTTGGAAAATGTAAAAATGCAGAACGTTTTTTGTGAGGGTTAGGTTTAGGGGTAGGGGATAGAATCTGTAGTTCATACAGTATAAAAATCATTATGTCTATGGAGAGTCCTCATAAGTATAGCCGCACCAACATGCCCGATTCCAGCCTTTCTGAAGCACCCCTAGATCATCACCAATCCTCCACCTGGTCGTCTAATGGTTAGACAGAGACCTGGAAAGGCCTTCAAGCCACAGTGTCTCGCACCCACTGTGAAATTTGGTGGAGGAACAGTGATGATCTGGGGGTGCTTCAGCAAGGCTGGAATCGGGCAGATTCATCTTTTTGAAGTCAGACATACACTTAGGTTGAAGTCATTAAAACTCCTTTTTTAACCACTCCACAGATTTCATATTAGCAAACTATAGTTTTGGCAAGTCGTTTAGAACATCTGCTTTGTGCATGACACAAGTAATTTTTCCAACAATTGTTTACAGACAGATTGTTTCACTTTTAACTGACTATATTACAATTCCAGTGGGTCAGAATTTACATACGCTAAGTTAACTGTGCCAAGCTTTAAGCAGCTTGGAAAATTCCAGAAAATAATCTCAAGCCTTTAGGCAATTAGCCAGTTAGCTTCTGATAGGAGGTGTACTGAATTGGAGGTGTACCTGTGGATGTATTTTAAGGCCTACCTTCAAAGTCAGTGCCTCTTTGCTTGACATCATGGGAAAATCAAAAGAAATCAGCCAAGACCTCAGAAAAACAAATTATGGACCTCCACAAGTCTGGTTCATCCTTGGGAGCAATTTCCTGAAGGTACCACATTCATCTGTACAAACAACAGTATGCAAGTATAAACACCATGGGACCATGCAGCCATCATACCACTCAGGAAGGAGACGCATTCTTGGAGTGGTGGTGGTGTAGTGGGCTAAAGCACATAACTGGTTGCTGGTTCGATCCCCACAGCCACCACCATTGTGTCCTAGAGCAAGGCACTTAACTCCAGGTTGCTCCGGGTGTATTGTCCCTGTAATAAGTACACTGTAAGTCTCTTTGGATAAAAGCATCTGCCAAATGCATAAATGTAAATGTAAATGCATTCTGTCTCCTAGAGATTAACGTAGTTTGGTGCGAAAAGTGCAAATCAATCCCAGAACAAAAGCAAAGGACCTTGTGAAGATGCTGGAGGAAACAGGTATACAAGTATCTATGCACAGTAAAACAAGTCCTATATAGACATAACCTGAAAGGCTGCTCAGCAAGGAAGAAGCCACTGCTCCAAAACTGCCATAAAAAGCCAGACTACAGTTTGCAAGTGCACATGGGGACAAAGATCTTACTTTTTGGAGAAATATCCTGTGGTCTGATGAAGCAAAAATTGAACTGTTTGGCCATAATGACCATCGTTATTTTTGGAGGAAAAAGGGTGAGGCTTGCAAGCCGAAGAACACCATCCTAACCATGAAGCATGGGGGTGGGGGTGCTTTGCTGCAGGAGGGACTGGTGCACTTCACAAAATAGATGGCATCATGAGGAAGGAAAATTATGTGGATATATTGAAGCAACATCTCAAGACTTCAGCCAGGAAGTTAAAGCTCGGTCGCAAATGGGTCTTCCAAATGGACAATGACCCCAAGCATATCTCCAAAGTTGTGGCAAAATGGCTTAAGGACAACAAAGTCAAGGCACTGGAGTGGCCATCACAAAGCCCTGACATCGATCCGATAGAATATTTGTTGGCAGAACTGAAAAAGCGTGTGTGAGCAAGGAGGCCTACAAACCTGACTCAGTTACACCAGTTCTGTCTGGAGGAATGGGCCAAAATTCCAGCAACACATTGTGAGCTTGTGGAGGGCTACCCAAAACTTTTGACCCAAGTTAAACCATTTAAAGGCAATGCTACCAAATACTAACAAAGTGTATGTAAACTTCTGACCTATGGGAATGTGATGAAAGAAATAAAAGCTGGAATAAATACAGTGCATCCAGAAAGTATTCACAGCGCTTCACTTTTTCCACATTTTGTTATGTTACAGCCTTATTCTAAAATGGATTAAATTATTTATTTTCCTCAAAATTCTACAAACAATACCCCATAATGACAACGTGAAAGAAGTTTGTTTGAAATCTTTGCAAATTTATTAAAAATAAAAAACGAAAAAATCACATGTACATAAGTATTCACAGCCTTTGCCATGACACTCAAAATTGAGCTCAGGTGCATCCTGTTTCCACTGATCATCCTTGTGAGGTTTCTACAACTTGATGGGAGTCCACCTGTGGTAAATTCAGTTGATTGGACATGATTTGGAAAGGCACACACCTGTCTATATAAGGTCCCACAGTTAACAGTGCATGTCAAAGCACAAACCAAGCCAGGAAGTCCAAGGAATTGTCTGTAGACCTCCAAGACAGGATTGTATCGAGGCACAGATCTGGGGAAGGGTACAGAAAAATTTCTGCAGCATTGAAGGTCCCAATGAGCACAGTGGCCTCCATCATCCGTAAATGGAAGAAGTTTGGAACCACCAGGACTCTTCCTTGAGCTGGCCGCCCGGCCAAACTGAGCGATCAGGGGAGAAGGGCCTTAGTCAGGGAGGTGACCAAGAACCCGATGGTCACTCTGACAGAGCTCCAGCGTTTCTCTGTGGAGAGAGGAGAACCTTCCAGAACAACAACCATCTCTGCAGCACTCCACCAATCAGGCCTGTATGATAGAGTGGCCAGACGGAAGCCACCCCTCAGTAAAAGGCACATGACAGCCCACCTGGTGTTTGCCAAAAGGCACCTGAAGGACTCTCAGACCATGAGAAACAAAATTCTCTGGTCTAATGAAACAAAGATTGAACTCTTTGGCCTGAATTGCAAGCATCATGTCTGGAGGAAACCAGACACCGCTCAACACCTGGCCAATACCATCCCTACAGTGAAGCATGGTGGTGGCAGCATCATGCTGTGGGGATGTTTTTCAGCGGCAGGAACTGGGAGACTAGTCAGGATCGAGGGGAAGATGAATGCAGCAATGTACAGAGACATCCTTGATGAAAACCTGCTCCAGAGCGCTCTGGACCTCAGACTGGTGCAAAGGTTCATCTTCCAACAGGACAACGACCCTAAGCACACAGCCAAGATAACAAAGGAGTGGCTACGGGACAACTCTGTGAATGTCCTTAAGTGGTCCAGCCAGAGCCCAGACTTGAACCTGATTGAACATCTCTGGAGAGATCTGAAAATGGCTGTGCACCGACGCTCCCCATCCAACCTGATGGAGCTTGAGAGGTCCTGCAAAGAAGAATGGGAGAAACTGCCCAAAAATAGGTGTGCCAAGCTTGTAGCATCATACTCAAAAAGACTTGAGGCTGTAATTGGTGCCAAAGGTGCTTCAACAAAGTATTGAGCAAAGGCTGTGAATACTTATGTACATGTGATGTTTTTACTTTCGTTTTTCTTTTTAATAAATTTGCAAAGATTTCAAACAAACTTCTTTCACGTTGTCATTATGGGGTATTGTTTGTAGAATTTTGAGGAAAATATTGAATTTAACCCATTTTGGAATAAGGCTGTAACATAACAAAATGTGGAAAAAGTGAAGCGCTGTGAATACTTTCCGGATGCACTGTAATACTCTCTACTATTATTCTGACATTTCACATTCTTAAAATAGTGATCCTAACTGACATAAGACAGGGAATGTTTTCTACAATTAAATGTCAAGAATTATGAATAACCGAGTTAAAAATTATTTGGCTAAGGTGTATGTAAACATCTGACTTCAACTATTGGCTAATTGCCTAAAGGCTTGACATCATTTTCTGGAATTTTCCAAGCTGCTTAAAGGCACAGTTAACTTAGTGGATGTAAACTTCTGACCCACTGGAATTGTGATATAGTCAATTAAAAGTGAAACAATCTGTCTGTAAACAATTGTTGGAAAAATTACTTGTGTCATGCACAAAGTAGATGTCCTAAACAACTTGCCAAAACTATAGTTTGCTAATTTGAAATTTGTGGAGTGGTTAAAAAAATTAGAATTAATGACTTCAACCTAAGTGTATGTAAACTTCTGACTTCAACTGTATACATATATATATATATATATATATATATATATATATATATATATATATATATATATATATTGGGCTGAGAGATTTAACGTTTTAATTTCTGCAATTAATAGTTGACTGTTTAATGCATAAAAACAAAATAACACAACTGATGGAGTATAAGGTTTTTTTTTTTTTTGTTTTGTTTTATTACTTACTAAAGTTTCACTAATGTGTTTTCCCACTTCCTGTGGCTAAAATTGGCATATATAAATTTCCAGGAGGTGCACACATCGACAGCGCATCATAGGAAACTGATTGTGTGGTTCAATGCACGCTTATTTATTACGCACAACGCATGTCCCGGACACGGGAGCAAATTTACTGGATGGAGAATGGAGACTTCACCCGCAAGCAATGAGCCAGGTGTGGGAGAGAAACGGGCAAGCTGCCGTATCTCTATGCATTGCCCAAAAATGCTCACCCACTAGCATCTGAACTAGTGTCAAAAGTGAAGAGAGGCTCAGCGTGTGCACAATGGAGACTGAATGGTAGCCAGAGAAAATAATAGTTTTGAGATTTTAAACTTTTGCAAATTAAAATTTAGCATTAAATTTGTTTTATATCTGTATGTATAATGTCTAATAATGCATTGGCAGTGTACACTTAAGTTTCTCTTGCAATAAAGCTTGATATAAATTGAATCTGCCCATTTGATCCTATTATTAAAAAAGTGCATTGGAAAACACTATGATTATATTTCAATGTTTGTTTTAATGTATCATGATTAATCGTGATTCATCACAGAAAACTGTGTGATTAATTAGTTAAAAAAAAAAATCGATTCACAGCCCATATATATATATATATATATATATATATATATATATATATATATATATATATTACATTATTTAAAAATGGGGGAGGGGGGTGATTAATTGTCATGAAAGTAATATCACAATGCAGCATATCTTAATGGTCCTTAAAAAGAGGCTTCATTCATTATCTACATGCAAAATCTAATTTCTTATTTGGTGCAATGTGACCTGGACCTGTTTTTGTGAGATTCACCCTTGAAGTCTCAATAGTGCAGAGAAAGAATTAGATGAGGACTAATAAGACAGCACTAGATTGATACTGGACATATATTTAACCCACTGAGTTACAGAACAGTGCTGGATTTAGACTGAGGACAGAGAGACAAATTAGATCAGGCATACATTGGACTAAATAGCTGCTGTCTATATCAATGCACACTGAATTGTTGCTCTTTGAATGTTGGCTATGCCTGTTCTCCAGTGAGCTCTCCCAGTGCAAAGCTTGATTTAGGAGTGCCTCAATGGAAAAGGACATTCAGCGATTGGAAACAGTGCTGACTCTGGGAAAAAATACTCCCAATAAAAAGCAAATTACACTCAACCTCTGCTGGCTATTAGTCTCAGTTAAATGCGGGTTAGGGGGCAGGGCCCAAGGTCTAGACAACTCACTACAGCAGTTCCCCACATTTTACCCACCTTGTTTGTTAAAGATGGATTGTTTATTTTAAGTTCAAGACCTCAGAAAATGTTCCTCTTGCTCTGGACGCAGAGAGTTGTCATGCCAAGTTGGACTTGGGAGACTGGTGGCCCAAATTGGCCAATTCCTACAAGTTTTGTGTCATTAGGGGTGTAGCACATTGCAAAAAAAATTTTTTTTTTACTCAGTATTTTTGTCTTGTTTTCCAGTAACAAATATATAAACCATTAAAACAAGGTAGATTTACTTGACAACCAAACTTTATTTTCATCTGTTCTATTCTTAAAACAGGGGGGGTTGAATATTCGCCAACGGGGCAAGCAAAGCAAACTTGTTTTTCCTTTGAATTAAGGGTAAAGTTCACCCTAAAATGCAAATTCTATCATGTGTTATTCATAGTTTTTTTTATTTTATTTTTTTAAGAATGTTTAGATATTTTCACTGGAAAACAACTCAAAAATACTAAGTAAGAACATATTGACACATTGCAGTGCAGTTAAACCTCTAATTAATTCTCTAGGTTTCAGTGAATGCAATTGGTGTTTTGCAGGTTACCTGGTGTCCTGGGAGGTGCAGGGGAAGAACCAGTCACGGGTGGCGCGCACCTTGACCAACACCACATTGGACTACAAGGTTACTGGCCTCACGTCCCTTACAACGTATACACTGGAAGTAGCAGCCATGACGGAGGCAGGCGTAGGAACTATAACTTCCTCCACCATCTCCTCTGGGGTGCCACCAGGTGCATTTAAAGAGTCCTCTATCTCAGTGGTTCTCAACTGGATGGATCGTGACTCTCTGGTCGAAGGCCTATTCTGATAAGGTCACAGAAAAGCAATGTTTAATACAAAGTATAACATGCAACTAACTGTATAATCGTTATAGGTAGGAAATCAAAATAAAAAGGCTTATCAACTTCTAAAGGCCCCAGCACACTCACTGCAAAGTGCTTCTTCATTCTTCGCTCAGAGCCAAAAAGAAGTTTAAAACAACTGAGCAACGGTATACTGTTTGTAATCATTCAGACACTGTCCACATCACCGGGGGAGGCATTTTGAGGAGCATTTAAATATGATTATGCACAAGACTACATGTAAAACATCAACTAATGTGACATTAAAATGAGTTATCAATGACTTCTAGCCTCATTCTATGAGTAGAATTCAGCAAAAGAAGCTGTTTTAACTACTTGATCATTTAAAGTAATACATATGCAGTAGATAATGTGTAATTTGTCATGTTTACATACTATATGCGCTAACACACTATATGCAGCCATAAAATGTGTGGATTACACTCTGTATTTTAATTTGTGATGACACCGACTAGTGCAAAGATGGGTGTATAAAAGAGAGTTAATGGGTAGAATACAGACAAAAGAATGATGATAGGTATATCTTACTTTGGGCAGATGTGTGAATGGCTTTCGTGGCAGATGTCAAATTAGTGGATGGGCACTTAAGAGTATTTGAGTAGATTTGATTCCTTTTGTTGACGGATAACACAAAAAAAAATCACATGACATGTTCTTGGAAAATGTCTTTACACAAACGGCTGCACAGATGAAGATATGTTTGTACCAGCTCGCTAATAACTGTACACGGATGTGTTTATGTTGACTGATCGTAACTGACTGAACAACGTAACCGGAATGAGCTGTCTGCCTCAAAGTAGGTGGAGCTTCAGGTCACACCTACTGATGACGTGGACCAATGGCAGTAAGAAGGTGTATAGCAGCCAGTTAGAAGTTTTCCTGAAAGTTTTTGCTGACGAGTTGTTACAAACCACGAAACAAACTCAAAACACCTTCGTTTTGGCCAGATTTTGTTCTAAATGATGTCATACACGATCGTTCTTCAATTTCGTTGGAAGTGTGCAGGGTCCTTAAAAGAGAGAAGAAAACTTCCCATAAATTTTTTTGTTGACAAAGACTGTGCATCTCAACAAACTCTACGGCATTTACACACAAATTAACCTGTCACTTTGTAGAAGCTAGCCAAATCAGTCAGATGCAAACATGGACAGTTTGTGTGACATGTCCTCATCCTCGAAAACCATGGCCGAAACTAGGCAAGGAAAATACAATCCAAACTACATTAAGTATGAGTTGACTTGCAATGAGGATAAACATAGATTGTGTCAATGGTAATGGGTTTTGAACAGTGAATTATTGTCTTCCGAGAGCATAAAACCATTGACTCAACAAATATATCACTTTTGTTTGATAAAAAATGTTGGTAATGTGTTGGGTCAACACATGATGTCCAATATAAAATCTGGGTCCTGAAGCAAAACCAGTTGAGAACCATCTCTATCTCTTCCATACAAATATTGTTAAACTTGTATTACTTGAGTATGAAAAGTGTACACAAGCAGTATAAAACTGAATGATGATTTTTTTAAGCTGGCCTTTTCTGCTTAGAAACTGGAAAGTTGTTGCCTGTGCGCCACCATAAATCAAATGTGGCACTGAAGGAGAAATATTCATTTATACTAGCTTAAAGGCAGAATTTATTTCGGTGAAAGAAGGAAAATGCTGAACTGGCTGAAAGCCAAGCTGAAACCGTAATGCCTGCTGATAAATTGCATATTGTGAGACATTAGGGAAACAGACATGTACAAGTCTCTGTGGGGATTTCAGGCAGATTCGAAACTATGGTCTGTTATTTGATTTAATTCCAGCGTAATTTGATCAAAGGTTTTTTGAGCCAAATGAGACTTTTTATCTCTAAACTTCAAAAGAATCTGAAATCTCCTTTTTTGAGTCCCAAGTGCATTTCGGATCTACACATGATTAAAAATATTCCAGGCATGATTTAGAAATGTAGGCTGTTATTGACTTTAGAAGACATGCGTCTTGATGTTTCTTGTTTATTAATTGTTTTGATGTGCAGGCCTTGTTTGAAAGTAACATTTGCCTCATTTTGGTTTGTTGTTTTACTGTTTTGATGTATTTTTGGCATTGTAGAACTTCCTGGACCACCATCAAATCTGGTCATTTCCAAGATCAGTTCACGATCTGCTACTCTGAAGTTCCGAGCAGGGGATGATGGGAAGACGACCATCTCCAAGTGGATTGTTGAGGGTCAGGTGAGTCATATTTCAGTTCTTCACTATCGTGTCATATTCCGCCTACCAGTAGCCTAAAGCTGTATCTATACTGTGTACTCCCTTATGATATGAGTGTTTACTAGTAAATTCAAACATTTTATTTAGACACAAACATTTTCAAGCAAAGTGCACATGATGATTGGTGTTGGCTTTGCCTCATACTAGGAATGTGCATATTGGTCATGTTGACTGCTCAAAAAGTACTCGAGTCATAAATGAATAGTTTACCCAAAAATGAAAATTCTGTCATAATTTACTTACCCTAATGTCGTTCCAAACCTTTTTGACTTGTTTTCTTAAGTAAAACACAAAAAGAGATGTTTTAATTAAAATCACTTGCAGTCTATTCAAGTATTCGATAGTACTTCACTTTAAAGCTTGAAGGACCCAAAAGTATCATAAAAGTAGTCCATGCGGCTCATGTGTCATATTCCAAGTCTTCTGAAGGCATATGTTGGTTTTGCTGGGAAATAACTAAAAATTTGGGCTAAGTTGTTGTTTAGTTTTTCAATTTTGATGTCCATTTTGCAAAACAAATTTGAACGAGCTTCTCTCATAAAGGCAAAACGGACGTCAAGATTTTCACTGAATAATTACTTCAGTTCATATTTAATGGTGAGATGGGGACTGGGTTGAAACAAGTTCCATCTGCAGTATTTGAAATTGTTGGCTATTGCAGCGCATCTTTTTTGGAGCATCTCACGCCATGAGTGCTACGTTTTTAAGGTGGCGTTAAACATGTCCCTGTGTTTGAATCCTTCTATTCCATAAATTGCACTTCATCAAGCCGTTATTGAACGCAAGAATGCGTCCTGCGTGCATACCCCCAATCCTCTTTAAACAGTGCTGTTGCTACCCAAGACTGAAAGCAAACTTTAACCAATCGGACAATATGCCATGACCAATCAGAAAAACTTAAACTGAAATGTTTTGCTGTTAAAGAAGTTGAAAAGTTATACAATTATTGTTTTTTCATGATCGATTAGTGTTGTCACTTCTGAGTACATCTTAGTACACTCATGCCCATCCCTAACTAAAACTAAATAAAAAAGACCAAGACACATTGTTTCTCTTGCATTCTGTCTTGAGAACAGTTTCCTCAGGTTTATGAAAAAGAGAGAACAGTCATCTATCTTATCTCTGTAAAACACAATAATGTCACTTTGATTTGACAGATCTGTTCATCAGCTCATCGTTTCGTATGTGTAAGGCTACACTGTGCACATTTGGTAGTTATATTTAAGGGCTCAAAACTGTACCCAGATGTCATTGCAGAGCTTAAAAAAAGCCAATATGCAGCTACTAAATTCAGTTCCTCTCAGCACTTTAATTTTAACGCAAGTAACAGAAAGTTTCCCTTCTGATTGCCCATCACAGTTCAGAAATGTATTGAGAGCGCATTGCGAATTTTGCAAAAGGGACGACAGATTGAATCACATGACTGACTTCTAATTTGTAACCAATGTCAACTCTGTGAACTTGACGGCACCAGCCCAGAACTTTCAAAGGAAGCTTCTGCCTTTCATGTGGCAGCACTTGAATTCCTGAGTTGATTGAGGCCCGGCTATCTGCTGCTGCAGAAATCAGTCACCACGCGAGAGAGCGGCCCCTGCATACGCACCCGCTATGAAATACAACAGCAGTCACCAGCATAAGGTGCCACGCGTCGAACATCTATCATGTTGGCATAAATGCTTACCGCATACACTACACTCCACTGGTCAAAGTAAATCTTCCTGAGTGCTGTGAGCTTTGATTGGTTTAGACTTGGCTTGCACAATGTGTTTGAAATGGGGCAGCTGCTGGCACTGTCCTAGGCTCAATTGAAAAAGCTTTAACCTTCTCTGCTCTGCATTCCCGCTGAAGGACCGTTCCCTACAAAACACTCGAAAAGCCTCTGGTCTGTGACTTACTGGATATAATGAAGTGCAGTGTGTGGATTTTTCTCCTGCTTTTGTTCGCTTCACTGGTTGGACTCTTGACTCAACAAATGCTGAGAGATGTTGTTCTCAAAAGGCTCCAAAAAATGGGGCTTTTCGGATGTTTCTCAGATTAATGTCCAGGTAGTCTCGTGTAGCCAGACTTTTGACTATTAGCATAAAGTCTGGTCCACATTGCACCTTATTCTGGCCAAGAACCACCCAAATACACAGGAAGAGACGGTCTGACTGACATATAAAGTGACCGACCACTTTTTATGTGGTGTTTTTAGAGGCATGTCAATCTAAAATCAGATATAACCCCAAGAGCAAAGCTGAAAATGCATGGATGGTCCCAGAAATCTTGTTTACTGGCTACCAAGTGTCTCATATAAAACTCTTGGACATCTTTCATAGATTTGATTTCATGAGTCACACAAACCTTGTCGAGTAACATTTTCTTCCTTGGAAGTGCTCGTCATTGCAGCCTTAAAACTTATAAACATGGCTTTGTTTCCTGGTGATGAATGATAAATCAGCAAATGATTACCTGGACAACTTGACTTCCAGAAATTGTGTAAAGCCAGCCAATCAGATTGGAGCTTGCCATTTTGAAAAAGCTCTCAACAGTATGTGAGCAGTATGTATGAGATTTTTTTTAGGCCATGACTAGTGTCCAACAGACTGTAACAGTGAGACTGTATGTCTTCAGGTGGGCAGTACTGGTGAAGAGGAAGAGTGGAAGGTGTTATACGAGAAAGAGAACGACCCTGAAGCTCAGATGCTGGAGGTGCCCAACCTCACACCATTCACTCATTACAGGTCAGTGTTGTTTCTTCCAAGCACACATTAGCTGCAATTAAACGATTGCCATTTTAACCGCATTTTCATTGACTAACATGAAAATGAACCCATTTTAAATGAGCAAATCAAATTAAGATGTGTGGATTACTCGAAATTACAATTGCATTATTGAAGACACATAAACACCTTAATCAGATTAGGATTTTCTGTCTTTTTAAACAAAGAAAAACAGTTCATCATTTGAAGTCAAGTGCACCATGGCAACATTTTCTGTCCTGTATTTATGGTTCTGATCTTGTTATTTTCTGCTTTTTTCCCTGAGGATGCTGTTAATTCTTTGCCTTCTATTTTCATGTTCGTTCTAATCTTGACATCTTTGTAATATCTGTCTTATGCTGAAACAAAAGAATTGAACTGAGAATTGCTACAGAAGTGTTGAGACAGAGTCTTTATAAAATCGGTTTACCTAAAGTTAGGCCTGTAGCTAGTGGATTGAAAGGTGTGAATGTTTTTAGGGCCCATAGGTCCAGGGGGACCCACAATAATTTATATTTAGTATTTTAAAAAGGTAAGGGGCACAGAATTCCTTGCTACTGCTCTGCATCTGTATAATGCACAGACAGCAGTATTAATACTGTTGCTGAAACAATTAAAATATTTTTTTATGTAAAAACAATGTTTCTTGATTTTGTATCATGTTTAGACAGTCACACACTTCTAGAATTTTGACTAGCTCAAAATGCTGGATGAAGTCAGAGCTGTGTGGCCTAGTGATTAGTGTGCATGCAGCAACACTTTTGAGTTGTGGTGCTCATATGGGCAATGTAAGTTTGTATCTTGCTCTTGACATTTCACAATTTTTATTCCCTCCCCCAGTTCTCCTCTAAATAAAAGCGGGGAATGGCTAAATAAAAAATGCTGGATTAAATATGTTTGAGCACTTACGTAATAGAAATGCCAGTTTGTAATACAAATATACTACAAATGTACTGTTTTATTAACTATATAAATTATTATTACCTGTTAATTTAACATTAACTAAGATTTATAAGTGCTATAAAAGTATTTGTTAATTGTAAGTTCATGTTAACTAATGTAATTATAAAGTGTTACCAATGGAAGTATGAGAATTATGCAGTTATTAATAATGTATTATTTTTGGCTGCTTTTCATCTACTATGTGGTCTAACTCATCCATTTAAATCAAATGTTTTAATTGGTGTAGTGGACTAAAGCACTGAACTGGTAAGCAGAAAGTTGTTGGTTCAATCCCCACAGAGTGTCCCTGTAATCAGGGCACTGTAAGTCGCTTTGTATAAAAGCGTCTGCCAAATGTATAAATGTAATTGAAGTGCACTCAGTAATTCAAAGTATGTCAAAGTGGCTTGCATTGGCTTACACTGACACCTAGTGGCCTGGATGCTGCATCATTCAAACTATTATGCGAAATTCATTATGCACAGTAAACCAGGAATAATTTAATCCATCAATCAAAGTGTCCAATAACAGGGCAGTTACAGAGATTAAGTGAGTAGAATTCAGCTGGTCATATAATTCTAACATGGCTGCCCCCATGAGGCACCCCTGCCCCATTTAGAATAAAACTTATAAATCTTTTATAAGATTACTGATATGACTGAACTCTTCATCTCACATGAGTGGTCAAAATTACTATTCATTTTTTTAGAGGTAAAAGTTTTTAAATGAGGGGAAAATACTAAGTAAACCTTTAAAATTCGAGTTTCATAAAGAAATGAATACATCCACAATTTATATTTGTCAACAAAACCAGTTTTTAAGCATTTAATTATTATAAGCCTTTAGATCAAAAAGTTCTTTAAGATCAAGAAAATATATATTCGTTAAGAGTCACGTGACGCCATGCGAGGATCGGACGTGTGAACGGTGAGCTCTGCGCATTTTGCTAGTTTTAACACTTTTAATGACATAAACCGGTGAGATTTGATACACCCTGATCCTTAACTGTACTAGGAGGACAATATGTCAAAGAATTCAAAAACCTCGGGTTCTGAAGACATTAAAAGACACTTATGTGCTCGGGCTGGGGCCTGGGAGTCGATTTGGTCAGGGAGGTGCAGGGAATGCGGTGAGAAATGCTGGGCATGTTGACGGTGCTGGCGGGGGTCGTTGCTGACTTGGAGCATCTTGTTGTGATGCATCGTTCAATCAGTGCCATGGAGGCGAAATTCACTAAGGTGGTTACAAGTCGTCGGAGAGGGAATTGTCTGCTAATCCGTCGATCTGTAGAGGGAGACAGGCCCCGATCAATTCTGGCCAAATTTCTGAGATCATCCAATAAAATCTTGTGTTACACGAGGCGAGGAGTAAAGGAATGCTTTCTTGGAAGAACCACAGCATTTTCTTGTTCCCAGACTTTGTGAATTCGACGAGAGAAGCGTGATCAATTCAAGGAATACAAGAAACTTTTACACCAACGGAAGGTCGCTTTTGCACTGATATTCCCGGCCAAATTGAGAATAGATGCGAAGAATTGCCATAAAACATTAATATGCTCACAGCAAGCGATGTCCTTTATAAAGTCAATGGAGTGAGCAGGTCATCTAGTTGTACTCACGTTGCAGCCGAGTGGACTGACTCACTGAACATTCGCTTGACTGTTTGAAGATTGTGAGCACTTTGTTTTTGTGCTGGTTCCGCCTAGCGGCTGAAGTTTATTTTGTAGAGTGTCAAACCTTCAGGACAATTTTATGGACGAAGCTACACGCTCTTTGTGCTATTCCGTCTATTGGCTGGAGTTTGTTTTATAGATTATCTTTTGCTGTGGAATTCTGTCTCACAAAATTTGTATAGAAACACCGGACTTGAGCAATCTGATGGCAAAGTTGTCACGGGGGTTCTCGTAGGCGTACATGGACTGTTTGAGTTTGGAGAAATAGACGCCAGCTGGCGCTGTCGTGCGCGGGGTTAATGTGTACGTTTTTCTTTTTTCTGTTTGTTTTGTTGTGGGGAAATTCGGGTTTTGATTGCCGCACTAATGTTGGGATGTGGTCTTAATAATCTTGTTTTTGACACACAATCTATTTTTTCTTATATGTCAAAATGTCAGATGTTAATATGAGCAGATTGTCTCTCTCCACATGGAATGTGAATGGGTTGGGGCACCCCATAAAAAGAAGAAAGGTTATTTCTCTTCTTAACCATAAGAAATATGATATAGTGTTTCTTCAAGAAACACATCTTTCTCCGCAGGAAGCTGAAAAATTTGGAAAGATATGGGGTGGGCGTTTTTTTTATAGTGCTGGCTCGAGTAAAGATAAATTAGGAAGAGTCATTATTGTTTTAGCTGAAATTCAGGGGCAAAGTCTTATTTTGGCTAATATTTATGCACCTAACGTTGATGATCTGGACTTTTTTATAGATCTTGACAGGATGTTGCGAGCCGCTGGCACCCCTCATGATATAATATTGGGAGGAGACTTTAAACTTTTGATGGACGCAGTCCTTGATCATAGTGAAGCAAAAGTGTGCAAGCCCTCTAGAGCAACATTGAAGCTTCACAGGATGTGTAAAAATCTTGGTCTTACAGATAGTTCATGATGGCGCCGCGGATGGCTGTCTCGGTGTGGAGCTCCTCAGTTCTTTTGTTGTTTTTGTTTGTTTGTCCTGTGTTTAGTAATCTTATTCCAGTCAGTTTTAACAGAGACGAACTGCTGAACATTCGACAACATGTACCAGACAATCTTTTCCCGGTTTTCGAATATTCAGACATTTTGCTAGACATTTTAGTTGGAGGCACAGCTCTGCTGTTCAAGAGACACAGGCGAGGGAGACGAGCCAGTGCGCTGGTCAAACTCCGTTGGCACGGATTTTGAACAGTGCTGCGGAGTATTGACTTAGCGAATCTCCGCTCTCTTCCTAACAAAACGGACGAACTGCATCTCCTCACCCGCACAAACAAGGACTTTTCAACCTCTGCTGCCTTGTGCTTCACAGAAACCTGGCTGAGTGAAGCCATTCCGGACATTGCGTTACATCTGCTGGGCTTCCAGCTGTTCAGAGCGGATCGCATCGTGGAGTTAATGGGGAAAACGAGAGGTGGTGGAACATGCTTTTATATCAATGAAAGTCGGTGTACAGATGTAACAACGTTAAAGAGGATGTGTTGTCCTAATTTGGAAGCGCTCTTTATTAACTGTAAGCCTTTCTACTCGCCATGGGAGTTTTCCTCATTTATTCTGGTGAATGTGTATATCGCGCCAAACGCATGTTTAAACACAGCGCTGCAACAGCTAGCTGATCAAATCACAGACATGGAACAACAATACCCGGACTCAGTTATTATTATTCCTGGGGATTTTAACAAAGCAAATCTCACACGTGAACTGCCCAAATACAATCAAAACATCACATGCCCTACCAATGACAGGAACATACTGGATCATTGTTACACAACAACAAAGGATGCATATCGCTTTGTCCCTAGAGCAGCTTTAGGACTCTCTGATCACTGTCTGGTTCATCTTCTTCCAAACTACAGGCAGAAATTAAAATCAACCAAGCCAGTAGTAAGGACTGTAAAGAGATGGACCAATGAAGCAGAGCGGGAACTACAAGCCTGCTTCGATTGCATGGATTGGAGTGTTTTTGAGGCTGCAGCCACAGACCTGGACGAGCTCACAGATACTGTTACATCATATATCAGTTTCTGTGAGGATATGTGCATTCCTGCTAGGACTTATTTAAAGTTCAACAATGACAAACCGTGGTTTACAGCAGAGCTCAGGCAGCTTCGTCAGGCCAAAGAGGATGCTTACAGGGGTGGGGATAAAGTCTTGTACAATCAGGCCAGGAACACACTGAACAGGGAAATCAGAGTGGCTAAAAGAAGATACTCTGAGAAGCTGAAAAACAAGTTTTCAGCTAACGACCCTGCATCAGTGTGGAGTGGCATGAAACAACTCACAAATTACAGGACTCCTACCTCCAACCCTGTAGGGAACCAACAACTGGCTGACAACCTGAATGTGTTCTACTGCAGATTTGAAAGGCACAATCTCACACCCCACACCCACTCTGACCTTCACTTCACACAAACACCAACACCTCCTGCAACCACCTTCCTCTCCCCTCCTGCTACTCAACCTGCACTTAAGAGCCGCGTCTTTCGGAAACAAAAGACGAAGGCTTCAGGCCCAGATGGCGTCTCACCAGTGTGTCTTCGATCCTGTGCTAACCAGCTGGCCCCCATCTTCACCCAGATCTTCAATAGATCACTGGAGCAGTGTGAAGTCCCATGCTGCTTCAAATGCTCAATCATTATTCCTGTTCCAAAGAAACCAAAAATCACAGGACTTAATGACTACGGACCTGTCACCCTGACGTCTGTGGTCATGAATTCAATTGAGAGACTGGTGTTGGCCCACCTGAAGAACATCACTGGACCCTTTCTAGATCCCCTTCAATTTGCTTATCGAGCAAACAGGTCTGTGGATGATGCAGTCAACATGGGATTGCATCATATCCTGCAACATCTGGATAGACCAGGGACATATGCAAGGATCCTTTTTGTGAACTTCAGTTCAGCTTTCAACACCATCATCCCAGCTATACTCCAGAATAAATTACACCAACTATCTGTTCCCATGTCTATCTGTCAGTGGATTACCAGCTTTCTGACGGACAAGCAGCAGCTTGTGAGGCAGGGTAAACTCACTTCTAGCACCTGTACAATCAGCACTGGTGCCCCCCAGGGATGTGTGCTCTCCCCACTACTTTTCTCCCTCTACACCAATGACTGCATCGCCAAGGACCCCTCTGTCAAGCTCCTGAAGTTTGCAGACGACACCACTGTCATCGGCCTCATCGGAGATGACGATGAGTCTGTGTACAAAAGGGAGGTTCAACAGCTGGCTGTCTGGTGCAGTCAAAACAACCTTGAGCTGAACACGCTCAAAACGGTGGAGATCATTGTGGACTTTAGGAGAAACACCCCAACACTGAACCTCCTCACCATTCTAAAAAGCACTGTGGCAGCAGTGGGGTCATTCAGGTTCCTGGGCACTACCATCTCACAGGACCTGAAGTGGGAGACCCACACTGACTCCATTGTGAAAAAGGCCCAGCAGAGGTTATACATCCTTCGCCAGTTGAGGAAGTTCAACCTGCCACAGGCGCTGCTGATACAGTTTTACTCAGCAGTCACTGAGTCTGTCCTCTGCACTTCAATAACTGTCTGGTTTGGTTCAGCTACGAAATCAGACATCAGAAGACTACAAAGGACAGTTTGGACTGCTGAGAGGATTATTGGTTGTCCCCCCCTATACACTTCCAGAGTGAGGAAAAAGGCTGGAATAATCACTCTGGACCCCACTCACCCTGCCCACTACTTTTTTGAACTGTTGCCTTCTGGCCGACGCTTCAGAGCTCTGAGCACCAGAACCGTCAGACACAGGAACAGTTTTTTCCCTCAGGCTATCCATCTCATGAACGGTTAAATTGCCCCATTGAGCAATAACTATGTGCAATACACAGTTTAGTCTTTCTTATATTTATCCAACACATCCAACCTCTTCTGCCATTTCATTCCTCTGAAAAAACAAAAAACAAAAACATTTGCACTGTACATAACAGATTTGGATTTGCACTGTACATAACAGATTGTATTAGATTTGCACTACCCATGTATATGTGTGTATGTATGTATGTGTGTGTCTGTACGTATGTGTATAATTAGTTGTATTTTTTATTATTATCTATGTCTTGCTACTGTTTTTGTATTGTTTTGTATTGTTGTACACTGGAAACTCCTGTCACCAAGACAAATTCCTTGTAAGGTGTAAGCATTCTTGGCAATAAAGCTGATTCTGATTCTGATTCTGATATTTGGAGACTTTTGAACACATTTGGTAGGGACTATAATTTGTTTTTCATCAGTCCATAAGATTTACTCTAGAATAGATTTTTTTATTTATATATATATATATATATATATATATATATATATATATATATGTATATATATATATATATATATATATATCAAAGTTCCTCATTTCATCTTTTGTTGATTGCTCAATTGGAAACATTTTAGTCTCAGATCATGCCCTGGTGTGTCTAGAGGTGTTGACACATATGAAGAATAGGAATTCATATAGTTGGCACTTTAACATATACCTTTTGCAAAATCCTGAATTCCAACAAATGTTAAAGGCTGAAATCAGTGTCTATATGGAAACCAACTGGTCCTCAGTATCCTCTGTGGGCGTGGCTTGGGAGGCACTTAAGGCGGTTCTTAGGGGTCGGATCATACAGTATGCCGCATTCACCAAAAAATCCAAAGCACAAGAACTTGTGGAATTAGAAGGGAATATTAAAAGTGCCTAGTTTTCTAATGGCCTCAGGGAATTGACCCGATTGAAATACAGATATAATACTATTTTGTCATGGAAGGTGGAGTTTTGGCTATTCAGGTCAAGACAGTCATACTTTGAGTCGGGGGACAAAGAAGGAAAACTTCTGGTTAGATATATAAAGCAGAGAGAGTCTTTTTCTACCATTCCCTCAGTGAAATCTACTGGGGGTGAAATATTTACCTCGGCCATTGATATTAATAATGCTTTCTTGATCTCTATAGTTCCACATCTTCGTCTACTGATGAGGATATTAGAAACTTTGTGATACCATAAGAACTTCTTAAATTGTCGGCTTATCAAAAAAATTCTCTTGATTCAGAGATAATCTTGGAGGAGCTTAGCGAGGTAATTAAGGCCTTGCCTACTGGCAAGGCTCCAGGGCCAGACGGCTTTGCTGCTGAATTTTTTAGATCTTATGCTACAGAACTGGCTCCACTTTTGCTAGAAGTTCATACGGAATCGTTAAAGAATGGAAAGCTTCCCCCAACCATGACACAAGCCTGGATCAAACTGATTCTTAAAAAGGACAAAGATCCAAGTGAGTGTAAAAGTTATCATTCAATTTACCTGATCCAGCTAGATGTAAAAATATTGTCAAAAATCTTGGCTAATCGATTAAGCAAAGTTATGACATCTCTTATACATATAGATCAGGTGGGGTTTATTCGGGGCCACAGCTCTTCTGATAAAATTAGGCATTTCAGCAATATTATGTGGTCAGTGGTGAATGATCAGACTCCAGTCCCTGCCATCTCACTTGACGTTGAAAAGGCGTTTGATATGGTAGAATGGGATTATCTTTTTAAGATTTTGGAAATATACGGGTTCGAGAATAGTTTTATTGGATGGATTAAGTTACTTTATTGACACCTAGTAGCGGCGGTACAAACAAATGGATTAATTTCAGATTATTTTACTATGGATAGGGGCACCCGGCAGGATTGTCCTCTTTCCCCATTATTGCGCGATAAGTAAGGAGGAGGATTTTCCAGGGGTGATGGTGGGAGGTGGGGCGCACAAGCTTTTGCTTCACGCAGATTATATTTTGTTTTTCGTTTCCGACCCTACTAGATCTATGCCTTGCCTCCACAGAATTATTAATTTATTTTCTAAGTTCTCAGTATACAGTGTCAATGGGTCTAAATCCAAAGCTTTGGCACTGACAGTGCAAAAGCCCGGTAACGGCTTTTCAGCCGGGTGCCTTACAGTGGCCCAAACAGGGCATTAAGTATTTGGGTATTTTATGCCTAGCAAATTTGTCTGATTTAATTAGAGTTAATTTTGACCCTTCAATAAAAAGGTTGTTGAGCGATGTGGGCAGGTGGGCTTCATTACATTTATCTATGATTGGGAAGGTTAATGTTATTAAAATGAATTGTATTCCAAAATTCAACTACCTGCTACAATCTCTCCCTATAGATGTCCCCCTCTCTTATTTCAAGCAATTTGATAGCATAGCGAAGTCCTTCATTTGGAATGGTAAACATCCCAGATTACATTTCAGTAAGTTGCATAGGCCGATTGACAAAGGTGGGCTAGGCCTACCCAAGATTTTGTTTTATTATTATGCATTCAGTCTCAGACATTTGGTTCATTGGCCGCTTCCACCTGAGAGAGCCCTTCCCTGGTTTTGTATTGAACAGGAAGTTCTTGCCCCTATTTTGCCATTGCAAAGCCTTTCTATCAAACTAATCGGAAAAGTTAAGTTACACCCCATTAGCTCGCATTTGCACGCAGTATGGACAAAAGTGTCCAAAGTTTTTAATTCGGACATTTATTTAAATGTTGCTTCGAGCATATGGCTGAACCCAAAATTATGTATTAATAAGTCCCCTTTCTGCTGGTCAGAGTGGATTGTGAGGGAGGTTAATATGCTCTGTGACTTAAATGAGAGTGGAGTGTTGAGATCCTTTGAAAATATGGTTCAACGTTTTGGGATTCCCAGGTCTCAATTCTTCAGCTATTTACAGCTGTGCCACCTGTTCTGTATTATTTTTGGGAGTAGCATACACCCCCCTAGAGCGGCAGATACTCTGGGAGTGGTGATTACTGCTTTTAGAAAAGGTCATGAGGCATCAGTGTATTACTCCCTGCTAATTCAGAGTTTGGGGGACGGAGCTTCAACTTCTCTCCAGAGATTATGGGAGAAAGATTTCAACTTGGTATTGGAGGAGGGAGTGTGGGCTAGGATTCTAGAAAGTCTGCATCTAGAGATGCAAGGGTGCGCCTTATGCAATTTAAGATTTTACATCGATTCTAGTGGACCCCCTGTAGATTGTATAGGCTTGGTCTTAAAGACACACCCACCTGTTGGCGACGCCAATCAGAAGATGGGGACACAACCCATGTTTTTTGGTGGTGTGTTAAGATCCAAGAATTTTAGTTGAGGGGTCAGAGTTTTTTGTGTGACGTATTGGGCACTCAAATTTCACTTTGCCCCAGACTCTGTATTTTAGGTGATGGGGCGGTCATTAATATAGGGGATAAATGCATAAAAAATTGGGACCTAGCCAGTGTTATGATCAGCAGGATCACCCTCATTTCAAGAGTGGTGCACAGAGATGGGCAGGGTAATAGCATTCGAGGAAATGCCATGTAGAAGGCTTGGCAACTTAGATTTATTTAATAAAAAATAGGGCAGCTATTTGGCCATTTTGGAGGGCTCTTGGGGAGGGGCAGTGGAGAGAGAAGTGTAGTTTTAAATGTGTGTGATAATTTTTTTAAATATATGTTTATTTATTTTTATTTTTTATTTTTTTGTGTATACTCAAGTGTGACCACAGGGATGTTTGTTGAGGGTCAGGGTGAGGATTGGGAGGGGGAAAGGGAATAATGGGGGTTAAATGTTGATTCTGTGAATATATGTTTTGCTTTTCTGTGTTAATTGTGTGAATCAATAAAAAGTGTTATTCAGAAAAAGAAAACATATATTCATTCAGTTGTGTCCAAACATTTTACCGGCAGTGTATATTGTTAATTAACCATACAAATATATCTGCATTGCAGAAGTATGCCACTCTTGACATGGAAAAATGATTGTCATGCCAGTCACCCATATATAGCTTCATCTGAATATTGTCTTATTTACAACAAGGCCAGTAGTCAAATTATTTCTTTCCATTCTGTTCATTTCTTTTGCCTTAATAGTCTTACTATCTGGACTCATCTGTTAGTCTCAGACAGCTTGACTCATCTGTGAGTGTTCATGATTAACTACATTGCCTCCATGTTTTTCTCTACTCTGCAATTTATGTCAGATCTTATGGATGTTGCTGCAGCATCTCCATTTGTTCTACTCTTTGATAAAGTTTGATTTCATGGTAATTGGTGCAATTAGAAAGTGGAATGCAGAGAGCACAGGGTCTTTCCAGATTCTACTGCCATTTTTGTCTCCACAGGAAAGTCTTACAACTGTTGGTGTTAAGTTTGTTTTAAAGGGTTAGTTCATCTATAAATTAAAATCTGTCATCATTTACTCACACTTATGTTGTTCCAAACCTGGATAACTTTTCTGTGGATCACAAAAGATGTTAGACAGAATCATAGCCTCAATCACCTTTCACTTTCATTGCATTTTTATCCATACAGTGAAAATGATAGGTGACCGAGGTTGTCATTCTGACTCCCTTTTATGATAATAGGGGTTTGGAACAACATGAGGGTGAATAAATGATGACATCATTCTGTTTTGGGTGAACTACCCCTTTAATGATGTGTAATATTGTGCAAGGAAATACTGTACCATGTGCTTGGACTTTGGTTGATACAGGTTCAGAATGCGACAGGTGAATATTGTAGGCCCGAGTCCGATGAGCGTGCCATCCCGTGTGATACAAACCCTGCAGGCTCCTCCGGATGTGGCACCCAGCAGTGTGACAGTACGCACAGCCAGTGAGACCAGCCTGTGGCTACGTTGGGTGGTAAGTTAAACATTTGGGCTGGCAAACGAAGGACTATAGGCTCAAACCCAGTCTACATGCAACGTATGACCATTCGAAGAACTATCACCGTTGTTTCGTTTAGCAAGGTAGTTAACCCCAGGTTGCTCCAGCGGACAGTTCTGTACTAAGTGTACTTTAAAGCTAAAACACACTACACAAGTTCAGACATGAATGCTTGGCCATTGCATTGAAAGCATATCTGCTTTGAGAAATATAAAATGAGTCAAGTACATTGTGTTCAATTTATTTGATTCTGTTATTTAGGCTCTTGTTTCATATTTTAGTTTCTTTCAAAGAGGTTAGGATGAAAAAACGCTAAAAACAAAAATGGGTTCAAGTAAAGAACTCACAGCATTCCCAACTCTCAGTGTTCTGACAGGATGTCGTTATCCCGTTATCACACATAAATACAGTCTAGGACTGTGAAAGCAGGGGGGTTTTAGATATCTATTGATTTTCACCTGTATTAAAGTATGCTGACACCCAAGAGCCAGTGTCCAAATTGAGTTTCTCAAATGAACCTGTTTAACTGTCAAATTAAAAGCACATGACAGCTGATGTTTTGCCAGCTTGTGACATCTCATTTATCTTTTGGCGTCCAATCAAAATCGCTCAGTTAATTTTTGAGGCATGTAAATGATGAAGCATTATTAAATATGAGTTATGAATTTACAGGAGCAGGTGGATTTAATTGCTTACCCAACACAGTATGGGGCGAGGCTGAATTAGCAATGCTCAAAACTCTGCTGAGACTGTGTTTTAGAGTCTGAATGTTTGTTAGTATGGTTTCGAAAAATTCAATAGCTTTTACTGTTTCGTTTTGTATTTTTTTAAACTATAGTATAGTTTACAGGTTCCCCAGAGTCATGGAAAACCTGGAAATATCAGGGACTTTTAAAATAGTGATTTCCAGGCTTCGAAAAGTCATTAAAATGAATACAATCTTGAATTAAAGTAATTAAAAAGTCATGGATATTTCTTTAATGAATATACATTTTTCTTGTTATTTCTTGGCTAAAAAATTTATAGAAATTGCACTCTGAGCTCTCTAAAATTATTTAAAGAAATCCATATGCAGTAATCTCAAATGACTTGACAAATCATAAAAAAATATATCCTAAGTTTAGTTTTTAGTTAATACATACATGCACGTAAATCATTCGTATTTTTTGAAAACAACAATTTTAATTTTTTTCCGTAATTTAGGCTACATCCACATTAATCCGTATCATTTGAAAATGCTGCTTTCCCATCGCCTTTGAAGGAATGCAATGTGAATATTGTACAAAGTAACATTTATCTTAACAACGCTATCAACGTGAATATCAGGCACAACAACACCGCTACAACATGGGCTGCCATCTTAATTGTTTTGGGTTGAATGGATCACATGACTGCTCCACATGACAACAAATACGTCATAGTTTTCAGATGTCTCCCTTTCCCCTTTCCACACTACAATGCAAATACTGCGTTTTAAAATGTATCTACTTGGCAGAGCCTTGTTTTCGCTGTCAAAAACAGCATCTCAGTGTGGACAGAAGGCCAAAATGTAGAGAAAAAGATGCATTTTCAAATAAAAACCTATTAGTGTGGACGTGGCCTAAGGATATTTTTGGGTCCAGTCTCTTACAACACAGCAGCACAAATTGCTCCATCTGCCTGTGAAGGCACATTCTTATCACCTACACTTTATCAGAAACTGCACATCCGGAGGCCTGGGTAGCTCAGCGAGAAAAGACACTGACTACCACACCTGGAGTTGCGAGTTCAAATCCAGGGCGTGCTGAGTGACTCCAGCCAGGTCTCCTAAGCAATCAAATTGCTCCGGCTGCAAGGGAGGGTAGAGTCACATTGGGTACCCTCCTCGTGGTCGCTATAATGTGGCTCGCTCTCGGTGGTGCGCGTGGTGAGTTGTGCGTGGATGCCGCGTAGAATAGCGTTAGCCTCCACATGCACTACGTCTCCGCAGTAATGCGCTCAACAAGCCACGTGATAAGATGCGTGGATTAACTGTCTCAGACGTGGAGGCAACTAAGATTCATTCTCCGCCACCCGGATTGAGGCGAGTCACTATGCCACCACGAGGACTTAGAGCGCATTGGGAATTGGGCATTCCAAATTGGGGAGAAAAAGGGGAGAAAAAAAAAAGACACATCCAGATTTAAGACATCTGCCATAATTTTTTTGTAACCACTTTGCTATGGTGCTGGTTTATTATTGTGTTGTTGTGGATTTCATATTTACCTGCCCTTAAACATCATGTACAAAAAGCGAACCGTGGTTGGCTGTTTTACATGTCAATCAGACGGCTCCATGTCTAATTGGGCTGTTGTTTTATTTTGGTTTGGTTTGGTTTTGTGATAGTCAGTCATGGCAGATTACTAATTACAAATTCAGACCACCCATCATTTATTGAAAATACAACAACCCAATTTTTTTTTCTGTAATTGTATTTGAGTGCACATTTAGTTTAGTTTGCGTTCTTCTGTTTTTATTTTTATTTCATTTAATGAAAAATTTTCCCACTGCTAGTGTTCTTCGTAGTAGTTTTCGTTATAACGTTTGTCTAAATACTCTGTCTGATGTTTCTATAACAGCCACTGCCGGAGACTGAGTACAATGGGAACCCGGAGAGCGTGGGCTATAGGGTCAGAGTGTGGCAGGTGGACCTGCGGGACGAGGCCAGCACGCGAGTGGTGAACGACAGGCTGGAGAGAGAAATCACTCTGGAGGGTCTGGAGGAGTGGACTGAGTACCAGCTGCAGATCCAGGCCTTCAATTCCATCGGCCCCGGACCCTGGAGTGAGACCGTGAAGGGCCGCACACGGGAGTCAGGTGAGGACATGTTGACAAGTACAAATGCACTCAGCTAATGTGAGTTATTCTAATGCGGGCTGATGAGTCCTCTGCCTTACTTGCAAGGTCTCATGCAGAGCCCTTTAAAAATAGAAACATCAGCCACTGTGTCACAGAGGAAACATCTTAAAATTTCCATTCTCTTAATAATCACATTCTCCAATGTAAACAGGTGGCTCTCAAATTGAATTTTATTTCCTTTATGTGATCATCATAATGGCCCCTCACTGTTCCAGACTCAATACCTCTATTCTGCCTGACTTGAGAGCTGCTCTCAATGCATGCCTGCACTGCAGATAAAAAAACAAGGTGATTGGCTGCCTGGTGTCTCTACTTATCTGTAGTTTTGCTCTCTAAAAGACACATGCAAAACCTAAACCAGCTAAGACCAGCAAACCACCATAGGTCGGTGTAAGCAGGCACATTGCAATTCCATTTGGTGCCACAAGTGGTGCAGAAATTACACACTTCTCCTTTAATAGTCATTTGGAGGGCTAGGCATGGATGACCGTAATCCGAAAATGTGGTCCGTTTGTGGAGGGGGTCATTATGTATGTTATTGTGAGGCTGACGATGCCTGATGCCCCTGCTGAAAAGACCAGCATGTATTTTTATGGTGTTGTGCTGGTCTAGCTGGTGGACCATAATAGCCATGCTGTCTTCCTGGTAAAGCTGGTTGACCCAGGAAGTTTTTCTGGTTAAGCTAGTGTGGACACCAGAATTCCATGCTCAAGACCAGCATCCAAAACTAAAAATACGTGTTTCAACAGGAGCTAAGAGTAGGGATAACTCCATACCGATACTGGTATCTGAATCGGGTCCGATACCACGCTCATGTACTTGTACTCATGCTCGTAAAAATGCTCCGATACCAAAAACTGATACCATCTGACGTACAAATGTAATTACGTAAACATTCAACGCATGTCCTAGTGAGATTATTTAACAGCAAAAGCTGTGATTTAATGATATAAATATATAGTTTGCATGTGTGGCATTTTAAATGTGAGTGCTTGTGAATGTGTGGAGCCGGTGTTGCAATTAAGACATAAAATGCTCATACCTTTTAGAGACCCTTGGCTCATACATGAAAAACACTATCATGAGCATTGCACGCTCTGTTTGTAGCAGATGACAGCAGGCAGAGCGCTAATCTACTTTTTAGCGCGAGGCACGTACAACACAGAATACATATTTATTTATTTAAAAAGCAGCCTTTTGCAGTTTTATTTTCTCCCCTTTTCTCCCCAATTTGGAATGCCCAGTTCCCAATGTGCTCTAAGTCCTCTTGATGGCGTAGTGACTCGCCTCAGTCCGGGTGGCGGAGGACGAATCTCAGTTGCCTCTGCGTCTGAGACAGTCATTCCGCGCATCTTATCACGTGGCTTGTTGAGCGCATTACCGCGGAGACATAGCGCATGTGGAGGCTTCACTATATTCTCTGCGGCATCCACGCACAACTCACCACGCGCCCCACCAAGAGTGAACCACATTATAGCATCCACGAGGAGGTTACCCCATGTGACTCTACCCTCTCTAGCAACTGGACCAATTTGATTGCTTAGGAGACCTGGCTGGAGTCACTCAGCACGCCCTGGATTCGAACTCGCAACTCCAAGGGTGGTAGTCAGCATCAATACTCGCTGAGCTACCCAGGCCCCCCTTTTGCATTTTATTAATCACTTTGAGTCATGTGGCGGCCAGCTTTTCCCCAGTGGGATGCAACCATCATAACGTCAGAGCTCCTTGGACATAAGAACACAGAAACACTTAAATATGAAGCTCTGCCAAATAAAAGCTCAATTTAAATGAAAAAAGTATGACAGAAAAATATCACAACTGTATAGTTATGTAATGATGTAATGATGTAACTGTTAGTAATTGTATTATATTTAAGCAATATCTCACATCTTGCTCTTTTATGCAGCACTTTATTTGATAAAAATAACTCCAATTTTGTATTTTGGATTGTGCTGTGAGGTTCTGTATAAAATCACTTCATTTGATAAAAATAATACAATATCATGTTGAAAATTAATTGTAATACTTTCATTTGATTAAAGTTTTTATTTATTTATTTATTTAAAAACCATTTTGATGATAAAATTGAAATAAACTGTTGATATGGTATCGGACTACTTGTACTCGTTCACAAAAAAATGATATCGGGACATCCCTAGCTAAGAGACTGCCTAACGGTTTGTGGGTCTTTTAGAGGTCTCCTCATGCTCGCTCTCCTGTTTACTTCTCGCCAATTAATGCTGTTTGCTGTCACATTGTCCATTGCTCTTCTTCATCCCACATGACATTCGTGAGGTGACTAATCCACGCTCTGAGTTTACTCAACACATGGGGCCATGTGTAATGGCTCAGTGTGATAAGGGTGTGTGATTTTTCTATGTGTGTTTGTGTAGTGCCGTCAGGGGCCCCGGAGAATGTGACAGCTGAGGCCATGAGCTCCAGTCGCATCCTGGTAACTTGGGGGCCCGTTTCCGAGCACGAACAGAATGGCAACATCCTCGGATACAAGGTAGCTACTCATGAGAATTCTTTCTCTTGTTTTGTCTTTATATACTTCGTGTTCTCGCACAGATGAAAATGACTTTCGACAGAGGTCAAATACTGAGGAGCTCTGAAACAATGTTTGCTGAAGGAGCCCTTGGCTCTTTATTGTAAGTGTTTCAGAGCTGGATAAAGGTTTTTCAAATGTATGATCGACCCCTTAAACCATGTGCTGTATGACGAAATTACATGAAAGACTCTTGAGGAGAGGAAAATAATATAACAGTGTTTTATTTTATTTTTAAATCCAACATTTCCTACATTAAAGGGATAGTTCACGCAAATAGGAGAATTATCTCATCGTTTACTCACCCCCATGTCATTTCCAAACCTGTCAGACTTTCTTATGTGGAACACAAAAAAAGGTCCTAGTCCCTACTTTCAATACAATGGCAGTGAATAGAGATTCACTTTGAAGCTTAAAAAAATACCCAAAAGTATCATAAAAGTAGTCCATCCGAATCATGTGTCACATTCCAAATCTTCTGAAGGCGTACACTAGGTACGTTTTGGTGAGAAACAACAAGGACCCACTTTATATTAGGTGGCATTAACTACTATGTACTTCAACATTTGATACAATGTACTTATTATGTACATACAGGTTATTGCATTGTCATTACATTTAAAGTACCTGCATTTAATTACATTTGTAGTTACATAGTTAACTTTACCCCTAAACCAACCCTTACCCCAAAACCTAACTCTAACCTCTAATCTTAACCCTAACCCTACCCTTACTCCTATACCTACGTGTACCTCAACCTTAGTAGCAGCAATTGTGGATATTTTGCAGAACAACATGTCGTTACACAGTAAATACATAGTCTTGTATGTATTTAATGTTATTACATAGTAGTTAAGGCCACCTAATATAAAGTGTGACCAACATTATTCAGTGAATATCTTGACATCCATTCATGAATTGTCATTTTTGGGTGAACTATTCTTTTAACATAATGAGGCTATTTCATACATGTATCATACTGTATAATACCATCTTAATACACTTTATTTCATAGAACCCCCTAAAAGAACTGGTGTTATAAATACAGTCATTGAAAGTCTGACCCTTTTGGAAGGACAAATATTTGCCGTCAGGCGAGTTGCTGTGCACCCAGAAGTTCAGAGAAGCTTCTCTGGTTCAAAGTTAACAGTAATTAAGACAGGAGGCTTTATCGAGAAGAAAACAAAAAAGCTGCCTACTGAAAAATGGACCCAGAGGTACAAACCTCATGCAACTCAGCCTTATTGCACAGTTGACCATAACAGCTATCTTTGTGTTTTCAATTTAATGTGATCTTAGAGTAAAGTCAGTCACAAAATCACAAAGTCTGTTTCTTTTGAATTATTACTTTGATATACTATTTTGTCCAGGTTCTGTACAAAGAAAAGGACTCTGATTTGGAAGCACAGGTGAATGTTGTTAAGGGGAATCTGACGCAGTCTGTCTTGCTGAGGAATCTACGGAAATACGTCCAGTATGAGATCCAAGTTTTGGCTTTCACACGAATCGGAGATGGACAGCTCAGCAGCCCCCCAGTGCTGGAGAGGACAAAGGATGATGGTGGGCATCTTTTCTTAAAGTACTGAATAATGACAGTGAGACATAATAACCTTGGCAGCACTCAACAATTTAGCAATATCACATAAGCAAGAGTAATATTGCACCAGATCAGTTTTGATATTGCTTTTATAAGTAAATAATGTTGAATAACTTGCATTTCAGACAAAAAATGACCAGTGTGTTATACTTGAAATGTAATAATATGTTTACTTGAATTTAAACTAGGGATGCACCGATGTATAGGCTGCCGATATTTCTTCTCTTCTAGTGAAAATAGTTCCAAAAGAAGCCAAAGCATCAAGCACACAAATCTTTTAAGTGAACAAATAATTCTCATTCACTTCCATTGTTTTGGTCGTGAACAACTTTGGCCATGCTTTTTAATGAATCAGTTGAGTCACTGACTCACTCATAACAAAAGAGGCTCATTTGTCGCCACCTACTGGCACCAAATGAAAATGAAATAAAAATCCCCACCACTTTTTGAAAGCAACGAACACGGACAAGCAGAGTGATACAAATAGTGAAGTGTCCAAATGCTGTTATACTAAATATCCACCACTTGACCAATCAGATTTGAGGATCGGAACTTACTGTTGTATAATAAGGATTATTTCTAGGGCATATTTTATATGTCTGAAAAATACATTCATATTCTTTATGTAATGTTAAGTTTACTTGCAACAATTTGCTAGAAATAATTACAAACAAATCATTTGTTTTTATTTTGCAACTAATGTAGAATCATGCAAGCTGTGTATTAATGCACACACTTTTGTTGGAAAACAGTAGCATACGGTGCGAAACAAAGACTTAACTATGATGTGAATATGAGTCTTAGTTACAAGTTTGTCAGATTTCCTGTCATTTCTCGGCCTACTGTATAATGTAAGTAGCAGCATTAAACAATTATATTTCATATTTAGCCGTAATGATTTGTTTGATGCTTCCAAGACTATTACAAGTCATTTTCATAATTACAACAACCGGTCACACTTTATATTAGGTGGCCTTAACTACCATGTACTAACATTAAATACATACAAGACTATGTATTTACTGTGTAATTACATGTTGTTCTGCAAAATTCCCACATTTGCTGCTACTGAGGTTGAGGTACGGGTAGGTTTAGGAGTAAGGGTAGGGTTAGGGTTAGAATTAGGGATTAGAGTTATGTTTTGGGGTAAGGGTTAGGTTAGGGGTACAGTTAACAGTGTAACTACAAATGTAATTAAATGCAAGTACTTTAAATGTAATTACAATGCAACAACATGTATGTACATAATAAGTACATTGTATCAAATGGTTAAGTACATAGTAGTTAAGGCCACCTAATATAAGTGGACCCCAACAACCTCATCCTTAGCTGAGATAACTTTGCCTTGGTATTCAATCAGAATTCACAACAACAATATTTCACAAATCTAAAGTTCAGAAGGCATATAAACATATACACAGATGTAGTGAAAACACAGCACTGGCCTGACACGGCAAGTGACAGCTCCTTCAACTGGCCCAACACTTTTACACTGGCCATTGAGCCATCCGTATTGTTAAGCCCTGCTTTGTGCAGTCTGTTGAAAACACTCATTCTGTTCATTCTGTTCATTCTGTTCATTCTGTGAATTCTCCTACTTGCTTTACAATTGAGATTCGGGCCGTTTTAAGACTGCATAGGGAGTTTAATGCTGTAATTCATCTGTTGGGCATTTTATGTGCAGGCTCCTTGACCAAGCAGTGTAAGTTTATGAGCTGTCATGAGTAATGGCCATTTGCTCTAAGCACAAGAAGTGGGCAGATTGATGCAGCCTTGAATTTTATAGAATAAAAAGATAATAAAACGGGCGTTCAGTTTTTAGCTCTTTCAGACTCTTAGCTGATGTTTTTTAGAAAGTCTGCTGTAGCATTTGACATGCTGTATTTTCATTCTGAGAAAAGCCTCATGTACGTGTCATTGTACATTCTGAGGTTTTGTGTTCACTGAATTGAATCACACTCATTCCCCGCTTTCCACCACCATACAAGCTTTAAAATACCACTCTGAAACTGCCTTTTTAGAGCTAGATTTGGTAGAATTGGCAGGGAAAGCTATATAGTAAATATAAAATTATGATGATGCAAACCCCATCGGTTTCAGTGTGGATGGCCTCCAAATGTTCACTTTATGGAGTGCAACATAAATAGACTTTGAAGGGCTGGATGAATTTGAAGAATGAAAGCTTCCAACGGAGAGTTCTGATAGTTTGCCATCCATTACAAGTAACAGTCATGTCATACAGGATTTCACCATGGAAATGAATGCACTCTATATGATGGTCTATATAGCCACCAAGGGCTGGTTGCACTGGCTATACGTAAGTTACGGCTTAGCCTAGTTGTGGCATAAATGGGCACTAAGTCACAATTTATGCACTACTAAATATTTGAGCATTGCACCATTAAACTTAGGTAGAACGTAACCCTACGTATCAACTAAATATTTATGGAAGCCCCCTAGCAGGAGTAAGGTTGGAATAAAAAAGCAGACTGATAATTTATGACATCGTGACAGGCTTCAATCCTTTTTTGCATGACAGGCTTCAATCCTTTCAACATACAGTATGATGTTGACATTTACACTCGTTTACATTTACAAGAGAGAGAGAAAACTTACTTTTAAGCAGTTCCTCATCATGAAACCTTTCTAACGGTGCAGTTTTCAGGGTGTGTCGCCTGGTGTCAAGTTTCAACATTCAAAATAAATACAGGATATTAAAATGAATAAATATCTATTTTTCCATCCTGTTGTATTAGTATTTATTTATCACCCCTTAATTATTTTAGATACAGTTCCTATATATTGTTATTTACACAGGGCAAATATACTATTTATCAAATCTACTTTTATTACGTATCATATTTTAATGGGGATATAATTTATTACAGCTGACATTTACGTGAGCAAACAAGGTTTGAACATCAACCGTAACAAGATCAAACTGAAATTCACGGCTTTTTAACACTTCTGTGCACAAATTTGAAAGCTGTTTATTGGATCAATACAAGTAAACGTCTTACTATGCGACAATGCATTACTTTACGGAGAGCTTATGATCTACTAGTTAAGTCTTTCCTTAAGAGCAGGTGGTGCAACCAAATTAAGCATTGACTTAGTTACAAACTAAATAGTAGTTACTAAGCCCTTAGTGTGAACTTTACATCCCAACTTACGTGAGACCTTACGCACAGCTGGTGCAACCCTACCCAGGGCCATAAGGGAGAGACGGGAGCAGAAATGTGTTCTTGGGAAATGGCACAAACACGTTTTCCCTCAAGGTTTCTTTACCAAGGAAATGACTGATACTGTGTATACGCAGTGTGCCATGGGATTTGTCAGAAAACAATATACAGTGCAAAAATGTATTATGGAACTGTTTTTTATTTATTTATTGTTCAGAACTGAATTAATTCATTCAGACTTGTTATATTTGAAATGTAATAATATATTTACTTGAATTTAAACAAGGGATGCACTGATGTATAGGCTGCTGATATTTACTGGCCAATTATTGACCAAATTAAAACCTTCGGCATATTGGTTTATTTATAATCAATTAGTAACACACTTTGTAAAAACTCTGTGAATTCAAATGCACAATCCAGAAATAATAATAGCCACAATATGTAGAAGGGTTGGCACATGTAATATGTAATTTTTTCACAAAAAAAAAAAAAAAAATTTTATGTAATGTTCTCACATTAATGTGAAAAAAACAGTATTACAGACGTGACAGTAATGAAAGCTGCACTTAGCCATCCGACATGCTTGAAACCAGCAGATATTGACTTCTGAGTCATCAGTATGGCGTCCATAAAGGCTGCACGATTGGTTGAAATAGCAAAATGACCTTGCGCGATTACTAAACCTTAAAAGGCTGCGTTTGAATATGTATTCTGCATTCAGCACTTCAGTCAGCGCGGTGTGAGCAAGCGGCTCCCTATAGTGGTCTGGATGGCATAATCCATTATACCATTATAATAGAGCTGTTCAGCCGTTACGTCAATTTGTAGGCAAACCCGGAAAATACCACAGACCTTATTTTACTCATAAGTTCAAAAACCCCGTTATAAAAACCCATTGGAAAAATCCAGAGGGAATCCATGGCGAATTCTCTTCTGGGTTTGTGGACTAAAAGCTGAACAGCTTTATACAGATTTTTTTTTTTTTTTTTTTTAAGTTTTTTATATACAGAATTGTAGAGGGGTTTTTGTTTCACATTTTTGTGGAATTGCTCAACATATGCATGGTATGAATTTGTAATGTTCTGTCATATACAGTACACACATGTAAAATGTGAGTTCTGTTGTTTTGAACTGCACAAACAGAAGTACAAAAATGTTTTAGAAGTACAAAATATCCTTTTTTCATATCAATCATCATGTTATCATATTTAGTTGGGGTTTTTGTGTGTGTGTGTGTGTGTGTGTGTGTTTTGCTATCTTTTTATCTTCTATTCATCTTTTATTGTGGCTCTCTTTAAATTGTTTGCCTGTCATGTGTTCAACAGATCCAATCCATGTTCAATGGAAATTATTCATCGGTATTGTTTTTTGTTGAAGTCGGTGTCCGTATTGGCCAAAACATTTCATTTCATATCGGTGCATCCCTAATATAAACCAATTGCCATCACTTCTTTACATATACTGTACACCACCAGTCAAAAATCTGGATACATCTACTCATTCCTCATGACTATTTTCCATGTTTTATTATAATAGTAAAGTCATTAAAACCATACGTGTCATTCATTGCAAATCTGAACAGCTTAGTTTACCTCAAAAACTAAAGTCTTATCATGAGAGGGGATGTCATGAGGGACAGATATAGAGGCCTTTTTCCATCAGCGTGTTAGAGCCATATAAAGAAGCCCACAATGTGATGGGGTCAGCCCTTAATCCATCTGGCCATAGTCGCATTAATGGAGTCCGCACGCCTGCGGTTGGCTCTCTGAATAAGAGATAACTGGGCTCTTTTAAACGTAGGTGTAAATGGAGCTCCCCCTGGACAGACACAAAGAGCTTGGACCATTGCACCACAATGTTATGATGGTAGCATAGGACCCGGGCAGCATGTCTCCCTGTCTGTGCTCACTTGATCTTGGCAGTTATTTGTGAGTCTACTCCAGAACAGGCCTCATTAAGGACTGATGGTACACTGAAATTTCAGCCAGACTCTGGACAGCATGGCCCCTATATATAGTAGGGGTGGGAATCTTTTTGCACGTCATGATTCTATTGTATTTTGAATCAGGGAGTCACAATCCGATTCCAAACCAATTCTTGATGCATCTGAATTTTTTTGCAACAGCTTATGGCACAAATCTTCATTGAGTTAAGGTGGTGTGTTGCCATATTCTTTAAGAAAGAATTGCTATGCATTACCCCACCCCTAGTATATGGGGTGTGGGGGTTGTGGTTGCTTAAAGTTTGTCCTTGACCATGTTTTTGAGCTGGAATGTTTGGGGTGGATTCGGAGAATTGCCCTGGCTTTTGTCTAGAAGCCTAAACATTCAGTAATTGGGTTTGATTAGGGATATCAGCAAAGCAGACATCAAATTGGGCATTTATTTTTTCGGTAGGATTAGATTAGCATGCTTTTAAGTTGTTAATGGTTGCATATCTCTGAAGGATTGGCAGAGGAGTGCTTTTATTAGTGACTCACTCAAAGAAATAATGAGTAAACTGATTTTTAATAACGGATTAATGCAGAGTAGATTCACTTTCACGAGTTGAGCATTATAAACAGAAAAAACACTCTTCATGTAAGTGTAATCTCCATATAAGCCTCATGGCACGGTCAGGGCTGATAGCAGAATGATGAATGTACGCAATATATTGGCAAGAGAAAGAGGCATCTTGGGAAAAGCACACTCTACTGTAAGAGCTTCTTCATGTGGACACATGTCCCTTAGGTCCCACACACTACAAGTACAAAAACAAATACAAATCAAATCCCTGTCAGATGTGTTAGATTTATAAGTTCCTTAATGTCCATGAAATGAAACAGCCAACTAACTGACCGCATCAACTAGGGGAATCCAGAGAGAAATAAGGAAACAGTCAAGAGACAAAACGACTTTGATTGCGTTTGTTACACGTTAGTACAGCACAAGTGTTTCCGGCACAGCAGAGTGTACCATTTCCTGTGTGTGTGTGTTTGTACCTTAGGTACAGCACCATCCCAGCACTTTATTGGATTCCTTCCATGTTATCTGCCTCTCTACAGGTGTAGTCTTAATGGATGTATCGGCCTGTCATAGTTGCCTGGGAGAGAAGGGGAAAGTGTATGTGTTTAGAAGATCGACACACCAGCAGGGGAAGGAAACAGCCCCTTTAATCAACAGCTACTTTAACAGAGCCCTCTTTTAGCACCGGTGGCACACTGTGTCCTTCAGAGTAGGGCGCAACAGTCATTAGATCCTGCAGTCATCATTGCTCTCCTCCAGATCGCCCCAGAGCAATGCTTAGCTTCTGCCTTAAACCTTGTCCTAACCAGGCACAACATGGTACGTTTTCAGCAACAAGAATCTTGGCTGTCAGCAGTGAAAATGTTAATTTTGTGCAATGCAGAACATTCACAGCCAATCAGATCATATTGGATGTTTAACATACAGTTTTGTGGAACAGGGTTTTGGACCAATGAGATTTCAGTGAAATCAAGCGAGATCAAGAGATGGAGAGCTTTTATTGCTTGTTGTTTTAACTTGCCTTGGTTTATCTGGTTAGGACTCCTGGTAGCCCCTCTACACAAGTACGTGAAGGAGTACTTGTGCACTGAAGGAGGGACTTGAGCCATATCTAGGGACCAGAATATCACTAACCAATCACTTAGTAACCATCCTGAACACCCTAGGAACAACATAGAAACATACTAAAACCACTCACTGTGAGAATCATGGTGAAATCACGTGACCAATAAACTGTCCTATCGCTTGTCATTGTTAGGACAAAAATGTAGATTTACATGGAAGAGATTGAGAGTTTTTATCACTTGCCCTTTTATCGCACCATGTCCGGTTAGGACATCTGGCATTGCATTTTCAGCGTTGCCACAAGGGGCGCTATTGCAGATATTAGCGTAATACATGGCTACTCAACTTTGGGAAGCCCAGGGGCCGCAAAGCTAGATCCCTGTAGCCTCAAGGGCCAAACTCTTAATTTTTATAGTAATTCTAATATGTAATATACTGTATATGTTTATCTATGTAATATACAGTGTATATATACAGCAATGGCATAGATTTGGTTTGAACATTGAGGGAGTCCAAATGTGGGTTTGGGGGGGGGGGGATTTGGTTTGGGAAGTGTTATGTTTCATTACAACACATCACACAATGCATAATAACAGCTGAAATGAATGCACAGATAAATAAAAAAGTATATGCAATGTAGGGATGCCGCGTGTGAGTTTTTGAAGGTTAGATTACCGTCTAAGAAAAAAATCGCGGTTAACCGGTTTCACAGTTACTTGCACATTTTCTTATTATGCAACAGCGCTGATGCAAAAAATGCATATCATATAACAACTGCCTATACGTCTAAGTGGACGTATTTCTGGGGGATATGTGGACGCGTAACAGTAAGATTATTGTGGGTGCGCAACGTGGAGTTCACGGCATTAAACAGTTTTTTCTTCCGCATCAGTTTATTAAAGCAATCCGTTGTCTGTCAGACACCCCAATATAAAGAATCGGCAACAGATTCTAAATACTGTCCACAACACCTTACAAATCAACCTGTAGACTATACATAATAACGGGAACATTGCTTACAGCAGGCAATTTAAAGTCCGATCATGACTAAATTTTACATGTATTGTTGAATGCTGTGCATTTGTACAGAAACAAGGCTTTAAATAATTAGGATGATTATCCACTTAGATTTCACTTTGAATATGTTCATTAAACTGTCACAGTGTTTTTTTGTTTTTGTTTTTTTGTTTGTTTTTTTTTTTGCTTGTGTTATTGTCTTCTATTAAATGTTAGACTATTTTGTTGTCCTTTTCACTGCAGAATTTTTTAGAATGACCTTATCCTGACGTAAATATCATTTCAGGGGCTGTCTCAGTACAGCAGCCTCTTTGAAAGCTTAATAACCTGTATTAATGCTCTTTGATTTAAGCTTTTGGTTTGGTTATAATTCAAGAAGGCGGCTTGGGTTTCCAAAAGGTTTATAGGTGCTTTAATTACTGTATGAGTCATGTGACAATTTAATTTTCTAATCTTTGGCCCCTCCCTTTCCTCTCTAGTTCCTGGACCACCCATGAGACTGGTGTTTCCAGATGTGCGCCTCACAGAAGTGAGGGTGTTCTGGCAGCCCCCTGTGGACCCCAATGGCATAATAATGGGTAAGAGAAATAATGTCTAACTTGTTTCCACTAGACACCAAAGAAATTAAATGAAAATCAAATGGAGACTTAAAGGGATAGTTCACCTAAAAATGAAAATTCTCCCATCATTTACTCACCCTCATGCCATCCCAGATGTGTATGACTTTCTTCCATCTGCTGAACACAAAAGAAAATTTTTAGAAGAATATTTCAGCTCTGTAGGTCCTCATAATGCAAGTGAATAGTAACCAGACCTTTAAAGGTCCCAAAAGCACATAAAGACAACATCAAATCCACACAACTCCAGTTGTTAAATGTATATCTTCTGAAGCAATATGGTGGGCGTGGGTGAGAAACAGATCAATATTTAAGTCTTTTTTTTTTTTTTACCATAATTTCTCCTCCCTGCCCAATTGGTGGCGATATTCACAAAGAATGCGAATCACCAAAAACAAAAGAAGAATGGGGAAATGAAAGTGAATGTGGAGATTTATGGTTAAAAAAAGAACTTAAATATTGGTCTCTTTCTCACCCACACTTTTCATATCACTTCTAAAGATATAGATTTAACCACTGGAGTCTTATGGATTACTTTTATGCTGCCTTTATATGCTTTTTGGACCTTCAAAGTTCTGGTCACCATTCACTTGCATTGTATGGACTTACAGATCTGAGATACTGTTCACAAAAAAAAAAATGTTGTGTGTTCAGCAGAAGAAAGAAAGTCACACACATCTGGGATGGCATGAGGGTGAGTAAATAATGAGAGAACTTTCCTTTTTTGGGTGAGCTATCCTTTTAATGGCTTCAGTCTCCTGTTTCTCAGGTTTTTCTCCAGAGATATATTTGTTTTTTAATGTCTCAAACTGTGATCAGATTTGCCAAGAGACCAAAGTCTCCCAACAAAAGTCAGAGATTTCAATATTACCGCAAACATTTCTCATCAAATTCTTCCCAGACCAAATTATCTGTGCTGTGCAATCAGCATTTATTTTATAGCTCTATACTCTTACAGTATGGTAATTGTCTCATTTGTTTCTATTTTTATTTATTTTATTTTTTTAGCAGAAACATCTGAAACAAAATTGTTAAATAAAACATAACTGAGATCTCCATTAAGTCTCCTAGATATTAAAGATCAACTTGAGAGCAATAAAATGTCCTCTGGATTGACAGCACTGATCGCATTTAAGGGATTTAATAAGAAGTTCTCATTAGTATGTAGATGGCTTGATTGATTACATTGAATAAAGTATAAAGGATGATGTTTTTGAAGGATGGGGTAGATAAAATTAAAACTTAAAAAGGCTTTTGTAAATTATCGGCATACTGGAGTAACAGAAGGGGATGGGAGGGAGACGTCTATTGGGAATTTTCCATAAATGTGCTGCTTTGGGTGTTAATATTATTATTATTATTAATAATAAGTTTTCTCTCCCAGTTAGTATTATTATTATGTATGGTGATCTTGATTGTTATTTTAATAAATATATTTGACTTTTCCCGGAGTATACAAAAAAAAAAATGTAACAAAAAAACTGAAATATGCATGAATAATGGTGTAATAAAACTGTTTTTCACATTTATCATACCATTTTACCTGTCAGCTGTTTGTTAGGGTGAATAATTAAACTCTCTGAGCAAGTACTACATTGGTTCATTACAATCCTTGTAGTAACCATGAAGGCACAGCCTGTCCTATGACAAATACTGCACTACATACTCAACACACACTATTTAAACCAGATCTGCCCCAAGATATTTGTAAGGATTCCCATTCTTCTTGTAAGAATGAAAGAACAATCTCAACTGACCCATGTAGCCTGGTTTCAAATGTAAAGCTACTATGATGTACTTTACCTCACATAAAGTATATGTCCTCAGTACTTGTTGTGGCCTACATGAGAGTGTGAAATGCACTGGATTGGCAGTATCTGGCTCAAACCAGAGCCTGTTTCCTCCCTCTGCTCTGTGAATGCAGCAATGTCATCATGCACCTGAGACTAATTCCTCATACGGGGAGAAAGAGCCGGAGAGGAGGAAATCCCTGCACTTTAATGAGATTAGTCTGACTAACACCTCAAGTGAATAAAGCTCAGAATAGCCGCCTGCCAAATAATGCTGCCTGTGCAAATCACACTGGAGAAGAATACCCTAAATCTCAGCTATGAAAAGATGGGATCCAAACACAGCACTGTTTGTTTGACTTTTTTTTAGTTCCTCCCGGGATAGAGTCCTATTCATAAAACATTAAAGGAGTAGTTCAGCCGAAAATGAAAATTCTGTCATTATCCGTATGACTTTCTTTCTTTCTATAAACTCAGAAGGAGAAATTTTAAAGTATGTACCGGTCACTCTTTTCAATGCAACTACAATGACTGGATACTGGAGCTTTCAAGTTTTAAAAAGGAAACAAAATCACAATAAAAGCATCATAAAATTGGTTCATACTACTCAAGTCTTTTGAAGTCATACAATAGCTTTGGGTGGGAAAGACACTGAAGTTGTTATTCACTGGAAATCTTGGCATCTGCCAAAGCTATGCCGGGTGTGTTAATGAGAGAAGAAGCTATGTTCGATTTATGAACAAATGTTTCTGAGTCAGATTTTTTTAATTAATCAATTGACCCGGTTCGCAGAATCAAACTGAATGACTCGTTCACAAATCAGACATCGCTATTTCTCTCATGAGCTCGCCAGATATCAAGAATTTAAATAAACAATTACTTAAATTTGAAGGTTGAAAGCTCCACTTACCATTTATTGTACTTGCATGGAAAAGAATGACCAGAAAATTCTTCAAAATTTATCCTGTGGTGTTCTACAGAACAAAAAAGTAATTCAGTTTTGTAACGATATGAGGATGAGTAAATTATTACATTAAGCTTCACTTTGTTGCGGTTTGTACTGTAGAAAAAAATTGATTAAAAGCATAAGCACAGTTCGTTTTAGTCTGGAATGTGGCACAGCATGCCTGTTTAACTAGAAGCCTTGTAAACCTGTTTTGTTTGCAACAAAGCCTAAATGTAATCCTGTTTAAAAGCCGCTGAAAAATGTGTTCCCAAATAGAGTCAACAAACCTGACCGCTAATGTCAGTGGCGGGCAATAGGAGTTTGTATTTGAATTAGCAGCAAATAGAGAAGCGGTAGTTCTGCTTAAATCTGATTTCAGCCACCCCCCTCAGAGGAACAGAAGTGTTCTGACAGTGGAAGAGCAACTGAACAGAAAATGCCATGCTAAATCAGACCGGCGCTCAGATGTGCATTGTGAACATAAGCTAAGTAGATGTAAAGTCAGACGCAGTCCCTGCCAATGGAACCTGGTTAATTACATCAACAACACCGCAGCGTTGACAAGCACGGAGCACACAGGCTGTTATTTTGCAGTCTGTTTCCGTGTCATACTTCAGCAGATCAGTAGATGCTGGTTTATATAGATTGAAGTCACAGAGAGAGATAAAAGAAGAGGAACGAGATTTCCTGCCATGCCTCTAATTTGCTGCATCTTGAACAGAGCATTGAAAGCATTGATGTGCATGTATCTTACACAGAACTGGGTTATTATAGTCTTGAAAAAAAAATTATGTAGTTTTTATTTCTGTTTTAGTTTCAAATTGTCAATTCAGTTTAGTTTTTGGTAGTTTTCTCTATGTGACTATTAATTTTAGCTTTTTCAGTGTTTTTTTAAAAGTATATTTAGCTTGTAGTTTCAGCATTTTATTGCTGCATTTTCAGTGTTTTCCCATTTCCATTTAGTTTTTCAGTATATTTAGCTTTAGTTTTACTATTTTAGAGATTGTGTTAGTGGTGTTTGCTAGTTTTTGTTTCGTTTTCAAGTGTATTTAGTTTCTAGTTGTAGTATTTTAGGGCTGCCACAGTTAATGCGTTGACTGGTGTATTTAAATATGTGTAGTGGTGTTAAAATTATTAGTTCCATCTAGTGGCATTTTCATGTTTAATAAAAGCAGGTTGTTAAGATTTCACATTTTATAATAGAATGTGTATCAAACACAAAAATTCATTTGTTGTCATTTTTTATTTATTTTAGTTAGTTTTAAATCCATGAAAATGTATCTTATTTAATTTTCAGCTTTTTTAATTATTTTTATTTTAGTTTACAAAAATATGTTCATTTAGTTTTCGTTTTACTTTTCGTTAATGATAATAGCACTTATACAGGAACACAAAAGCGAGCTTGCAGTGCTGTACAGCTCAGATTTAGTGGCAGAGCGCTTTGCTTTCCTGCCCTTTCTAGCGAGGCACTGCCCTTGTAAGTGTTTTTGCTGGCCACTGTAGGACCGGTAATCACTGGCAAATAAATGAGGAAAATTGAGCTGCAGGAGTTTGTGGGGTGGTGGCCTAGCCAATCACATGGGTCGATGCCCGCACAGTGGAAACCCTTTCCCAAAGCAAAGCCCCAATAAACATAGCATGGGTCACAGCCAGCCAGAGCCACACAGACGCCCAGTAAAACAGGCTGCTTTCTGCCCACAGCTATCTCTGTATATCCATAAGTATCAACACTGGCATGAAACTAACAGGGAAGAGAGTGTGTTAAAGGAATAGTTCACCCATAAATTCAAATTATTTACTCACCCTCATGCCAATCCCTGAAGTGTGTATGAGTGACCAAAATTTGGAAGCTCCAAAAAGCAAATAAAGCAACATAAAAGTCATCCATAAGACTCAAGTGGTTTAATCCATGTCTTCTGAAGCGATCCAGTCAGTTTTGGGTGAGAACAGACTAAAATATTGGTCCTTGTTCACTGTACATCTTGGCATCTGCAGGCTCCTTGGTGATTATAATTTAAAACTCGATTACTCTTTCTAGTGCTTGACGCATGCAAAGAGTGCTAGATGGTGCTGTAGGAAGCGTAATCGAGCTTGAATTTATGAATGCCAAGGAGACTGCTGATATCAAGATTTAAAGTGAAAAGGAGTTCAATTTTGGGCTGTTCTTACCCAAAACCGATTGGATACCTTCAGAAAACATGGATTAAACCAATGGAGTCTTATGGATTACTTTTATAATGCCTTTATGTGCTTTTTGGAGCTTCAAAATTTGGTCACCATTCACTTGCAGTGTATGGACATATAGAGCTGAAATATTCTTCTAAAACATTTTGTTTGTGTTCTGCAGAAGAAAGAAAGTCATGCATATCATGGATGGCATGAGGGTAATGATGAGAGAATTTCATTTTTGGGTGAACTGTTTCCTTTAATGTGTGTGTGGGTCAGGTTTTGCCTACATTTTGGGAACCAGTTAACAGTTCCCATGAGAAAAAAACGCTTAATAAACATTATACATAATGTCTAAATGAAAATGTAAAAATACAGAAAAGTTTATGTGAAGGTTAGGGGTCGGGGATAGAAAATACAAACTCAGTATAAAAACAATCTGAGAATCAATGTCCCCAAAGTCACCAAAAGCTGCCAAAGTCCCCACCATGACAGAAAAACAACCGTAAGTGTGTGTGTTTGGGATAAATATGTGTTTTTTTTCCATTGCCCCTTATTGCTGAAGTGGACATTAAGGTGAGATGGCATCCCCAGAGTGCTGCAGTCTCACAATGTGAGATGGCCTGATTTGATTTTTGCACAGCCAAAGGCCAGTATGCAGTGCAAACATGCTGAAAGATAAATAGACAGTTGAATAATGTTCCATCTCTTCAACAGCCAAGCTCTGCCCACACATTCCATTTTCAACATGTTTCCTGATAATGTTATCATTTGTTTTGCTTGAGGTTTGCAACATGTGTCATTGCCTTAGACAAGATGCAGATGGTCGCCCGGCAAACCCAGATTGTTTTGTCTTACGCTACAGCACCTCTCTGTCAGACCAATCTTTTTCAGTCTGTAAGCTGAAAACTTGAGGCTTCAGCTGCCTTAAATTTCCTATATTTTAGAAAGATTTTAACTGTGCATTTGCAACACACTAACAAATTCCTTAATGTGTTAAACTACACATTGTCATATGAACAACCAGTCAGTAACTGCACTACATGATTGAAGTCTCACAAGCTTTAAGTATAACATTAAATAACGCAATAACAGTTTTATTTCACTTCTAGTTGGACATGATGAAATTCATAACTGAAGATTAATTCATTAACCACTCCGTCTGATGTCTAAGTGTTTTTGATTCACTAAAAAGAACGGACTCATAAGAGTTGTTTGTTCGGGAATTGGACCACACTGCATAGAGCAAATGAACTGGCTCATTAGAGTCATTCATTCAGAAATCGGACAACACTGGTAGTGCTGTATGTTTCGCGCTTTAGATTCAAAAGAACCAGCTCATTAGAGTCATTCGTTTGGAAATCGGACTACACTGGTAGAGCTGTATGTTTCGCACTGTAGATTAAAAAAAACAGCTCATTAGAGTCATTCGTTCAGAAATCGGGCTACACAGGTAGCTCTGTATGTTTCGCACTGTAGATTCAAAAGAACCAGCTCATTAGAATCATTCATTCGGAAATCGGACTACACTGGTAGCGCTGTATGTTTCGCGCTGTAGAACCGCTAACGGAACCGAATATCATGAAAATCATACAGTCCGGTATTTAGAATCGAACCTGGCTCTGAACAAGAACTGGTTCTCGGTTCCCAGGCCCGATATATTATATCATTCTTGATGCATTTTAATATTTTAGTGAACAAATGTGTAAATACTGATATCCTTGTTATTATGCTTTTGTTTTTGTACTACAAATTGAAGTATATTCTATTCTATGTAGTCACACAGCACTATCGTGCTGTTTGTGATCTGCTTTAACACACATGAATCTGTGTAGGATTCAGTGGACGCACGGCCCATAGAGTCCAATTGAAGCTGTTTTATGTACCATTGCTTTTAATGATGCATGTAGATGTTCATTGGACAAGAGACTCCAAACATGTAATTTTGGGTCCCACCTGGATGCTTTGCATTACTGGGAGACTTTGAGAGCAGCACTGTCACTATATTTTTGTCCTGCTTGGAAGCCCAGCCTCTCTATATGCTGATTGGGTGAGATCTCAAGGGTGGGACTTTGCAAAAAATGTCCAGTAATTGAAACATGATGAACAAAGATTGCTTGGAAATAGACAGAGCTAATTGAACTGAACTGTTTAGTGGTAACGTGGGAAGCAGCTTCTTGAAGCAACATACATAAAAACAGACACTAAAATAATCATTTAAAAAAATTGTTATCTTGCCATTGATATGTGACATCTGTGCTTCCCCACACCAGTTGCCACTGGTTTCTCTGTGGATTGAATTTGAAATAAGGAGTGAAGACAGATGAATGACACATTTCAATAAAAAGTATTTACTCAGGAAAGTGAGAAAAAGGCTGTAGACACAAACGCATTTAAAGTCAATGGTGGTAGAACAAATTTTCCAGTGCACTGAAGCCTTTTTGAAAGTCATTTATTATATAAACTTGTGTTTTGTGAAAATGGTTTCAAATTGGCTGTGTGAGGAGATTTTTCCACCCTCTCCTTTTGTACTTTCAGTTCTGAAAACACTGTCTGACTAAAAACAAATCTCCAAGTCTTTGGAAATGTTTTGCAGACTTATGATGCGGGTTGAGGCATCTTAAGCTGTTCTCAGCATAGAAATAAGCAGGACTGAGGATCAAAACTCACCTCAAATGATCTAATGACTTTGTTGTAGGATACCAGGTAGCTTACCGTCTGGATTCCGGAGATCCCAACCAGTTCATCACAGTAGAAGTGGGCCCTGATATCCGTCAGTTCATCGCCTCCAACCTGACTCCGGAGTCGGCCTATATCTTTCGCATCTCTGCCAAGACGGAGCAGGGCTGGGGCTCACCTGCACAGGCTGTGGTTATAACTACTGAGATTAGAGGTGACTCACATATACACAAATACCTGTGAAAATCAGGATGTATAGTCTCACGCACATCCTGATTTACACAGGTAGGAAATGTTCTTGAATCAACACTCATAGCCCACATCCTAACTATGTACCCCTAAAATCAGAAAGCACTACTTCTGTAAATGATGTTGAAGTCAATGTGAAATCCAAATGTACCCTATTTACTCTCTTAATACTCATTTCTGTTGTTATTGTGTATGATTCATCAGTTCTCATTAAAAAATTGGTCTTTTAATCTTTCATCATAAAGTGATAACTTGCTCTACCACTGAAACCACTTTCCTTTTCGGCTGTCGTCACCTATGCCAGAAAATAATGTTAAAATACCTATTTGAGCATTGTTTTAAGCTACTGTTGTAGGTAACAAAGGCTTTTTAAAATCTCAGCAATAGTTACAGTAATTTAAAGCAGGTAAATATAAATAAATGATATTAGAGGTAGACCGATATATCGGTTTTACAGATTAATCTGTGCCAATAATTTATTTTTGGAACTATTGGTTATTGTCAAAAATCTATGCTGAAAGTTGACAATATTTTTTTTCTTTTACTCCCTGTCCGGCGCTGGAGGATTCTACAGCATAACAGTGGCAGAGGTTAAATAAAAACAATCACTGACACCTCGTGGGGATTTGCTGTATCTGACCGTACTCATCCATATTTTTATCCTCACTTCAATGCATATTTTGTTATTTTGATTAGATAATTGTTTTAAATTGATGTGAGTACATGCAAAGAAAAATGTAAGTAAATGGAAACATGCACCGTCAGCACATACATCGTTTCTCCAGCTTCATATCTTGTGAATAATAATACATTTTATTGAACCTTATCTGGTCAAATGTGCTGTATATACATACAAAACCCATCATCTGGTGAATATATAGGCTATAAGTTCTTAATCTGGTAATACTTAAATATAAAGCATTGTAACCAAGCCAAGTCTCATCATTTCAAAACGAGAATCCCCGGTGTGTTTTGGGCCTGTTAATAGTTTAAAGTCCTGGTTTGTGCACCAAATCTTCATTTTTTTCTCATTATTATTAGGATTTAGGTTGAAAAATAAGCTGCATCTAGGATTTTATTCATTTTGGACTCTTGGGTCTATGCCCTTCATAGTAAGGAAAGACTAAGGCATTTTTTCAACATTCTATAAAATAAATTTGAAAACTATCGGCCGATTAATTGGTTATCGTCCTTTTCCTCCATCTTAGTTATCGTACTGGAAAAATCCACTATCGGTCAACCTCTAAAGGTTATAGCAAATAATAATACATTTAAATAAGCATTACCATTAGGATACATTGAGAAGCTCTTGAGGGTGAACTTCACCTTCAGCCTTGATGTCCTGGTCAAAAAGCCTCCTCATAAGTGAATGTCTGGCTCCATTTGGGTATGAAAAGTGGGTACATCCACTTTTCACAGCCCAATAAATTCCTGATGGATAAAGCAAGTCCCATTCTACTTTTTTATTCTTGTTCAATATTCTGTTTCCATTAGAAATACATATTACAGGGGCCTGGGTAGCTCAGTGGTAAAAGACACTGGCTACCACCCCTGGAGTTCACTAGTTCGCTAGTTCGAATCCCAGAGCGTGCTGAGTGACTCTAGCCAGGTCTCCTAAGCAACCAAATTGGCTCGGTTGCTAGGGAGGGTAGAGTTACATGGGGTAACCTCCTCGTGGTCGCTATAATGTTGTTCGTTCTCGGTGGGGCGCGTGGTGAGTTGGGCGTGGATGGCGCAAAGCCTCCACATGCGCTATGTCTCCATGGCAACATGCTCAACAATATGTGATAAGATGTGTGGGTTGACGGTCTCAGATACAGAGGCAACTGAGATTCGTCCTCCACCACCCGGATTGATGCAAATCACTAAGCGACCACAAGGACTTAAAAGCACATTGGGAATTGGCCATTACAAATTGGGAGGAAAAAAAAAGAAATACATATTACAGAAGTAAAATGCGCTGCTAATGCCATTACTTGTTGACTTTATGAATCGAGTCATTCTTACATGATTCATATAGTCCTGTACCATTATCTGAGAGGCCTCTGTGATTCAAGACTGTAAAAAAGTCATGATATGTACTCGGGCAATAAATGAATCAGTTTTAAAGAGAGAAGGTGTGGGTTAAAGACGGAGGGCGATTATATATCAACCTTTGACCTGCTGAAACCGTTTGATCGGTCCTTTTAAAAACTGCACGGACATGGCCATTCCTAACATGGCTTTCAATAGCTTTCATTGCGCATGATCTGCATCTTTAATGACGATCGATACGGCCTGCCTTTAAATAAACAGTTATGCCTCTCCGTATCGATTCCTCCCATTAAAATCAATGAGGTTATGCAGTGGAGTGTCACACAGGTGGGGAGGGGTGGAGGAGCCAAGGCAAGACCTGCTGACTTATGCACACATGACATGAGCAACACCATCCTGTCCCATGATTAAGAATAGTCAGCAAGTCTAGCCTGACCCCTGCACTCAGGGTTAACTTTTTTCTCTCTCTCCTTTGTCAGAGCGACCGCAGCCTCCACTACAGCTGCGAGTGCCCCAGGAACATGTACAGTCCCGCAAACTGCAGCTCAACTGGGTCCCCGGGGGAGACGGCTCCTCTCCTGTGCGATATTTCACCCTACAAACCCGGGAGCTGCCCAGTGGAAACTGGCTCACCCATTCCTCTGCTATAAGCCACAATTATACCTCCTGGGAGGTGGACAGGTGAGCTTTTTTCATTTCTCATCCCTCCACAAGTCCCATAAACAGCTTCATAGAGGAAATGTTCCAGGGAGACTGATATGTAAATCAGTATTTATCAAACAATGTTTTATTATAAAATATATTTTTTACTGATAACGATGCTCCCCTACGCAGATGAGCTCTCTTATATCTTAAAATAGCCTTGATAATTAATAATGTTTATAAACTTTCAGATCACCAACCCAACACTTGTCAGAACAGTAAATGTAATGTATTTAATGTTATTAAACTGACCAATCGAAATGGTTATACAAATGATCCAAAATGTGGCCAAAAATTTTGGGGCATCATCAGCCTTGCTTCTGATTAACATGACAGGTGAAGGGAGACTATCAAATTTAGCCAAAATAACGATGGAATCCAAATTATTGCCATATTTACTAAATTGTAAATATTAATGAATGGAACAAATCACACAGTTCCATCCACAGACTATGATCAGTGCAAACAGTTCTAAATGAACGGAGGGCCTCATTCCATCTAATATCTACTCACCTATGTGTAAAGGAACTACATCCTACGCTCCTTCAGTATGCCAGATTAATACTTTAAAATAAAAAATAAAATTTATATTAATATTTTAACAGTTATCTAAACATTTATCAGTATTTATGTTGAATTTGAAAAACCTCTCTTCACCTGTCGTATTAACCACAAACAGGCTGATGACGCACTAAAGTGATGCTGAAAGCTATTGGCTTGAAAGTTTACCTCTGATAATAATTGGTTATTCACGCCAGATGTTGCCGTGTTGCCTTTTTCTGCTGCATTTTGGACATAGTCAAATGATTCAGTTCCATTATTTGAATATCCACTCTGATTGGTCAGTTTACTAATAAGAGGAGCCTATAAGCTGTCAGCCTCCTGGCATTCATGCAGTGATAAAAAAATAAAAAAACATTCACTGCAATACATTTTTTCTTACTCAGTTTTTCTGTCTTGTTTTTAGGTAAAAATATTTTTATACTTGAGAAGCAAAATTATATAAGATAATAACAAGTCTTCTTTTCAGAGAAAACTAACAAAGTGAGGTTTAGTGAGGTTTATGCTTAAAAAAAAAAACTATTTGCCAATGGGGTTATGTTCATTTTAAATACATTTTTGAGGACACTGAGCCTCCTCTGATGCACTGAATGGCATCACCAGTGGCATTACCCACAGACTGGCCTCGGGTGAACCTCACAGTGTTGATTTCACTGCTTCAGAGCGCCATGTGTTTGTCGCTTTATGTTGGCTTCCCCTGCAGAGCTCATAAGAGCTATATGAAGGGAGTGTTATTAAATGCGTAGGAGCCTTTTTCCTCTACTGCAATTTATGATACTCAATCCAATGTGAGAGAGTGAGAAACAATCAGTTCCATAGGCTACTGGTGCACCACCTTTTTGTATATGAGTTATGTCAGAGCCGCAACTATGATTATAGGGGCAGTCGAAGAATATTTTATATGCATTGAGAGGCCCATCTCATCTTGAATATGATTATGCACTCCTTTTCTCTGTTGAAAACTCTCTCGGCCTTTTGAGTGCTTTTTTAAATGACCAGATTGCTTCTAAATAGATATCAAGGACTGATTTGTTTCTTTACTAGCTGGGGGATTTTAACAGAGGGGCACCATGGGAAAAATTTCCCCTTTAACCAGGCAATACCAAGTAGTGGAATGGCCCTTCTTTTGGAACTTGTTTGAATTGACAAAGATCAGTTATGAGAGATAAATTATATATGTTGTTAGTTAATGAGCCCAATTGGCTTTCCAAGTCTGTTGTGTGTAAATGGGATATCAACAAATTAGAAATTAAAAGGTACACTCAGTAATATTTTTTTTTTTATTCATGTTGCACTGGACTTATACTGGCAACCAGGGTCATTCAAGTATTTTAATGTAGTTTTTAAAATTATATTTGTTTTATTTAGTTGTTGTTTTTATGTTGACTGTAATAGTTTTATTAATGCTAGAAACACACTATTCGCTTTCAGCCATGATTAATTTATTCAGTGAGCCAGTAATAGGGTTAACAAGATAAAATTAGTATACTTTAGTATTCAGCTGATCATGTGATCTCAACATGGCGGCCCCCATGAGGTGACCCGCTCCAGGTAAAGTAAAACCACTTTTATTAGGCTACTGATATGACTGGAATCTTGATCTCAATATTTAAAATATATTTTTCAACAGTCCTATTCATTTCTTTAGAGGTAAATCTTTTTTAATGGAGAAAAAATTATTGAGTGCACCTTTAATTCGAAGATTTTTCTTTTTAGTCCCTTCACACTCAATTTCAGATTGCTACAATATTTTCAATACGTAGTAATTGAAGAAGGCTAGGCAGCACTCGTTCCAGTTGCATATTTCTGGTTTTATGAAGTGGCATATGCCACACTCATGTCTTTATGTGATCTCTCCGATAAGTTTTGTATCTTATTTCTGTGCACACCTCCCTGTCTAAAGTGCTTTAAGATAAAACTATGTAATTGCCAACCTGTGCCCTTGGGCTTCAATGGATTGTGTCCCTGACATTTATAGATACAAGCTCATACAAGCACTGCTGGGCCACATCATTAGTGATGTGAAAGGTCTTTGTCCGATATGAGAGAGCTCACGAGCTGTGCAATCCCTCAGGCTGAAACCCTTCACTTCATACAAGCTGAGAATGATGGCAACTAATGACGTTGGAGACAGCAAGTACAGCCAGGAGACTGATGCAATTACAACGTTACAAGATGGTAAGTAAAGATGAGCATGTTGTGCCCATTGGCTTTGGAAGATGCAGTATTGATTCAAATAAAAGCCAGAGAGAAGCTACACTCTTGTCTTCACCATTCACTTGGGAAAGGAATCTTAAAGGGTTTGTCTTTGCATTTCATGTGGTCTCTCATAGGCCAGACCTTTGACTAACATCATAAATTCTGTTCCTCATTGCAGATTATTCTGGCACAAAAAACCCCCACTTAGACAGGAAGAGACCGTCACATGTAAATGCGACAAACCATATTGTGTTTTGTTTGTACATGTGTTTTTGGGGCAGGGTTATCTGAAATAGATGATACAAAAGTATTATTAATTTTTTTATAGGTAAGCCTTTTTTAATGGTGAAAAATTTAAGTACACTTTAACACCATTCACACTCAATTTCATATTGTTGTGATTTTCAATTATGATACTATGATAATAAACCAGCCTTGAAACAGTTTATTCAAATAATGGCACCGCAATCTCCACAAATGGTTGTAAAGGGGAAAAAAAGGTGGAGAATGTATTTAGACTTTTTTTTTTTTTTTTTTTTTTTTTAAGAATTTCTGTACTGATTTTTCACGGGTATGATTTAGAATTAAAGTGTAATATACAGTTCTTCTTGTAAACACTTAGTTAATTTGCTATTAAGTGCCACAAACTGAAATCTGAGTATCTTTTAAAGGGATAGTTAACCCAAAAATAAAAATTCTCTCATAATTTACTCACCCTCATGCTATCCCAGATGTGCATGTCGTTTTTTCTTCTGCTGAACACAAACGAAGATTTTTAGAAGAATATTTCAGCTCTGTAGCTTCATACAATGTAAGTGAATGGTGGCCAGAACTTTGAAGGTCCAAAAAGCATTTAAGTAATCTATACTCCAGTGGTAAAATCCATGTCTTCAGAAGCGATATGATAGGAAAGGGTGAGAAACAAATCAATATTTATGTCCTTTATTTTACTATAAATCTCCACTTTCACTTTCACATTCTTCTTTCGTTTTTGGCTATTCATATTTGTGCATATTGCCACCTACTGGGCAGGGAGGAGAATTAATGGAATTGTTGATCTGTTTATTACACACACCTATCATATAACTTCTGAAGATGGATTTAACCACTGTAGTCATATGGATAACTTTTATACTGCCTTTATGTGCTTTTTGGAACTTTAAAGTTCTGGTCACCATTCACTTGCATTGTATAGACCTAGAGCTAAGAGACTCTTCCAAAAATCTTCCTTTGTGTACAGCTGGAAAAAGTCATACGCATCTGGGATGGCATGAGGGTGAGTAAATGATGAGAGAATTATAATTTTTGGGTGAACCATCCCTTTTTAAATTTGTAATGCCACTAACATAGCAAACTTTGGCAAATCCATCGATTATTTCTACCTCAAAAGCACTCATTGTATCAATGCATCAAACAGTAAGGTAAACAGGCTGTGGGAGGTCCGCGGGCATGCTGTCTGAGGCTGAAACTACATTTCATGTGAACTTATTATTTGTTTTATGAATCTTATTTCCTGTTTGACTGCAGTTCCAGATGATGCACCAGTGATTCAAGCTGTGAAGCCCTCCACAACGACATCCGTGCTGGTGCAGTGGCAGGTACGCTAATGCCGCCCCTCTCTGAGTCGAATGAACTCCTGACCCCCATTACATTTATCTGATGGCCAGATAACAAACCAGTTTTAGCCTGAGAAGAATGCTTGCATGTTGCAGGCTATCACCAGTTAAATTACAGCCCTGTTCTGTTTAATTATCTGATTTTTGTCAATAGGCAACCTTGCTTTCCACTGAGTAGCCTGCTATGCATTGCTTAGTATTCCTAATGCAGGTTTGCATAAATTAATGACATGCTATATTGATACCCGCACATTTACAGAGACCTGGGATAATTAATACCCTGCACGACAGCAATCCTGCAATCTGACGGGATATTAATTAGTAGCTGAAACCTTTATTCACTGACCTATGAGTCCCGGATCTTTTCACTACTGTCTATTTTATCAGGCCAAGTTGATTACTCTCAGCTCTGAGCTTTGTTAATTACCCACTGTCTGAATGGCTCAGAAATTAAATCCTCATCTTTTATTTATCTTATCCGTTTCAAGGCGGGCGTCTCGCATGGACATGCAATGGAAGATCAGTCAGTGCTGTCTGTCGGTTAGAGCCGGGACAGCTTTTAATCAGGGTGTGCTTTAATAAGGACTGTGAGAACAGCGAGCAGTATGTGACCTTTAATTTAATCTGTGCCTTTGCAGCCGCCCAAGGAGGAGAGTGTGAATGGGGTTCTGGTGGGCTATCGGCTGTACTACCGTGAACTGCAGTATGACAGCACTCCACAGGAGTCAAAGAGGGCCGTCAACAGCTCCTTGCTGCGTACCGAGCTGACAGGTAGCTAGCGGGAGGAGGTTCTCCTCTTGAACCAGAGACGTCTGCACACAGCCGTGATTTATAGCTTGAGTGCTTTTTTGAACATTCTTAACCCATCAAGTTATTGAAAAATACACTTCACTAGGAATTTTTTTAAGGGGTTCATTCATCCAAAAATAGAAATTCTGTTATTATTTTCTCACCCTCATGTTGTGACTTTGTTTCTTCCATGGAACAGTTTGAAGAATGTTGACATTGCTCTTTTTTCCATGCATCAGTAGCTAACATTCTGCTTAGTATTTTCTTTTGAGTTCAACTGAGCTGAGTCATATGGGTTTGAAAACATATGAGTGTAAATGACAACAGAATTCACACCATTCACTTTCATTTTATGGAAAACAGATGCTATGAAAGTGAATGGTGACTGAGGCTGTCTGTGAACTCTCCCTTTAATTCCAAGTCTTGGTAAATTACTGTGGCATGGGGGGGCGTGGTCATGTGTCGGTCTGTGGGAGAGGGAGAGCGGTAAGGATTGTCACCTGGGTTATGATTACTCTAACACCTGTCTCTAATTATAGTGATGGCAGAGGAGACCTGAAAAGGCATGCCAGAGCGAGGAGAGAGCACCAGGGACGAGTAAAGAGAAATACCGGCAACAAAAGGGCTTTTTATGTTGCCGGTATTTCTCTTTACTCGTCCCTGGTGCTCTCTCCCCGCTCTGACGCTCTGGCATGCCTTTTCAGGTCTCCTCCGTCATCACTATAATTAGAGACAGGTGTTAGAGTAATCATAACCCAGGTGACAATCCTTACCGCTCTCCCGCGGACCGACACATGATCACGCCCCCCCATGCCACAATGACATATAAAAACCTTTATAATTATTTTTCATTATTTTTCAAAATCCTAATCCAGCAATCAAATGACTGGAAAGGTCATGGAAGGCTCACAAATTGTTGTAACCTTGTTTTGTGCAAAAATGAATAGTATAAATAATGTATTTCACAGTTCTGCTCTTGGAGAGTAAGCAGACTTAAAAAAAAAAAAAAATGCAACTGCGACACAATCAGTGATGGATTTGAAATGAGAAAATTATCAAATCCATGTCAATACACTGGTGCAGTCAAGTTGGAACGTTATCTGAGCATTGGGAGCCCTCCACTGCTCATCTTCCATACTGTTAGAAAATAATTTTTCATCAGATGGCTGAGCTGAGTTGAACTCATTACCTGTTCAGTCTGTGAGAGGTGCGGAATCATGAGTTTGAGCTCAAGTGTTGGGCACTGAGCACACCACTAGCTTCTTTTTCCACAGCGCGGATCTGGCTGCTAAATCTCCTTTGACAAATTGGACTTAGCAGTGTTGACAGCATTTAAATGCACAAGCCTGGAGCAGCCGAGCGCAGATGCATATTTAATTTTTTCTCTATGTTCTGCACCGGTCAGTGCAATATCTCTCCCTCTCTTCTCCTCTCCTCTCATCTTACATGTTAAAATGTGAGGTCTGCTAAGTGCCGAATCGGCCTCCCTGCTGAAATCACCCTAAATGCCAAGAGGAAATTACCAAAGCTATGCTCTATTTGTTCAGGCTTAACAGCTTACATTGAAAAGTTAGCAGGTACTCCTGAATATAACAGGGTCACTTTCTGGGGCTTTCTACTGAAGCTGAGTCAATTCATGTTACTTTAAAGTGCAGATGGGTAGTTGATGCTTAGCATATCCTTGAGTTTTGTTTTTCGTTTTTTCGTTAAAGTTTTTTTTGTTAAAAATGAATATGAATATATAGGGGAAAGCGAATATTTTAGGTTCTGTGACTGGTCAACATTTCGATTTTTTTGACCATTGTTATCACCTTTTTGCCTTCACTAGTTCATTTTAAGTTGCATTTGGCATGACAAATGAATTTGTAAAAATACAAATATTCCATGTACTTAATTAATTATGGTTCTGATGGCCATGGAATTAGGGAATTTTAAAATTGTGATATGCAGGCCTGGAAAAGTAATGGAAATTGATAAAATCATAAAAATAATGGAAGTATCGATAGTGAATATAGATTATACTCAGCTCTAAAATATTTTATCGGCTAAAAATTGCTTTTCCTGAGTACAATCACTATAAAATTATTTTTAAAATCCAATAATCATGTATAACTGGAATAATCATGGGGAAATAATGGACATTCATTGGTCCAAAACTGTGAAAACCCTGATTAATTTAAAAAAAAAACTGCATCCAATTATAAAAGAAGTAGAAAAATGCTGTTTGAATAGTTTTAGATGGTGTTTGGCTTATTACACTGTAAACACTGTAAAGTATTTCATGTCAACAACATATACACAGTACCTGTTGTTCGTAGTGTGTTGTCAGGCACAAGGATATAAAGAAAATCCTCAGGAGAAGTTCAGGTTTTTTCCTAATTGAAAAACATTGGTTTTCACCAATTGATGTTGGAGTGGTGTATGTTTTAAAAGTCTTATTAGGTCCCTAAAGCACCCCAGCTTGTGATATATATATGCACTCTATATATTGACTAATGAATGATTAATCACAGACTCGCTTTGCTTTCTTGCTGGGTTTGATACAAGTGCGCACAGAAGCCGAGATAAGCATTGTGGAATTTCATCAATCTCTTAGGGAAATGTGTGATGAGCAACTTTGAAAACCAAAGATTTACTGCCATGATGAAATATCCCTTTGATTTGTGCTTCGCCATCTCTGCTGCCTTTCCAGTAATGCATTCCTCATCGTTTGCTCTTTTTTTTCTTTCTTCCTCCACAGCCAAAAGCACTGTGAAGACTGTCAGCAATCCTTCATTAACCGAATTCGAACTAACGCGTAAGTTTCATTTAACCATCTATCACATTTACGTCAGTCTGCCTTTGAAGTCCAAAATATTCAAACTCCCTTTGGCAAAGTGTGTAATCCCAAATACTCTTCCTGTTCAGAGAGCAAGGTTGTTCCTCTAATCAATCTTCTCTGACCAGGAACAGTCAAGCCTGGAGATATTCTCAAAGTGAATCCTGTTGCACACCGCCTGAGACCCGAGACATGTGCTCTCACTTCTCCCATGTTCTCATCAATACTATTCAAAGAGATTGGAAAGAGTAATAGCATGACTTTACGAGATTACACCCAAACTGTTCCGTATTCACAATGTACGAAAGAGTTGGTGGTTATCTGAGAGTGTTTGTTTCTTTCCCTGATGAATTTTCTTTCTTCTTATCTGCTGTCTCAAAGCCAAGATCCATCTTTCAAGTTATCCTTATAGAACTTATTTTTTTGTAAATTTTTTTATTCTCATCAGAGCTGCAGAAATACAGGCGCTTTGAAATCGTGATGACTGCCTACAATGTGATTGGTGAAAGTCCTGCGAGTGCTCCAGTGGAGGTGTTTGTTGGGGAAGCAGGTAAGCACATTGTGAGTTTGTTAATGAGGGGGAAATTCACGCAGATATCATGCAGAAATAATATTTAGTACAAATAAATGTGGTCTTTATAAGTAAATGGTCACATAGCAGCTGTAACATGAAATACAGTTGCCCCAAAAAGTATTTGGACACTTTAGGACACACTTAAAAATTTTGTATGAATGTCATTGTATTATATAACAAAACATCAAACCAAATACCATTTATAAACAAATTATGCTTGACCTTTTATCAGAAGTAACTTCACTTTTCTCAGCCATGTTTTTTGTAACATTTTTGCTTGGTCATATTTAGTGGATGTATAGATATAAAGTGTATGATTTAAAACCTAAACTTCTTTTTGTGAAATATATTTGGCTTGTTCTGTCTTTCTTTAAAATAAATGGCATGATATTCAAATGATATTCATAAATTTTTAAGGGAGCCATAAAGGGATAGTTCACCCAAAAATGAAAATTCTCTCATCATTTACTTACTTTCATGCTATCCCAGATGTGTATGACTTTCTTTCTTCTACAGAACACAAGCAAATATTTTAGAAGAATATTTTAGCTCCGTAGGTCCACACAATGCAAGTAAACAGTGTACAAATCTGACATTTGTAGCTCCAAAATTCACATAAAGGCAGCATAAAAGTAATCCATAAGACTCCAGTGGTTTAAACTATGTCTTCTAAAGTGATGCAATCAATTTGGATGAGAAACAGATCAATATTTCAATACTTTCGGAATGTGTAAATGGAGAGTTATAGTAAAAAAGGACTTAAATATTGATCTGTTTCTCACCTACATATATCATATCACTTCTGAAGATGGATTTAACCACTTGAGTCTTATAAATTACTTTTATGCTGCCTTTATTTTTTTTCTGGAGCTTCAAAGGTCTGGTAACCATTCTCTTTCATTGTATGGAGCTACAGAGCTGAGATGTTCTTCTAAAAATCTTCGTTTATGTTCTGCAGAAGAAAGAAAGTCATACACATCTGGGATGGCATGAGGGTGAGTAAATGATGAGAGAAGTTTCAGTTTTGGGTGAACTCTAAGTGTCCAATTACTGTTCACCACAGCACAGTTTCTTCATGCTTTCTGAACTAAGTCTCTAACGGTTGTAGTTTTTTCATACAATAAAAATATCTATTACGTTAAGAGTGATGTATGGCATCTAGTCTGAGAACATGACTCAGTGGTTGTGTCAGAGTCCTGGTTTTTTTCTAAAACATAGCAGAATTTTGTGAAACCCAGACCAGCATGCTTTGCTGCCATCATCCTACCAGAAAACCGGTTTAATGAGAGAGCATATTCCCTGTTCCCAATTCCCAAATTTCCAGTCTACACTGACAGATGTGGTGTTGACCACTATCCATGGATATTCCTTTTCAGATGCAGGCCTGTGCTGTAATGCTTTCCAGAGACAGGGTAGTGTGCTCTCTGTTTCGAGTCCTTCAGGGAATAAGGCGTGACATGAGCTGACATACACTGTAAGAATTGTGTTCCCTTAGTGAAGAGACATGAAGAGGAAATATATGGACAAAGAGGGCAGAGCTGTGATGTGAGTTGGCCTAATGTGACAGAGACACAGGCCCACCTAAAGCTGTAGAACAAGGCCAAAACGAACTTGGCTAAGTTTTTTTATTTTTATTAATGACTATTGATAGTAATTATAAAAGGTTTCTCACAAATTTTTAGGGGTCTGAAAGCTGTTATTTTAAATATAATTAATCATACTAAATTAACTGGTTAAATCGACAGCCCTAATTACATTATATTATGTCATATTAATTGAGACCTGGTCAGAACTAAAATGGAACAAAATGAGATCTGAACCCATTTGTAGAGCCTGGGATAGTGTGAATGCAAAGAACTGTGTTGTTTTTCACTCTGTTCATTTTATTCTATCACAGGGATAGAATTACATAAAAAGTAATATTTTATATGTTATATAATTTCTGAAACCCAGACAACACCGCCAATTATATTACATTATGCAAAAGTAATAATGTATACTGTATTTCTGTCCTAAATTCTTCACTCTCTTCACTTGTAGATAAAACCTACAAGCCCTTATTTCGCATGAAGGAAAACATTTGAAATTCTATGTGCATTTGAAAATATGTTTCTTTATCTATCATCTCGAGAGTAATGGAGCAAGCAATCATCTCCTCCTGTGTGTCATTTACATTGTGTATGAGCCAAGAACATTTGCCATTGCACAAATTAAAGTGAAACTATAAAAATCCTCACTTGTATTTTCGTGGGAGTTTGGCGCGAACCTCCGTAGACAGTACATCCATCAGAGCACTTTAAAACGGTTCATCTTAACGCGCTTCTCTGCTCTGAATGCGGCCGGTCTGTTCATTTTAGGTGCTTAAATAATATAACAAGAACAGAATATGAGACATGTCATGGTAATCATGGTAATCTATATTCGCTTAAAATTCCCATATGTGTACAGTAAATTGTGACTGGAATATGAAGTATGTAATGCAGCTATTTATGGCAAGTCACGAGGTACTTGTGTCATAAAATGCAAAGCGAACTGGTACCTCTTCGCTTTCACATCGCACAAATCAATCGAACCACAAAAGGACCTACAAACGAACCATATTCAGACCACCTCGTTTAAATAGGACTCAGGTGTGAATACCCGCTAAGAGCACCACATAGTTCTGAAGTGCTTAGAGAGATGACTAAAAAAGCAGTGTGCTCAAAGATGAGATTATTGTTCTGAGAAGGATGGTTAACTCTCCATTCTTGCCCACCATATAACAAACTCCTGCAAGCTGGCTTTTACTGCTGAGTTCTAAAGTGCTCTTTAAGTTTAGCTCAGGTTGTCCTATTGCTAAAAACAGTGATTATTTTCTGTACATTGCCTGGCAGAAGAGTCGAGCGCTCAGTCTAATGTGCTGCCAAAAGATGAAGCCAGGAAATGACATTCCAACTATTCCACAGGAAACTGATAATGGTTGTGCTGTTTTGTTGAGTACACTACAAAAGAAAGGATGTTTATCACCTTCACAGCTCAAAATGGATCTATATTCATGTGGGGCATCTTGTATGATCAATAAAAGGGCCTTTAGTGGACAAACAATCCCCCTTATTACAAGCAAATAGATGCATTAGGTCTGCAATTTAACCATACGCTTTAAAAGTATCGAAGGCAGCCAACTGGCTACAAATCCAAATTGTCGTTTTTGCTGTTTAATTCCACCGCAGCCATGGTAACAGGCTGACACTGCACAGACAGGATGTTGACAAGGCTCTTTGCTCACCGCACAGTTTTGCATTTGAGCCAATAATTGCCAAGTTTATTAATGGAATTCTAAGCAGGATTGTGCTACTAGCGTCAAAGTATTAATATGAAGAGTCATGGTGATAGTTTTGGCAGGACAGGGTGTATTTTTTCCTACCTTTTTCACCCCATTGCTGCATTTTTGCCCTCCTCTCAAAAGGGGTTTAATGAAGCAGTAAATATGAATCTGTCATAAAGAACTCAAGCAGCTGGCAGAGCAGGCGGGGTTATCAACATCAGGTTATTAACAGCATCATTAGAGGGGGCCAGGCACTGAGATTACTCCAACCAGCAGGAGGGGGTTTCGGGGGACAGCCAAACAAACAAATGAATTTCCTGCTGATTAACGTCAGGTTGACTTCATCTGAAGATACTCAAAGAGGGATCAGAACGGCAGGCGGGTATAGGGAGGCAGAGAGTTGGCGTGAAGGGTGTTTTGTCCTTAAAGCCTTCTGCAACCCTATGGCCAAACCGCAGTCAAAGTACACAATCAGCAGACTATAGTTCTGTTCCAAACCCTTGCAAGCTGCTTACTTGTCTTCCTGATGCAAAGACTGTTAAGATACCTCAGTTTTGCCTAATTTATGGCAACGTTGCATGTAGGTATATTTTTCACAGAGAAGGAAATCACAAAATGCATAGAATTGTAGGTAGAATTGTTGATTATTAATACACTTACACTCGTGGCCATAAGTTTGGAATAATATACAGATTTTGCTGTTTCGGAAGGAAATTGGTACTTTAATTCACCAAAGTGGCATTCAACAGATCACAAAGTATAGTTAGGACATTACTGATTTAAAAAAACAGCACCATCACTATTTCAAAAAAGTAATTTTTGATCAAATCTAGACATGCCCCATTTTCAACAGCCATCACTCCAACACCTTATCCATGAGTAATCATGCTAAATTGCTAATATGATACTAGAAAATCACTTGCCATTATATCAGACACAGTTGAAAGCTATTTGGTTTGTTAAATGAAGCTTAACATTGTCTTTGTGTTTGTTTTTGAGTTGCCACAGCATGCAATAGACTGGCATGTCTTAAGGTCAATATTAGGTCAAAAATGGCAAAAAAACAAAAAAAAACTGCTTTCTCTAGAAACTCGTCAGTCAATCATTGTTTTGAGGAATGAAGGCTATACAATGCTTGAAACTGCCAAAAAACTGAAGATTTCATACAAAGGTGTACACTGCAGTCTTCAAAGTCAAAGGACAACTGCTCTAACAAGGACAGAAAGAGATGTGGAAGGCCCAGATGTACAACTAAACAAGAGGATAAGTACATCAGAGTCTCTAGTTTGAGAAATAGACGCCTCACATGTCCTCAGCTGACAGCTTCATTGAATTCTACCTGCTCAACACCAGTTTCATGTACAACAGTAAAGAGAAGACTCAGGGGTGCAGGCCTTATGGGAAGAATTGCAAAGAAAAAGCCGCTTTTGAAATAGAAAAACAAAAAGAAAAGGTTAGAGTGGGAAAAGAAACACAGACATTGAACAACAGATAACTGGAAAAGAGTGTTATGGATCTTAACCCCATTGAGCTTTTGTGGGATCAGCTAGACTGTAATGTGCATGAGAAGTGCCCGACAAGACCAGAGTTCTACAGGAAGCGTGGGGTAAAATGTCACCTAAGTATCTGGACAAACTGACAGCTGGAACGCCAAGGATCTGCAAAGCTGTCATTGCTACATGTGGAGGAGTTTTTGATGAGAACACTTTGAAGTAGTTTAAATTTTTTTCACATTGTAATAGTAATTTTTCACGTTATTAATGTCCTGACTATACATTGTGATCAGTTGAATGCCACTTTGGTGAATAAAAGTACCAATTTCTTTCCATAAGAGCAAAATCTGTACATTATTCCAAACTTTTGGCCACCAGTGTATATTTCATTAACTATTTCACCCAATATCTGTTTGTTATATGTATTTGTATGTTTATTAGAGTATTGCGTTGTTAGCTTATCAACATGCTAAAGTCAAACTGTTGGAATTGTCAGTTCAGTCTCCTGTGTGCTTCATACAAGGAATGCTATTTTGTGGCACACAGAGTTGCACCTATGTAGAATGTTACAAATCAGTAATTTATGAGTAATTAGTGATTGCAATGGTTAATCTATAGTAAAACCAGCAAATAAACATTGTTAATTAACTTACTTTTCAAAGTTACTTCAATATTACTATAGTAAAACCATGGTTTCCACCAAAAAAACAAAAACAAAACATGGTTAGCCTACAACAGTCATGGTATCTACAGTATTACTATAGAACATTTTTCACCAAAAACTTATGGTTACTATAGTCAACAATATTACTACAGTAAAACCATAGTTAAACTATGGTATGTGTAGTAAAACCATAATAAACACAAAATTTGGTTTTTATTACCATACTTTTTATTTTCCTGTATTATTACTACAGGAAATAATTTACCATGGTTTTACTGTAGTAAAACCATGGTAAATTTATTGTAAGGGAATGCAAAACGTCATTGTTACTTGTGTAACCTCCGTTCCCTGATGGAGGGAACGAGACATTGTGTCGATGTAGTGACACTAGGGGGTCACTCTTGGGAGCCCGAGACACCTCTGGTCTTTGATAAAAGGCCAATGAAAATTTTGGCAAAAAGTATTTGCATGCCACTCCCCAGGACATACGGGTATAAAAGGAGCTGGTATGTAACCACTCATTCAGGTTTTATGCTGAGGAGCCGATATAAGGTCCGGCCATTTCAGCAGGTAGTTCAGCGTTGTGGCAGGAGGGACACAACGTCTCGTTCCCTCCATCAGGGAATGGAGGTTACACAAGTAACCATGACGTTCCCTATCTGTCACTCACTCAACGTTGTGTCGATGTAGTGACACTAGGGGTCCCTATACGAAACGCCACAATTGGCTGAACTGTGTTACGTGAACTGGCGGTGTGTGGTGAGCAGACTACTGTGTGCTTCATAGCCAGCACACCAGGTCGACACGTAACCTCCCCCAACATAGTTATGAGTGTCGAACTGCCCTTTGGGGACAAGTCGACTACCCAAAAGATAGAGACAGACTAAACCAGTCGTGGCCTCTTTTCCCCTTCTTTTTTTCCACTCCCAAAAAAAGAAGGGGGATTATCCGACTGGGCCACCAGGTCTAGTCGGGGGGTGTCCCTCCCAAGGGGAAGACACCGTGGAGACCACACCTTGCCCAAAGAAAGGGGGGGGATATTTAAGTGGAAAAATACATCACATGATCTTTCCGACCATGTGGAGTGTCTTCAAGGTAGATCCTACCCAACGGGGGAGGAGTTACTACAAACATGGAGACTGGGGCAGAGGGGCTCTGCCCAAGGAAGACGCAGTTTGCCAACAGGGAAACGAACTAGCGGAAGATATATATCGCATTGAGTTAGCCTTACAGGAACCACCACATGCGGAGCACCTACCCCAGAACAGGAATCTTAGTTAGCACGTGTACTGGGCCAGCAGCGAGTCTCTCCAAAAACTCGACTGCCACAAGGCTCGGAGGAAGTCAACCAGGGAACAAAGTTTGTGAATACTACTGGGAATTAATGGTGCATGTCTTCAGCTCAAAAGGAGGTGGAAGGTGCTATGTGCAAGTGATACACCCAGCCAGCTATCCTGGGCTTATCCGCTTGTATTGCGTGCCACTACCGAAACCGGTTCCACCCGGAGGTTGTAGAACCTTGCAAAGGTGTTGGGTGTTGCCCAGCCTGCTGCTCTGCAAATGTCTGTTGGAGAGGCACCCCTGGCCAGGGCCCAGGAGGCCGCTACACCCCAGGTAGAATGGACTCGTAGTCCTACTGGGGGCGGCATGTCCTGGGCGTGATATGCCATAGTTATGGCGCCAGTGAGCCAGTGGGCGATCCTCTGAGACAGCGCTTCCTTTCCGCTGTGCACCAGAGCAGACAAAGAGCTGCTCAGAGATCCTAAAGCTCTGCGTGCGATCCCAATAGATGCGTAAAGCATGCACCGGACACAGCAACAACAGGGCTGGGTCTGCCTCCTCCTGGGGCAGCGCTTGCACGTTCACCACCTGGTCCCTAAAAGGGGTTGTGGGAACCTTGGGCACATAGCCCGGTCGGGGTCTCAGGATCATGTGAGAGTAGCCCGGACTGAACTCCAGGTACGTTTCGCTGACAGAGAACGCTTGCAGGTCTCCTACCCTCTTGATGGAAGTGAGCGCAGTCAGGAGGGCAGTCTTCAAGGAGAGTGACTTAAGCTCAGCTGACTGCAAAGGCTCAAAGGGGGCTCTCTGTAGACCCTGAAGAACTACAGGGAGGTCCGATGAGGGAACGAGGTGCGGTCTGGGGGATTCAGCCTCCTGGCGCCTCTTAGGAACCGGATGATCAGGTCGTGCTTCTCTAAGGACTTACCGTCAACTGCGTCGTGGTGTGCTGCTATGGCGGCAACGTACACCTTCAAGGTGGAAGGGGACAGTCTCCCTTCCAACCTCTCCTGAAGGAAGGAAAGCACTGATCTGACTGCGCATCTCTGGGGGTCTTCCCGTCAGGAAGAACACCACTTAGCGAACAGACACCACTTAAAGGCATACAGGCGCCTCATAGAGGGGGCCCTAGCCTGAGTGATCGTGTCTACCACCCGCGAGGTCTGGTCGCAGGTGCCAGATGGTGCCCCGTACATGAGAAAGAAGATCCTTCCTCAGGGGAATTCACCTGTCGCGAGGAGCGTGAGGTCCGAGAACCATGCCTGGGCGGGCCAGTAGGGTGCTACCAGGACGACCTGCTCCTCGTCCTCCCTGACTTTGCACAGAGTCTGTCCAAGTAGGCTCACTGGGGGAAAACGCATATTTGCGCATGCCAGGGGGCCAGCTGTGTGCCAGCGCATTTATGCCGAGGGGGGCCTTGGTCAGGGCGTACCTGAGCGGGCAGTTGGGAGGATTCTTGGGAGGCGAACAGGTGTGCCTGTGCCTGTCCGAATCGACTCCAAATCAGCTGGACCACCTGAGGGTGGAGTCTCCACTCTTCCCTGAGGGTAACCTGTCGTGACAGCGCGTCCGCTGTAGTGTTGAGGTTGCCCGGGATGTGAATGGCTTGCAGCGACTTGAAGTGCTGCTGACTCCAGAGGAGGAGACGGCAGGCGAGTTGTGACATACAATGAGAGCGCAGACCACCTTGGTGGTTGACACATGCTACCGTTGCCGTGTTGTCTGTCTGAACTAACACGTGCTTGCCTGGATCAATGGCCGAAACCTCCGCAGGGTGAGCAGAGTTGCCAACAACTCAAGGCAGTTGATGAGCCAATGCAGTCACGGGCCCATCCACAAGCCAGCGGCTGCGTACCCGTTGCAAACAGTGCCCCAGCCCGTTTTGGAGGCATCCGTCGTGACCACGATGTGCCTGGAGACCAGTTCTAGGGGAACACCTGCCCGTAAAAATGAGAGGTCGGTCCAAGGGCTGAAAAGATGGTGACAGACCGGCGTGATGACCACATGATGTGTCCCGCGGCGCCATGCCCATCCTGGGACTCGAGTCTGAAGCCAGTGCTGAAGCGGTGGGGTGGCCACCACTGAGGATGCTATATACCCCAGGAGCCTCTGAAAAAGTTCCAGTGGAACCGCTGTTTTCTGTTTGAACGCCTTCAAACAGACCAGCACCGACTAGGCGTGCTCGTTCGTGAGGCACGCTGTCAAAGAGACCGAGTCCAACTCCAAACCGAGAAAAGAGCTGCTCTGAACCGGGAGGAGCTTGCTCTTTTCCCGGTTGACCCGAAGCCCTAGTCGGCTGAGGTATGAGAGCACCAAGTCCCTGTGTGCGCACAACATGTCCCGAGAGTGAGCTAAGATTAGCCAGTCGTCGAGATAGTTGAGAAAGCGAATGCCCACCTCCCTTAGCGGGGCAAGGGCTGCCTCTGCGACCTTCGTGAAGATGTGAGGAGACAGGGACAGGCCAAAGGGAGGACCTTGTACTGATATGCCTGACCCTCGAATGCAGACCACAGGAAGAGTCTGTGTCGAGGAAGGATCGAGACGTGGAAGTACGCGTCCTTCACGTCTACTGCCGCGAACCAATCTTGATGCCGGACGCTCACCAGAATGCGTTTTTGCATCCACATCTTGAACGGGAGTCTTTGTAAAGCCCATTTCAGTACTCACAGGTCCAAGATTGGCCGCAACCCACCGCCTTTTTTTCGGTACGATGAAGTAGGTGCTGTAAAACCCCTTCTTCATCTCGGCTGGAGGGACAGGTTCTATCGCACCCTTCCGTAGGAGGGTAGCGATCTCCGCGCAAGGTAGCAGCATTTTCGTCCTTCACCAAAGTGAAGTGGACACCGCTGAACCTGGGCGGACACCCGGTGAACTGAATCGCGTAGCCGAGTCGGACGGTCCGGACCAGCCATCGCGATGGATTGGAAAGTGCAAGCCACGTGTCCAAGTTCCGCGCAAGGGGGACCAAAGGGACAACATCGTCGGACGTACCGGCAGGTGGGGCCTCGTGGCGGGGTGGAGCTCGAGGTGCCACACCATGTGGCCGTGCTGAGTCTAAGGACATTGAAGCACTTACCTGGCTCCTTGTGACCACCCCGGAACAGCCTGGGACGGGGGAGGAAGAGGCCTGTCCTCGTGACCCGTGGAGACTGTCACATCGGGGGCGGATTTGTGCCACAGCTGGGCGCTCAGGGGCGGGAGACCGCCGCTGGAGCGCCAAACCTGCCAAATAGAGTGGTGGATGGTGGTCGTGATGACGGCCGTGCAAACGGATACGTGACCCAGGGAACAAGGAAACCGCTCTTGCTGAACTCTTGAGTACTGCAGCCACTTGGGCATGCAGCGCAATTAAATGCAAAAGGTAACAAAAAGATGGAGAGGTCTGCTTACCAGCTCCAGAGCAGCGGGTTTCGTCGTCCCTGGGTCGCCTGTCTCAAGGGCGCTTTGAAGCCTTTCACAGTTCTGGGCGGCTGCGAGACGGGTGGCGTCTGCTTCCTGCAGTGGGCTCCATGTCGGGGCCGGGCCGAAGGGGTGGGCTGCGGTGGAGCCGGTACAGTCACCGCAGGGGGACGCCCTTGGCGACGAGTAGACGGGGTGCGGGATCTTGAGCCGTGCCGGGGCAGGATATGCCGGATAGTCTCCTTCTACTGCTTCACCGTCGAGAAATGCTGGGCAAAGTCCCGAATAGGCCAGCCTTGGAGATGGGGGCAGCAAGGAATCGTGTCCTGTCGGCCTCACCCATCACGACCAGGTTGAGCCAAAGGTAGCGCTCCTGGACCACTAATGTGTACATCGTCCGCCCGAGAGACCGCGCCGTGACCTCCGTTGCTCGGAGAGTGAGGTCGGTCGCCGAGCGCAGTTCCTGCATCAATCCCGGGGCGGAACTACCCTCGTGCAGTTCCTTTAGTGCCTTGGCGGACTTGCAGGAGAGCCATGGCGTGCAGGGTGGAGGCGGCTTGTCCAGCGGCACCGTAGGCCTTGGCCGTCAGAGACGACGTAAACCTACAGGCCTTGGACGGGGGCTTTGGGCACCCGCACCAGGTGGCGGCGCTCTGCGGGCATAGGTGCACAGCGAGCGCCTTTATCCACAGGGGGATTGCCGAATAGCCCTTGGCCGGCCCACCATCGAGGGTAGTGAGGGCGGGGAAGCTGAAAAGATCAGAACCGGGCAGTAAAAAGCACCTCCCACGACCTTCTCAGCTCTTCATGCATTTCCGGGAAGAAAGGAACAGGGGCGGGGCGTGGCTTTGAGCGGCTGCCCGGGAAAGCATGTCATCATCTCCGCATCAGCCTGTGACTGGGCAATCGTCCCCGAAGGGAGGAGTCCAGCTGAGGCTTCCGCGTCTGACTGGACGAGCCCGCTCTCCGATGCTGCGCTCGAGAGCTCATCACTTTCGCGGGATCCGAATAAGAGGTTGAACTTGCCGTGAGATGAGCCGGCTGACTCATCCGGAAGCCCGATCGGGGCAGACGAGCGTGCTGGGTAATGGGATGTCCGCGGGGGGATACCCGGCGGAGGCGGTCCCATTGGGGTCCCCAAATCGCCCCCAGTGCTAGCCACGCTGGCCTCATACCCGTGGATAAAAGGACCAAGGCGGGGAGCCTCTGGGGTGGCTTGCTTTCTGACGAAGGCGAGCCGCAATGAGAACATGACCATCCACGAATGCTGTCTCCGCGTGAGCAGTGCCCATACACGAAAGACAGTGATCGTGACCGTCAGAAGGCGAGAGATTACGAGCCCAACCAGGAATAACACACAATCGGAAAGGCATCTTTAAAAAGACGCATCTTTAAAAAGATGTTCCGTGTGTGCCGCTCTTTTAGAGAAATATACTCTTTTAGAGAAATATACTCTTATTTCTGCCAAAGCGCCCAGGGGCATTCTCTGCATTGCACCAGTGCAGAGGGGGGGAGAAGCCGCTGAAATGCGCCGTCAGATCCAGCAGAGGTGAATGAACAGTTGTGGGAATTCAGCTCGGTGAGCATGACCGTTCGGCTCCGAAGAGAAAATCTGAATGAGTGGTTGCATACCAGCTCCTTTTATACCCGTATGTCCGGGGGAGTGGCATGCAAATACCACTCGGCAATTTTCATTGGCCTTTTATCAAAGACCAGAGGTGTCTCGGGCTCCCAAGATTGACCCCTAGTGTCACTACATCGACACAACTTCGAGTGAGTGACAGATAGGGAACTGTTGCATGGGCACGCAAAACGTATTGCAAAGAATGAAAACTATTGCAAGGGAACGCAAAACTTATTACGAGGACATGCAAAACTATTTTGGAAAAAACATTCCCTCCATGTCCTCTAAGGGGCTTCGTAGAGACCGAAGCATTGATATTGATTTTTTTTTTATCTCCTCCTTAAAAGTGTTTTTATGAAGCCACTGGTTAAAATTTTTTTTTTTTTTTTTTCATTTTTATTCATATTTTGTTTGCCGGTAAATTCATTTGGAAATTCACAACACAACTCAACACATAAAGGTATATGAATCGTTTATTAAAAGCAGCAGAGTAAATTCATGAACAGTTTAGAAATTTGACTATTTAAAACAGATACAGAAATAATTGATATTGTTGATATATTTGCTGGTATGTACAGAAAAAATAGAACTGCACAACTCAAAATCAAAATGCAAGCTATAAGCTTTCATTTTGAGTTGTGCAGTTATAGTTTTTCTGTATATATTTATGCTATAACTTGCACCTCAAAATTAGAGGTTTGCGTTTACTTATGTGCTTTTTTAACCCTTTCATATGTACCGTCACACATTACGGTTAATAACTGGGCCCCACAGATTATCGTCACACATATGTGTTTCTGCAACAGCCAGTTGTCTTACAAGCTGCCAGATTCAAATCGGCTTTTGCGCCGACACAGACTATGCTGGTCAAGCATCTGTAATTTATATTTGCTCAAGCAGTTACTCATACAGTCTTTTAAACCACGGAATAAGTTTATTTTATATACATACATACAACTTACCACCAAAGTACCACTATAAAAAGTTTACAGCTCTTATAAACGCGATCTTCCTTTGTCGTTCATCAAAAAAACAGCTACTCAAAGAGTCTTTTCAAGCACATAATACATTTATTTTATGTAACAAACAGTCACATTGTCACCAAAGTACCACGATAACAGTTCACAGCTTGTATATGCACAGCCTTTATATCTAAACACAATCTTCCCATGCACGCAGCCACGTCTGCTTATTAGGTGCAGATGTCCTTTTCATTCACACAAACAGCATCTCAAACAGTCTTTTCGGGCATATAATAATATAATATAATATCACAAAAGCACCACGATAACAGTTTAAAACTTGTATACTCAGTGTACACATGCTGAGTGCGATTATCACGCAGTCACGTCTGTTTACGTTCATGTTTTACAGATGTAAAACAGTGCATATAGGCAAACTGTACTGCTGATATTATTTGTTCATTTATTATTTTATAGCTATATATAAACAAAATAAATATAAAAAAAAAATACAGCACAGCAGACATAGCCCATTTGTTCACATTTACTACAGTATTTGTTTTTTTTTAAATGACAAGAAATCAAAAATTTAAATAAAAAAGATACTCGTCTACACTCTACCCCCTCTACCGGCTGTGCAGTGTCACGTGCGGAAATAACTCACTCTGGGGGGCACTGTAGGGGAATTTAGACCCTACTCATGAAAAGGTTAAAGGAATATTTGCTGGTATAATAAAAATAATAAAAAATGCAATCTCTATGTAATGTATTATATTTAATACATAATGAATACCATAAAACAAAGATTTTTGTCAAACGGAACAGTACAGAAAACAGATTAATTTATGAAGATTGATATTTTGGGGGGGGATGTAATAATTTTTCAATCAGTAAACATGTTGGGAATTAAGAAAAAAATATATAACAGGTCAAATATTTGCTTGAAAAATTGCTTAATTTGTTCAAAAAGTGTTAACAACTAGCCGTGACCTTTTTGTGTTAATTTAGCAAGCTGTAACAGTTAATATGCATTGTTTTTTCCCACCAAAACTGTTGCTGTTATATCATTCAGAGTGTCAGCTCTTGTTATGTGTAGTTTTTACCCATATTAAAATGTTAGATTTTATTTAATTGCTTTAAACAAACTTTGCCATTCTGCTTTGCTGGGTCTGTGAGGGTTAAATCTGCATAAGCTGGTTAGCTGGTCTTAGCAAGTCTAAGATAGATGGTCTCCCAACCTGAGCAGCTGTCAAGTGCCCAAAAGCCCTCTAAAACCAGCAGACTGACCATTCTGACCAGGGTGGGAGACCAGCTAAAGCCAGCAAAGCAGCTTAGGCTGGTTTAAGCTGTTTTTTTGTTTGTTTTTTTAATGCAGGTTTAGAAGGTAGCTATTGTGTAGACAGTAAACAGCTTTATCTTGCAGCAGAGCTTGTTTGTGCTTTATTATAACAGCTCATTCAGTGTAGCCTCTTGCACCAACCCCTCCTGAACCTCTCTGTCCACAGCCATAATTCATTTGTGCTCATAAATGATTCAGCCCGCTTTACTACGCGTAAACTTAACTTTCAAGCCCAGAAATAGAAAAGCTGTCATGCTCCAGGAATTATCGCTGTTTTCAGGTTTGGTCTTATTAAATTTGTTCTTTTTTGATGATTGCTGTTTGGGGTAGCTGTGTCTGTTGTTGTGATTTATGACGGATAGCTGTTCCATTTCTCACCTCACTAATAAATGACATTTGGCACAGACACAACAGAGAGTGGCAGCTATGCTGAAGTCAGTGTTTGTCATATACCGCTTTTCCACCAAAATGGTGCAGGTTCTCATGTCGGAGCGATCTGTGAACCTTCCTCAGAACCGGCCCGCAGTTCCACTCACTTACACATCTCAGTCTTTGTTTATGAGTCCTACGAGTTTTGAGAACATGTTTAAAGATCCATTGTAATTTAATTAATTATTTTATGCAATCACAAGCTGCTTTTGATGTAAGTTTGATGCAGGTGTAAAGGAGTTATGTTATAAGAAATACAGTTTCCTTGATATTTTGACATACACTGCCATTCAGAAGTTTGGGGTCACTTGACTGAAATGTTTCTCATGATCTTAAAAATCTTTTGATCTGAAGGCGTATGCTTAAATGTTTGAAATTAGATTTGTACACAAAAATATAATTGTGCCACCATATTAAATTATTTAATTACAAAACTAAAATTGTATTTAAATAAAAGAACGTTTTTGAAATGGATGACTTGGATCGAATAATAAAGAAAAGCAGCCAGTAAGTGTGCAGCATATAGATGGGAACTCCTTCAATACTGTTTAAAAAGCATCCCAGGGTGATACCTCAAGAGGTTGGTTGAGAAAATGTCAAGAGTACATGTCTGCAAATTCTAGGCAAAGGGTGACTACTTTGAAGATGCTAAAATAGTTTTGATTTATTTTGGATTTTGTTTAGTCACAACATAATTTCCATAGTTCCATTTCTGTTGTTCCATAGTTTTGATGACTTTACTATTATTCTAAAATGTGGGAAAAAATAAAATAATAAAGAATGAGTAAGTGACCCTAAACTTTTGACCGGTATTGTAAGAGGCAATTTTACTATAAAAACATACTGTAAGTTTTAGAATTGAAAACTTTCTCTTCAGTCTGAAAAAAGCATTTATTATTTCCACGCTGCAAAAACAATTCATTTTGAAATCGGCCCCATAGTGACGTAGGAATAGGGTGTTCATTTGAATATCCCTGCCTCAACAACATTTGTAAACTTCGCAGTGAACTGAGGTACTTCAACTCTGAAAGTGGTACTATTGTTACTGTAGTTTATTTTTAACCAACAAAAAGTTAAAGATGTGAAGGTCCCCAGACTTGGATGTGGAAAAACTGCATCTCTGCACAGCCTTTTGAAGGATCCCAACATTAGGAATAAGGACTAACCTTTGTTCGGCACATTTCTCTGATAATTCTATTGAGAACTATTATGATTCAAGCTTAACAAAGAAACATATTGAAAGCTGGAGCACTGCCAATTACTTTATATCAACACGACAATAATGCTAGTGAATACCAAATTTAATTGTACTGTTTCAACTGTATGTGTTTGTTTGATATGTAAGGAATTGTATAGTCAGCCGTTTTTGTCACAAAATAGACCATGATCGCAACTCCAATGTGGAGCAGATCTTGCTTATTACACGGTTACTTACCAAAGATATACTGGATTAAGATTTAATCAGATTAAATGATTTTATTTTGTAAGAAGAACGCGTAATGCGGAGTGCAACGAAAGACAATGGTGTAGTATACGGTAACCCATTATTCCGTTTTTAAGCAGTGAAACAGTCCAGGGCGATCCCCCTCCCCCAGTCATAACACAGTGGGCGTGTATATTGAAATTTTAAAGGGGACAGCACAAAAAAAACTTGCTTTTCAGAGAAGGAAAAAGCTGCAGGCAGAGCTCCAAAAAGGGGCAGATGCTCCAAACCGCCAGCAAAGACATAGGGAGCCCCTAACCTAACCGTGTGTGGAAGTGACTCCCCCTTTTGGAGTTGGCACAACCCCCGCCTTGGAGAAACCCTGCACCCTGCTGGAGTAACCCCACCCTCTTTTGGAGATTCCACCCCCAATTGGAGATCTCAAGCCTGCAGCTATACCTACTTGGCTTTTCAGACAGAGGGTATTACATCTCCTAAGGCTTAGGACGCAATAAAAGTGATGGGAGATGTGCTCACCGCACAACCGTCAGACTAAAAACCCAGAAGGAAGAGACAATAGATCCAGTATTGATTGTAAAGGTTGTAAAGAATGTTGTTCCAAAAACCTTATTGAATAAATTATGACAGAATTTAAATTTTTAGGTCAACTATCACTTGAACATGAGTCACATCACCATTTCCAATGTATACAGCTTCGTTGACTATAATGGTAGCGATTACTAGTTTTGTGTAATTTAGTTTTGTTTTATATCAGTCTTTGCAGATTGAGTTGTTGCTGTTCTGAAAACTCTCCTGGTTTGAGACCAGCAGGTTTAAGGTGCTGGTGCAGAGGCAATTATTCCCTCCTAGAGCCGCCTTTCTGTGGTGGAAACGTGCAGAACAGTACCAGATTGGGCACTGGCACCCTGCCTGTAAAAAAAACTTGTATTGATATTTGAGACACAGTAGATGTTTTTTTTATCTGTGTGGTAACCTGGAGGGATTGAGACTGATGTATTTACAGTCTCCTGTGCTCTCTCTTAGCCCCCTCCGTGGCCCCTCAGAGCATCCAGATCAACACCTTGTCATCAACACAGCTGGAGGTACAGTGGGAACCGCCCCCCATCGAGACACAAAATGGCATCATTCAGGGATACAAGGTGACACCCATCAGCCCACCTACCTCGTCCAGTCTCTCTTATATGCTCATTATCCCCCCCCCCCTCTCTCTCTCTCCTCTCTACTTCTATTATCATTTCAAAGTCTCTCAGGTGGAAGAATAGCTAGAATCTGTTTCCTTCGGCTTCATTTTCCTTTTTCTCTTCAGTCTCCATGGATTAACAGTAATAGGTAATGGTGTTGGACAGTATGTTTTAAAGGTCTGCCCATTTGGGTCATGAATTAATGATCAGGGGTTAGGGTTAAGTGAATTTCTGCTGAAAAATACATGACACTGATATAAAAATGTTCAGGAGCAGGTGCAGTAAAATGGCATGATGATGGTTTCATTGAATACTTGAGTTATGCGGATCTGTTCAAAAAACTACAAGCCCACTGCGGGAGGGAGTGAAATGCCTACATGTTGTCTACTTATTAAAGAGTTTAAGCATTTCGTTAAAGTCAACATGAAATCCAAATTCACCATATTGACTTAATTAATACAGGTTCCTTGTGTGCAATTCATCAGTGCAAATGTTTGTCTTTGTAACCTTTCATCAATGAAATTGATACAACTAATGTAACTAATATCTTGGTCTGACTCTGAAACAACTAGATTTCTAAAATCTTGCTTATAGTTGACAGTATTTGAATGCAGGTTAGTATCAATGTAATTAAGGTTACAGTAATAATAACAACAACAAAAAAAGTTATATATTTGAGAGACAAAAAGCAAAAAACATTACTATTAAGATATGTAGAGATGCTCTTGAGGGTGAATTTGACCTTCAGCCTCTACATCCTGGTCAAGAGGCCTCCTTGTATCGGCAGTGTTTCAGCAGGGGAATAGTGCCCACCTCCACCATAAAACCTAACCCTAAACTTAAGGTGGGTTTTGCGTCGAACCTACACCATAGGCTATGCGTAGCTATGGCGGTTACAGCATAGCCTACGCCATAGCCTGGAGTGCACCTCTCCAAAAATGTAACTACGCGTTGCGTCGACACAGACCTCAACTGCTGTGATTGGTCCGTTTGTAACCAGAGACCATCGCCCAGGATGACAAAAGAGATATCTGAGGAAGTGTAGCATTTTCTCCAAGATTATTTTAAGATCTATTCATCATACCACATTGTATTTGGACCCGTCAGCATTGTTTTAATCAGGAACATCTGCTGTTTTTATATTCTGTTTATGTTTCATGAAATTACAAGCAATAACGTGACAAAAAGACACATCTGTTAACAACTTATGAACCCTGTACTCGATATGTATTTGGTATGAGTGACACAATATTTGTTGTATTCTACTCGAGAACTTTCCAATCTGTACAATGTACAAAAGTTTCACAGTATGGTGTACAGTAAATAATCATAATTCATGGGGGCCTGGGTAGCTCAGTGGTAAAATACGCTGGCTACCACCCCTGGAGTTTGTTAGTTCGAATACCAGGGCGTGCTGAGTGACTCCAGCCAGGTCTCCTAAGCAACCAAATTGGCCCGGTTACTAGGGAGGGTAGAGTCACATGGGTAACCTCCTCGTGGTCGCTATAATGTGGTTCGTTCTTGGTGGGGCACGTGGTGAGTAAACGTTTGCAGGGTAAACTTTGACAGCGGTGAATAGGAGTGAATGGGAGACCACAGCAAATATTACTTTCACTTACCCACTTGCTCCAAGAGCAAAAGAAAAAAATCCACTATTACGTTTGAATGACTTTCCAGAAGAAAATATCAAATAGAGAGCGGTGAATTAAGACAGTCAGATGGAAGAAGATGCCAAATTTACTGTCACTCTCTCAGTAGCTGTAATAGAAACCCCCTCACAGCTGTGGTGATTCAGTTTTTAAAACGAATTCCAGGGTAATATAACATAAAGCATAATGTTATAAACTTACACTCAATATATAAACAAATTATAATATAAAAAGTTTGCTAGATTTACGCTGCTATATAACGTGGAAACGCGTCATCACAGTCTGTGAAAAAGGTCTATTATACCGCTGTACTAAAAAAAATTTCTTATTGAATATACTGTTTCGCACAAAAGTAATGTTGACTTTCAAGCACAGCTGTTGTGGATTACATACATCAAATTCTAGGCTTTCTCTTTGCCTTTTCTGTCTGTAGATTCTTTACTGGGAGATGGACAATCAAAACGAAACCGAGAAAGTTAAGATTCTCTTCCGGCCTGAAACAAATATGAGACTCAAGAACCTGACCAGCTACACGTACTATATGGTCAAGCTGTCTGCCTTCAATGCAGCAGGAGACGGCCCGTTCAGTGAGCCCAGGAGGGGGCGCACTCTTCAGGCGGGTGAGCTTCTGCACAAATCATCCTAACTGTCATTAAATTCCCATTTAAAACTGATCACAGCATCACGCTCTGACCCGAGCACAAGCGTTACACCTTTAAAGGCCCAACTATAAATCTGACTGCAGACAGCACACCAAGGGCAACACGTCCACTTCCATATCTCGCTCTTCTTTATGCATGAAAACCAGGTCGACACCAGATCATATTTCAGAGCATGTACTGTTATATCACCCTTGCATCATTCAAATTAGCAATTCATGTGCTCAGCATTAAATCGTTCACTCTATAAATGTTGTCATAATGAATTACGCACAAGAGGCTGGTGATTTGACCTCGGGCTCCACCTCGCTGAAACAACCTCAAAAAAACAATTTGAAAATTATTCATATGGTCTTGATGTGACCTCATTTGTACAAACCCTCTCTTTCTCTCGTTGACGTTTCCTGAAGCAACAAGCTGCACTGGTGTAAGAAGACGGAGCCTCATAGTGGACAGCTTGCATTGAAAAATCTACTGTTTATTCAACTGTTTATTTAACATTTACTGTTTCATATATATATATATATATATATATATACACTGATGAGCCAAACATTATGACCACTCACAGGTGAAGCGAATAACATTGATCATCTCCTAACAAGGCCACAAGTCACAAGTCAAGGTCTGGGTAGATTAGATGCTAAGCTAACAATCAGTTCTCGTAGTCAACGTGTTGAATGCAGAAGAAATGGGCAGGAGTAAAGACCTGAACGACTTTGACAAGGGCCAAATTGTTTTGGCCAGTTGAATGGGTCAGGGCATCTCTAAAATGGCAAGGCTTGTGGGGTGCTCCCAGTCAGCAGTGATGAGTACCTACCGACAGTGGTCAGAGGAGGGACAAACCACAAACAGGCGACAGGGTGTGCACCCAAGGCTCATCGATATGTGAGAGCAATGAAGGCTATCTCGTCTGGTCCGAACAGAAGGTCTACTGTGGCACTAGTCAGTGATGGTTATGGGAGGAATGTGTCGCAACACAAAGCACATCGCACCCTTCTGTGTATGGGGCTGCATAGCCGCAGACCAGTCTGAGTGCCCATGATTACCCTTGTCCTCCATTGAAAGTGCCTACAAAGGGCATGTGAGCGTCGGAATTGGACCTCAGAGCAGTGGAAGAAGGTTGCCTGGTCCGATTAGCCCCAGTGGGAAGACGACCAGCCGGTGGAGGCAGTGTGATGCTCAGGCAATGTTCTGCTGGGAAACTGTGAGTACGGCCATTCATGTGGACGTCGGTTTGACACATGCCACCCACTTAAACATTGTTGCAGGCCAGGTACACCCCTTCATGGCAATGGGATTCCCTGATGGCTGTGGCCTATTTCAGCAGGATAATGCGCCCTGCCACACTGCACACATTGTTCGGGAATGGTTTCAGGAACATGACAGAGTTCAAGGTGTTGACTTGGCCTCCAAATTCCCCAGATCTCAATCTGATTGAGCGTCTGTGGGATGTGCTGGACCAACAAGTCTGATCCACGGTGGCTCCACCTCACAACTTACAGGACTAATGTCTTGGTGCCAGATACCACAGGACACCTTCAGGGGTTTGTAGAGTCCATGCCTCGGTGGGTCTGCGCTGTTTTGGGGCACGCGGAGGACCAACTGCATATTAGGCAGGTAGTCATAATGTTTTGGCTGGTCAATGTACTGTATACAGTACTGCGCAAAAGTCAATTGTTGATCAAAAACAACAAAAAATATACATTTAATTCTAATCACGTGTAGCACAGATGAGATAAAGCCATTTGAGTCCTCTCTCATTAACATGCGCTCATTTACAGACGCTCTTTACAGAAATGCCGGTTTTGTTAAAGAGACAGTACTGGTTTTAGCACGAGTTCAACAAATCAATGTAAATACATGTAAATAGTACAAAATATGCAATTAAACAATAAACATGTAATACAAAATAATATATGAAATATAATATCTTATTTATTGATTAAATACATTGATTTGTTCTTTTAAAAAGACAAAATGTGACCAAAATGATGAAAAACTAATCAAATATAATTAGTAAAATTAATATTTTCATATTGTACCTAGTTAGAAAGTCCTCTGTGTAATTAACAGCATTAGCTGGGAGAGAATTTCTTTCATGTGTAAGCAATCGGGACATTATAATTGAAAAATACCGAAATGAATCGGTATCGAATTGAATCGGAAATCTGTATCAATACCCAGCCCTACTCATAAGTTGATAGTACTTTTTTTATCACTAATTTCTGATAAAGAATATCAATTAGAAACTCTGAAAATTCTAATAGAAATTACTGACATTTTTGTGACAAGTTAATGAATGATAATGATGAATTTTGTTTTACAGTGTTAGTGTTTTTAATCATATTGCTGTTTCCGCTGTTCTATAAAAGCAGTAACCCAGTGGAGTCTATGCATTACAGTGATTATACCACGGTTAAAGGGGTTTTGCACTTTGCTTCACGTTGTGCCTAAGAAAACCCCTTAACGGTGGTAAAATCACTATAATGCATAGCCTCGAGTGGCTTATTGCTTTAATAGTGTATCTTCCTCTGCTATCCCTTGTATTTTATTATTCATTGCAAGACAGCAGTGGAAGTGTATTTCTTACACTTATTCTTGTATTATCTCTTTCTCTACCTTTCTTTCTCCTAGCGCCCAGTGCTCCCAGCTTCATTAGTTTCTCAGAGGTGACAAGCAGCACTCTGAATGTGTCCTGGGGTTTCCCACTGTCGCCCAATGGTGTGGTGGAAGGCTACAGGGTGGTATATGAGCCCTCTGCCCCCATTCAAGGTGCGAGTGATTCCTCTATCACTCTATAGTTGAGTGATGTTTAACTGTTGATGCTTTCTGTGAGTGTCAGTCTGTTTTCATAATGTTATTGTTCTAATGGTGGCTTTTAAATGTTGCTGATAGTGGTTTGAGGATGTTTTGAGTTGTTTGTGAAACTCATTTTCCTGTCATTGTTTCCATGGCTCTTTGTCAAGTCATTTTTATTTGTATAGCGGTTTTCACAACACACATCATTTCAAAGCAGCTTTACAGGAAATCATGCATTAACAAAAACAAAAAACAAAAATTGTGTATGTTTAAAGCCTAGAGCTGAATTAACATTTATAGTTTTGTTCCATGGAACAAAAAAGAAGATATTTTGAAGAATGTACTGGTCGCTCTTTTCCATGCAAAACAGTACAATAAATGTGGACTAATGGTTTTAAGCTCTAAAAGGATACAAAAAAACATAAAATTATCATAAAAGTAGTCCATACGACTCGTGCACTATATTCCAAGTCTTCTGAAGTCGTATGATAGCTTTGTATGAGGAACAGACAGAAGTCATTATTCACTTAAAATCATGGGGCAACAACACAAGGGTGAGTAAAAGATGACAGAATTTTCATTTTCGAGTGAACTAACCCTTTAATTTTTGTTATTGTGACAATTTGAAATCGTAAGTGTATGTGTGTGCCAATTAGGTGTGACCAAAGTGGTAACGGTGGATATCCGTGGCAGCTGGCAGCGCTGGCTGAAAGTACGAGACCTGACCAAAGGCGTGACCTATTGCTTCCGCGTGCAGGCTAAGACTATTGCCTACGGGCCAGAGGCAGAGGCCAACATCACAGCTGGCCCTGTCAAAGGTGAACTATACGACCACAAACAAATCAACAAACACATCAACAGAACTCTCAGGATCTCTGTTGTTGAGCATGGCTCACATTACACACTGTTCATCAGAGATCCAGACACACCAGTGTGGATCAATATCTCACAGTGGTGTAGACATTTGGTTCAGCTTTAAAACGTCACTCACAAGAGTCGGATCACTGGCCTGTTCTTCAGTTGAATGCATGTTGTCTTGTCTGTCTAGGTTCTCCTGGATCCCCTGTAGAAATGTCAATCACAAAGACAGGCTCCATGCTCAACATCCACTGGGCACCAGGGGAAACAGGCGCAGGACATGTGACCGGCTATGTCATTGAAGCACGACCCTCAGGTACATCATATTAAGAAGTGGCATGAACAATTATATGTTAATATCAGTAAATGTATTTTCATATTTCTTAATTAGATTTTAGAATTGACATTGATTGATTTTTCTTGGAACATTCTTTATTCTAAGTATACATACTTGAAGGGATAGTTCACCCAAAAAGGAAAATTCTGTCATTATTGCTCACCCTCATGTTTTTTTTAAAGCCATTTGAGTTTCTTTCTTCTGTGGAACAAAAAATTAGATATTTAGCAGAATATCTAAGCTGCTTGGAGATTCTGCTAGATAACTAAGCAAACGAGTCATACAATGGACCGCTTTTATGATATTTTTATGGTGCTTTTACTTCCTTTTTGAATGCTTAAAAGCTCTATATTCCATTCATTGTAATTGTATGGAAAATAGCAACCAGTACATTCTTTAAAATATCTGATTTTGTATTCCACTGAAAAAAAAGTAATATATGTTTAAAACAACATGAGGATGATTAAATGATGACAGAATTTTAATTTTGGATGAATTATCCCTTTAGATCTGTGGTTCTCAATTTTTGTCACACCCCACTTTGAAACAAGAAAAACTTTCTCGCAAAGACTTTTCTTAATCAAAAAATTGATTAAAAGAAATATCATTTTTAAAGTTTTCGATTAAAAAATGCTTAATGTCACGAATAAAGTTTTATTTAAAAATTACAATGAAATGTGTTCTTTCTGCAACTAGTTTTTTAGTTTCACTGCACATTGGGAAAAAACAATTTTTTGTTACTAGTACTACATTGCTCTGTTATTTTCTGTCTACTTTCTGTGTTACATAAATACATAAAACATTTTAATAACGCATATATACTTCACCAGTAGATGAAATAATAAGTGAATAAAAAAAATAATAATTCTGCTGTCATTTACTGAGCAGAGGTAGATACGCTATTAAAGCAATAAGCCACTTGAGGAAATGCATTACAGTGATTTTACCACCGTTAAGGAGTTTTCTTACGCACAACGTGAAGCGAAGTGGAAAACCCAAACTGCTGTCAATGACTTTTTTCATCTGTGAAACACAAGATTAGGGGGTGAGAGGATCGTGATTGTGACTGTCAAGCTCCAAAAGCACATAAAAGCACCATGAAAGTCGTCCATATCATTTGTGCGCTATATTTCAATTCTTCTAAAGCCATGCGATGGTGTTGTGTGAGAAACAGACAGAAATTTAAGTGTTAATTCACCCATTCAAATCTGGTGCTCACGTGAAAACGTCTTTGTTTACATAAGCGCAGTGCAGTGAGTGCACCTGACACCACAAACACATTAAGACACCACACCACCTGACACATTAAGTATAAACTCCTCAGGCCATTGAGAGGACCTGCTGCAGTGCCAGGCGAAAGTATAAACAAGGCTTAATGAGAAAAAGTTGGAGGAAAGAAATTGTGCACATTGGTTCTTGCGTGTATTGTCACAATTTTATTGAATGCTTGGCTGTCTTCCGGGGCACGCCCCACACTTTGAGAACCACTGCTTTAGATGAACATGATTACACCTAACTTATTCATTAATAAGTCTTTTATCGAACATTTACTTGCTGGGATGCATTCATATAACTGCCTGACCCATGTCATCAAATGCACTCAACATTTCATGTCTTGATGTCATCATCTGCCAAGAAAGTGTAATGGGACACAGTAATGGACTTTCAAGTCCTCAATGACATTTTCACTGTATGTGACCTTTCTATCTGCAGACGAGGGATTGTGGGATACCTTTGTGCGACATCTGCCTCCCACAAGCACTTCTCATTCAGTGAGTCTGGACCGCCTCCGCCAGGGCATCAGCTACCAGTTCCGTGTGCTGGCCGTCAATGAGTTTGGCTACGGTGAGCCGAGTGCGCCCTCAGCTGCCATGTCAGGTAATTGCACTCCCTTGAAGGCCTTTTTATGTCCTATGATGAGTCATAACAGATACTTTTGACAGGGAATTGCATCAGTTACTGCTCATGATTCTATTATTTAGGTCAAATTTGAAATTCACATGATAACCACATGATTTTTTCACATCATGTCCTCAGAGGAAAATTTGATTGCTCGGAAGTAACTCTGTCCTAACTCAGGAGAATCGAACTTTGTCTTTGTCTCAGATATTTGTCCTAAAATCCCTTATGAGAAATCAAAATGGACACAAATGAGACAATTGTTGACATACAATAAGAGCTCCCAAATTAATGCATGTAGCATAGCTTAAATCATATTGAAATGTTCGACTTTTGCCTACAGACTTTGGTATCTAAGCAAATCTAAGCATGTTTTGAGACATTGCTGAGATCTTCTCTTAACTCTAGAAGAGATATGTATGAGATTAGTGGAGTCTTCGAGTCAGAAGAGAAATCTGAGAAGTAGGAGACTTCATTTAGTCTTCATTTGTTCTCCATTTAATCACATTGCTGTCTAGGAGAAACAGTTTCATTATAAAAGAGATCTCATTTGAGATTTTTCTGTCCTATGGTCTTGGCTATTCCTTTGTTATTATAAATGTTTACCTTTAGAGATTGCCTCATTTTCGTCTGGTTTCCTGTGATTAAGCAACCATGTTTGAATTTGTCATACTTGGACTCTGAACAAAATTAATCAACATCCTTATCAGAGGTAGTAATACAACAATACAACTGGTTTCTGTGTTTTACTTTATAAGGAGATTTTATCAATGAAGTTGAGGTCATCTGTGATGCCAGTGTCTTAAAAGGAATGTCAAGAACTGGAGATTAACAAAAAAATTAATAAATAACAAAAGCCAAACAAACAGACAATACAAGCTAAGTCATGGCTCATGGGAAGTATTTTATTTAGGTTTTAACTTTAAGAAGAGCACCAAGCAAAGCATTTAAAAGCAAGATTTCATTGTCACCATCTAAAGTAATATGAAGTAAGCTTTCAGAAAACAGACTGAAGTTAGATAAAGTCATCAAAGATGCTCTGTCTGTCTCTGTTTCTTTGGGCATTGGCAACTACTTTCAAGAAAATCTGCCATGTTGCCTCAGTGATGAATTAATGCAGCATGCTGAAAGTCCTAGAGGTTTGTTTGTAAATGAAAAGCCGAGTATGTTATTAACATCCCGTGTGTTGTGGGGCTAAAATATTCATGCAGGCGTGCTCAAATCAGTCTGTGAGTTGATGTGACCGCAGCTCAATATTGCTGTCAGAGAAGTCCATCAGAGGATATGACTGGAGAGTTCTGGCACATTTGGGCCACGCTCTTCTTTGCTCTAGAGCACTAGAGATAAAAAATTAGGACACATGTAAATAAACATGTGTCACTGTTTCTCTAAATATGGTAGGCAATCACTGCTGCTTATGAAGTGGTAAAATCTGTTCTTAAAGGGATAGTTCATCCAAAAAGGAAAATTCTCTCATCATTTACTCACCCTCATGCCATCCCAGATGTGTATGACTTTCTTTCTTCTGCAGAACACAAAGATTTTTAGAAGAATATTTCCGCTCTGTATGTCCATACAATGCAAGTGAATGGTGGCCAGATTTTTGAAGGTCCAAAAAGCACATAAAGGCAGCATAAAAGTAATCCAGAAGACTACAGTGGTTAAGTCCATAGCTGTGTCTGAAATTGCCCCTATCCACTATATAGTACACTATTTTGTATGTCGTCCATTTTGTAGTGGTGTCCCAATTCGTTCCCTACATTTGTTCACTCATTCTTACCCACAATGCAATCTGATTTCGAGTGTACAGCCGATGTGCACTCGCCGTTACTATCTTGCCCATAATCCAACGCGAGTGGGTGAGCAAGAGTGAGAGGGAGCGCGAGAGACGCCAGTTTACAGCTTCTTTATAACTGTAATGTTTTATTTCACTCTGGCTGTTGTGTTTTACTATTTGACATATCAATACTTGATTAAAAATAACATAGTAAAATATAGCGATCCAAAATCATACAGATAAATTTAACAATTTATGATTTCTTTATATAAATGAGAATATATTTTATATGATTTTTATTTTATTAATGCCAAGTGATTTATTTCTTTACTAATTTACTAAGGTGGCTGTGCACAGTGGAAATTATTCAAATATTTGTTTAGCACATGTACGTATTTTTCTAATAATCAATGGATGTTGTTATGAATAACTTTAGTACTGTATTACAGTCATGTGAGGGCGCCATTCACACATGTCATCTTTTCTCTTCGCTCAGAAATGCTGCCCAGTCTGGATGGGAGTTAGTCAAGATGCTAAAAAATAATAATATATAAATAAAATACGCTTGTTCAAATGTTTTTATTCTTGTTGGCAGTTTTTAGTATTATTATTTTAATGAAAATATATATTAAACAAGACAAATAGAATGAAGATTGTATGTACCATTTTATAAGAATAAAAAATATTTTTGTTGTTATTATGATTTTTAAAATCCTACGTGAAAGATAGAAGTACATACGTGACAAAGTTGTTTCTGTGTTATCTCCAGCACTCTCTCCGATGCTCTGTGTATACGTCAGCGTCCGAATTTACTCACTCAAATTTCGATCATGCCTTGCCTGATATAGTGAACTCACAGACTTCTACTATATAGGAAATAGTTAATGAATGATCAATTATGGAGACAGTTCATATCTTCAGAAGCTATATGATAGGTGTGGGTGAGAAACAGATAAATATTTAAGCTATATTTTACTATAAATCTTCACTTTCACTTTCACATTCGTCGTCTTTTGTTTTTGGCGATTCACATTCTTTGTGCATATCGCCATCTACTGGGCAGGGAAGAGAATTTATAATAAAAAAGGACTTAAAAATGTGTCTGTTATTGACGGGAGTTTACATCATTCAATAGGTATGTGCCTCTATATTGCGGTTTCATTTTCACATCTCTCCCTTTTATATTTTGATATGTTGACATAAATAAAGAAATTACTTGCGCAATAACATTTCTATCGTGAAACAGTAAGGAAGGAGTTCCATGTGTGCTGGACACTTGTTGGGCTCTTTTGATGTGGGCCAGTAAGCAATCACCCAGAACAACCTAGTAACCACATAGCAACACGCTAAAAAACCTCTCAGAACATCTTAGCAACTGCATGGCAAGGCCCTGGCAACCACCCACAACACCCCAGCGTTGTGGCAGTGAGTTTTGCATGTGCAAAGCACCACTCTTATTTTCTTCTGAAAATGTAAAAATGTAGTTTTCTTTCTTTTCTCACTTGCTTTCACTCTCTATATTTTGTTTTTCATTGTCTCTGACACACACAGCCCAACTGGACACACTGTTTTATGAGGAGTGGTGGTTTCTCATCGTGTTGGCATTGTGTGGTCTTACTCTGCTGCTGCTGATGGTCTTTGGACTCGTCCTGCATGGCCAGAACAGGAAGTACAAGAGCTGTGGAACAGGTGTGAGCTTAACCAAACTAAACCCAAACATCTATCCTTCCATCCTCCCTCAAACCATCATTAGAGGTCATACAACCACTTACTATATGGCTCTCTTAAAGACTGGATTGTGAATTCTGAAGACCTTAGTCCATATCAACATAGTTCATCTGGGAAACAGATGTTTTCTACTCAGCTAAGCTTGTGTTCGGTCTCTCCGCGGTCTCTAAAAGTAAGCTAATGAAATTATTTCAACTCAAAAATAATATAGTAAGTAGCCATGTAATAAGCGGTATAATATACAGCCAGCAAATCATTATTGCAAAATAAACCCCTTTAAGGTGATACAAGACCCTTGATCACCCTGACTGTACATTATCTCTTACATATATTCATGCAGTAAAACACATCTACCCACTGAGATGCCCAAACTGTCCAGTAAAAGCAGTGATGAAACAAGGAAGATGTTTTTGCTGGGATAATGATATGCTAACTGCTGTAGGTAAAGCTGTGTCCACGGTGGAGGAGACGGTCACACTGGACAATGGAGGCTTCACTGCTCTAGAGCTCAACAGCAGGCCTGTTCATGTCAAGAGTGTCTTCCTGAGGAAGAATGGCACAAGGTAAGAATGCAGTTTACGCCATTGGATAACTCGGTTTCTTACTGGTTGACTCACATTTTGGCTAAAACTGTGGTAACCTTGGTAAACTTTTGCTACCACCACTCTTTTCCAAACCAGGTCACCTCCCCGACCCAATCCAGCTGGACTGCGCTATTCTGATGAAGACATCTGTAACAACTACAATGGCGTGGTTTCCACAGAGAGCACAGTGCTGACTGAGAGGCCAGCAGAGTTGTCAGAGTCTGAGGTGGAGTCTCTAATGCACACACACACACACACACACACACACGTATATTCACACATACTCTCTGTTGTTATTTTTATTTTTTATTCCTTGGCTCTCACTGTGTTGTCACCTAATGAGCTGAAACTTCGTGATGACAATAAAGAGCTATGGTGCATAATACACACAGCAGGCCTAAACCACCAAACATACAATGAAATACTAACATACAGACTTATTTAGGGATCTACTGATATGGAAATTGTGCACAATGCCGATAGCTGATTATTGTTTTCATATTATGACATATTATGTAAATAATAATGTAAAGTCCATTTGCAAAATATTTAGTTAATTGCTGCTCTTTATCACTATGTTTTTGATGTTTTATCATAAAATAGTGTGTTTTCTAGTTTTATTTGATGTATTTAGTATAAATGTATATTTTTTAATTTAATGTTGTCACCCTAATTGAGATAAAGTCACTTTGTTTTTGTGCCACACAATACTGTCCTGAATCTGAACAGTATTTATGTGGAACAAAAGCAATAATAATCTTTTAAACATATAACTATATTTAAGATGATATTATGAACATAACTTTATTTTAGGCTTGGGATCGATGCCTTTTTTTATCGATAATTGAAAGACTTTCCCGATGATTACTGATATAAATATAAATTATAGATATAAATTGGGCTGCTCGTTGCACAGAAGTCTTTGTCTTTCAAACATATTTCTCAACACAACTTTGGTAAAGTATGAGCAGCAGGGTAAATGAAAGGGGGTCTACACCGGACGCATCTGGCAGAGGACATGGCGCGTTCTTAAATTCAAAAGAATTATTTTCTACGAAGTTACGCACACACCGCCAACACTCGGCATCAAAATTCTGCAGTGCCACGGAGCACAACTTGCAGAGTTTTCCATTAAATTCGAACCAAATCATTATCAAGGACAAAGATTATTTACTTTAGCCATCAGTGGATGATATATTGTGTATATGTATCTTTCATAGAGCCTACACAATGTATTTTCTTTTACAAGTGTCTTTTTGTGGTTTGACAGCTTGAATGAAAGACCTATTCAAGGCTACTTTACATACAGAGAAATTGCATAATAAACGTTGCCAATTCTGATCATTCATTTTGCGCAGTTACACCCGTTTCATACACTAACCTGCAAACTCGTCATTGTCACGTTGTTCATTCTTGAAGAAGTACAAAAACCTTATTATTGACCAGTATTTTTGACCATTGTCCCAGGCAAGTGTATTCCTAAATAGCTATACTATTTTCAGGTCTCTTTCTTCTAACATAATTAAATAATTTCAACTCAAATGGATATTTCATATACATTTGTTATTTATTGGGTAAGCAGTCGTGTAATAAACAGGGTAAAGTACAATTAGATGGTCATTATGGCAAAATACACTGCTTCAGGCACCTGATCACCCTGACTGGGTTTATTTTGCCATTATGATTGCTTACTGTATTCCGCTTATTACACAGCGACTTACCCCTTACATATATCTCAATATAGGTCTCCCAGATCTCAGAATTTTATTTTCCATATTCTCCATTGTCAGGCTTCAGACAGCGAGTGTGAGGAGGAGCCGATCAAACACTCGTTTGTGAACCACTACATGAGCGACCCATCTTATTTCAACTCGTGGAAACGGCAGCAAAAGGGGCTGAAGCAGACTCTGGCCTGTTCCTACGAGGAGTGTGCCAGCGGGGACACCGAGTCCTACTATCAGACAGTGGTCACGCAGCACAGCGTGGGTGGGGTCTACACCCCCACCGGCCAGCCCGCCCCAGGCTCACGGACTCCCGTTACAGGCTTCTCCTCATTCGTGTGATGCCCAGGAGCCCTGATGGACTGGGCAGAGGAACCAGACACCTCTTTGCTCGGGCATCACGGTTACAGAGAAGGGCACTAGATATAGGAGATTCTCTGACATCCACAGTACTATCACTACGCGCACTACAATGACCGATAAATCTTGAATGTACTCTCTTGCTGATTTGAGAACACGATAATTAGTAAGCGAGCAGAGAAGAGGACGGTTTCAAAAATAATTTTTATAAAGGCAGTGGTGATAATGAAAGTTACTATTATTGTATGTGTCCCTCTTGTTTGCAGCCTTGGTGGTGAAAGATAAATAAATGTCTGTGCAGATGATTTTCAAAACAGGATATAACTGAAATCTCCTGTCTTCAAACCTATTAATGTGATGAGACATTCCAGCTATAAAGAGAAGCGCATATTCACTCTGAATTAATGGGAAACATTCCTGCCACTTTTCCCGTTAACACAATGAAAATACACCAAGAAAAAACGTAAATGAAGACCACACTGTAATTACTGTATATTCTTGTCTGAATATTCCCTCATTTCACTGTCAGTGTCCCAATATATACATGTTGCACTTGAGATCTTAAAGGGGATGAACTGTAAATCTGCTCTAATGGTTTCGATTCACGTTCACATGGCCTGGATAAAGAAGCACGGAAATCTGGGCACAGACGTCACCATGTCTCCAGTATAATCTGTATAGATTCACCAGCAAAGAAACTCATGAAGGCTGTTGGCAGAAGACACTTTCAGTTCCCTTCTTCTATGTTATCAGATGGTGAAACAGTGCCAGATATGTTAAACAGTGTTGTGATGTGTTACAGTACCACTGCTTATTCTCACATATACCAAGATCCAAGTTCTAATTTCTTTTCTTGTTTTGTTCCCGCCAGTTTGGCCTTGCTTAGGAACTGCAAACACTCACTTGAAATTATTTAATGAATGAATGTATGAATTGTATGTGAGGAGATCAGTAAGGATGCTTTACACGTATGCATATACTGCACTGTTGAGCCATAAAGTCTTATGTTTCCTTCTTTGCTTTTATTTCATACAGGCTTGTAAAATGTGTAATTTTACAGTGCAATTTCAAAATTAATTTGTCTTTTTTTTTTTTTTTTTTGTGTGTGTGTTATTAAAAAGTGACGTTCAGTAGTTCCGTTGTACTTTTTAGAACAAGTATGAATTTTTGCAGTTCTTGAAAATGCCAACACAACAAATACAGTAATCAAACAAGAGCGTACTGTTATGAAAATGTTTCACTTCGCCAAATGTTTTAGCACAAGTGTGTCATGGACGTTCATGAAGTTAAACAGGTTAATGTTTTATTTGATTTTATTTTTTTAAGATTCTTGTTTGTTGTTGACTTAATTGCCTCAAACTACAAAGATGTCTTGTTGCTATTTCTTCAATATGCATCTGACACTAAGTTATGATAGTTGTATCACAGATCAGTTTTTATACAGTTTTTGAAAAGTATTTCATCAAGTAATCACTTTTAATAGATGTATTTCTCAGTTTAAGGTTCAATGGAAACAAATTCGTTACTTGAAATGTTTTCTTCACTGTTGAATGGACTGAGGAGTTCGTTGACATTTCATGGTCTTATTGCAGTGATGATGAATAAAAGCAAAAGTGTGGAAAAACAATGTGCATAAAACGGATTCCTTTTATCTATTTCCATCTTTTTTAAATATTAAATATTATTTTAAATCATTTTGAGTGAAAATGTGGGTCAGTCTGAAATCAGTGAATTTCTCTTTCTGTCCAATGAGTGGCGCAGTGTGGACACAAACTATTGTGCTTCAGAAGAAACTGTGTATTTTAAGAAGTCGCAGGTTTTACATTCGGACTTTATTGTCTTCTAATGTGAGTAAAATCGTTCCAATGCTCTATATGATAATCTAAAACGAACCTTTCGTTAGAAACTACTAGTCGTTTTTTTTTTTTTTTTTTTTTTTTATCTGTCTTAACAAAGACAACTGAAAGCATGCGTCATTTCTGCTGTTAACACTGATAACTATAATATCATTAAAAACGTAGATTCACGTCAAGTGCCAGAACTTTATGACCTGCCAAATCCTGCCTTATTTGGTCCTCCTGAGCAAAAGCACACCTGTTAACCACGCCCATTTCTGTATTACGCACTCAGTCTCACCTCAATAAATACGAACTTACACGAGCTGCAAGCTGTATGACTTCAGCAAGCCAGAGATCTCTGAATCTGCGCTGATAAACGGCAGTCCAACAGGCAGAGATTGATTTGGAAAAGGACAGGATTTACAATGATTGATCTCACACCTCTGTCAGTCACCTGGACCCTTGTGGCACTGCTCATAACTCTCTTGTTTGTGTAAGTATTAAACAAGAGTTGACAGCAATAACAAGTTAATGCAGCATTATTAGGTATTCTGTGTTAATAACTTAAGCTCTAGATCAATGTCTATATATGTATAATGAATCTCCTGTTTAGTTTATGGTCGTTTAAAGTATTATATTTATGTAGCGTATTGTATTATTTTAAGATATACATCTAATTGGGGAGTTATCATATGAAATGCCTTAATTTTTTTTTTTAATTCAAAATACAATATTTATATATATATATATATATATATATATATATATATATATATATATATGTATATGTATATGTATATGTATATATATATATATATATATATATATATATATATATATATATATATATATATATATATATAAGGGAAAGTGTATATTAGCAAGTCAGTCCACTGTCGGCCATCTTTGGAACGCTCTCGGGAGGTTATTTCCAGTCATGCCAGTGCAGCTCCTATCTACTTGAATGGGGAAAGATTACGGTTAAAGAACATATTTCAAATCAGCAATAAAATCTGATAATATTGGTATCATAAATTGTGATTCCTTACCTCCTATTACGCTTAAAAAATTAGAAAGGAAGTCCCGGCTTGTATAGCTAATACGCATGCGCGTTTTAGAGTTGCGCGACAGATGTCTGTATCTAAAACGTGATTGGCTCTTTAGGTGGGACTTCCTTTCTACATCCGTTGACCGCTCTTGGCTGAGCATTCCAATTTCTCCATTCATTTCAATAGAAGTGGCCCGTCTCTGCTAAACACTCTCTGATATTAGGTCCGATGACTGGTCACCACCATTATTAATCACCTTTTTCTTTCACTAATTTATTTTAAAGGAATATTTAGGGCTCAATCGACAGCATTTGTGGCATAATATTGATTAGCACAAAAAAAAAAAAAAAAAAAGCCAATACAGTGACGCACTTACAATGGAAGTGAATGGGGCCAATCCGTAAACATTAAAATACTCACTGTTTCAAAACTATAGCCACAGATGTAAATAATATGCATGTTAACATGATTTTAGTGTGATAAAATCACTTAAGTACTGTTTCTGTGTAAAGATATATCCAATTTTTCAACATCGTTGCCATGACGATTTAATGTCAACAAACCCTAAAACGATTGTAAAAATGATGATTTAAACAACTTTACAGCTCAAATAATACAAGAGTTTTAACAGAAGAATTAATGTGTGCTTTTACAAAATTATAAGCTTTATATTTCTGTCTTTAAACCCTCTAAAAATTGGCCCCATTCACTTCCAATGTAAGTGCTTCACTGTAATCTCCTTTTTTTTTTTTTTTTTTTTGTGGTAATCAACATTATGCCACAAATACTGTCAGTTTTTGTTTAACTTGTATTGAAAATGACATTTGACAAATTAACTTTTGAAAGTACAAATATTCCCTGTAGTCTCTTAATTAATATAAGGTCATAGAAACTGCATTTATAATCAGAGCCATAGCAAGGAATTCTGTGCCCCCTGACTGTATACCGGTCTGGGCACTTTTCATATTAGAAATACAGTTTAAAATTGGTTGTGGGCCCCCCTGGACATCTTGGCCCCTACAATTGTTACCACCTTTCACCCCATTAGCTATGGCCCTGTTTATAATACATATAAAAAAATTATTACAATATGTGTAGCATGTCACACTGCAGGACAATGTAATGGATTGAAATTGTCAGTTACATGTCAACTACCCAACTTTATCTAATGGATCTTGTTAGTGTTGTTTTGTGGTCTAACATTTCTGTCATTTATATTATTTGTAGTTATGGTGTTTGGCCATATGGATTTTTCAAGAAACTGGGAATTTCAGGACCAAGGCCTTTGCCTTTCTTTGGCACATTTCTTTCATACACTAAAGTAAGAAATTCACCATGTAACAGCAGCAGAATAATACGGAAATGAATATTTATCTATTATTTATCTAATATATATATATGTGTGTGTGTGTATGTATTTTATGTGTGCAAATGTATTTCAGGGTGTTTGCAATTTTGATATGGAGTGTGCTAAGAAGTATGGGAAAATGTGGGGGTGAGTACCAGTCATACATTTAGTTTTTTTTAACAGAATCAAATAATATCTGTCATGAATATGTCATCAACAAACATTATGTAATACAAGGCAAGTAGTTCAAGTAGTCAAGTTAATTGTCATTGCAGTTATATACATACAGTATATACAGTGGAATGAAATGGCAATGACTATACAAAAATATTTGACCACTGAATCCTGCAATTGACCAATCAGAATAAAGTATTCCAGAGATACTGTTTGGTAATGTTATTATTAATTACAGATTTTATAAATCTTTACCATGAAATATAATTTAAATAGACATACAGTACAAGGAAAACTACATAGTGCATTAGTTAAATATGTACATTCAGTTAAATCTGTGAATATTTAAATGCAGCAGTAGCAGCGCTTTACATTATATAGCAATCTTCTCATTACTTAACAATTTAATAATCACAACTAAATGTTTGCATGGCTACTATCTCTTGTACTTAATACAGCATCAATATCTAGTCCAGCACACCTCTATTGTAAATAGAACACAAACACTGCTCAGTCATATTTCAACCTGTATGACATTGCTATTACTCTGTTTGTAAGCTGATATAGTATGTTTACTTCCAATAAAACATTTAGTGTTGCGCTTCCATTTACTTTTCTTTATTAGTAGGGCACTGCTGAATGTAAGTATTTGTCCAGATCATTATGACTGCAAACCAATTGATATTGGTCTTCTGTGGCTTAGGATCTTTGATGGAAGGCTCCCAATTCTAATGGTTAATGACCTGGAAATGATCAAAGCGATTATGGTGAAAGAGTGTTATTCTACCTTCACTAACAGAAGGGTAAACCCACTCTCACTATTACCAACTGTAAAAGGAAAGAAAGCTGAGGGTGCCTTTAAGGCCCAGTAAAGTGAATCATTTGGGAATTTCTACAGGATACAAATGCAGAACTTGCTGGTCCTTTTGCTGATGGAATATCTGTAGTTAAGGATGAAAGATGGAGGAGAATTCGTGGTACACTCTCTCCATATTTCACAAGTGGTCGACTTAAGGAGGTATAGTAAAGACCTTAAAGGTATAGTTTACTTCTGTCATTATTTACTCACCCTTGTGTTGTTCCAAACCCATATTACTTTTTTCTTTCATGGAGCTCAAAAGGAGAAGTTTAGGAGAATGTACAGTCTCAGTTACAATTCACTTTAACTGGATGGAAAAATATACACTGAAAGCGAATGGTGACTGAGGCTAATATTCTGCCTAACATCTTTTTTGTTCCATAGAAGAAAGTGTGTTTGGAACAGAGTGAGTGTGAGTAAATAATGACAGAAGGATAATGCATTGTATTGTATTCTTGTTGCCCTGATGACACATTATGTAACTAACAGTTGTTTCTTAATATGATTCAGATATTTCCTATTGCTGAGACACATGCAGATCGTTTTATTCAAAATATGACAAAGAGAGACCAGGAGCAACCAGTTAAAATAAAGGAGTATGTATGATATCTGTTTTTAATGTAGTTGAAGAAATATCATGTATCCAAAAACACATGAATCCAAATTGTTTTTCAAATCTGATCTTTAGGACTGACTATCCACATTGTTATTTTGCAAGTGATGAAATCTGATCAGTTTGTTCAGACAATGTAGTCAATATCTGGTGTATCTAGATTGGTTGCCATAGCAATAGCACAAAGCATCAGCCCAATGCCAAGAGACATAAGAATCCATCTGTCGATGTGGAACCTTTAAATTTAGCCTTTGCTCATGTCCATGATGACATCTTGTCATGGTGCTGAACTCATGAGGTGCATCAGACAACATACACGTCAAAGGCATAAATGTATTTACACATTCATGCATATGCTATTCATCCATAAATTGCTATTCATGCATATGCCAAAAATGTGTTGCTATAACTTAATTCAATTGTGGACATTGGTTCCACACAATGAAAATGAGTTTCTCTGATATGAAATTAAAATGTAGGCTCTAGTCAAATACTTTGTGTAGCGAAAACCTAAATGAATTGAGTTAATCTAACTTGCATTTGATCTGTTCAAATAAATTTTAGAGCAACTTGTTGCTACAAACAACAAACACATTAGCATATTATATAATGTATATCTTTTTGTACTATATAACAAGTATGGTGCTGCAAAGAGTTTCCAGATTCCCAGTCAGTCATTATACTAATGACCCCTCAGTATCTGCTTAATGAGAATAGAAAAACGCACTCATCTTTCACTAGCAGCGAAGCTGGACCTAACCATTAGTTCCACTATTCTCCACAATGGTAACCGCAAAAAAAACTCAGCTTGACAGAAACTTCTCCAAATCCCAACATAACAGATCATTAAACACTAACAAGTCTCCTACTTTTTTTTCATTTTACGTAGAAATATATTAAAATAACATTTCATTTTAAAATGTACTCATTGAAGAAACAAATATTATTCACATAGTCCCAACACAATTGGAATAAGTGAACATTGATTGTACACAATACAATTAAATTGAGACAAAATGCTAAAGAATTGTTGCGTAAGGGGACCTGGGTAGCTCAGCGAGTAAAGATGCTGACTACCACCCCTGGAGTCGCGAGTTCCAATCTAGGGCGTGCTGAGTGACTCCAGCCAGGTCTCCTAAGCAACCAAATTGGCCCGGTTGCTAGGGAGTTGCTAGGGAGGGTAAAGTCACATGGGGTAACCTCCTCATGGTCGCTATAATGTGGTTCTCGCTCTCGGTGGGGCACGTGGTGAGTTGTGCGTGGATGCTGCGGAGAATAGCGTGAAACCTCCACACGCGCTATGTCTCCGCGGTAAAGTGCTCAACAAGCCACATGATAAAATGCACGGATTGACTGTCTCAGACACGGAGGCAACTGAGATTCGTCCTCCACCACCCAAATTGAGGCGAGTCACTACGCCACCACGAGGACTTAGAGTGCATTGGGAATTCCAAATTCGGGAGAAAAGAGGAGAAGAAAAAAAAAAGAAGAATTGTGTTGCGTTAGCTCATTTTAAATAAGTTAATTTAGCAAGCTGTAAAAATCATGTTAAGTGAATCTGAATCCATTTGAACATTTCATAGTAATGTGATCATATCTCTTTGACATTACGCAATATAATTATGTTCTCATCTCAAACATATATGTATTAAATTGATTTCAAGTGTACAGGTATAGTATTTTCAAAAGAGCTGCTTTCCCTTTTTCAGTGTAATAAAAATCAGATTTTATTTAGAAATTTGGATTAAAAATTTAATTATTTTTATTTTTTCTGTTCAGACTACAAGCAAACAGATTTGCAGATTTGAGTCGGATATGCCCAAAAATCTGATTTATGCTGCCTGTCCGATCAAGCCAAAGTGTATAACTTTAAAACAAAGTTCCAGAACATTAATTTCACGAATTTTACAGAGGCACTTATTGCAAGACTTTGACTACAATTGATAGTTTACAATTCCTAGAAATAGAAATATTCATGTGTCTATACTGTACTAATCGATACCACTTCAAAGGTGCATAACTATTGCAGATGACAGTGGTGTTACAACTACTGTAATAATCATATGTCAATTATTACTGCACATGTTAAAAAAAAAAAAGAACAACTTTTTTTTTTTTCTTCTTACCAGCGCTGTTGCACCATACAGTTTGGATGTTGTCACCAGCTCTTCCTTTAGCATTGACATCGACTCCATAAACAACACAGATGACCCTTTCGTTGCCAATATCAAGAAGTTTTTCAAGTTTAATCTGTTCAGTCCTCTCTTGCTGCTATTAAGTATGCCATTTGTTGGGAATAATACTGTAATAATATAGGTTTTAATTATATGAAGAAACAAAATCCAAAAAAACAAATCAATTTTTATTTTTTCCATTTCAGCTCTGTTCCCCTCTGCAGCAAAGCCTTTGGGCAAAATAGGTATAAGTGTTTTTTCAAGGTCGTCTGTGGATTATTTTTACAGTATTTTGCGAAAGATAAAGGACGAGCACAGTAAGGAATCAAATGTATGTTTGTCACTGTTTCACTCTTCAGCTTTAGTAACAGATTGTTGCTCATAAAAAATATTGTTGCAGAAATGTTGATGTAGCATTATGATAATGGCTTGTATTTTTAATTAGGGGCGGGTGGACTTTCTGCAGCTTATGATCCAGAGCCAAATAGCTGACACTCAGGCTGAAAACACTACAAATGACCAGCCACTAAAAGGTTAGAGAGAAAGTACAGCTTTTTACAAATTTCTGCAGGGCCATAATCACCCTCAGATGTGTGACTTGTCAAATATGCTTCCATTTGAATTTCATAGGACTGACAGACCATGAGATCCTCTCCCAGTCCTTCATTTTCATCCTCGGAGGTTATGAGACTACAAGCACCACTCTCACTTTCCTCCTCTATAATCTTGCAACTAACCCAGATTGCCTGCAAAAGCTGGTGGAAGAGATTGATGCAAACTTTCCCCATAATGTGAGCATACTGGCTTCTGCTTGTTTTTTGTACAGGAAATCTAGTTGAAGGGAAGTCTAAAGTCAACAAAAAGTCACATTTTCTTCAAGGTATGGTCTGATCTAAAATATTTCATCGGCTAGGTATTATATTGCTCTTGTGTGAAGTAAAACCTGTTCACAAGCCATAGTAATGTCCGATTTGTAAGTGAATCATTCTTTTGAGTCAGTTCTTTTCAATGGACAAATCTTAATGATTAATTAGTGAAATTTGAATTTGAATGATTTTTAAAAATCCTTATTTTAGGAATTTCATTGGTCAAAAAGTGTGGGAACCCTGACAAATTTTGAGATGTTTTCGCATTGAGGTGATGTGTGTATTTTTTGCAACGTTAAAATACTTTCTTCTATGCTATCTTATTATGCAGAGACAAATAGAAGTAAGCCATTTATAGGTTGGTTCCCCAAAAAAGTAAAACATTGTATCTCTGTGGCACTATCAAAACATTACTGCTTTAGCATCCTGACCGTCCCGACACAGCAACACTGGCTCAACAAATGGTGTGAGTTTGGGGCAGGGCTATTTGTTTGTCCATCTAATGGAAGATGTGGGGAGTATTTAGGAAACCTGTTTGAAAACAGTCATAATTTTTGCAACTATGATTGGGGATGCTAGTAGCATAGACATTACACACCACACCTTTAATATCATTTAAAAAAATTACCGGTAAGTAAATATTCATTGGACTTGTTTTCTTTTTTAAATTCCCCAGACTCCTGTCACATATGATGCATTAATGAAAATGGATTACTTGGAAATGGCCATCAATGAATCTATGCGTCTCCTTCCCACTGCTCCACGCTTAGAGAGGGTCTGTAAGAAGACTGTGGAGCTCAATGGAGTGACCATACCGAAGGACACATTGGTTGCAATTCCTACATATGTTTTAAATCGTGACCCTCAGCTCTGGGAGTCCCCTGATGTGTTCAGGCCAGAGAGGTGATGAGTTTCATCTATCAGACAGTGATGCTTCTAGAACATTTCTTTCAGTTCCACATTTATTTTCATGATTATTTTAATCTTAATAGCATGCGGGGGGCCTGGGTAGCTACCACCCCTGGAGTCGCGAATTCGAATCCAGGGTGTGCTGAGTGACTCCAGCCAGGTCTCCTAAGCAACCAAAATTGGCACAGTTGCTAGGGAGGGTAGAGTCGCATGGGGTAACTTCCTCGTGGTCAAGATTAAGTGGTTCTCGCTCTCAATGGGGCACGTGGTAAGTTGTGCGTGCATCGCGAAGAGTAGCATGAGCCTCCACATGCTGTGAGTCTCCGCGGTGTCATGCACAGCGAGCCACGTGATAAGATGCGCGGATTGACTATCTCAGAAGTGGAGGCAACTGAGACTTGTCCTCCGCAACCCGGATTGAGGTGAGTAACCGTGCAACCACGAGGACCTAGTAAGTAGTGGGAATTGGGCATTCCAAATTGGGGAGAAAAGGGGGAAAAGAAAAAAAAATCTTAATAGCACGCAGTTTACAGAACTCCTCTACAAATCAAAGTATGTCTAAAAAAATCTGAATTCTGTTTGTTGAGACCATTTCAATTTCATAGAAGCAAGAATTGCAAACCTGAATGTGTCCCTAATATTTCTGTAAAGGTTCAGCCCTGAGAGTAAGTCGGAGGTCAACCAGTATGCTTTTATGCCTTTTGGACTTGGGCCCCGAAATTGCATTGGAATGAGATTTGCCCTAATGATCATGAAACTTCTTGTTGTGAAGCTGCTTCAGAACTTCAGTGTGGAAACATGTAAAGAAACACAGGTTAGTGCATTGTCACCTCTAATCTCATCATTTAGTGTTCACACACACAAGGCATGCATGTGATATGTCATATGCCTTACATAAAAGACATATTAGATAGACTGTTTATAGCCTCTTAATCAAACACAAAGTGATAGATGCATTGTTTTTTTGTTTTTTTTTTCAGATCCCTCTAGAGTTGAATGTCATTTTTCAGCCAAAGGTTCCCATCACACTGAAGTTCATACCAAGGGCCAGAAAAGAATAACTCAAATTAATGCAAAAAAGTGATCAATATAATTCTATTTCAATATAATTATATAGACGAACGCATCAGTTGTAATAACAAAGGCTGCACAGTTATGTAGAATGAACAAGATCATAAATAATAATACTTTATTTTTATGTTTACATTGTAAACAATAATTAAGTGAGCCATTGTAATACTCGGTGGTATGATTTATGTTGCTTGTGGTTTGAGCATTTCTATGTTCATTTTATTTTGTGTTATTTGTTTTGTACTTTCTGAAATATAATAAATGCATTAAATCATTATTAATGTGAATTTTGTATATCATCTCTTAATCCTGTTCTCAGCATTTAGATACAAAGTTGCTGATGTATACAGTCACCCTAAAGTGGTATGTGTGCATTTTGAAGAAGTGCAACTTGTAAATTGCAACAACAACAACAAATATATATATAGAAGTTTTTGATCTCAAACTCCCTCGGTAAGAGAAGTGGAGGTGCGCCTCTCCTCTGAAAAATGCCATCGACAAACACAACTGTGTATATATATATATATATATATATATATATATATATATATATATACACAGTTGTGCTTAAAAGTTTGCATACCCTGGCAGAAATTGTGAAATTTTGGCATTGATTTTGAAAATATGACTGATCATGCAAAAAAACTTTATTTTATTTAAGGATAGTGATCATATAAAGCCATTCATCATCACATAGTTCTTTGGCTCCTTTTTAAATCATAATGATAACAGAAATCACCCAAATGGCCCTGATCAAAAGTTTACATACCCTTGAATGTTTGGCCTTGTTACAGACACACAAAGTGACATACACAGGTTTAAATGGCAATTAAAGGTTAATTTCCCACACCTGTGGCTTTTTAAATTGCAATTAGTGTCTGTGTATAAATAGTCAATGAGTTTGTTAGCTCTCACGTGGATGCACTGAGCAGGCTAGATACTGAGCCATGGGGAGCAGAAAAGAACTGGCAAAAGACCTGCGTAACAAGGTAATGGAACTTTATAAAGATGGGAAAGGATATCAAAAGATATCCAAAGCCTTGAAAATGCCAGTCAGTACTGATCAATTACTTATTAAGAAGTGGAAAATTTGGGGATCTCTAGATACCAAGCCAAGGTCAGGTAGACCAAGAAAGATTTCAGCCACAACTGCCAGAAGAATTGTTCGGGATACAAAGAAAACCCCACAAGTAACCTCAAGAGAAATACAGGCTGCTCTGGAAAAAGACGGTGTGGTTGTTTCAAGGAGTTCAGACTGTGATCAGCTCTTTGTGTGCTGTGGAAGATGCACGAAAGGAATGTCTGTCTCCAAGAAAAGACTTTCTCACTGGATCGTTGATGTGACTGCCCTGGACTCTGAGTTGCAGGGTTAGATCTGCCCAATTTGTGTTAAAGCACACTATACTGTACTACATGTTCATATATTAAATTACAGCATGCATGTTACCTGATGTAAAAAAGAATGCAGTATAATCGAAATTTTTTTAAGTAATAAATATTCACCTAATAATAATACTACGTGAATAAAAACCATTCTATTCATGTGTTTAATTGCACGCAAAAGTGTTCGATAACGTTTGAGATTTTGATTATCTTAAATTACAACTTTGGAGAAAAGAAGTCTGTTGTCTTATGAGAACGATTGTCGATGCATTATTGAAGACAGACATCTTGTGTTGACAATGGAAACTGCGCAGAGTTGTAAATTCATTTAAATGTCTCCTTGTGAAATTCCAGCATCCGCACTTTGCTTCTGCCTTGTTCTTTCTCTGTTTATAAACAGAGTGCGGAATGGTCGATGGGCAGTGACGTCACCTCTCCAAGCACGTCACATTATTTTGACCTTTCCAAATGGTTTTCACATCGAACGAAAAGTGTTACACATCAAAAGCCACATGTATTTAGTTACAACCCGAGCAGTAGCGCGCGCAGTTGACATCAAATTATGTTGTTTTTCTTGCCACATGTAACGCACGTGTCGCCCGGTTCCAGGAATTGCAATACTATTAACCATTTCTTTACCGGAGAGCTCAGTGTTGGGACACTGACCAAGCCGAAACTTGTCGAGGAATAAAAAAACAGGTCATACAACCGAATAACTGGACCTTACGATAAATATTCGGAATATCTCATTATCCCCCGCTATTTCTTTCAAAGCACGTGAAGAGTAAATACATGATTATGACCCACACTGCTCCAATCCGTTAGTCCATGACGCGTTTGCCATGCGCCATCTCCATGTTTTGACTACTACCACCACCAACAGCAACACAGTGAACCCTGGCAACACACAGCCATTGCGCTTGCAATCCCCTCTTCGTTTTTTCAACAAAATGGCTGATTTGGGGGATGATACCGGAGCGAGAGCCCTGTTGGCCCTCAAATCCGCTCCTTGTAGCCCGGTGGGTATATCGATCCCGCCCGTGTACGCTCTCTCCTCCTCGATTTCGCCCAGGATCACATCCTCCATGCCCCTCTCCCCTCCGTCGCAGGCCCTCGCGCGGCTGGAAGGCAGGGACTTCGAGTTCGTCATGCGCCAGAGGTCGGTGACTGTCGGGCGGAATTCCTCGCACGGTTCCGTGGATGTCAACATGGGCCATTCCAGCTTCATATCCAGAAGACATTTGCAGATCGCCTTCGATGAGCCTCATTTCTACCTGCGCTGTCTCGGCAAGAACGGCGTGTTTGTCGATGGCGTTTTTCAGAGGAGAGGCGCACCTCCACTTCTCTTACCGAGGGAGTAAGTTACTAAAATCAGATCTGTCACTCGAAATCAGCCTCTTTAGCCAGATGGCGTGCAGTTAGAGAGCTAGTGTACTACCCATACAAGAGATTAAATTAACAGGCTCAATGCAACGCCTGCTTAATCCGACTAAACTGTGTTTGTGTTTGCAATTGCAATCTCAAAAGCTGTCAGATTCAAAACAGACAAAATTGCATAACAACATTGTTTGTACATTCTTATTAACCCGCCTTTATTTAAAGATAATCTGACCGTATTTGATATTAATCTAGCATTGTGATTGTCATACCGGGATATTGTGTGTAGTAAAACACCCAACAGCCTTGAATGTGACAAGCGATTAAATATTTATTTTATAGTATTAAATAAGTGACCCTTGGGTGTTTGTTTTGTAGAGCTTGACGTTCAAGAGAAGTTAAAATACAAACACGGAAAGTTAGATGTTTCACACTTCGACCGCAGGAAGTGTGTGTGTGTGTGTACGACAGCGACTGGATCCACCAAATGATTTTGTGGTCGAATCTGAGATACGGGCCTCATTTGTGACACATATCAGTAGTAACCGCTTTGTAATCTTCAGAAGACAAAGAACAGAGGTGGAAACCTAGTTGTACTACAATACTGTATAGCCTAGTAACTTGAACGACAACATTTGAGGATCGTCAATTGGCATGTCCTCTAGATTTGTTTTGATTGTTTTGCAGTGTAAACAACTACTGCCATTCAAAATGCAAAGTGGTATCAGCTTTGGAATTCGAATGATTTCATTTCAAATATTTGAATTTGAATGATTTAATATGGTATTCCAATTATTTGAAGTTGTGTTCGAATTTAATTTGAATTCAACTTTAAATTCGAATTTATTTACATATAATCTTGTAGTAAAATGATTAGACCTTTCAGTCGAAACTAAACCAAACAGTGTTGTTTATTACATATACAATATTTTAGTTGTTGTTCTGTTTATGCTTGCAGAGTCATACAGTGTAGCAGTGTGAATCTTGATATTTATTTCAATAAATATAAAAAAAAAAAAAATAAATCACCTTAAGAGAACCAATCTGTAAGTAGTTGGTTCTACTTCAATAGATGTCTCTGATAAAGTGTACCGCATGTAAACCAGTTTCTGTATCTGTAATCAGTAGAGTTAATCAGAATTAAAGTAGTTCTCATGTTGTTAACGGTTTTAGCCTCAAATCTCAACACTCATGATTGAGAAGTGGTTCAACTAGTTAACTGAATCGGATTTTGGGCCCTGCACAGTTGTGTTAAACAGTACCGTCAGCAAATGTAGTTTCAGCTAATGTTCAGCTCTTTGTGTATAAATTTTAATAAAATCACTGTTTGGCTTCCCGGTTCTTATCAGAATTGCATTCAATATGTTTGGGTGTTTGCCTTGTGTCTTAACAATATAGAGAATAATAGATCTATGGAGCTTGTTGTCACTGAGGTCAGAGCAACTATTCCTGCAGACTGCTGTGAAAACATGGACAGACAGAACCAGTAATGGGCACATACCAAGCCAGCCATTTAAAACAAATGCACTGTGTATGCTGTAGCATTAAAAGTGGCTTCCTGGTGCAGCACTTGTGTAAATACAGCCAATGGAGGTGGTGCAGCAGTTCGTCATTCTCTGACTACACTGCCGACCATCCGAAAACAAAGGAGAGGGGTAGATGGGAGGGATTGCATTTTCCAAACAGAACCTTAAAAACGTAACTAGTAGGGGTGCCAACAGCAGGGACATGGCAATATGATATTATATAAATATCTGGGTCACAATATTATAGTTTTGTGATTCTTTGTTTATTATAATTGTATTATTCAAAACTGTTATATATTGCAATCTTATACTCGTTTCTCTTTCGTTTGCAATGAACTTCGTTGATTCATGCAATTATATTCTCAGCACGATCTGAGTTTGGAATTGGTCAAATAGAATGGTTTTGTGTTCGTTGCCCTAATGTTGCTGCATGTTTCATCTTGCTGGTCAGTAGGGGTGTGTAAAAAATATCGTTTTTATTTATTTTTTTTTCAATGCGTCACGATCTTCATTTGAACGATTTTGATATCGATTCTTAAATCCCAAAATCGATCTTTTGCTCTATGCGCAACCCTCGACTACAATGAGAGGAAATCACTCGCATTTGCAACCAAATTTCATGCTATGTGGTCTAAAATGTGTATGTTTGGCAACTGGCTGGTAAATGTTTACAAATCACTTACCAGTAATTGTGTAGTATAGTGGTGGAGTATTCAGCACTGAGATCCTTTCACTCTGTGTTGAGAGTAAAAGTTATTCCTTTTAATGCGTTTCCAAAGATGAGATCCACACGACCCATTTGTCACTGAATAATGTCTCTTTTAATATCCTTTCTTTTCTCTACCATCAGTTGTTGATCAAATACAACAAAAAATATACATTTAATTCTAATCACGTGTAACACAGATGAGAGAAAGGCGTTTGAGTCCTCTCTCATTAATATGTTCTCATTTACAGACGCTCTTTACAGAAATGCTGGTTTTGTTAAAGAGACAGTACCGGTTTTAGCACATGTTCAACAAATCCATGTTAATACTTGTAAATAGTACAAAATATGCAGCTAAAATGTAAACATGTAACAAAAAATTATAAATGAAAAATGTGTAATATATATTTTTATTGATTGAATACATGTATTTTATTTATATTTAAATAGCTAAAATGATGAAAAACGAAAAATATAATTAGTAAAATTAATATTTTCATAATGTACCTAGTTAGAAGGTCCCCTGTAAAATTAACAGCATCAAATGTAAGCAAAAGGGACATTATAACTAAAATATACCCATATGAATTGATATAGAATCGAATCAAGAGCTTGTGAATCGGAATTGAGTCGGGAAATCTGTATCAATACCTTGCCTTAGTGGTCAGTCTTCCAAATTTTCCCCAAAATATTTATTTAAAATTGTAACTGAAATATCAGTTCTTGCATTGAAAGATCAAAACCGTATTGTGAGGTAAAATATTGCACTTTGAATTTTTTTTTTGTTTTTTTTTTAACAGATTAGTAATATGACTTTTTGTTTTTGCTACACAAATCGTCTATAATGACAAAGTAAAAGTCGAATTATCAATCTAAAAAGCCAAGACAAACTCTTTACAGGAGCAAGGACAACATAGATTTCCTTTCTTTTATTTCTGAACAGCATTACTGGTGTAGTGTGAAGTGTGCCCACAGGGGGAAATCTCAGAATACCTTTTGTGTGCTACAATTATTCAGTGTCAAAGCATTACCATTATTTCACGAACAAAAAACAAGTAGAATATTTCAGAAACTGGTGTGTGTTCATTGATTTGTCTTATTGATCGGGGGGGACACTATTCCCTCAAATTTGCACTGATATTTAGGCAATTTGAATTCATTTTTATTAATCTTTATCCCTCCCTACAGGTGCACTTTTCGATTTCCCAGTACAGTGATAAAGATTCAGTTTACAGCGCTTTACCACAAGGAGACACAGAAGGAAGAGGCTCCTGTTTCACCTGTGAGACCCCTTTACCCACAAATCTCGCCGCTGAAAATCAGCATTCCTGAAAATGACTTCAGAAGTATGATGAGTCCCCTGCCTTCACCCACAGGAACTATTAGGTATGACTTCATCTGAACAGTCACAGCGCAGAGAACATGACATGTTTCATTAGATGTTTCAGGTTGACCTGAACTGATGCTGTAGCAGTCAAATATCTCTGATATGAGGAGTTGTATATAGCTAGTACATAAAGCATTTGGTAACTCTTCTGGACCTTTTGATAGTAAACTTTGTCCGCCTCTTGTCACTGAAAGGCAAACTCTAATATTTTACCCAAAAATGAAAAGTGCCATTATTTACACACCCTCATTTTGTTGCAAACCCATATACTGTATAATTCTTTTTTTGAACCATAACAGTATATGCACAATATGGAATATGCATTTGAGATGACATTAGGGTGAGTAAATAATGACAGAATTTAAATTTTTGTGGTGAACTGTTCCTTTAACTATTGGTTTTCAAGCACAACCCCAGTTCTGCATGACATCTCACTGTAGCCTCATGGTCAGTGGTAAAGCGGAAACTTAAAGCATACATCTAATTGGTGTTTTAAGCAAAATGCAAAAAGATATGGAATGTTGTTCTGACTGAAAAGTTATCAAATGTGTGCTTTACGCTGTGTTGAATTGCAGACGAGCAAATACTGAACAGTTTAGCATAGGCTTTTTAAAAATTGCTTATTTTATGTCAGTATTAAAACAAAAGTAAAATTGTAATACATCTTAAGGGATGCATTTTCACCAAGATGTTTTATGCAAAAAAATATGCTTTTTTTTATGGGTATTTGAAGCTGTCACGCTTAATTGTTTATCCAAGTTTGTTGCACTAGTGGTGAGAAAAACCTGCTCCTGGTGGTCTTTCCACTCTTCTGCACCATGTGTGGTTCTCAATGCGAGCATGCTGTGTGCACATACCATATATGGAATGTGCTGAGCTTGGAGCGCTCTGATTGGTGGATCGGAAAGTGTTGTGGTTTGGTGTTTTGAGCCACAGATAGTTTCCTTTTTCCTAGCCCCCCCCCCCCCCCCCAATACCACTCCTTGGACTGCTCCTACATCCAAAACAAACAGACACATGCTTTCTGTCCTTCCAGATTACTCTTCTGTGGGGAATATTTCCTTCTATTCAGCTTTTCAGCCACTCAAACTAGTTTTACACAGCTAAGATGTAGTTTCTACTGCAATATTTATCTCAGGTTTTTCTGAAGTTGTATCAGGAGTTCCAGGATTCACTCACTCTCCACTCTAGTGATTGAGTAGGGACTTTACCAAGACATTTCTGCCTGCTGGACAAACAGCAGATGTGTGTACAGTTTTAAAATCCACACACTTGGAGCAACTTGAACAACTGCTATGTACAGTACAACCAGCAACACCAGCCTTTACTTTGTACATATATGATCTTACTAACCTTAAATGCTGTTTGCTGTTTCACCTGCTACAATTTCTTTATGCTTCAGGATCATTTTAATGAAGTTAAATGTTGACTGTAATTAACCTAGAATCCGGGATGATCATTTTTTGATTCGGAAGAGATTTCTTTTAGTTAAATGGGTTAATAATTAATCAGTGAAAGAGTTGTCCTCTGTAAATCATTACTTCACACAACCCTTTGGAATCCCTTTGGCTATGGCTAAGTTCACCAACCTCAGTGTTTATGCTATAGCTTGTTTTGAGCTTGAGTTCCACTTGAAGTGGTGGCTTGTTATTGCTTTTCATAAAAATGTATTGGAGTCTCTTACAAAAGATGCATTCGGTAATATGCATTTATTGTGCCAAAACATGGCAGTGTGTGTGTGTGTGTGTATATATAATATATATACATACACACACACATGCCATCTAATGCACATTAGAGCTGCACGATTCTGGATAAATTGAGAATCAAAATTTTTTTGCTTCGAATAAAGATCATGATTCTGAAGGGGAAAAAATGCTTATGTGATTTACAAAACCTGGATGTATGGGTACTAAACAAAAGTAACATGTAATGTACTAGAGTTTCTGACCAAATGTTCTCTACTTCAATCTATGCAAAAATGCAATAATGTTGTAAAATCCAATACCTACATTTAAAAAGTCCACAAGATGGCACAACAAATACATTACAAACTAAACAGCACTTTGTTATTATTGCTAAATAAATAAATAATTCCATTTAAAAAAAAAAAAAAAAAAAAAAAGTGCATAAAAAAATAAATGAAACGATTTGATTTCTCACATGCTAAGTTCAAAGCAAAATAAGCGGGAAAAAGCTTCATTAACAGTTTTATGTCAATTTTATTTGCACCGGTAGGCAAATATGCAATAAAACACTGTTATTTTAGTAATTAAAAAATATATATATATATATATATATATATATATATATATATATATATATATATATTTGACAGTTTAAATTAAAACAATGTGGCCTTCAGTGTCTCTTGTAAAAAAAAATTGCAAGCTTTTAAAGGAATTATTCAAGAGCCAGTAATTAAATAGAGAACAGAGTAAACAGTGCTTTAAGTTTTTCAGCAACAGTAATTAAACATTAAAAATTATAATATAAAAACATTAAAAAAGTAATTTAATGCTAAATTAAACTATTTAAATATCTGACACTCTTTACTGTGTGATTATTAGATATATATTAACAATGATTTGATGCAGTAAGAATGCCTGAATGCCTACAACGGATATCATGCAGCTTATATCTACATTTAGACATCACACAGATCTAACACTTTGAAGAATTTGTCCTGTCTGCTTATACATTAACAGCTGTGTTTGCTTTAATATCTCGTCAAGACAGTGCCGATTTAATCCCATCTGTTTACACTCTTGTAATTCATTAACAGCTGTGTTTACATTAATATCACCTAAAGAGGGGGCAGACACGCATGTGAGCATTTAAAAGCAGCCGGCTGTGATCAAACAGCTCACGGGTTGCAAATTTAGTCAGATCTGGGAAATGCCGGTATTTTTTTTTAACATCGGTTGGTGGCTATTAAAATATTGAACTAAGCAGAGATTCCATCACACTCCTAGCAACGCCGGAAAATTTTTTTGGCTGTTGCTTTTTAATTTATTCATCGTCTCTGTTTCGTAGATGCCATATCAAGTTTAAAAGATCAACATTTAAAATGCTTCTTGAAGTGAATTTCTCATTTCTATTTGACCGCCTTACAAAGGCATGCCACGGTAACGTTAATATACATTGCAGAATCCATGTCATTTAGAAATGATATTGCGTGGGTGTCTGAATCGAGATCACAATCTTTTAACGATTAATCGCGCAGCTCTAATACACGTGTCAGTATTAAAGGTGAAGTGTGTAATTTCTGTGCCACTTGTGTCACAAAATGTAACTGCAGAATTGGTTTGCCGTTACATTTGGTTGACAAACAGTTAGTCCCACCCCAAAGTAATGCCATTGGTTGAGCCAATGCTGTGTTGGGATGCTCAAACAAACAGAACAATGTTTTGATTACACTTTTAGTGAAATTAAACCTATGGGTAGTTATAGTTGTCTCTGCAACTGGAATAAGCAGGGATAGGAAAAATTATTTTAACAATTGGCTTCAGCTTTAAACAAAGTTTTAAAACCGTTTTATCTCCAGTTTATCAGAATTTCAATTTGAATAGAAATCCTGTACATTTTCCTTTAGGACTTTTACTACATTGTCTTTGGATAATTTAGCCTTTTTTTTTTTTTTTTTTAAACCTAGGACCGAGTTTGTCATTTAGAAGCAGTGTAGAAGAGTTGTTTGTCATTTTGCTTGTCCTTAAGGTGTTTTTGTAACATGGCCCAGCTGTTGTGAAAATGGTGCCTCAGGACTGGACTTCAACCCAGTCCACCCCACCCGCTGTGCCCTCATGCACACAGCTGCCTTACCCTCACCGTTCAGAGAGGCCTGTTTTTCTCTGCCTGCACAACACAATGGAGACTGCAGCACAACAGTCTTATCTGAGCATTCTGTTGTGCCCTGCTGTCAGAACGCCAACAGTAAAAAAAATAACACTGCGAGTAATGTAATGGTGTGGTGTGGCTGTGTTATGGGAGACTTACTGAACTGTTGACAATTAACGACAACCTTAAAATAGCATTGCTTAGGATATCTTTGTCAGCTTCTGCCTAAATAGACTTATCTTTACATTTCGGAAACCCTGTGGCTTATGGCCCAGTTGCTGTTTTGTTGTTTATCAGAATCCTCACGACTTGCAGATTGTTTTTCATGTTAGGTGCATAACAAGGTTAGTGATATTCCTAATGTTTGTGTGGTGCATCTATGGCATGCTGTTGATTTTGATTGTGGAAGACAATGGGGCTCATTTACTAACTGCGCATATGCACGTATTTGTGCGAGAAACCTGTGTGCAAAAGTTTTCACACAGAAATCATGGTTCATTAGTGAGTTTGTACCTCATTTTTTCTAAATTTACACAGATTTCGGAAGCATAAACATGGAATGTATTAAGTTGGTGTTTTTTATAACTACATTTTTTTTTATTGTAATTACTGAGTGTGACCTTACAATAAATATTGTAGATTTTAGAGTAATATTATGTTTAAGCTTAATCTGAATTAAACAAAAATTTTTTTTTCAAACTTGTCTTATTTTGTAAAAATAAATGGGAAGTTCATTTACAGTAAAGCTGTCAAAATTAACGCGTTAACGCATGCGATCAATTAAAGTTTAACGCATTCATTTTTCTTAATGCCGATTACCGCATTAACCATTAATGAAGCATAAACCAGAATAAACATTGGTCGGTCAAGGGCGGAAACTTTGAAATGTGTTGCTGTGTCCGCCCGTAGTCATTACACTGACAGTTACACCACAAAACACACACAGAGATTCCATGTCAATGATCAAGTGATAGAGAAAATATATCTTAATGCTATTTGTTGTACAAAACAAGCCCAGATGGGACTTGTGACAGAAAAGTATTTTACAGCCACTGCTATGTGCAGTTTAATCACCACAGAAGCACATCAAGTCTTAACTATCACCAAAACGCAGAATGAGAAGTTTTTGTCTGCTGCGCTTTTCATGTGGAGTTCAAAGTGGCGCTTTGTGGAAGTCTTTGTTTGGAAAATGTTAAGAAAGCAATATGTTATGTTTTGTTTTTGTTTCCTTAAAATACCTAATGTTTACATAACGTCCTTTCTCCTTTTAAAGTCACCACCCGTAATCCTCGCACATACCAACAAAAAAAAAAAAGGAACCTGGTTTACTTTGTCGCTGGTCATGGCATGAGTTGAATGATTGGACATAACCGCACAGACAGTGTTAGGAAGCGATTCTATCACAGACAGTTTCATGTTGACACATTTAATATTTAAGTGTTAAGAAACAATCACACAGTTTTGAAAGTATAACCATAATTAATTGCTTATTTGTGGTGCTTTTTTTTGTGAGACCCCCGCGTGACTGCTGTATGTGTTTTCTGTTTCCCTTTTTGATTTGTAACTAGTAGCACCTAATAAGCAAAAATAAATATATATGTTTTTCTAGAGCAAACATTTTTCCTAAAAATGTATGTCCACATATGTGGACAGCAAGACTGCGTTTTGAAATTTTAAATAACTCTAAGCTATAGAAAGTCAGATTTTTTTTTTTCATCAATTTGTTTCCAGGAGTGTTGGTTATTCATGTTGTTCTGAGACGTTCCAGACATTACAGCTGATTTTCTGTAAAGCTGAATAAATAATTCTGATTCATTCCAGACATTACAGCTGATTTTCTGTAAAGCTGAATAAATAATTCTGATTCAAAGTAATGTCCAGCATCATCCAATCACTGCCAACCATGTTAAAAATTAACATTATACATTCTGATGTACTGATTACCATTGTCCCATGTCTGCCAAACATGTTGAGTGGTCCAAACATCATCTGCAGCTTGAAACTGAACTTTAGGTCGGATTTTAGGAGTGAATTCACCTAGCTGCATAGAGAGCTCTAGGATGCTCCCTTGTTCCCTATTTAGTGAATGGCTTAACCTTCAGTGTGCTGTCTGTCTGCACTGGTCTCAGAACAGTTCAAAATGCAACTTATTTTCATCCTAACTCCATATAAAGCCTCTGGAAGCAACATTTTTTCAGCTTTTGGATGAACCCATTGATTCTCAATGTGATAATGCACAGTAAATATAGGAATGCATTTACTAATGTTAATGAATGGAATCATATTGTGCAGTGATAACAAAATAAAATATAACAATGTATATTAAAATTAAGCAATATGACCCACAGATGTGTTAGAGTTGAAAATTATTCAAAATAACTAACATGTTTTTTCTACTTTTGAGGAAAATCAACGGAATGCTGTTGTCACGTGACTCAGTGCGGCAGAAGTTAACCCTTTAAATGACAGTCTAGAGTCTTGTGAACAGTATTCAGTCGGGTTTTATTCATTTCAATTATGCGTTGTGTATAGCGAAGTCAAAATACAACGTCCACACATGTGGACGCGGGGTCACACGTGGTTAAGTTAAATAACCCAGATTATGCCTTTACACTCTGGAACAGTGTCCTTACCCTCTGCTCTCCCTCTCCTCTTGACATAGTGTTCCCAATTCCTGTCCAGCGAGTCCTCGTGGAGCTGGATCTTCAGGATACCGCTACGGACACAACATCACCTCAGACCTTCAGCTGGCAGCTGAGTTTGCAGCCAAGGCTGTATCAGAACAGCGCACTGAAGCCACTGGAGGAGATAGTCCTAAGGTAAGAGCCTTCATGATCCTTGGCTGGATGCTGTTGATAATGCACATCAAGAGTATGTGAGTGCAATGGAGCCACAGCAATTTACTGCCCCAACTCAAAGCATTCTGTTATTAATTTTTGTTAGGATGAATCCAAACCTCCATACTCGTATGCTCAGCTGATAGTTCAGGCCATCTCGTCTGCACTGGACAGACAGCTAACACTAAGCGGCATCTACGCTCACATCACCAAGCATTATCCCTACTACAGGACAGCCGACAAGGGTTGGCAGGTCAGTTTATATGCCAATGAATCTCTACTTTCCTTCTCTTCAGACTGTGATTTGTGTGTATTGTTAGGTCTGATATTTTCGTGAGCTAATTTGGTTTCTGTCAATCATACTTCCAGAATTCCATCAGACACAACCTGTCTCTGAACCGCTACTTTATTAAAGTGCCACGCTCACAGGAAGAGCCAGGAAAGGGTTCATTCTGGCGTGTAGACCCCTCATCTGAGGCCAAGCTGGTGGAGCAGGCCTTCCGAAAGCGCCGGCAGAGAGGGGTATCCTGCTTCCGCACACCCTTCGGTCCACTTTCCTCAAGGTGGGAGCTCTCAGACACATTAACCACACCACTGCACCCTGCTGTCTCTCTTATAACACTGTTATATCCCTCTATACCTCTCACACGGTCTACTATATTAGCCTGTTAGAAGCTTGCTTAGTCTCTTCTTTTTGTACCCCTCCTTTCAATCTATTTCTTCAATGGGCAGGACAAAGTAAGTCTGCAGCCTTTTTGTATTTGATCAGTTTTGTTTGGGTGATTTCTGCTTAAAGGGATAGTTCACCCAAAAATAAAAATTCTCTCATCATTTACTCACCATCATGCCGTCCTAGATGTGTATGACTGACTGTCTTCTGCAGAACACAAACAAAGGTTTCAGCTTTGAATATCTCCGCTTTGTACAATGCAAGTGAACGGTGACCAAAACTTTGAAGCTCCAGGGTTCCTGTGGATCCTTAAAGCATTAATGTCTTAAATTCAGTTTTCTGAAATTATCTTAAAAATATCTTAATTAAGACTTTTGTTGTATCATTTTTTATTTAAAGAGGTCTTAAATTTGGGAGCGGAAAGACTGGAATTGTGATATGACCTAAACTTCAAAATAATACGATTTCATTAAATAAATGCATTCTTCAAAGTGAAAACGTGGCACTGTTGTATTTTGTTCAAGCACGCTGGGGCTTTTCAGTGTTTTCAGCTGTTGCAGATCAGTTCACAATCATTAGGTCATATCGGAAATTTATGACAAACTATCACTAATGATCAACTCTTGATGATGATATAGTGTTGATGAAATATGACAATGTTTACTTTTAATTGTTTATATTGTAATACATTGTAGATTATTGTAGGAGTGCACATTTTATTTCCCTTATCTGTTTGAATGAGCAACTGGAAGCAGTGAAGCGCAAACATTTCAAAATAAGAGTCCCCGGTGTATTTCAGCCTTTTAAGTTAAGTTCCATGCTGTGAATCTTTTTTTTTTTTTTTTGGTTAAAAAATGCATCTGGAATTTAAATAAATTTGGACTCTTATAGCCTCTGTCTGGCCCTCCCCATCATAGGAAGACTAAGAACATTTAATATAGGCTGCCAGTTTAAAAAATGTATCTATTTAATCTAATTAATCTATTGGCAGATTAATTGCCTTTCAACACATTATTATATCAGCAAAATACAATATTAGTCGACCTAATTTGTATTTATTTATAGATTGGTACATAAACCAATTTTAATGTGATATATACACAGATTAGCCACAACATGAAAACCTCCTGGCTAATATTGTGCAGGTCTCCCTCGTGCCGCCAAAACAGCCCCAACCCGCATCTCAGAATAGCATTCTGAGATGCTATTCTTCTCACCACAATTGTACAGAGCGTTTATCTGAGTTACCGTAGACTTTGTCAGCACAAACCAGTCTGACCATTCTCTGATCTCATCAACAAAGCATTTCAGTCCACAGAACTGCCGCTCGCTGGATGTTTTTTTGTTTTTGGCACCATTCGGAGTAAATTCTAGAGACCGTGTTTGAAAATCCTAGGAGATCAGCAGTTACAGAAATACTCAAACCAGCCCGTCTGGCACCAACAATTATCCATGCGATTATCTAATCAGCCAATCTTGTGGCAGCAGTGCAGTGCATAAAATCATGCAGATACGGGTCAGGAGCTTCAGTTAATGTTTACATCAACCATCAGAATGGGGGCAATTTTTTATCTTAGTGATTTGGACCATGGCATAATTGTTGGTGCCAGATGGGCTGGTTTAAGTGTCTGTAACTGCTGATCTCCTGGGATTTTCACACACAACAGTCTCTAGAGTTTACTCAGAATGGTACCAAAAACATCCAGTGAGCGGCAGTTCTGTGGACGGAAACGCCTTGTTGATGAGAGAGGTCAGCAGAGAATGGTCAGACTGGTTCGAATTTACAAAGTCTACGGTAATTCAGATAACTGCTGTACAATTGTGAGAAGAATAGAATCTTAGAATGGCGCTGTTTTGGCGGCACAAGGGGGACCTACACAATAAGAGGCAGGTGGTTTTAATGTTGTGGCTGATCGGTGTATATCGATAATCATCGGGAAAGTGTTCCAATCAATGTGTGAAAGGCATCGATCCTAAGTCTACTAGACATGATCATGGTTACAAGCTTGATTACACTTCCTAGTGCTTGAAGCACATGCAAAGTGGTGCTAGGAAGTGTAATCGAGCTTGAAATCGTAATCGACAAGGTAACTGCAGATGTCAAGATTTATAGTGAATTTTTTTATTTTTATTTTGGTCTGTTCTCATCCAAAGTCGATTAGATCTCTTCAGAAGACATGGATTAAACCACTGGAGTCATATGGATTAGCTTTATGCTGCCTTTGTGTGTTTTTTGGAGCTTCAACTTTCTGGTCACCATTGCATTGTATGAACCTACAGAGCTGAAATATTCTTCTAAAATTCTTCGCATCTGTTCTGCTGAAGAAAGAAAGTCATTCATCTGGGATGTTACATGATGAGAGAATTTTCATTTTTGGGTGAACTATTCCTTTGAGTCATTTGTCAAAGCAGCTTCAGTTTGGCGCATCCATGTTTTGAAAGCTCTGTATGATCTTGCATTATGCTTTGAGGCAGGGTCGAAAATTAACACTCGCCACATGTGGCTAAAAATTGGCTTTGCGGGGTATGATAAGTTACCCACTTATGTTATTGAGAATTTCAACAGTGCATGGTTTCAATGGCAATTTAAGAATCATATTCTGACTATCACTAACCTAAATGACATGCAAATCAAAACTATATTAAAAAGATAGTGAATCTGATGGGGTACTATTAACAGGGTACTATTAATACAGTCATGAAACCTTGAAGTATCAGGAATTGCCTGAAATATTTTGTAAATATATTAAAGTAATTAATAAAAACCTTTAAATGTCATAGAACAGTCAAGGGAATTCCTATAGTGAAAATAATTTTTCCTTGCTGTGCTCTAGTTCATCAGCTAGAAATTGCTTTCCTTGAAAGCAATCTCTATAAAAGTCCTTATCCAGTTATCACAAACAACTTGAAAGTCATGGAAATTCGTCAAAGAAAGTGGGAAAAGAAAAGCCTAGTGACTGATTGGCTTTTGTTTTTTGTCAGAAGTTCAGCTAGGAAGCCAAATTGCCGGTATAGCAACAGAACTTCAAGTTTTAGCACATTCATGGCATTAAGCCACTAAAACGAAAATACAAGCAACAAATTAAGATGAGTTTTGACATTTTTGTGTGAGATCATTTAACTGAGAGAGTGACACTCACTCAGAAGCTAATAATATCAGTAAACTAAATTATTAATTTGTCATAATGAAATAATGGTAAATACAGCTTCATGGTTGACAAGAAATATTTAGTGATTGATTCAATTCACATTAGCAGGTCAGACAAAAAGGTAATTTTGGACCCTGCTTGGAGAGTATCATCTGTTCATATGTTTGTTGCATTCACAGTGTGTATGAAAGTTTCTGTGTGAAGATATTCAGGCAGGGCTTTTAGTGAGAGTGACTGACAGATCATTGTGTTGGTTTCAGGAGTGCCCCAGCATCTCCCACCCACTCTGGCCTCCTCTCTCCACATTCAAGCGGCCTGCAGACCCCTGAGTGTCTGTCTCGGGAAGGGTCACCAGTGTCTCATGAGCATGACTTTGGCTCCAAGCTTGCTTCTGTGCCCGAGTACAGATACTCGCAGAGTGCACCAGGTAAGTGCGTGTTCTGACAGCATTGTTGAGTTGTAGCAACACTACTAACTTGACAAAAGTTGACAACAGCATGTCAGAAGCTCTACAGTTTTCAAAATAGTGCTACTTTAACTGCAGTTTCACTACTTAAATTTATGAGTAGCTTTTAGCTTGGTAAGCAACAAATATAAAGTAGCTTCCCCAGCACTGGTGTCTGACTGTATATTCTCTCACTCTCTAAAATTGCTCTTGTCTCACAGGCTCTCCAGTGAGCGCCCACCCTGTAATCATGGCCGTACCACCTCAGCCCTCAGCTGTAATACCCAAGCCTGTGGTTTACATGCCGGCCTCAATCATTAGCTCCTCCCAGGCCTCTGGTCAGGCCATTCATGTGGTGCAGCAGGCGCCAGCTGTCACCATGGTCCGTGTAGTGACCACCTCTACAAACTCCCCCAATGGCTACATCCTGGCTAACACCACCACCTCCAGCTCTGGAGATGGTTTTGGAGAACAGAGAGGTAAAACAGCACCCATTTCTTATACAGTTTAAGTCAGAAGTTTACATACACCTTAGCCAAATACATTTAAACTCAGTTTTTCACAATTCCTGACATTTAATCATAGAAAACATTCCCTGTCTTAGGTTAGTTAGGATCACTACTTTATTATAAGAATGTGAAGTGTCAGAATAATAGTAGAGAGAATTATTTATTTCACCTTTTCTTTCTTTCATCACATTCCCAGTGGGTCAGAAGTTTACATACACTTTGTTAGTATTTGGTAGCATTGCCTTTAAATTGTTTAACTTAGGTCAAATGTTTTGGGTGGCCTTCCACAAGCTTCTCACAATAAGTTGCTGGAATTTTGGCCCATTCCTCCAGACAGAACTGGTGCAACTGAGTCAGGTTTGTAGGCCTCCTTGCTTTTTCATTTCTGCCCACAAATGTTTTATTGGATTGAGGTCAGGGCTTTGTGATGGCCACTCCAATACCTTGACTTTGTTGTCCTTAAGCCATTTTGCCACAAATTTGGAGGTATGCTTGGGGTCATTGTCCATTTGGAAAACCCATTTGCGACCGAGCTTTAACTTCCTGGCTGATGTCTTGAGATGTTGCTTCAATATATCCACATAATTTTCCTGCCTCATGATGCCATCTACATGCTTCACGGTTGGGATGGTGTTCTTTGGCTTGCAAGCCTCACCCTTTTTCCTCCAAACATAACGATGGTCATTATAGCCAAACAGTTAAATTTTTGTTTCATTAGAGCAGAGGACATTTCTCCAAAAACTAAGATCTTTGTCCCCATGGGCATTTGCAAACTGTAGTCTGGCTTTTTATGGCGGTTTTGGAGCAGTGGCTTCCTTGCTGGGCAGCCTTTCAGATTATTGTCGATATAGGACTCATTTTACTGTGGATATAGATACTTGTCTACCTGTTTCGTCTAGCATCTTCACAAGGTCCTTTGCTGTTGTTCTGGGATTGATTTGCACTTTTCGCACCAAACTACGTTCATCCCTAGGAGACCGAATGCGTCTCCTTCCTGAGCGGTATGATGGCTGCATGGTCCCATGGTGTTTATACTTGCATACTATTGTTTGTACAGATGAACGTGGTACCTTCTGGCATTTGGAAATTGCTCCCAAGGATGAACCAGACTTGTGGAGGTCCACAATGTATTTTCTGAGGTCTTGACTGATTTCTTTTAATTTTCCCATGATGTCAAGCAAAGAGGCACTGAGTTTGAAGGTAGGCCTTAAAATACATCCACAGGTACACCTCCAATTCAGTACACCTCCTATCAGAAGATAATTGTCTGGTTGTCTAAAGGCTTGACATCATTTTCTGGAACTTTACAAGCTGCTTAAAGGCACAGTTAACTTAGCGTATGTAAACTTCTGACCCACTGGAATTGTGATATATTCAATTAAAAGTGAAACAATCTGTCTGTAAACAGTTGCACAAAGTAGATGTTCTAAACGACTTGCCAAAACTATAGTTTGCTAATATGAAATCTGTGGAGTGGTTAAAAAATGAGGTTTAATGACTTCAACCTAAGTGTATGTAAACTTCTGACTTAAACTGTATATATCTGTTTGTTACACTCTCTGTAATAGTTGATTCTGATTGGTCCCTTGCAGCATTCTGTGGTCAAATATTGTAGCATAAAGACTAGGGCTGCCACCGACCAAAGATTTTCCTAGTGGAATACTAGGCGTTAGTTTAAGCCTTTAGTCAACTAGTTGTCGCACGTTTATGATATTAATTTAAATGTTTAAATGTGTGTGTGTGTGTGTGTATATATATATATATATATTTTGGAGGGCATCAGAAAATGGTTTGAGTTCCAGGGCTGAGAAAGTATGTTATAAGTAACATTGCTAACACTGTTCTACATTACAGTGAAAAACTAAACCGTAATAATGAGCCTTTTAAAATATAAATTTTACAAGCACACGTACGACGCGAGCCACAGGGACACCGGCAAAAGCGGTAATGATCCTGAATGTGTCGGAAAAACCAGCAAGGAGACTGTCTGAACATTTTGTTAATTTATAGAGAGAAATGCACATTAGGGTTGTGCCGATAGACGATGATCTCGGGGATCGACGATGGTCAGGGTGATCGCCAATAGCTGATGCATTTGACTATGTCGAGACAATATTTGGCTCGTTTTCCCATTAATCCGTTCAATTTATTATTAGGCTATTATTATTATAAAATTAATATTACAGATAATTTATCCGTAGACACAGACACGTGCTTGAAGAAACACACTTTATAATATTAAGAACAGATGGCAGAAAAGCCGTCTATGCGCATGTATGACACGCTGTTTGTACGGAGGCATGCAGTCTCGTGGAACACGCGCATGTAAAATGTTCTCACTCTTTCTTTTTGTTTCTGTCTTCTGAATTTTTTTTTGCAAGAACAGTATCGTCTGAGTGCTGCAAATGACCTCAGACATCTCAGCTCAGGAGGTGCTTCAGGAGGAGTTCAGTTCGCTTTATTTCCACAGAGCAGTTCATTGTGACCACAACTCTGCAGCCTATTCATCTGTGATTAAAACATAAAAGAATACAAAAACAGGTTCACCTCGAACCATGATTTATATTTCAGTGATTATTATCATCATTATAATTATTATTTTTACATTTATAATTGTTTTTATGTCTTCATTTGTGCAAGTAATTTTCCGCCTGCCTGTTTAGACGGATACTTGCCTGATGGTAAATGGAAAGGTGGGCACTTATAATTTTTTTGATCACTTCATTATTTTAATTGCTTTTTCATTTCATTTGGAGTGCATTTTGAATTTAGAAATGTATTTGATTTTAAGTTTTTTGTTTTTTAAATAAATTAATTACATTTTCAATGCAAAATCACTAAAGCAAGAATATTTACCGATCCCTCAGCCGGGTGTTTACGATGTAACTGGATATTGCGATTTTATATATCGTGAAGGAGGGAACAAAACAAATTTATTCACACACGATGTATTTTCCCAGACAACTAAATATCTGACCGGTAGAGAATGGACAGATGAAGTAGGTTCTTTGCCAAAGAGATGTTGCCCTTCATAACTGTTGAAAAGCCATCTTTCAAAAAGTTGAACAACACATCGTGGTGAGCAGGGTGGAGCCGAGCAGTGTCTGGGCAGAGCGAGGCTGGGAAGATAAGTGGCGAATGACTTCCACCTACGCATCACACCTGCCTCACGTTCCAGCGAGGGGAGGCGGGAGTATTTAAGGAGAAGAGACAGCGGCAGACGGGAGAGAGATGTACGAAGCTTGTCCGCGTCTTTGAGTGTTTTTATGATTTGACGCAGCTGGCTGAAAAGCAGTGCGTGTTTTTGTTTCTTTTATACACTGAAAACTGTCATTAAATGTCTATGTGTTTGTCAAGCCGGTCCCAGCTTCCTCCTTACCTTCGTAAGTGTTACACACATTTTAATTGTGCTTAATTTATTCCAGTTTCATTTGAACTTTTAGTTAAAATAAAGTTCAAAGTTTGAATTCAAGGTGTCTTGCTTTATTGTGTAGGCTTAACCCTAACCCTGCTTAATGAAAATTACCCCATAGTACCACCTAGCCATCCAACCAGTGGTAATACTGGTGTTTGTCGGAGTGGAGGTTTATTTATTTATTATTTTATTTTTTTCTGCGACCAACCGACCAATCAAATCTTGGTCGACCATTCTCATTGATTAACGTTTGGGCGACTATTAGGGGGCAGCCCTAATAAAGACTGCTATATGGTATAAATTACAGTTTTATAAGGCAAGATTCATGTCTTTGATAACTCTGCAGTCTCTTTCTTCTCAAATAATAATTTATAATAACTCAGTTTTAATAACTCAAATCAATATTTCATGTCCATTTATTTGGTAAATAACCATTGTAATAAATGGGATTATGTACAATCAGCTGGTCGTTATCGAAAATAAAATCTTTCAGGATGATACAAAATTCTATACTGCGTGCCCAGTTATTAGGCAAGTGAGTATTCTGATCTTATCATTATTTCCATGCACATTTTCCAACTCCGAACCATATAAACTTGAATGCTTATTGGATTCAATCATTTTCAGGTGGTATGTATTTGTGTAATGAGGGAGGGTGTGGCGAAAGTGACTAATACCTTATATCAAAGTGTGCATAAATATTAGGCAGCTTCATTACCTCAGGTAAAAAGAGATTTAACTGACACTGAAAAGTCAAATATTGTAAAATGCCTTTCATACGGATGCAACACTCTTGAAATAGCTAAGCTATTGATGCGTGACCACCGGACAATCAAACGAATAGTCAACTGGGGCGCAAAAAACGCATGGAGAAGAAAAGGCACAAATTAACTGCAAAAGACTTGAAGAATTAAATGTGAAGTTACCAGGAACCCCTTATCCTCCAATACTACCATATTCCAGAACTGCAACCTACCTGGAGTGTCCAGGAGTACAAGGTGTCAAGTGCTCAGAGACATGGCCAAGGTAAAGAAGGCTGAAACACGACCACCACTGAATATATTCACAAGTTGAAGCGTCAAGATTGGGCAAAGAAATACATGAAGACAGATTTTTCAAAGGTTTTATGGACAGATGAAATGAGAGTGACTCTTGATGGACCAGATGGATGGGCCCGTGGCTGGATCACTAATGGACACAGGGCACCACTTCGAGTCAGGTGCCAGCAAAGTGGAGGAGGGGTACTGGTATGGGCTGCTATCATTAAGGATGAGGTAGTTGGACCTTTTCGAGTTGAAGGTGGACTGAAACTCAACTCTCAAACCTTACTGCCAGTTTCTGGAAAGTACTTTCTTCAAGCAGTGGTAGAGGAAGAAGTCCTCAGCATTCAAGAAGGCCATGATCTTTATGCAGGACAATGCTCCATCACATGCATCCAAGTACTCCACTGCTTGGCTAGCCAGCAAGGGCCTCAAAGATGCCCAAATAATGACTTGTCCCCTTCCTTACCTGACTTAAATCCTACTGAGAACTTGTGGGCCCTTCTCAAATGTGAGATTTACAGTGAGGGAAGACAATACACCTCTTTGAACAGCATATGGGAGGCTGTGGTTGCTGCTTCAGCAAAAGTTGATTGTGAACAGATCAAGAAACTGACAGACTCCATGGATGGATGGCTCATGGCAGTTATTGAAAAGAATGGTGGCTATATTGGTCACTGAATATTTTTGAAAGGCCAAAAATGTTATTTAATTGTCATTTTGTGCTACTTATTTGTTGCACCTACTCTAAAAATTGAGAAATTCTAGTTGCCTAATAATTGTGCACACTTACATATTCCCCTGAGAAAGACAAAACTCACTTTTCCTTTGTCAAACATTCAGGTTTGAGGTTCAGTAAAATTTTGGATTGACTGTGAGGATTGTGTTTGTTCAACAATAAAATGAATCCTGAGGAATACAATTTGCCTAATAATTGGGCACGCAATGTAATTATTATAGTATTATAGTAGTGACATGTAGCTCAGATATGAATCTAAAGACCTATTCACACCACCACCACACAATTTGCAGATGAAAATAAACCATGATTTTTTTTTTTTTTTTTTTGTCATGCCCCCATTTGAAAATAGAAAAACCCACTAGGCCTATATTTTTGTTATTTTCTGTATACATTTTGTTTTACATTAATAAATAATTTTTTTTAACTAGGTTTATATACTTAAAGAACATCCGAAGACAGAATAAATACAAAGGTAATAGTGCTTGCAGGAGCAATGTTAATATAATAGCTCTCCATAACATAGAGTTTGCCATCATTTACTCCAAACCAGTCATTTTTTTTTATCTGTGAAACACAAGATTGAGGGATGAGAGGATCGTGATTGTGACTGTCAAGCTCCAAAAGCTCATAAAAACACCATACAAGTTGTCCATATCATTTGTGCGCAACATTTCAAGTCTACTGAAGCCATTCAATAGCGTTGTGTCAAGAACAGACCAAAATGTAAGCGTTAATTCACTGAAATTCATTCTTCACCATTTCAAATCTGATGCGTACGCAAGCACATCTTTGTTTACTTTAGTGTAGTGCCATGAGTGCACCTGACAGGCTGATACCACGAGGAGAAAAAAAATCGTGAACAACGGTTCTTCTGTTCTTCCGTCATCGCAGCAAATTTAAATGTGAGAAAGTGAATGAGATTCGAGACTGTCTTCCACACGACCCATTTGACAATACAGATATCAACATCTTGGTGTCTATCTGGAATGCTGGTTCAGATAAATGACCCCAAAACCTTACATCTTATTGGTCGAAAAAGGCTTTTGCCGAGCAAAATGTCATGTCATCAAAGAGCTAATTTTTGCATCTGGTGTGAAAGAGTCTATATGTTTGCTTTATTTTTTTGCTCCTGAACAGTCTCTCTGTCTCTCTTGTCTGTTTGTGCAGTTGATGAGATGCCTGTGGTTGGCAGTAGAGTTATTCAGGCTGTAGGAAGTCACATAAGCTCCACCAATAGGGGGCAGCAGAGCTACACTGTTGTTCAGAGCGCCATGCACCAGCTTCCCGTGCAGACGATTGCTCAGAATGGCAAACATGCTCTCCCTATCACCAGTGTGTCATCCAGTGCTTACGGTATGTGTGCCTACTGTTCTGAAGCTGGTCTAGAGCTTCATTTGATTTGGTTTGTCAATTCATTTGTACTGCTAACTTTTTAACTGTGGAAAAAATGGATATTATATTATCCATCACCCTCTAAACTGGACAGACGAATAGCAGGAATTTTCAAATGTTCTATGCAGATGTATTTTATAGCCAGATGTTGTCAAAAGTTTAAAAATTAATCAAGATTAACAGCATTCACTTTGACAGCCCTAATTGAACTCAGATAGTCAATTAAAAATCATCAGCAATATTACATTGCAATAATATAACTAAAAGGCTGGGTTCAGCTAAAAATACAGGTGAATGGAGAATTGATAGACTCCATTTCACCTTAAGTGGACCAAATTGAGATCAAAGTCCACTTTCAAGGCTAGGGATGTAAGTGCTTTTGTCAGTCAGTTTAATTTTTGTCCCTTAAAGAGCTCTTTTAAAGAGGACTAAGTGTGAAAACGCCCTAAAAATAAAAAAATTGCATACAATATTAAAGAAATATTCTGGGTTCAATACAAGTTAAGCTCAATCCACAGCATTTGTAGCATAATATTGATTACCACAAAAAATAATTGTGACCACAAATGCTGTCAATTGATCTTAACTTGTATTGAACCCAGAATATTTCTTGAATTAACAAATGTAACCTGTGGCCTCTTCCTTTTGCCCTCAGCTCTTACCAATCCTCTGCAGATCTTGGCTGCCCAGGCCTCAACATCCCCTCCTGTTCTAGTCAACAGGCCTACCAGCAGGGAGGTCGGAGAGTCCGGCAACCATGAGCCCGAGCCCAAACGGCCCAAAATGGAGGAGGACGCCGTCGCTCCAGTCCCACAACCTGTTATTGTTGCAATGAACCAAGAGGCCAGAGAATGAATGAGTGAGTGGAAGAATCAATGATGGATCTTTAAAGCACGTTCCTCAATATCGGGAAAGTGTCTTGTTTTCTTTCAACCGAGAACTTTATTGAAAACAACAAACCTGAACACGGGTAACTGAATCGAATGTTTTGTATAAAGAGGTTAAAAATTGTGTTTCATGGAGTGGGGGTGTATTGAGCTACATCTGGAAGCATTAAAATTCAGTGCTCACACAGTTTTAATTTTGTAGGGGTTTTTAATCTTGTAAAGAATGTTGGAACGAGTGTCCCTCAAAGGTATGAAGAGTGGTGCATGTGTGCCCCAGTAGTTCCTCACAAGGTACAAGTTGAGAAAGTTCTTACTTTTGGGTTGGGGTGGGACCAATACTTATGCAGCTATTACAGTTTGAGAACACGAGTCGCTCCGAATTGAAGCAGTATATATATAAATGGGGGTCACAGGAAGTTGTTACTTCAGTTGCCTGTGCAGCCTTTGTGAGGATTTATTTATCTCTCTGTTCAAAAAGGCTTAGAAATATTGAAATAAGATTGTTACTACTAAAAAGCACATAAAGCATCCTACAGAATAGATATGAAATAGATATAGAAGCCTTTCTAGATGGAGCTCTTTAACATACAATATTGTAATGTACTTTTTTTTTTTTTTTTTGGTGGAGGACTCGCTTGCTTGCTTATTACAAAGAGAAATGTCTAGAAAATGCTCATTTCTAAATTGGTCTATATTTAGCAGGAAATTAAAATGAACTCAATGAATGTAAGTACCGTTTGTTTATTTGTTATGGTTCATGGCACCCATTTTTGACCTAAAAAGTTTATTAAAAAGTTCAAATGTGTTTGTGGACAAATTTGTGCTGTTATGTGTTTTAAGAAATGAAATAACTGTAAGTTTAAAGTTAATTACATTTAACGTTGCTCAGTTGTATCTGTCCATCCCCTTTAGCACTTAGGCTAAAATTGTGCTTTGTAGATATCTTGCGTAGTAACATGATCAGGACTGCATCAGTTGATGAAAGCAACAATAATGCTGGGACGGGCTTAATGTCAACCAAATGCTTTTCCATTTCTAAGACCCAGGAATGTAACTGTTAATATTGATTGTTGGAGAGGCTGTGATCCTATAAAAAAGATCATAGAAGCCACTAAATGAATGTTCAGTATTTTTTTCTGAGAATTCAAGACCTTGCAATTATTTGTTCCTTTAAGAAGCTTATTTTAGTAATATACACAAAAGCAGCCTTTAATGAGACTTTCTAATTTTACTAATTGTTAGAATCATCAAAAAGGTTTTTTCAAGACAATCACTAACGGGATAGTTCAGTAACCGCTCTATATTTTGCAAATGATATGCACCACAAATGTGGAATAGAACCCTTTCTAAGTAAGCTAAATGTTATCGCTAGCTTATTTGTATGCTAACGTAGTTGTACAGTGACAGCCGTACAGTGTTCCTTTTGTAGTAGAAATGGAAAGGATACTTTAACAGACCAAATACATATCCTCATTATTAGTGCCTTAGCGCTCTACTTCTTTCAGGACTCAAAAATGCATTGTGATATACTATTTAAAGAAAACAACATCCAACTTTGAAACTTAAAAAAGTTCATTTTCAGGTTTGTTGGAAAACAAAGAGAAAAAAATGAACAGCACACATCATTCTGCTATATAACTAAACACAGCTGTTTAACTTGACCTAGAATGTAGGAATCTAGAAGAATAGATATAATGTGACTTTTGATAGAAATTGACTGAGCAATACGATAAAGGTAGACAGGAAATTAAATATTACGAATTTTTCTTTATTATTTGACAGTTTATGTTTCGCATCAGTGCTCATTTGCAGCTCAAGCTGATTTCCGCACAATCAAGAGTAATCTGTAACACATCTCCATAAAAATCCTAGTCTTTTGGAGTACAGCATTAACAAGGGATTTAACACTGGGCATTGAAAAAACACTTGGAAAAGCTTCAGCTTTCTGTGGTTGTATGATACATTCAAATATGTATTAAAGCTGAATATATTTAGATATAATTATGGCCTTTCAGAGATTTCTCCTTATTAGTCAGATTTGTTAAGGGACACTTTGATATGCCACATCTTACCTATGTGGGATTTAATAAACGAGACCACCACTATTTCATTTTAAGTCTGTTCTTTTGTTTCATAAATTCATTATTTGATTTATTTTTTTTTTTTTATTTGATTTTTTTGACTGGCCTGTCAAATAAAAGAAATGCATTTTCCAATGGAATGTTTTTGTCTCAGCAAGTGAAAAGCTTTAGTGATTCAAACTCCTTTTAGATCATAATGAAATTCAATGGAATGGCTAAAAAGAAAGAAAACGAAACAACTTCATTATCCATCATTATCTTTCATTCAGAGACATACATAGCCTGCAGAATTAGCTCTCACTGCCTAAAGGTTTTTCATACATTTACAAAAAAGTCTGCCACCGTGTCTGTATGCATAGATAACCATAGAGTATTTTTGTCACAAAGACATTCAGATTTTTTATTATTATTATTATTATTGTTTCCTTTTTGTGTTGTTGCATATTAGCATACGCAAATGTTTAAACACTAAACCTTTCTAATTTAAACTGAACTGATGTACGTTTCCTTCCTCTTTTGAAACGAGTTAATACGCTGGACATATTTTGTTTCTACTGTACACAAAACACCCCCTACTACTACTGCTCAAAAATGTATCACCGTGTCCTATTTTTGTAAGATCATGCAGTCCATATTTTAATGTGTATGAAACTACACAAGGTGTATGAGGGCTTTTCTTCTGTCAATGCAGTTAATGTAATGGTGTATCTGGAAAGAATAAAAATACTTTTGGCTAATCTTTTAAAGAATTTGTTATAGTGGCATTTTCTGTCTTAATTGCTTATGGATGAAGGTTTTCTGTTTTTTTTTTTTTTTTGTATGTTTGCTCCTCGACTAATATTAGGGTACAACGGGGTTAAACGGGACATTTTTTCTGGTCACAAAGTGTATCAAGATTAAAGAAATGTTTTTATTTTTTTAATGAATATTGATGGAGCAACATAATTTATGTGAAATAATAACTGCTGGTTGTTTTAATTCAAATGTATTGTTTTGAGTAAAAAAAAGGTGGCGAGAGAGCCTTTTTCTACACGGGGCCCCTAGGGGGGTTAAAGTGTTATTGTGTAAATATACGGAAAAAGTTATAGGGCAAAATTTGTCAACTTAGGCAAATACTTTTGAGACAGCAAGATGCTTTTTTTAAGTAACAAATTATGATAATACTTATTCAAAATAACTACTTCAGAAAAGGGTTAAACATTTTCTGTTAATATCAACCACATTTGGCATTTCATGAAATCTATAAATTAATTAATCTCCATTGTGATTGGATCAGTCAATGTGAGCCCAATTTGACAAGTTTTCAGAACAAATCTATTTGCCCCACTTAAGAAAAACAGTGTGTTTTATGGGGGCCTTTAGCTCCTGCAACAGGGGGACTTTTTACTCCAAATACCACTTATTGGACAGTTATTTAAAAACTTATAATCACCTTGAACAAAACTGAAAATTAGTATTTTGTCTCAAAATAAATGTGATAATTTCAGGAATTTTTATTAGCTACATAAATTTGCAACATTTTTAAAATGGTTAAATATTAGATAAAATGTCCTCAAAATCAAACTTTAGACATTGCTCACAGTAATCTCATGGCTCAGGAAAACGTACAAGCATTGACAAACAGGTGTTTAGGAAAGTGCTGTGTTGCTGTTTAGTGTTTTGGGAGAAAATCATATCAAAAGCCTTTTACACCTTTAGCCCCGTTGTACCCTACCTACCTTTTATTATTCATAACATCTTTTCAAATGTTAAAATCTTACTGGCTTTGCTTGATTCTGTAGTTTAATTTCACAGTTTATTTCCCAGTTGTATTTCATCAGCTGTTTATAAACATGTGTACCTAAACTGTGCAGCTCAATCTGCCGTCCTGAAATGTTAATACACGTTAAGAACTGCTGCTGTTTGCATATGCAATGGAAATCACTAAATTCTCTTTGGCACTCGGTATGGATTTTTTTTTAATTATTTACAGATTACAGTGGGTTTTTTTATTTATTTTTTTATTATTATTTTGTTTTTTTTACTATGTTTATTAAAATGGCATTTAAAAAAAGTTAAAACAGAACAATTTTAGTTTAAAACAAAATTTGTTTAATTCCTGGTGTAAGTATATAGCTTTTCATGGAAATGATTGGAATTGAATGACAACATGAATTTAAAACTATGAAAGGTATCTTTTGTCCATGATAACGTGCTCATTTTGAATTTATTTAGTCACAACTGCAAATCGCAAATCCCTTTATTGTCACTCAACCATATACACAAGTGCAACAGTGGGTGAAAGTCTTGGGTGCAGTTCCCAGCATCATAGCAGTATGACAATTACAATAAACATCTGATTTACACATAACACAGTTTACACATCTTGTTACACAACACAATATACAATATACACAAAATAAGAAGAATGTATACAATAAAAAGAATATACAGTATATACAAAATAAGAATACTGTATATAATAAAAATACACTGACCATGTAAGTTCCTCAGTGATGTGGACACCGAGGAACTTGAAGCTGCTGACCCTCACCACCGGTGCTCCATTGATGGTGATGGGGCTGTGTTCTCTGTCTTTTCTTCTGAAGTCCACCACAAGCTCCTTTGTCTTACTGACGTTGAGGGAGAGGTTGTGCTCCTGACACCAGTGTGTCAGAGTGTGCACCTCCTCTCTTTAGGCTGTTTCATCATTGTCAGTGATCAGACCTACCACCGTCGTATCATCAGCGAACTTGATGATGGCATCGGAGCTGTGTGTTGCCACACAGTCATGTGTGTACAGGGAATACAGGAGTGAGCTGAGAACACAACCCTGCAGGGCTCCAGTGTTGAGGGTCAGTGGTGAGGAGATGTTACTGCCCATTCTGACCACCTGGCGTCTGCTTGACAGGAAGTCCAGGATCCAGCTGCACAGCGAGCTGTTTAAGCTCAGAGCCCGGAGTTTCACATCAAGCTTGGAGGGCACTAATGGTGTTGAATGCTGAGCTGTAGTCTACAAACAGCATTCTCACATATGTAGAGAATGATCCCTTTCTTTTTCAGTAAGCTTGCTTCTGTACCCACACTTCAGGTAAATTTACCTCTAATAGGAATCAAAGAGCTGTTTTACTGTTAGTCATGAATTGACATTGAATTGAATCACTTCTCTTTGTAAAAGACAAAAAACATAGCTTTGGTGCTATTGTGTACTTGGTACTTAAGAAAGTTGAGAATTGTTAAATCATCCATTCTGCCGAATGAATGTCAAATCATCTATCCTGACCGACAACGCCAGAAATGTTAGGTCCAGATTCCCTCTACATCCCTCTCTTTGTGTAAGACAATATCCAAATATCAGAGTTCTGTCTAACATCTAAAACTAGTCAACATTAACAGATTGTTATGTTAACTCTTCTACCAGCCCAAGAGTCAGCAGGTGAATATAACAGAAGGCAGGAGATGAAGTGGTGGTAAAAATTAGCAGAATTTATTGAATAATCTCATCTGTCTCAATTAATGCTCAGACAGACTTCGTCTGATAAGCACAAATTCAACAAGTGTTATAATAATAAGCAAAGATAATGTAAAATTACTGCTTCACAACATTGTTCTGTGACGTTGAAGACCTTGAAATGGAGACTACTCTTTATCTTTAACTTGTGAGACAATATAGCACACAACATAAGATTAAACAGAAATAATAATGCTATAGCAAGAGTAAAAAACAATATAAAAAGAAAAGCAGGTTTGGGGAGTAACTGAATACATGTAACGGGATTATGTATTTAAAATACAAAATATAAGTAACTGTATTCCACTACAGTTACAATTTAAATCATTGGTATTTAGAATACAGTTACATTCAAAAAGTATTTTGATTACTGAAGAGATTACTTTGCATTTTATTGTCATTTGTTTCATTTAATATTTTGTCTAATCAGTTGGAAAACATTTATCTGTATAAATGTTGTGATCCAAAGAGCGTTGTACATTTACATTTACATTTATTGATTTGGCAGACGCTTTTATCCAAAGCGACTTACAAAAGAGGAATACATTGTAAGCGAATCATCTTAAGGAGACAGTGGTACAAAAAGTGCTGAATTATAAAGTTTCACTAGCATCAGAATAGTAGTATTCAAGACAGATTAAAGTGCAACAAGATTTGTTTTTGTTTCTTTAGTGACTGTTTAAGTGCTCATGGAAAAGATGTGTTTTTAGCTGTTTTTTGAAGACAGAAAGAGAGTCAGCTTCACGGATGTTGTTGGGAAGGTCATTCCACCAATGTGGTATGATGAAACCGAAAGTCCAAGAAAGTGTTTTGGTGCCTCTTTGTGTTGGTGTAACAAGGCACCATTCCTTAGCCAACCGCAGGCTTCTAGTGGGCGCGTAGCTCTGCAGAAATTATTTTAGGTATGCTGGAGCAGACCCAGTGACTGTTCTGTATGACAGCATCAGAGCCTTGACCTTGATACGTGCATCAACCGGCAGCCAGTGAAGAAAGACAAGGAGTGGTGTAACCAGGGTTGGGGAGTAACGGACTACATGTAACGGGATTACGTATTTAATATACAAAATATATGTAACCGTATTCCACTACAGTTACAATTTAAATAATTGGTATTTAGAATACAGTTACATTCAGAAAGTATTTTGATTACTGAAGAGATTACTTTGCATTTTATTGTCATTTGTTTCATTTAATATTTAGTCCTTTCAAATGGAAAACATTTATACATATACAGGTGCATCTCAATAAATTAGAATGTCGTGGAAAAGTTCATTTATTTCAGTAATTCAACTCAAATTGTGAAACTCGTGTATTAAATAAATTCAATGCACACAGACTGAAGTAGTTTAAGTCTTTGGTTCTTTTAATTGTGATGATTTTGCTCACATTTAACAAAAACCCACAAATTCACTATCTCAACAAATTAGAATACATCATAAGACCAATAAAAAAAACATTTTTAGTGAATTGTTGGCCTTCTGGAAAGTATGTTCATTTACTGTATATGTACTCAATACTTGGTAGGGGCTCCTTTTGCTTTAATTACTGCCTCAATTCGGCGTGGCATGGAGGTGATCAGTTTGTGGCACTGCTGAGGTGGTATGGAAGCCCAGGTTTCTTTGACAGTGGCCTTCAGCTCATCTGCATTTTTTGGTCTCTTGTTTCTCATTTTCCTCTTGACAATACCCCATAGATTCTCTATGGGGTTCAGGTCTGGTGAGTTTGCTGGCCAGTCAAGCACACCAACACCATGGTCATTTAACCAACTTTTGGTGCTTTTGGCAGTGTGGGCAGGTGCCAAATCCTGCTGGAAAATGAAATCAGCATCTTTAAAAAGCTGGTCAGCAGAAGGAAGCATGAAGTGCTCCAAAATTTCTTGGTAAATGGGTGCAGTGACTTTGGTTTTCAAAAAACACAATGGACCAACACCAGCAGATGACATTGCACCCCAAATCATCACAGACTGTGGAAACTTAACACTGGACTTCAAGCAACTTGGGCTATGAGCTTCTCCACCCTTCCTCCAGACTCTAGGACCTTGGTTTCCAAATAAAATACAAAACTTGCTCTCATCTGAAAAGAGGACTTTGGACCACTGGGCAACAGTCCAGTTTTCTTCTCCTTAGCCCAGGTAAGATGCCTCTGATGTTGTCTGTGGTTCAGGAGTGGCTTAACAAGAGGAATACGACAACTGTAGCCAAATTCCTTGACACGTCTGTGTGTGGTGGCTCTTGATGCCTTGACCCCAGCCTCAGTCCATTCCTTGTGAAGTTCACCCAAATTCTTGAATCGATTTTGCTTGACAATCCTCATAAGGCTGCGGTTCTCTCGGTTGGTTGTGCATCTTTTTCTTCCACACTTTTTCCTTCCACTCAACTTTCTGTTAACATGCTTGGATACAGCACTCTGTGAACAGCCAGCTTCTTTGGCAATGAATGTTTGTGGCTTACCCTCCTTGTGAAGGGTGTCAATGATTGTCTTCTGGACAACTGTCAGATCAGCAGTCTTCCCCATGATTGTGTAGCCTAGTGAACCAAACTGAGAGACCATTTTGAAGGCTCAGGAAACCTTTGCAGGTGTTTTGAGTTGATTAGCTGATTGGCATGTCACCATATTCTAATTTTTTGAGATAGTGAATTGGTGGGTTTTTGTTAAATGTGAGCCAAAATCATCACAATTAAAAGAACCAAAGACTTAAACTACTTCAGTCTGTGTGCATTGAATTTATTTAATACACGAGTTTCACAATTTGAGTTGAATTACTGAAATAAATGAACTTTTCCATGACATTCTAATTTATTGAGATGCACCTGTAAATGATGTGATCCAAAGTGCATTTGAACAGCAGTGAAACACTTTCTTATGATGTGTTACATTCATACGAGCAGACAGAGAAGTAAGTTTGAAGTAAGTTTGGAGCAGAAGAAATAGATATAAACCTTGTGTAAATTGTCAGCTTTACGCTAAGCTAAAATGCTATTTCTAGCCATTTTACATGCACACGTTACCAGACATGATCATATTTTTTTAATCAAGAAAATTCACGTTCGATCATAATTTCTTTTTTCTAGTAAGACCTTTGATATTAGGGCAAAAATCTTATTCTTGATAATTTTAGTATTGTTTTCCTGTAAAAATATCAAAAAATCCTTAAACCAATATCAGTTTGATTGATCTTGTTTTAGAAACAACACTGCATAAGATATTTAGGTTTTTCAGAGAATGTATTTTTAACATGTGTATTTTGTCTTACTGTACTGGCAGAGTTTTTATAGTCAAAACAAGTGAAAAAAATCTACCAGTGCTGAAGAAGTAATCCAAAGTATTTAGAATACGTAACTGACCTTGAGTAATCTAACGAAATATGTTACAAATTACATTTTACAGCATGTATTCTGTAATCTGTAGTGGAATACATCTCAAAAGTAACCCTCCCAACCAAGAGAAGTAATAAGTAAAATTTTATATTTAAAATGAATTTAAAGAAATGATTTAATATATACCGTAAGTAATATGAAAGAATTAAAGAAACAAATGAAGTACAATACAGAAGTATGTTTTCTCACTTGAAGCAGCACACACACAAGGTTACGAAATGTCTCATAAAAAGTAAAAAATAAAAACAATAAATAAAAATAAAAACTTTCCCCTAATAAAAAGAATGAATTTTGTCATTGTTTTAAATTATGTGCAACCTGTACATATCTGTTAACATCTTAAAAAGGTTGTTCTGCAGGGTGTGCTGAGTGACTCCAGCCAGGTCTCCTAAGCAACCAAATTGGCCCGGTTGCTAGGGAGGGTAGAGTCACATGGGGGTAACCTCCTTGTGGTCGCGATTAGTGGTTCTCGCTCTCAGTGTGGCGTGTGGTAAGTTGTTTATGGATCACGGAGAGTAGCATGAGCCTCCACATGCTGCAAGTCTCCCTAGTGTCATGCACATCGAGCCACGTGATAAAATGCGCGGATTGACAATCTCAGAAGCGGGGGCAACTGAGACTTGTCCTCCACCACCCAGATTGAGGTGAGTAACCACGCCACCACGAGGACCTAGTAAGTAGTGGGAACTGGGCATTCCAAAATGGGAGAAAAGGGGATAAAAAATAATAATAATAATTTGTTCTGGGTGTTCATGACCCTTTAAAAACTTACATGACAATTCCGCCTGTGCTGGACGAAAATGTACAAATTGTTTGTGAGAAATGTTAATATCATTTTATGTATTATGCTATCTCTAGTCATTCTAAAAGATATGAAAATTCTACCACATATTCTATTTTTATTTCACTCGTAAGTCCCGCGTATTGCACTATTTTGTCGCCGACTGACGCCTACGAGGCGGAACCAATGAATGTCATGTGATTTGCTGTCAGGACATCATAGCTGACGGAGAAGATGTTTTGATTCTAATGTTTTGACTTGTCAGTACATCGTTCTCAAAATGTATGCTGCCGCGACGGAGAGTTTAATAAAGCAGGCAAGGTAAAACTAGATATTTACTTCAGAGGCTATACTAGGATACTACAGAACTTTAATGGTCACATGGTTTGTCATTTTTGTGTGGTAGGCAAGTTCATCACCATGCCAGAGTCATTTATTTAATGAAATATCATGCTTTTCAGAGAAATAAAGGAGGAAGATCTGCAGAAGTTTTGTGGGCGCATCATTAAGCAGCTGCACCCTAAAGAGCTGGGTGGAGAGACTGTGGACTCCCTTCAGAGGCTTCATCTGATAGTTTCTGCCAATAAATATGCCAGAGAGTAAGTCACATTCACCTGAAATGTTCATCTGAACAGTACATAGACATAAAGGTATTATGGTACATTTAAAGGGATAGTTCACTCAAAAATTTAAATTTTGTCATCATTTACTCACCCTCATGTTCCAAACCAGAATGTCCATGCTGCAATTAAAGTGAATGGTGACCACAGCTGTCAAGCAAGATTTTCAGTGAATAACAAAATCAATTTTAGTGTGTTCCTCACACAAAGATATTTATGGCTTCAGAAGGCTTATAGAGTAAACATAAGTTTTTTTCTGATGCTTTTATGTCCTTTTTGGAGCTTGACAGCTCCTGGTCCTCTTCCACTTTCATTGCATGGATAGGAGCAGTTCGGACATTCTTCTCCTTTGGTGTTACACAGAAGTCATGTGGGTTTGCAATAACGTGATGAGGGTAAGTAAATGATGGCAGAATTTTTATTTTTGGGTGATCTGCCCTTTTAAAGGGCGCATAGTTACATTTTAAGTTAACATCTCCTGCTCCATCAGGCTTCCATCTGATCTGGTGATGAAGCTGCAGACGGTTCTTCGCTCTTCATCATGCCCAGAGCAGCTTCAGGTTCTGTCCTCTTCCATACTGCAGGAGAGCTTCCCTCTCAGTGTGCACAGCCTCTGCTCGGATCTCAGCCAGGACAGCAGAGCCATCAGCCATTTGGCAAGCGTTGTGCTCTCTCAGGTGGGTCAACAAACTTTTCACCATGCCATTTTATGTTATATGTTGCTGTAAAAGGGAAAGTTCACCCAATAATTAAATTCTCTCATCATTTACTCACCCTCATGACATCCCAGATGTGTATGACTTTCTTTCTTCTGCAGAACACAAATGAAGATTTTTAGAAGAATATTTCAGCTCTGTAGGTCCTTACAATGCAAGTGACTGGTGACCAAATCTTTGAAGCTCCAAAAAACACATAAAAGCAGCATAAAGCTAATCCATAAGACTCCAGTGGTTAAACCCATGTCTTCTGAAGTGATATAATCGGTTTTGGGTGAGAACAGACCAAAATATAACTCCTTTTTCACTATAAATCTTGACATCTGCAGTCTCCTTGGTGATCATGATTTCAAGCTCAATTACACTTTCTAGGGCCGTCTAGCGCTCTGCATATGCATCAAGCACCAGGAAGTGTAATCGAGCTTAAAAATCATGTTTGTCCCTAGAGATTGCAACTGCAAGATGTACAGTGAAAAAGGAGTTATATTTTGGTCAGTTCTCACCCAAAACCAAATAGATCACTTCAGAAGCCACTGGAGTCACATGGATTACTTTTATGCTGCTTTTATGTGCTTTTTGGAGCTTTAAAGTTTTTGTCACCATTCACTTGCATTGTATGGAGCTACAGAGCTGAGATATTCTTCTAAAAATCTTCATTTGTGTTCTGCAGAAAATAAAAAGTCATTCACTTCTGGGATTAGCATGAAGTAATGATCTTACTTTTTGCAGGCTGGAAATAAAGAAGATGTGATTCCCCTGTGCCACCATTTGCTGAGAAGTCTTGAGTCACGGCTTTCCGAGGGGCAGATTTCCAAACATGCTCTTCCCATCCTCTCCAAAATTATTAGTGTATATCCAGAGATTCTCACAGATGGTAAGATTACAGGTGCACACCTTTTCCCCCTCAAGAAAAAAAAGTTTTACACATAAATAAATTAATATTATTTTCGAAAAATAAGTTTAAAATACTGAAGACTCCAGTCAAGTCAGTAGCCTAATAAGTATGTAGCGGGTCACCTCATAGAGGGCACCATGTTGTGATCACATGACCAATCAAATACTACTCACTTTCTCTTGGTAGCCCCCGTTATCAGACACTTTCACCCGCAGAACAAATTAATCATGTCTGACTGTGAATAGCACATTTGTACAATATCATTGGTAACTGAAAACTTTTGTTTTTGCGTGATGCTGCAAAAAGCCTGCCGTATCGGCTCGGCAACATAAACAAAAAATTACTGAGTGCACGTTTTGTTTGATTGCAGTAATACCGTGAGCCTCAGTGGTATGGCCTGTTAATTTCATAGACATTGGGGGGAAAAAAATGATTTAAGCATAATTTAGATAAGACAAAGTTGATCACAGAAATATGTGGTCACTATATTTAGATCAGGTGAATCTGGTCAGCCGTAAGCTAGTGGATTGGTTGCGATATGCAAGTATGCAGCAGGGAGCATCCATGTCTTCTGGGGGATTTTTCAGTGGACCAAGAACACGTCAGGTAGAGAATTTTGTTACTTTTGATTTATTGTCAACCAATACGCTCAAATGAAGTAGATAATGATACTAATGAATGATCTCATTGTACTGATGGACTGTCAACATTTTGTCTCTTCATCAGCCAGCACCTCTGACAGAAGTCGATGGGGTGGTAACAGGGGATTTCTTCACTGTACTGTGTGTGGGTCAGAGCTACACTGAGGATCAGTGGATGAATATGTACACTTTCTCCATGATCAAGAGCTGGTTGCTCACTTATGACATGGATGGGACCACAAATGCAGAATCAGGTAGTTTGAACAGAATTTATTTGGGCAAACACCTTTAGTGCAGGTAGAACATCATTTTTTTTTTCTCCCTAGTGAAGTTAATTTGTTTAAGAAACTGTCCCATATCAGAGAGATGCTTTGTTTCATGTAGTTAAGAAGTAACTCAAGATTGGATTTCCATTTTTTGCTAGCTCCACTAATAGGAACACAGGTCATTCAATCACAGCACCAAGGTAAGATGCAAGTCAGAAGCCTGAAAAGATCAACTCAAAGCCAGTTTGCCTTTTCTTCTCACAATCAGAAACTAACTTTATGGAATGATTAACTTTTCCAATATTCCTTCAAACTGAATAACAAAGCTTTCGTAATCCATGGCCAAATTGATTGCTGTGTATATCTAAATTGATTTTTTGAGTCTATGGCTATGTTCGGAATTAAAGGGATAATTCATCCAAAAGTGAAAATTCTCTCATCATTTACTCACTTTTATGCCATCCCAGAAGTGTAAGACTTTCTTTCTTCTGCTGAACACAAATGAAGATTTTTAGAAGAATATTTCAGCTCTGTAGGTCCATACAATGCAAGTGAATGGTGGCCAGAACTTTGAAAGTCCAAAAAGCACATAAAGTCAGCATAAAAGTAATCCATACGACATAGTGACAGTGGTTTAATCCATGTCTTCTGAAGCAATATAAGTGTGGGTGAGAAACAGATTAATATTTAAGTCCTTTTTTACTATAAATCTCCACTTTCACTTTCACATTCTGAAAGTATGCCCCAAAGTGATTGCATCACTTTGGAAGACATGGATTAAACCACTGTCACTGAGTCGTATGGATTACTTTTATGCTGACTTTATGTGCTTTTTGGACCTTCAAAGTTCTGGCCACCATTCACTTGCAATATATGGACCTACAGAGCTGAAATATTCTTCTTAAAATCTTTGTTTGTGTTCAGCAGAAGAAAGAAAGTCACACATCTGGTATGGCTTAAAAGTGAGTAAATGATGAGAGAGTTTTAATTTTGGGTGAACTCTCCCTTTAAATACTAGTGAACTACATAGAATATGCTGTAAAGAAGGTTAACTCAAAAGTTTAGACTACTTCTCATTATTTATTATTACTATTATTTACATTTTTATATAATAGCAAAGTCACCAAATTATGAAATCATCTCTCAACCAACTTCACGAGTTACCACCTAAAATACTTTTTAAACAGTATTGAAGGAGTTTCCATGTATGTTGTGCACTTGTTGGCTGCTTTTTCGTTACTATCCAGTGCAACATATGCATTAAGAAATTAATTAATTTTAGTTAAGCATAAGCCTTTAGATCAAAAGGTTTTTAAGGTCATGAGAAATATTGCTACAAAAGTAGTATGGTAGTATGCCATTCCGAACATACCCTCTCTTCTGGGTGTCCAGGCAACCCTAATGCCTGAAATTCAGATCCCACTGGATAAGGTACTTGTCGGAATCATGCTCTGAGTGATGTAGTGTGGTTTACTGTGCTGTAATGTGCTGTGCTGTTGATACAGATGATCGCTCCGAGTTGGACAGTTCAGTGATGTCCATGGTGTCGGCCACATCCTCCTCCAGCAGACTGCTTCCTCCCAAAGAGAGACTCAGAGAGAAGGCGTTTGAGTACTGCCAGCGTCTCATTGAACAAAGTGACCGCAGTGAGTACATCACACAAATACAGAATATCAGCTTTTGGGGAATGTTTGTTATTTGTAAAGTTATGTTATGCTGCTAAATATGTTGAATAATTTTATTTCTGTCTCATAATTTCTCAATACAGAGGCCCTGAAGAGGACTGATACAGAGCTACAGAAAGCAGTGAGCACCGTATCAAGCTTTTTATGAGCAGTATTTTTCATATTCAATGTGAAATTCTCTTTGCAGCCCATTTTACTTTTGAAATTGGCTGCATTTCTGCATGAATCAGGATATTCCACAAGAAAAAGAGTAGATCAGGACTTCTTTATTCATCAGGAATTGATTGGATTGTAAAAAGAAATGGGCCCGTTTATTGGAACGCAGGGGCTGAAAAGAGGGATTCATGACATCAGCTAGAAACGAAAGTAGTTTCAAGGGCAGAGCAAGTTATTTATTTATTTTTTATATAAAAGATTAGGGATTTTTGAATCGAGCATTCTTTAAAAAAATAAATGGGGTACATTTTGTTCATTCTTTATTTTCCCAATTAACACCATTATATTTGTTCATGAATTTTGTTGATTTTCTCCATGATGAAAACATACAGTAAGGTCATAGGAGCACATTATGACTGTTTATCTGTTGTACAGTGCATTGTTGAGTCCGTGTCAATAATGGACATCATCTGTGGTGAAGACCCCTCCTATGTGTACCGTGCATTCCCCAGTATCAAAGCCCTATACAGAAGACTTAATGGAGACCTTGCCCAAGCTCGAGCCCTTCTACCTATTGCTCAGTTCTACCTCAACCATAGTGAGTGATCTCCCCATCTAAAGTCTCTGGAATATACAGCAGGCTTCAGTTGTATGATGTATGAATGTGTGTCTGTGCTTTCTATTATGAGGCGAGACGGCCGCAGTGGACTCGGAGGCCGTGTTCAGTCAGCTCTTTAGACACTGTCCCGCTGAGCAGTTCAACGAGCCCATGCTAGCCTTTGAGTTTATCCGGTTCTGTCTTCTCAACGCCAGCATGCTGCAGGACAGAGTCGCCAACTACAGGCAGAGCTTCCCCAACCTCCTAAAGGTAAGGGATAGTTCACCTAAAAATTTTCCATGTTCCAAACTCTTAAAACTTTCATTCATCCACGGAACACAAAAGGAGTCATTTGAAAAGATGTCCTGTTCGCTAATATTTATACGATGGCAGTTGATAATGACTAACTTTAAAATTGAAAAAGGACCCAGAAGTGTCATTAAAGTAGTCCATGTGACTCACGCATCATATTCCAAGTCTTCTGAAGGCATTAGAAAATACACCAAATTTAAGTTATTTTACAATGGAAATCTTGACTTCACAATATATAAAATAGAAAGAGCAATATATTCAACTCTAGGAGCTGCACTTTGTCCCCAGTTCTTAGCTTGGAACAGCCCAGGATTGATCACTGAGTTTGTTGAGCTGCTTCCATCACTGGTAGCTCCTGATACAGCCATTGAGTTACTGCACACACTCCTGGATCTGCCTTGCTTAGCAGCAGCCTTGGACCTCCAGCACAGGTACATCACTTCTTGATCTACTTGTGTAACATGTGTCATTGAATCTGTCAGTATGATGGTGCATTTGTTTTTTTTTGTTTTGTTTTTTTTTTGCAATTAAATTTTTTTATTGATTCAGATATACACAACAGAGAAAAACCCAACACATATACAATGAATCAACATTTCACATTCAACTCCCACTAAATGGTGTATCTTGTAAACTGTTGTTTATTTTGCTATTTTGGTAATAGGTTTTGGCTATTAACTGTAAACTTGAAATAGAATAGAAAGTGAAAACAGTTGACTGTGGTGTGAATCAGAGTGTGATGTGATGCCATTGCAGGTCAGCATGCTATCAGGCTTCGGACCATAGCACTTGGGGCCAGCAGGGGGCAAAAATGGCTGCTTGTCTAGATGCTTTCCGTCAGCCTTCCTATAGGGGGCTCTTTCTCTACATCCTCAGACCTGAGGCTGGGACTGGAGACACAATAGACAGGTACAACCTCACAACAAACTATAAAGTCATGTAATGTCAAACTGATTTAACTGAACTGAATTATTACAGATGAATATTGTGATAACAACTGATAAACCTCAACCTGTAAACCTCATGTTATTGCCTCAGGCTAAAAATGCTTCATGAGATTGTGGCTGACATGGCAGAGAGTCCTCGTGTTGTTCGGTGTGCCCAGGTCGTCCCTGTGCTTCTGCGCATATACTTCAACACAGTCATTCAGGTAACAGTCACACATGGCTTCTTCTGTAACTAAGTGAGAGGTCAAACTCTTTAAAAGATCATATGAGTGCAAAAAAAGAATGAATGTTTGCTCCATTTTTCAGTAATTAGAATTATTTTATGAAATAACTGGAAAAATCTCAAAGTCATTTGTTCCAATGTTTCTTCATTGTGGGCTATTATAGATAGCTGATGAGAAACTGATGAACCACCTGCTGCTGGTGCTGCTGGAGAGAAGCAGTCTGCTTTACAACATCAAGACATTTAACACTGAGGTCCAAAAGTAAGGAATCTCTTATTTTTGGGGTATTTTTGCCCCTCTTGAGTGACTTCAGCTCTGTTCCGGAACCTAGTGAGCTGCCTCTTTCTGTTGTCTATTGGCAGCATCCTAACCAAAATGGAAGGAACCTGGTAAACGGTCTTTCACGCATGACACAAATAGTGCTCCACATGTGAATTTCATGACTAAAGGCCCTGGCATACTTCATACAAAATCGAACGGGTATGAGTCATTTCGAACAAAATCTGGCCAAACGCAGGTGTTTTTTAGTTTGTTTCAGTGGTTCATAAAAGCTTGTCAGCGTGAAATTTCAGGAAAACTTTGTACCGGCTGCTAAACACCTTACTACCATTGGCCCACGTCGTCTGTAGGTGTGACCTGGAGCTCCACCTACTTTGAGGCCGACAGCTCATTCTGGTTATGTTGATCAGTCGATGTAAGATCAGTCAACATGAACGCACCGTTGTACAGTTATTGGTGAGCTGGTGCCACCCTACCTACATCTGTATGGTCGTTCGCGTAGAGAAATATTCCAAGACCATGTCATGTGATTTTTTTTGTTTTGTTTTGTTTATTTAATTAGTCAACAAAAGGAATCAAATCTTAAGTTCCCATTCACTCTGTTGTTTGATATGCTGCTTCACTCATGTGCCATCTGTAGCCATTCACACATCTGCCCAAAGTGAGATATGCCTCTTAAATTGGCCCGGTTGCTAGGGAGGGTAGAGTCACATGGGGTAACCTCCTCGCGGTCGCGATTAGTGGTTCTCGCTCTTAACGGGGCGCGTAGTAAGTTGTGCGTGGATTGCGGAGAGTAGCATGAGCCTCCACATGCTGTGAGTCTCCACGGTGTCATGAACAGCGAGTGACATGATAAGATGCGCGGATTGACTACTCAGAAGCGGAGGCAACTGAGACTTGTCCTCCGCCACCTGGATTGAGGTGAGTAACCGCGCCACCACGAGGACCTAGTAAGTAGTGGGAACTGGGCATTCCAAATTGGGAGAAAAGGGTATAAAATATATAAATAAACAAATAAATAAAGAATAAATCACAATAACTGTGTGTAACAGCTGTTTCAAACTTTTTTGTCTCTGAGCGAAGAACGACAAAGTATACCTCCGTGAGTATATCGGGGCCTTAACTCTAATAATGCTCACATTTGTGGTATCATACTAGGCAGCTTAATTTTACAGCCGTTTACATCAGAAGAACACAGGGCATAACAGAGGAATGTCATCTTGACACAGTTGAAGTCAAAAGTTTACATATACCGTAGCCAAATACATTTAAACTCAGTTTTTCACAATTCCTGACATATAATCGTAGAAAACTTTCCCTGTATTAGGTCAGTTAGGATCACTATTTTAAGAATGTGAAATGTCAGAATAATAGTAGAGAGAATGATTTATTTCAGCTTTTATTTCTTTCATCAAGTTTACATACACTTTGTTAGTATTTGGTAGCATTGCCTTTAAATTGTTTAACTTGGGTCAAAAGTTTTGGGTAGCCCTCCACAAGCTCCCAATAAGTTGCTGGAATTTTGGCCCATTCCTCCAGACAGAACTGGTGTAACTGAGTCAGGTTTGTAGGCCTCCTTGCTCACACACGCTTTTTCAGTTCTGCCCACAAATTTTCTGTCGGATTGAGGTCAGGGCTTTGTGATGGCCACTCTAATACCTTGACTTTGTTGTCCTTAAGCCATTTTTCCACATCTTTGGAGGTATGCTTGGGGTCATTGTCCATTTGGAAGACCCATTTGTGACCGAGCTTTAACTTCCTGGCTGATGTCTTGAGATGTTGCTTCAATATATCCACATAATTTTCCATCCTCATGATAACATCTATTTTGTGAAGTGCACCAGTCCCTCCTGCAGCAAAGCACCCCCACATCATGATGCTGCCATCCCCATGCTTCACGGTTGGGATGGTGTTCTTCGGCTTGCAAGCCTCACCCTTTTTCCTTCATACATAACGATGGTCATTATTCCCATTTTGTTTTATCAGACCAGAGGACATTTCTTCTTTGTCCCCATTTGCACTTGCAAATTGTAGTCTGGCTTTTTTATGGTGGTTTTGGAGCAGTAGATTCTTCCTTGCTGAGCAGCCTTTCAGGTATTTGCACTTTTTACACCAAACTACGTTCATCTCTAGGAGACAGAATGCTTCTCCTTCCTGAGCGGTATGATGGCTGCGTGGTCCCATGGTGTTTATACTTGCATACTATTGTTTGTACAGATGAACGTGGTACACTTCAGGCATTTGGAAACTGCTCCCAAGGATGAACCAGACTTGTGGAGGTCCACAATTTTTTTTTCTGAGGTCTTGGCTGATTTCTTTTGATTTTCCCATGATGTGAATCAAAGAGGCACTGAGTTTGAAGGTAGGCCTTAAAATACATCCACAGGTACACCTCCAATTCAGTACACTTCCCATCAGAAGATAATTGTCTAAAGGCTTGACATCATTTTCTGGAATTTTCCAAGCTGCTTAAAGGCACAGTTAACATAGTGTATGTAAACTTCTGACCCACTGGAATTGTGATATAGTTTGTTAAAAGTGAAACAATCTGTCTGTAAACAATTGTTGGAAAAATTACTTGTGTCATGCACAAAGTAGATGTCCTAAATGACTTGCCAAATCTATAGTTTGCTAACATTAAATCTGTGGTGTGGTTAAAAAAAAAAAAGAAGAGTTTTAATGACTTCAACCTAAGTGTATGTAAACTTCTGACTTCAACTGTAACACTTAAATGAAATTGTATATGTACATGAGTAAATGAATGTATTTTTGTGGTATAGAGTATTTAGCACTCACCTGCAGGCCCTGTGCAAACTCCACCCTCCACTGATTGTGGATCAGTCCAGAGAGCTACTAGACTTTGCAGGCTCACCTGCCAACATTTACAGTAAAGAGGACTTCTACACACATGTGGTGAGGATAAGAAGTACCTAATGATCACAGTTATCTCTCATGGGTTTTTTCTTAAGGTGACTTTTGTATGTGTATTCAGGTGTGGGTGATCGGGGTGTACCTGTCGGTATCGTATGACTGTCGCTGCACTGTGGAGCTGATCACTTCATTTTTTGAGAGTTTGGAGGCGGTGCTGTTCGAGATCACGCAGGTGCGACAGTCAGCCAGTCCACCGAGTTTCTCTCCTCGCCTTATCACTGTGCTCATGACCACCCTGACTAAACTGGCCACACGCAGTCAGGACCTCATCCCCAGGTACACCAACCTGCTTTGCAATTCAACTTTACAAAACCTACTTTGATGTACTCATGTAATTCTCATCTTTATTTCCTCTAGGTATACTGTGACTATTTGGGTAGTGGGCATTATTTGTGTTTATTACTATCAGCATCAATCAGATTAGACCAATATCGGAAACAGATATTATCAGGGCTTATTTTTCCTGATTCAAATATTTTCTGTGCCAGTTTCAAATGTACTTAAGTTGTTCGTATTTTCTGCTGTACATTAAAATGTTTCTAATGCCTGTTTTTAATTTTAATATGTAAAATTTGTGGTTGAAACTCTTGTGTGAATGCTTTTTCTTTCTAAATAAACAGACAAAACAGTATAGATTAATAAAGCCAGGCCGGTTATCAGATCAATTACCAGACATAACATAAAAAATTATCATCTTGTGGGACTGACCAATATTTGTGTATCAGTGCATCCTTAATTCACTTCCTCACTCTTTCCATTTCTGTTTATTTCTCTCAGAGTATCGCTCTTTCTGTCTAAAATGCGGTCGTTTGCCCGCAGTGGTCCTGTAACGGCATGCTACAGTGAGGAGGACTCTGAGGAAATCATTACTCGAGCTCATGAGCTTATTAACTTACTCAAGTTACCAAATGTGGCTCAGTTTGTCCTGGCCCCTTCAGCAGAAGGTGACAGCCCCCGCTGGCACAGAGACACCAACGCCTCACTTCCTCAGGGCATGAGAGCAGTCAGCGGAATCCTTCACAGACAAATCAACTTCCTGCCCACATAAAGCCTGCCTAGGAAGTTGTTTACTAATTACCTATGTGGAATACTGAGAGAGAGACTTTTCCTTTAAGATAAAAAGTGGGGGTGAAAGAGCATGTCAGAGAAACTGGAAGAGTAAGAGATGCATTGCACTTCATCATGAGTTTCAGTTCTGCCGAGCACAGGCTGACAAACATGGGAGTGATCAAGACATGACAGATTTATGATTTATTCAAATGATTGTCATAGACTAATGTACATTATATAAATTAAATAAACACTGTATGTGTGCCACTTGTGATTAGATCACTGTTCAAATAGAGCATAGATTGATATTTTTTTTTTCTCAGTTAAAAATCAGTTATCTTCAAGGTCTCCATTAGTCTAAAACTAATATAACAAAAAATAAAGACATAGGAATGAAAATGAAAAATCTGTAATCATGTACATATGCAAACTTGCATTTGCCAAGTATGAATATGCAAATGAGATCTGCTAGCTGTAGCATATGGGATTTCTAAACAGAACTGAATTTCGGTCTGTTCCTCACACAGGAATAAAACAGCCATCGTTTGGCCTCAAAAGTCTTGCCACATGAATTGTATGAATTTATTATAGTGCTTTTTTTTTTCTTTTTGGAGCTTGACAGCCAATGGTCACTGCTGCTTTCATTATGGAAAGGGCATCATAAACATCTAAATTTATCCTTTTGTGTTCCACAGAAGAAAGTACGTCATACAGCTTTAAAACAACATGAGGTTGAGTAAATGTCGTGTGTGCGTGTGTGTGTGCGTGCGAGTGTGCGAGCGAGTGAACTATTCCTTTGATGTGTTTCAATGTGGTATTATGACAAAATGTGTCAAAAGCTCTTTTTTACATTCAAAGTCTTTGTTTTGTTGTATAGAAAATATGCAGCTGCTGGACACAAAGGACACACTGAACTGAGCATAGCTTGGCAACAAATGTGAACCCATCAAGAACTGCCACAGAATTTAATCTGGAAATAAGCAACACTTATCGTTTTCACATAACATTGAAAATGACAAGTTATAGTTGCAAGATCTTGTGTTACGCTGCACAGGAATTTAATCAGAATTCACTTTTCATAAGGTAAGGTAAATAAAGGTATATCTTACTGGGTTTTACAAAAAGGTTATACATCCAATCAAGTTTCAAAAATCAGCAAGGGCTCCTGTTAGATATAAAGCATGACTGGTTCCCAATAATAAATAAAGTAGCTCTGTGCAAGTCAATTGACGTTTGTGGACTGTTTAAGGCTCACTCAATAATTTTTTGAAGTACGTCGAAGTGGCTTACATTGACACCTATTGGCCTGGATGCTGCATCATTCAAACAGTAGTTTTCAGTTACCAATGCCATTGTAGAAATTCACTATGTAAGCCAGGTATGTAATACACATAGTAAATCAGGATTAAAGTAATCCATCAATTAAAGTGTCCAATAACAGGGCAGTTGTTGAGATTAAGCCAGTAGTATTCACCTGGTCATGTGATGCTAACATGGCTGCCCCCATGAGGTGCCCCTGCCCCATGTAGAATAAAAGAGTTTTTATAAGGTTACTGATATGACTAAACTCTATATCTCACTTGAGTGGACATGATTTTATACATATGTTTCAAAATTACTATTTATTTCTTTATAAGTAAAAAATTGAAATGAGGAAAAAAAAAAATACTGAGTGGACCTTTAAATCTCATGTGGATAATACAGTACATCACATTATCTAATCTGGCTTTCCACAATCTTACAACCTCCAAGAAACTTAAGGATACACTGTGCAACACTTAGAAAATAACTTCTAATACACACTTTTTAGGTTACAACAAGATCACAGTAGTAGAAATACTTCAACATAAATTCTACAATTGTCAATAATTTGACTTCTACGGTATCATAAGTGCTGAATGAGAAGGTCTGATTGCTGATCAAGTTTATAAAACTAAAGGCATTATATGCATCTCTGTTAAAAGATATGGAATGTTATTTCAAAAGTTTCATCGATATTACACAAGTTTTGTCTGTAAACACTGACATTTCGGACAGTACATTATGTCAACAGGTTAAGACTTTGTCTGTTAAAACAGACTGGCCAGAAGGTGCTGAGCTATCAACTTTTTATATGAAAATTAGAACAAAATAATTCTATATAAAAATAGATTTTAGAACAACAGTACTAGGACATGCCCATCTATGATTAATATAGAGGGATGCAAAGGCAACTCATGATCAAATAAATTGTCTTTTATAGATCAGGTCTTCAAGATCCGTCACCTGGATATTTGGATTTGGCTGGTGCTCGTTGCATACAAGTACCTCCAGATGGCGTAATAGTGAATGCCAGCCCCCACTGCCACAAAGACATGCCAGATGGCATGAGCAAATGGGATGAGGCCATCACTCTTGAAGAAGACAATTCCCAGGCAGTAGAAGACTCCACCCACTGACAGCTCTAATATGCCCTCTCTGTTAGGCTGAAATAACATGGACATAGAGTTTAAACAGGTCACTTTCCACAGACACATAATGCCTACTTATATTACAAAGCACTACATCTGACTATAATAATAGGTCTAGCTCTTGGGAATGTTTTATAATATATATGAAAGAATGCCCAATGTTACTATATTTTTAACAGAGATAAGATGCACATGCATATGTGCCAGTCAGTTATACCATTGATAGAAGAACAACTGCAGGCACAGCTCCCATGGCAGTGTAGCACAGTAAGTCTAGTATCTTGTTCCTGAAACATAACACAGCCATTTTAAGGTCAACATGAAACAATGTTTGCAACTTTGCAAACCATTTTACTTCCATAATTTGACATATTTCCAAGTGATACAAGACATTCAATTAGTAAAAAAAATTTGGACAGGACTCGATTTTATCCATTAGTGAGGTGGAGCAAGCAATTACATTTTGATAAAAATGTAACAAACACAAAAATAAAATTTCTTTGGAATAGCTCTGTAGGTCCACACAATGCAAGTGAACTCTGAGGCTCCAAAAAGCACATAAACACAGCATAAAGGTCATCCATACAACTCCAATGGTTTAATCCATGTCTTCTGCAATTATCAAATTTACTCCTTTTACACTGTACACCTTGCCATTTCAGTCTTTAGGCACAATCATGATTTCAAGCTCGATTACACTTCCTAGTGCTTGACGCATACACAGAGTGCTATGGCACTAGAAAGTGAAATCGAGCTTGAAATCATGACTGCCAAGGAGACTGTTGATGTCACGATTTATTGTGAAAAAGTAGTTACATTCTGGTCTGTTCTCACCCAAAACCAATTAGATCTCTTCAGAAGACAGATTAAACCACTGGAGTCTTATGGATTAGTTTTATACTGCCTTTATGTGCTTTTTGGAGCTTTAACATTTTGGTCACCATTCACTTGCATTGTATGCACCTACAGAGCTGAGATATTCTTCTAAAAACCTTTGTTTGTGTTCTGCAGAAGAAAGAAAGTCATATACATCTGGGATGTCATGAGGGTGAGAAAATGATGAGAGAATTTTCATTTTTGGGTGAACTATTCATTTAAGAAAGTAATAAGTCCAATTATGATATCATGTTGCCGTTAAAGATATCATGAGCTGGGTAGATAATATTCCGTAAAATTGTCTACAGTGCATTTTTACTGCAACTGCTTGCCAAGGTTCAATGCATTTATTAAAACATATTCATTTTTTACAAAATCAACTATCACATTTTAGCTCCATAATCAATCACATCCTCAACCAAGTGGGAGCCTACTTTTCATGAAAGAAGAAGACATAGCCCGAGCCAGCACAGGCCATAATCCACACCAACCAGCGCATGTGAACAGCCCAGGGTCCTAGCTCCCTCAGGTTCAGCCTGCACACAACACAAACACACCTGTATCATAACTCAGTAACACACACTCAGCCCTTTGAGATCCCTGAGGCAGAATGCTGATGGTAATGTTACTGACATCCACAACCATTATCTACTCACCAGGGTGCATAAGATGCAGCTATGAAGAAATAGATCACCATCCTATCACACATGTGGAATCGCTGCTCCACCTTCCTGTTACAAGACACAAACCGAGGTCATGGCCCTAAACTCGAAAAAGATATAATTTGTACTATTATCCCTAAATAAAAATGACACTCTATTCTCTTTTCTATACTGTTTGTAGTCTAGAAACTCCAGCTGTAAAAACAGTTGATACCTGTCAAGCCTGGCTACATCACAACTTTGTAATGTAGCATTTCTGACATTTTTAAAGGGTCCAGTTCGTCCAAAAATGAAAACTCTGTCATCATTTACTCGCCCAGTTGTTTTACACCCATTTGACTTTCTTTCGTGAAACATAAAAAGAGATTAACAGTTTCAGTCACCATTCACTTTCATTGTATTTTTTCCATACAGTGAAAGTGAATAGTGACTGAGGCTAACATTCTACCAAACATCTCCTTTTGTGTTCCACTGAAGAATGAAAGTCATACAGGTTTGCAAAGACATGAGTGTGAGTAAATGACAACAGAATTGAACTATTCCTTTAACTTATGATTAAAGTCACCTTCTAAATCCATGTAAATGCAAGTTTAAAAAAAAAAAAAAAAAAAAAAAAAAAAAAAAGAATGTAGCATGTTGCAACCCAAAAATACAGACCACACTGGACTCCTGTTCTAGCTTAATTAAGACTCATTTTGTTCTTTCTTTCTTATGGGTAATTTGGAACTGGCAGGGTCATGATTAAATCACCAAAGGAGAGGCTGATGACTTGCATGAGAAAACTGAACATGAACTGACAGGCCCATGACATTACATCTGCAGTGTAGATGTGGATTCATCAGAACTGTCTTGTGTGACTGCTCAGTAGTCTGACAGGGGAAATCCAAAGTCCATTGAATGTTTTCACTAAATCTGCATTTACAACTGACAGTTGTAATTCTGTTACTCTTAACACAGAATATGCAAATACACTATATCTAAAAATAAACACAATTTTATATCATAAGGTAATTATTACACTATAGACATAAGAAATTTGTACAATATCACTGCTCAAAGAAAGTCTTCTATGCTGTTTATATTGTGTTGAAAACTACGAGCATGGAACCAGTCTTTATCTATAAAGAGCCATCATAAGCAATGAAATTAAGAAATCGGACATCTGTATGCTGGTAGATATGACTACTCTTTTTCAGTAAATTCAGAGCTTAAGTAGTTAACATATTTTGTGGAAATATGTAATTTCAGATGGCATGTGCTCTTATACTCCTGAGTTTACTATAACTGTGTGGATTTAAAAATGTAAAAAAATACAAAGCAATAGCATAAATGAAATAAAACCTTTTTTAAATGCTCAGTATGAAATACACACAACACGGCTAATTAATTAAGAAAATGCTCCTCCTGATCCTCTCCAGATACTAGGGTATTCAAAAAATAACATGTACATAATGAACATTTTTGTCAACATCATTTACAGTGGCAAGAAAAAGTATGGGAACCCTTTGGAATTACCTGCATTTACAGTATGTATAAATAAAATCTGGTTTCATCTAAGTTACAATAATGAACAAACACAATCTGTTTTTTTGAGTTTGCTATTCACAAGAAGCATCTGCTGACGTGGCCTTGCAAAATTGAACAAGAATTGTTGCTTTGCATAAAGCTGGACAGGGTTACAAAGTTATCTCTAAGAGCTTAGATATTCATCTGTCCACAGTTAGACAAATCGTCTATAAATGGAGATGATTTAGTACTGTGGCTACTCTCCCTAGAAGTGGCCTTCCAGCCAAGATGACTCAAAAGGCACACCGCAGAATGCTCAGTGAGGTAAAAAAACAACCCTAGAGTGACAGCTAAAGACTTGAAGGAATGCCACTGTATATATATATATATACACTACTGGTCAAAAGTTTTGAAACACTTGACTGAAATGTTTCTTATGATCTTAAAAATCTTTTGATCTGAAGGTGTATGATTAAATGTTTGAAATTAGTTTTGTAGACAAAAATATAATTGTGCCACCATATTAATTTATTTCATTATAAAACTAAAATTTAATAAAAAAAAAAAAAAGTTTTTGAAATTGATGACTTGGACCAAATAATAAAGAAAAGCAGCCAATAAGTGCCCAACATAGATGGGAACTCCTTCAATACTGTTTAAAAATCATCCCAGGTTGATAACTCAAGAAGTTGGTTAAGAAAATGTCAAGAGTACATGTCTGCAAATTCTAGGCAAAGGGTGACTACTTTGAAGATGCTAAAATATAACACAGTTTTGATCTTTTTGGATTTTGTTTAGTCACAACATAATTCCCATAGTTCCATTTATGTTATTCCATAGTTTTGATGACTTTACTATTATTCTAAAATGTGAAAAAAAATTATAATAAAGAATAAGTGTTTCAAAACTTTTGACCGGTAGTGTATATATATATTGTATAAGGGGAAGTGCTTGGACTGGTCACCATATATTAAAGCAGTACATCACCTAAAAATGTAACATTCTGTCATTTACTCACCCTCATGTTGTTCCAAACTCACCTACTTTGTTTATCTGTCAAAAACAAAAATGTTTAGACTGAACATTAGCCTCAGTCACCATTCACTTTCATTGCATCTTTTTCCATAAAATGAAAGAGAAGTGTGACTGAGTCTAATATTCTGCCTAACATTTCCTTTTGTGGTCTACCAAAGAAAGAAAGTAATTTGGGTTTGGAACAATATGTGAGATGGATAAAAAAAAAAAAAAACCTGGTGCCTTGTTTTGCTTTCATTAGCATTTCAAAAACTTAGCATGCCAATCTATTCTGCAAATAAGAACTTTATTTGAAAAGTTCATTTAGAACATTATGATTGCAGCCCTATGAATAGAAACTCTCAGCTCTCAGATTACTGACCTGAGGTGACTTTTCTTCCAGGACACAGTATGGAATATGGTGGACATGATGAAGAGCCCAGACAGACCTGTACCATACATCCATGCAGAGATAGTCTCCCACAGGTCATCAGATAGGAAGTACAACACCGAACTGCCCAGCATGCTGGGAATGATCCAGAACTAAACAGAAGACAACCATCATTATGTTTCGCACACATGGCTGAGGGATATTAGTTTAATGTCTGTAACCAAAATGTATATGATTTACAGTATGCTGATCCACTTGCATTTGTTGGAAAAGCTATGCCAACCCCAAGTCCTACATAATGTATGTCCAGTTTGCAAATTGGATTACTGAAATTGTATCAGAGGAAATTGAAAATTCTAATACATGTAGCTCTGACTGACTGTCCTTGCATCTGTCACTATCAAAATCTGATCAAATCTTCTTAAAGTCCCATGAAATCAAAATTGGAGTTTTAGTCCATGTCTGTTTGTTTTGAGGCCATCTAATCTACTGTACTTGTAAATTTTAACAAAATTAACTTTTAGCAGATATACGCATTTAAAATGTACAGTCTTTCTCTTCTGGAAAAACTAACCAGAAATATTGATGACTCATCTTGCACTTACTCATTCTGTCCAATAAAATGCTTTCTAGAATAAAAATGTCTCTCCCCATAATACCACCAATTTCTGACAAGCAAGAGCAAGTAGTAAATCGTGTTCATGATTGTGACATAAACAAAAGGCTATTGGCCCTTCAAAAAAAAAAAAAAAAAAAAAAAAAGCACCAAGCCTTTCAATATATCAGGCCCCAACTTCCTGTTTTAATACGTCAACTCAGGAAAGACAACTGTGCTCATCAAGCCATTCCATGGGGTCTTGAATATATCCCACGAGCCTTACTGAGTTTCTATTGTAGTCCTCCAACATAATCACATGCAAAATCAACAAATTTACTGACAAGCGCCATCCCCCATGAACACCATGGAAACCAGCAAGTATTCGTGTTCACATAAACAATGGTGAGTGTGATTCTGAGGTTGCATTTTCTTTCTAAAATGACATTACGACTGACAGTTAGGTTTAGGGTTGGGGTTTTGATTAGGGTTTATGATTAATAAAATATGCATTCCTGTTGTTGACTGTATTACATTATTTACTACAAAAAAAAAACAACAACAACAAAAAAAATTGCTTTTTGCGCCACTCTGGACCTTTCACCCAGAAACTGGAGCCACACTGGGGTCAGTGATTTGACTTTTAGGTAAATACTGACACGATTTCAACAGCAGAAATTTCGATGTGCTATTGCCAAATTCACACTGCGAGTCCTCTAGTTTACAGAAGAAAATACAGAAAACCAGGAGTTCAAGGCATCGATGACATAAACGGTTACCACTAAGCAAACAAACATACAAAGGTAATTTGCATAGCATTTACATTTTTAAAACATCTAAAACAGTATACATGCTACTGACTTCAGTTAGTTTACTAATGAAGTATAAATGAATGTTGTTGAGCATTTAACCCACAGCCATATGAACCAAAGCCCCAGTGCAGTAGATGGCAGGATCAAAGAGGATTTGGTGTGTACTGAAAGTCTCGTGCTGTAGCTCGTGAACTGGGCATGCCAGATGTGTGGCTCTGAGAGGCGGGGATTAGAGAGTAGGATGTTATCCAAACAACATAACGCCGTCAAGGCCATACCCAACATGTCCATAAAAAAGCTCACGGTGAACAAAAAGGAAGATCAAAAACAGAGAACTGACTCACGCAAATAAAAATGTACAAAAGACAATGACTTCATGATGACTGTGATCTAAATTTTGTGTATACCACATATTATTATAACCACATACATATTATCATTATTTGGCATTGGCATTCTCTTATTTTTTGATGTATGATAAGGAGTATTACGTTACACAATCTGTCATGTCTTTGTTACCTTTCTGATCCTTTTATGTCGAAGTAAAATGCCATGAAAACCTTCTCTCTTGACTACACCCTATCCTTCTACCAAAATCATCCCCAAACCTCAGATTATACTTTTATGTTCAATACAGGCCAACCCATCCAGTTTCTGTTCTGATGCAAATCACTTTATTTTCATTGAGGCTTCACTGACATGTTTGAGATTCCTTCTGGATTCTACACTGTAAAAAGTGGTCACCTGCATTTTTTTACCTTAAGCAGCCAATGATCTGACTCAGTAAATCAGTTCATCTAGATTTTTCCACATGAAGCACATTTTTAGGCTAACATTTTTGATCCCACTTTATATAAGGTGTCTTTAACTACTATGTACTAAAGTTAAAATACGTAGAGTAAAATGTGTATTTAGTGTATAACTACATGTTGTTCTGAAAACTTCTCACAATATTCACATTTGTTGCTACTGAAGTTGAGGTATGTGTAGGTTTAGGAGGGTTAGGGGTAGGGATTAGGGTTTAGTTTAAGGTAGGGTTAGGGGTAAGGTTAACAATGTAATTAAATGCAGGTAATTTAAACAGTAAGTACAATGCAACAACACATATACATACGTACATAATAAGTACATTATAGCAAATGCTTAAGAACATAGTAGTTAAAAACACATAATAAAAAGTGGGTCCACATTTTGTTAGTGTACCCAGTAAAAATGTTTTGTCAGGTTACCTATTAAATGTGCTTCATGTGGTAACATCTCAATTAACTGTTTTTATTAAGTCAAAAATGTTTTTTAATGTGACTAAATCAACCTGACAAATTAGGTTACACCAACAAAATGTCATTTTTATGGATCCTTGAGGTCACAATTGCAGGTTACCACTTTTTTCAGTGTTGCATAATGAGAACTCATTATGTATGAATTTGTGTGAGATAAGAAGAAGATAGTCTTACTCCATGAGTGGCACAGTTGGCCGCATGCTCGTACTCAGTTGGCTGATATCTCTTGCTAGATGGGACCCGGTTGTTCATGAACCTAAATAAGAAAATTTTATGAATTTTTAGTGCTTTCTCAACCTTATTTTCAAATCCAAAGCATTAATTTTACAATTTCTTAAAGCACGGTGACCCATATTGACAAGGTCATGGTTTCGAAATGTGTAGCTTCAATACATTATAAATAGCTTTGCATAAAAGTGACTACAGAATGAGTAAATGTAAATATCTGATGACTTCCAAGGAAAGCCTTCTTTAAATCATATATAAACTGTATTATTTATACATCTAGGAAAAGAGGAGAGCTTGCAAAAGTTTTATTTCACAGGTATCAAACTACTCAAAAGTGTTTTGAAGAAGTGATGCATATTTGTACGAGTCTTTAAAAACTATGGTTATCTCACATTCTAGCTTTAAACTAAGCTGAAGTGTGTAATTTCTGCGTCACTATCGTCACCAAATGGAATTACAAAAAAATCACTATTTTCGAACAGCTTCACGAAAACTTCCCCTGTCTTCTATTGGTTGTACAAACAGATAGTACCGCCCCAAACTCATACTTTTGTTTAAGCGAATGTTGCTGCGTCGGGCTGGATGGGTCACTCAAACAAACAGAAGAATGTTTTGATAGCGCCACAGAGCCACACTGTTACTTGTAGGTGAAATCAACCTACAAATGGCTTACTAATGGTTGGCTCTGCATATTGAGCTGGGACATGAGAAAGAATTTTAACATTGAAAAAATTTACACACACCAGCTTTAAGTTTCTCAATTGGATGTTTTAAAGGGGTCATGTGTATCTGAAGTGCAATTTTTTATCATTTTATTCTCTTCCCTGAGGTCCACTGATAATGTTATAAAAGATTTTTTGCATCAAAACAGTCACAATTTATTAATATATGATCATTTTACACCCTGTTTTTAGCCCACTGTCTGAAATGCTCGGTTTTGGCCTAAGCGCCTCCTTAAAACTTCAACGTAAACGCCCACTGTTCTGATTGGCTAATGTCATGCAGCCCTTCAAGTTCAGCAAACTCAATTGGGAGAAAATGAACCTCAACATTATAAAACAAAATTGCAGAGTTTACACATAACACACATCCAACGCATTGCATCTGAATATATTAAACTGTTCATCTCAAGCACAACTGTTAACACTCAACACCATAAACTATCAAACAGTTATGACATTAGAAATATTCATGAAGTGATTTACTTACGTTTATGAAGTGTTTTTAACTGCCCCCTCCTTCAATAACAGTTCCTTTGCAAAGCTTGAATCATATTATGACAGTTCACAAACAATCAACACTGATATGAGCCGAAATAAACTAACAGATCATTGTCCAAAGAATGGTGAAATTACGGACACACATACTGAAGGCGCACTGTGATGCACATTGCCGGAAACACACTGAAACGGTGAAAGACATCCACCGTCGAAGATGTCCTGTTTACATACACCAACAATTAAAAATAGTGCAAACGGGCCAAAAGAACGCGTCCATGACATGTTTGTGCTCAAACAACACAGGCAGCAGCTAAATGAAAGAGAATTGCTTCACCCTTTCAGAGTTGCAACTTGACATTGCGTCTTTTAAAAGCGACATGAGATATGTGTCAAATGGTCAAAGATGTCTGTCTAGTGCATGAATATATTCAACAATAATTCAAAATAGTCCAGATGGGTCCCCTTAGGTGTTATGTTATGAATAGTTATCAACACAAGGCCTGCTCTCTTGACCTGCGTGCCAGTGGGCGGGGCCAAGAGTGCGATGATGCATGTTGTGGGATGTGTAACTACAAATGAGCAATGTGTCATGACATCAAGAACAGACAGATTTCAAAATTAGATGTTTCAGCGGGGTGGCAACTATAAATGCTCTTTTTAGACTGAGGAGGAAGTTTTGAGTTCTGAAATTTGCAGTATGTTTTTATAGTGCAGTTATCTCTTTATGTCTAAATATCATGACCCCTTTAATGGTCAATTTGAAGAATGGTCAACAGAAGAATGTTTTGATAGCGCCACAGAGCCACACTGTTACTTGTAGGTGAAATCAACCTACAAATGGCTTACTAATAGTTGGCTCTGCATATTGAGCTGGGACATGAGAAAGAATTTTAACATTGAAAAAATTTACACACACCAGTTTTAAGTTTCTCAATTGGATGTTTTAAAGGGGTCATGTGTATCTGAAGTGCAATTTTTTATCATTTTATTCTCTTCCCTGAGGTCCACTGATAATGTTATAAAAGATTTTTTGCATCGAAACAGTCACAATTTATTAATATATGATTGATAATGGTCAATTTTACACCATCTCATTGACAGTTTCTCTTGTAGCTATTTACACTGGTAAAGGTCAAAATTTGTAAAAATCAGAAAATCAGATTATAATCTGAAAAATGCCAATAGCAGTAGGTATAGTTTTACATTCGCCAATTAAATATCTTTCCCAATGCAAATGTGAATCCATCAACTCAATGTGGCTGTGACTAAACTCTTAAAATGGACCATGTTTGTTCCTCAAACATCTTATTTAATTGCCAGAACTGATGGCAAAGGAAGCAATGTAATCTTAAAGTGAAAGGGTTAAAGTCCTTTCCTGTGTTAGAGGTTCATTCAGACTAGAGGAAACCCATTAAAGATAAAGAGTATGCAATACTCAGGTTCAAGAGTGTTAGGTAACCCTCTTTTTGAGGCGTCTGAAGGGCATAATATGCATTCAGATCACCTTTTTTGAATTTTTTTGCATTTTGTGGTTGCCTAGCATCAGTAACAACAGTACCTCTTTACAAAGCTAATCCTGTTCGGAATGAGGTCTTTTATGCCACTTACATTGAGCTGCTAATGTATTGAGTGATTATGTCATTGTCTCCATGCCAACCTGAGGCTTGGGATTTTCTTTTTCTTTTCCCCCAAACACTCTTTATCTGTGTGATTTAATTAATGTGCATGAGGACGCAGGGAAGTGGGGTAGACTGCTAACCAGAAGAAATGAGCCACAGCGAAGCTCTGCAAACCATCTTACTGTGCCTCTTGATTATATTACTTGATTATACTATATTCCTAGCTGTAACCAGATTGTTTGTCTTCAGCTGCAGCCTTATCAAAGAATGTTCTGTCATTTCTTTTCTTTTCCTTAACATTTCTCCTTTCTCTTCATATTGTTTAATGTAAATATTTAATGTAGGTAGAAGAAAATGTCATTTTACTTTCATATTTGATTTAATGAGACTATAAAAAGTGTGATTCAGGTGTGATGTGTGAACTACATACACATAATTTAATTATAATACCCGAATGAACCTGAGATGCTAGTTCATGCAGAAATTTGCCTTGAAGTACTATAATCTTCTTTTACTATACTGAGAGAAAATATTTACTTAGATGTCAGAGCACTGCAGGGTTTTCTGTTCATTAACATGGATGAGTTCATTAAATAAATGTTTGGCATTTCTCCAGGGTTTAGCACCCAGTGTGTCTCTGCTTGGCCTTCATAAATAGAATTACTTTCATACTGCATATGGCATTATCTGGGCCAGACCTGTGTAGCTGAACATCATTGTAACAATGATTTTAATCACATATATTTCCATTTTTATCAAAGGCAGATGCATTTATCAATAATTTTAAAAAAAAATGATAGTAGGCCTACTGTCTTTATAATCAATACAGTTGATAAAAACCAAACAATCAACTTCAATTCATGGGTTTAAAAAAAAAAAATGTGATTCCTGCTACTTATGGAACTGTTCAATTAGCCTGATTAGAACAACAGAATCAACACTACACTCTCTGATAATTCAATACAGACTCTCAATCATCATTTAAGAAACAGCTTTTTAGCAAATGTTTCTCAAAAGTAGAAACAAATTAGACAATTGTTCACATAGGCGTACAGTAAAAATATAGAGATATAACATTAACGAGGAGAGCATAACCTAGACTCTAGAGAATTTTATTTTGAGAGAATTTTATAAGAAATGTTTGAGTTTATTTTGAAATCTCTGACTTTTAATTGCATACTTACCTAGGCATATATTTGAGATCTAGTCTGATAGTAGAGAACGGTGTTAAATTACTTGGGTCTTTTTTTCTCAGGGGAAAATGGCGTCTATTTGATCTCCATTTAGTCTCATTGCATGTGTAGCTGAAGTGCAGGTATATTTGCATTTCTGTGGAGAATTAAGTTTATTTAATGACTGACCTAGAATCAGTTATCTTCTTTATTTGAGCTGTGCTGTTGTTTGATCTACAACTGAATCAATTTATATAAATTATTAACAAACGTAGAAACAACATTAAAGAAAATCTGAGTTAAGTCTACTTGCATCTAGTTAACTCAACTTAAATAGTTAAGTTCACACTACTTGAACACCAAGTTAATTGAACTAAAATCCTCAAGTTTTGGGAGACCATGTTACTCAATGGAATTTACTCAATCAAATGAGTGCAATTCACTTATTAGGGCTTTCAGTGTAAGAGAAACCAAAGATATTAAAGCGTAATGAGTATACAAATAAAATAAAGTTGAAAATATATTGTGATTCCGAGTATGTCACTGTATGAGTGCCAGGCTGATATGCCTATATGTGAGAATTAGATAATGCCCAGCTGTGAGACTCATCCAATGGCCCTTCACAAGTCATAGCATTCACTGATCTGATGTTTACACTTCAGAGTGCCTGTACAGCAAGATGACACACAGCGCTGGGCTTGGGTTTGATCCAACTGTCGTCTCAAAAATGGTTCAGTCAAGCAGTCAAATCTTTAGTTTCATCACTCTAAGTCTGATTAAGTTGTCTGCAGGTAAGTTCATTAAAGGGCATTACACTGTAATAACTGATGCAGCTATTACAAGATAACTGGGAAGATAAAAATGAGCACATGGGCTTCAGATAGAAATATGTCCAAAATCCCTTCATATTCTCACTCAGTCGTTCTATGAGCAGGGACAATTAATTGACTGATTTACTGTTGATTGTGCTAATCACACATGAAAGAGGCCTGACCATCCTGTCCAAAACCAAAGGGCCATCAATCCAAACATGCATTCGTCGCTCATCTCTGAAAGATCCAAAAGAGGATCCAAACAGACAAAAGGGACAAAACTACAATAGGTTCATTGTAGTATATTGTATAAGAGAATATTAAAGGGCACCCTATGCTTGGCCATTCTGAGAAGATGCTGAAGATTAAATGAAAGTGATCAGGTGATGACTGGTTGGGAATATGACAGAGTTATCTCAAGCTAAGATGAAACAATGCATCTAGGTACTGCAGAAGTAGTAGTACAGCTAAAAACTAAACATCTGAGGTTTAACCCCTCTCAACTAAATTCATTTTTAACTTATGTACTTTGGTTGTACATGTATAATTCATTATGCGAAAAAAGAAGTCTAACTTTTTCAAAAAGTTACAAGTGGAAGTATAAAAGAGGAACATATTCAGTATTACGTAACAAAACAATATAGGTGAACATGCTAACATGGGATGAAGAGGAAACATCATTTTTAAGACAAAAATAAAATGTGTGCATGTCACCCCACCTAGTAAACATTCCTTGCACTGGGAGGAAAGTTATCAAAAGACATATAATACGCTTACTGTTTGCCAGATATGCGATCTGACATTGACAAAACTTGTCATCACAAATAACTATTTGAAATTGTACAATATTGTATATCTTATCCATACAGAATGAGTTATCTAAAAACAGCTACATTTCTATATAGCACTATGTATACGTATAGCAATTGTAAATATATATGTTATTATACTGTATATAAATTGTGTATCTACAAGCAATAACATATTAATAGCCTATCATATTTGCTTTATATTATATTGTACTATATGTATGCCTATAATACTGCATCAGTCCATTGTTTGAAAAGACAGTGCAAGTCATTTATAGTGTGTGTGTATATGTTTATCCTACATTGTGGGGACCAAATGTCCCCACAAGGATAGTAAAACCTGAGATCACCTACCTTGTGGGATCTGCGGTCCCCACGAGGGAAAACAGCTTATTAAACAAACAAAGTTTTTTTGAAAATGTAAAAATGCAAAAAGGTTTCTGTGAGGGTTAGGTTTAGAGGTAGGGGATGAAAATTATCGTTTGATCTGTATAAAATCCATACAAAGCATGGAAGTCTATGGAGAGTCCCCACAATGATATAAAAACAAGTTTGTGTGTGTGTGTGTGTGTGGGCAGGTTTAAGTGGTTTACGAGGACTTTTTTTTAAGGTTACAAATTAGTAATTACAAGGGTATTATGCTATAAATGTGGTTTATGAGGACATTTCTAGTGTCCCCATAATTTAAATCACTTAGAAAAAACATTCTAAACAATATTTTATTGAAGATGTAAAAATGCAGAAGGTTTTTGGTGAGGGTTAGGTTTAGGGTAGGGTTAGGGTTAGGGGATAGAATCTATAGTTTGTACAGTATAAAAATCATTATGTCTATGGAGAGTCCTCATAATGATAGCTGCACCAATATGTGTGTGTGTGTGTGTGTGTGTGTGTGTGTGTGTGTGTGTGTGTGTGTGTGTGTGTCTTTAGGGGAAATCCTCTCCAGAGGCCAGTTTATACAGTGCAAAAATTAAATGAAACTGGTGAAACTTTAAGTTGACCGCCCCCATAACTTAAAACATTACACCAATCCAATACATGTACATACGGCTCGCGATGTCATTTAACAGCGCTTATTTATTATTTTGTCAAGGATGCTGTGCTCTGAACAGACTACACATAAATTACATTGCTTGTAAATTTTACAAGTCCACCAAACTCTTTTTTCAATTGCTCAGCAATATTAAGAAAACAAAAAACTTTCCAAGCATGAGATGTAATTTACCTGCCGAGCTTCGTACTCCTAAAATCCATATTGTACATATTTGTACATGCTCGCTTCGGAACTTGCTCCTGAGTATATCGACTGCTCCCGACACCAGCGAATAACAAACTCCGGATGTTTCAGTTTGCACGTGAAGACATTCGCTGCTTGATAAGTGCACGTGAGCAGAACTGCAAAAAGCGGCCGCGAGACAGTCAAAGTGGATTTTTGGAAATATCGTATTCACCGTCTCTCTCTCTCTCTCTCTCTCTCTCTCTCTCTGTGTGTGTGTGTGTGTTAGTACATAACGATGTGTGCTGAATTCCATCCCGCCCCTTTCGTTCCGTCCAAGTTAACTTTAAAAGTCCTTTCGGCATTTTCCCATCATTTGTTTTTTAGCGGACATTGTTTTGCCAACATTTAGAAACACATAAGACAGTCTAAATGTCTCTCTCTCTCTCTCTCTCTCTCTCTCGCTCTCTCTCTCACACACTCTCTCTCTCTTTCTCGTACAATCATGTTTTGTTTGCTTAAATTTATAATGTTATTATAAGTGAACTGTCACAGCTTCTAGAATCTGGGGGATGGAATGTCCGACGATCTCACGCACTCTTGAACTCATAAACTCCCCTTTTGTTCCACGTTAAAACTGGTAATTATTTATATAACAATAAAAACCACAGTAAAGCAAATACATTTTGACCTGGCCACAGCATATTTCAGTACTTCATAATCAAGGTTTGCATTAATAGTGAGCGAGTGTACGGCAGAAGAATATACAGAAAGTATACTAAACCCTCTGCCGGTTAAACAAGTTCACTACATGAAAATCTGCGTCTCATGGTTTAAAGAAGAGGAGAATTCAGTCAGAACAAGCAGCAGCATACTGGGAAAACTGAAGTGTTTACTCAATAGCATTACCCTCATGGTCTGATCCCAATAAAAATATTTCTTAAGCTGGTGAGAGCTAAACAACATTCTCTGAATGAGAAAATGTTCATATTTATCTTAAATATTGATCTGTTTTTCACCTACACTTATCATATAGCTTCAGAAGACATGGATTAAAACACTGGAGTTTTATGGATTACTTTTGTGCTGCCTTTATGTGCTTTTTAGACCTTCAAAGGTCTGGTCACCATTTAATTGCATTTTATATAGCAACAAAGTTGAAATATTTTTCTTAAAATCTTTGTTTGTGTTCAGCAAAAGAAAGAAAGTCATATACATCTGGGATGGCATGAAGGTGAGTAAATGATGTAAGCTTGGACTTACACTGACCCCCAGCGGTGTGGATGCAGCATCATTCAAACACAATCGTTTTCAGTTACAGATGCCATTGCATGATTCATTTAATCCATGAGTGAAAGTGTCCAATAACAAAGCGGTTTGCTGAAATTAAGCGAGTAGTATTCAGCTTGTCACGTGATCCTAAAATGGCAGCCCAGATGAGGAGTCAGCCCTGTCCTCCGTGTAGAATAAAACAGTTTTTATAATCCGAATCAGAATGAGCTTTATTGCCAAACAGTGGCGTCCCTCCTTCACTCGCACACTGAGACATTGAAATAAAAATCTTAAAAAAAAAAAAAAAAAAAATTAAAAAAAAAAAAACTCCAGGAAACATGAGTTGTAAAAATTAAATGTGATCTAAGACCCCTAAGTACTATCTTCTCTGCGTTGATATACGTTATGCAAAGCGATATGAAACTCTTTTCCAGTGAATGTGCAACAGAAGTGTTCCTTTCCCTTTAATTAGTACAAAACTAGTGCGTGCCGCTGCCACTGGGCATGCGCAGAAAGAAGGCGCAACCGCGGCAGGAGGAAAACAACAATATTCATTGGAAGAAGGGTGGAACTTATGGCAGTGCGAGGCGACCCCAGATCTAACTGATTTAGTTCACTTCTGAGCCTTTTTTCAATTCCACTTGATCTGTAAATGGTGTCGAGCCCATGAACCTGGCCAGTCATAGCGGAGAGGCCGGCTGTAGCCAGCTGCTCTTCGCCAACTTTAATCAGGATAACACGTAAGAGAGCGCCGCGGGAACAATCATACTGCTGTTGCTGCTGACCTAACAACCCATCTGCGCTGTAAATGCGCCACAGTGCGCTCCCATTATAATAAACACATTTGTGTATGTTGTACACTGCAGTCGTGCGCTTCGCGGATTATAGTGGAGTCGCTCTAGAATGGTTGCGTTTTTCAGTTTCAGTGTGGATGGGATGTTAAAACGTGCTAACCAGCTAATACACACTCACTCACTCGCTGTTTATACTCTTATTTATTCCATATTCGCCCTTCAGACAAGTCATTGTACGTTTTTACTGTTCTGTTTAAAATCAGTCGTTGTCTTATTTAAATCAGTCCTAATTCAGACCATGTGAAACGACAACAAGCACATGAGCCATTTAGCACTAGCACCCATGTTAATTTATTTGTACTTTTGAAGTGTTTCATATCTGTCTGTAGTGAATTTGAAAAACTTTAATGTTTAGAACATTCGGTTGGATATCTGCTTTAACAGGAGTTAAATGGGGTTGTTAACCGTGTGTCTACTAAATTGTTGAAGTAGCTCGACACAACAAAAGTACCTCAATTGTTAGCCAAACACCAAAATAGACTGTGACTTCAAATTGAGCTTTGAACTTGTGTAATTTATCTGTCCTATTTGAAACAAGCTGTTTAAAAGATAGTTTAGGGCAATTTTCAAAAGTCAATGTTTTATATTCATGTAACCAGCCACATGTGGAGTTAGCAAGAGCATATTGTTTGGACTCCATTGCAAGCTTTTCTGCTGCCACACTGACAAAACTGCCAGTGTATAAGCAATAACAGCTGCTACATTTCAACTCTGCATACAGTTTGAATATAGTTCAGTCTCAATAATTTGATGTCTGCTGTTCGTCTGGCCTTACAAGTTCAAGCATGACACATTACACCACTAGGATTGCAAAATACCCCTTTAACACAGTTCACCATCATGTCAACAACCCATTGGGGTAACCATGCATACCAGTAGACCATAAAGCAGGAGATTTAAGCTTTAAATTACTGTTACCTCTTTCCTCACAGATCCTTAGCAGTTGGTACGAAGTCTGGGTACAAGTTTTTCTCCTTGTCATCCGTGGACAAATTGGAACAGATATATGAATGTAGTAAGTTACTATTTTTGTATTAATGTTGAACCATCTTAAAACCTATTCGAAACCATATGTAATCATGCACATCACATCTAATGTGAGTACTTGCAACTTTGGTCTGGTTTCAGTTCATGGAAGGGGTTGATCAATTCTTTCTGCTCTCTCTGGAACACAGAGATTATCGGGGCATAGGAATGATTTGAAAAGAGTGGGGGGTTTGGGGTAGGTGCACACTAAGTGTTTAAGATATTTTCTTTGGATGCTAATGGTCTGACGAAGAGCCGGGTGGCTCGAAATGTCAGCAAGGTAGGAATATATTACATTTCTATTTTTGGAGCTGCGGTGTGTTGACTAGTTCTTAGATACTAATTGGGCAATGCAGCTTTCCGGCCATGTTAAAATACACAATATAGTAACCGCTATGATGCAAAACACCTGTTTAGCCAGCTACTGTGTATATCACTGCCCAGCACACATAGATACCACACGTTCTAAACAGTATTGTTTACATGTGAGGAACTATAGCGAAAGGATGGCACTTAATGAATTTGCTTTGTAAACAGTATATTTCTTCTGTATATTGTCAATATAGTAACTAATCAAGGAGTTGCAGGCACGTTAGCAGCGATTCCACTGTCGGGCCAGGGCTATCAACTGGTCATCCGGGGCCAATAACCTCGAGCCAAGAGACCAAAATCGATCTGATTCCTAACCATCGTGCCAGTAGCCCTACAATGTTGTCCAAAACCCAACCTTAAAGGAATATTCAGGGTTCAACAAATTTGTACAGCATTTGTAGCATAATATTGATTACCACAAACATTTATTTTGATTGTCCCCTCTTTTTCTTTAAAAAAAGTGAAAATCCGGGTTACAGTGAGGCACTTACAATGGAAACGTGGGCTAATCTGTAAACATTAAAATACTGACTGTTTCAAAAGTATAGCCAAAATACGTAAACAGTATGCATGTTAACTTGATTTTAGTATGATAAAATCGCTTGCTAACCTTTTCTGTGTAAAGTTATTGCCAATTTTACAACTTTGTTGCCATGACAATGTAATGTCAAGAAACCCTAAAACTACTGTAAAAATGATGATTGTAAAAGATAAAGCGAGAAGCAGTTTTTCCTTCTTAAGGTGAGGCTTTATTTTCGCCTCTTCGTGACACCACTTTACAGTTTACCTTTACGCACTAAACTAAACACTAACACACACTGCTTTCACAAATAAACTTTCACTACTAGAAAATCCTTGCTCTGGCTCGGCTCTGTCGTATCCAGTCTCTCTCTCGACTAAGTGCTGTGTCGCTCTATTTATGCCGCTCTCCCCGTGCTCACTGAAATTAGAGACAGGTGTTAGACATAATTTAGCTCAGGTGTAAGCGCCCTTACCGCTTTCTCTCTCTCCGGAGAGATGCTTGACCACGCCCCCGCTGCCACATATCCCCACCGCCCGACGGGGCGGCATCCGGCCTGCCTACCACTCCCCCCCATTCCTGGAAAGGAAGTTGGCGACAGCCATCTGCGCCCCCGGTCTGTGGACCACCTTGAACTTAAACGGCTGAAGAGCCAGATACCAACGGGTGATCCGGGCGTTAGTATCTTTCATGCGGTGGAGCCACTGGAGTGGGGCGTGATCCGAGCAGAGGGTGAAGGCCCGCCTCAGCAGGTAGTATCGGAGAGTGAGGGCCCACTTGATGGCGAGACACTCCTTTTCCACGGTGCTGTACTTAGTTTCCCTTAACAAGTACAGCACCGGGCGCTCCTCCCCCTCCACCACCTGCGAGAGTACGGCCCCCAGCCCCCTGTCTGAAGCATCTGTCTGTAAAATAAAAGGGAGAGAGAAGTCAGGTGAATGTAAAAGCGGCCCCCCGCAAAGTGCAGCTTTAACTTGCGTAAACGCCCGTTGACACTGCTCCATCCACTGGACCGGATCTGGAGCTCCCTTTTTAGTGAGATCAGTCAGCGGGCTGGTGACGTCCGAATAATTAGGTACGAACCTTCTATAATAGCCAGCCAGCCCCAGGAACTGTCTCACCCCCTTTTTGGTCTTGGGTCTCGGGCAGGTCGCAATCGCTGCTGTCTTGTCAATTTGGGGACGCACCTGCCCGTGGCCCAAGTGGAACCCCAGATACCGTACCTCCACCCGTCCAATCGCGCACTTCTTCAGATTCGCTGTGAGTCCCGCTCGGCGCAGCGATCTCAGAACCGCCCTCAGATGTTGCATATGCCGCTGCCAATCATTGCTATAAATGATGATGTCATCTAAATAGGCAGCGGCGTAAGCTGCATGCGGTCTGAGGATTCGGTCCATGAGACGCTGAAACGTAGCCGGGGCCCCAAACAAACCGAACGGAAGTGTCACAAATTGGTGTAAACCAAACGGTGTGGAGAAGGCGGTTTTCTCACGGGAAATTGGTGTCAAGGGGATCTGCCAATAACCCTTCGTCAAATCCAATGTCGAATAAAAACGAGCAGTGCCCAACCGATCGAGCAACTCATCAACGCGAGGCATTGGATATGCATCAAATTTAGACACTGCGTTGACTTTCCTGTAATCCACACAGAACCATACAGACCCGTCGCTCTTAGGCACTAGAACGACTGGGCTGGACCAATCACTGTGGGATTCTTCTATTACCCCCATATCAAGCATCGCATCCAATTCTTCCCGAACAATTTTCTTTTTGTGTTCGGGTAATCGATAGGAGCGGCTACGTACCACCACCCCCGGCTCGGTCTCGATGTGGTGATGGATGAGGTTTGTGCGTCCCGGTAGAGGGGAGAACACATCCGCAAACTCCTGTTGTAACCTAGCAACCTCCGCGAGTTGGCTCGGTGAGAGGTGGTCTCCGCAAATGACTGGGGTGAACTGTTTATGTTTTGAACTCACCTCCGGTCCAAGCTCTGCCTTCTCAGGAACTACCGTGGCCAACGTCACGGGAACCGCCTCCCTCCACAATTTCAGGAGATTGAGGTGGTATATTTGACGAGCGTCCCCTCTATCGGTCCGTTTAACCTCATAATCGAGATCTCCCACTCGTCGTGTGACCTCAAAGGGTCCTTGCCACTTGGCGAGTAATTTAGAGCTCGATGTGGGAAGCAATACAAGCACTTTATCTCCCGGTGCAAATTCCCTTAGCTGAGTTCCCCTGTCATACAGTCGGCGCTGTCGTTCTTGAGCTTGGAGCAAATTCTCCTGTGTTAGTTGTCCCAAAGTGTGGAGTTTTGCTCTAAGATCAAGAACGTACTGAATTTCATTTTTACTGTTTGAAGGTCCTTCCTCCCAGGCCTCTCGCAATACATCAAGCACGCCGCGTGGGCGTCGCCCATACAGCAGCTCGAATGGGGAGAAGCCAGTGGAGGCTTGCGGGACCTCTCGTACTGCAAATAACATGGGGTCAAGCCATTTATCCCAATGCTAGAATCATCGTGTACGAACTTACAAATCATGTTTTTGAGGGTTTTATTAAATCGTTCCACCAGGCCATCCGTTTGAGGATGGTATACACTGGTGCGAATCGATTTAATATTTAACAACTCGTACAGTTCGCGTAGTGTCCGTGACATAAATGTTGTGCCCTGATCAGTGAGGATTCTTTCGGAATCCCCACCCGGGAGATTATTTTGAAGAGTGCCTCCGCAACACTGCGTGCTGAGATGTTGCGAAAAGGCACTGCTTCCAGATATCGCGTTGCATAGTCCACTAGGACCAATACAAAGCGATGCCCGGCCAATAGAAACGGGCTATTAGACGGTGCAGTGTTTTTCTTTCTCCTAGGTGACCCACCATGGGATTATAATGAGCCGCCTGGAATACCATTTCCCGACGGCTCCTTGGAATCAAAAGTTGGGTTGTATCCTCTTTGGTCCGAGTGTCCTGTGTCACTCGATACAACCGCTCATTTATAATTGCAAAATAGGGGTATGAAAGGGCGATGTCAGGCTGGAGTCGTTGACCATCGATGACTCTCACTTGGTCAAAGGCGTGTTTGAGGGTTTCGTCTTGCGACTGCTCCAAAGGGAAATCCCCGGCAGGGAATTCCCTGAGAAGGGGAGGGGCCGCAGCCTCTCCCCCTCTCTCGTCATCATGACGTGGAGCTGTCGAGGACGGCCCCGGCTCCGCCTCCCCTGCCAGAGCATCGCACATCACACATCTCCCTATTTTCATACAGGACCCATCCGCGCAAATTCCCTTTAATAAAATTCTAAAATCAGGCCAATCAGTCCCCAAAATCAGCGGATGGGTGAGGCGGGAACTAACCATGGCCTCCACTCTATGCTTTTTCCCCCGAAATTTAATTGTCAGGGTCACCACCGGATACTTGTGAATATCCCCATGTACACATTTCACCGTTTTGGTTGTGACCAGTGCCTCAGGTTGAACCAAGCTTTGGTGGATAGTGGTTTGATTACACCCGGTATCCACCAACGCTTGGTGAGTACCCCCCTTGACACTTACCGGTATCCGGTACGCTCTGGCCCGGTCGGGGGCAGCCTGTGGGAGGTCAGAGACCCGCACCACCGTCCCCAGCTCCATCAGAGGGCACTGATCTCGGAAGTGGCTCGGGTCTCCGCACCTCCAGCAGGCCGGCCCAGGCGCTACGCCTGCACTTGTGTCGGCGGGCGCCACCCCCCCCGAGGGGGAGAGCGGCGGGGCATTGGAGTAGGGGAAGGTGTCGCCTCCCACACCCGGGGAACTGGTCTTAGGGGCTGAGTTCCTCCTCGTCTGCGTGGGGCAGGAACGGGACCTGGAGAGAGAGCAGACGAGCGGTAGCACTGGACCCACTCCACCGTCCCTTTTGGCAGTCGAACTATGAACTGTTCCAGTACCACCTGGTCGATAATTCCCTGGACGTCGCTATCCCCCGCTAGCAGCCATCTTCGGCAGGCATCACGGAGCCGCTGGGCAAAGGCAAACGGGCGGTCGGAGCTTTCCAACTTCAAGCTCCGGAAGAGTTGACAACTTTCCTCCAGAGTGCGACCAACCCGTTGCAAGATGGCTCTTTTTAGATCTCCGTAGGCCAGGAGGCTCGACGCTGGCAGTTGTTGAGCCGCGAGCTGGGCTTCCCCGGACAATAGTGGGATCAATCGGGCTGCCCATTGGCCGAGTGGCCAGCCCCAGATCTCGGCGGTCCACTCAAACAAATCCAGGAAGGCCTCGGGGTTGGGGTTTATTTTCCCCTCTTCGCGACACCACTTTACAGTTTACCTTTACGCACTAAACTAAACACTAACACACACTGCTTTCACAAATAAACTTTCACTACTAGAAAATCCTTGCTCTGGCTCGGCTCTGTCGTATCCAGTCTCTCTCTCGACTAAGTGCTGTGTCGCTCTATTTATGCCGCTCTCCCCGTGCTCACTGAAATTAGAGACAGGTGTTAGACATAATTTAGCTCAGGTGTAAGCGCCCTTACCGCTTTCTCTCTCTCCGGAGAGATGCTTGACCACGCCTCCGCTGCCACAATGATTTAAACAACTTTACAGCTCAATAATATAATACATGAGTTTTAACAGAAGAATTTATGTAAGTGCTTTTATAAAATTGAAAGCTTCACAATTAAGTCTTTAAACCCTCCAAAATTTGTCCCCATTAACTTCCAGTGTAAGTGCCTCACTGTAACCTCGATTTTTGCTTTGAAAATGAGGGACAAGTCAAAATAAATTTTGATGCCACAAATTCTGTCGATTGAGCCTAACTTGTATTGAACCTGGATATTCCTTTAATATGCCGCCCTGGTGCCTACGTCACACACCCCACCCATTTTATAGGCAAAGGAAAACCTCTAAATGAACATGGTGGAGACTGAAGCTGTCGTTTGTTGCTTATTTTGGTCTTTGCTTGGTGGAAAGCAAGACCTAACTCGGCGAAACTCCGCCTTAGACGTTGACCACGCATCAGTCCCCAGCTGGCCTTCTTTGGCCCAAGGGTAATTGGCAGGCCAAAGGTGCTTGGCCGTTGGTCCCGAGGAAGCCCCTAGTAGGCACGAATATTCAAAAAAAGTTGGTGGAACAGGTGAAGAAATTTCTAAGTGTTGTGGAATTTGTTAGTTCTGCCATTTGCTATGTCCCTGGAATCCGTTATAAATGATTGCATGACATAAGTTGGTACCTTTATCTTTCTAGAATGTAAAATTTTTTTCCCCCATGCATTTCGTCTCAGCTGACACAGAAGATGTGTGCATCGTGGAGAGACTGTTCTCCAGCAGCCTTGTCGCAATTGTCAGCCTTAAGGCACCTAGGAAGCTGAAGGTCTGTCATTTCAAGAAAGGGACGGAGATATGCAACTACAGTTACTCAAACACTATACTGGCTGTGAAATTAAACAGACAGGTGAGTCAGTGATATGTGTGTGTGTTCATGTGAGCGGTAAGTGTGTGACCTGTGACTTCTGGTTACTTTGTTGTACTTATTTTATTAAGTGTAATCGAACAATCAACTATTTTTTTTCCACAGAGATTGATAGTGTGTTTAGAGGAGTCACTCTATATCCACAACATTAGGGATATGAAAGTACTACATACCATTCGAGAGACTCCTCCTAATCCTTCAGGTTGGTTTTCTTGCCAGACTTTCCATGTAGAAACAGATGCCTGAGGTTCTTTTTTCAACTGTTGTAGTGGTTTATTTATGTTTTGAGAACTGAAAGCATAGTTTTAGAAGTGATGTGGCAACTCATTAATAATGACCCTGTTATTAGTAACAGGGCACGTAACTGGTCATACAGATACATGCAGATGTTTTATTTTTGATCATTAATATGTCATTTAACATTTATAGGACTCTGTGCCCTGTCAATCAGTAATGATAACTGCTACTTGGCCTATCCAGGAAGTGCAACAATTGGGGAGGTACAAGTTTTTGACACGGTCAACCTGGTAGGTGCTGTTTAACTTTTTTGCCACAATTATAGTTTTAAGGAATTATGTTAAAGGGAGTTAGTTAATGTGTGTGTGTAATATTCCTCCCCAGAGGGCGGCAAACATGATCCCTGCCCACGATAGCCCACTAGCAGCTCTGGCATTTGATGCAAGCGGAACTAAATTGGCCACAGCTTCTGAGAAGGTAGAGCTGTGTGTGTGTGTTTTTAATGCAACCAATTAGAGTTGAGTGTATTAGGGCTGGGCAATATATTTAATATTTACAATATGTGTGCAGTTTTGCTGGCGATCTAAAAAATGAAAATGATTTATACATGCCTTTTATTTAAACATTAAGTTTACTAAAGTGTAATTAGACTAATTTCACGATTCTTTCTGTGAGTGGCGGGGCACATGGAGGGGCCAGGCTTCTGCCCCCTTCTTGAACCACCCCTGCCAGAGAGGTATCCCCCATATGCCCACTCCGACCGTAGGGCCTGGTTGAGGAAGTATCATTCCCGTGTGGGTGGCTAAAGAGTGCACACCTCCAGCTCGTGCTGTTCACCTCTGACGCGTGCCGTTTTCCTCGGCGACACATCTAACTCACGTCGAGGGTCCGAGGAGCAGGTCCGGCAATGCATCTAATTCAGCCAAACACTCCCCGCTCTGGTCCTGGGCGTGCGAGGATGCCAGTGTGCACACATGGAGATTTTAAGCCGGTATTATGGATCAACTGGGGATCATGTTAACTGGGTATGTGCGCATATATGTGAATAATTTTATTTGCCTTTTTCAGCAGATTCGTTCAATGTGAATTGGTAGTGAGTAAAGCAAAGACGTTTTGCGTATTATAAAAAATTAGATCTGTTCAAATTAGAGCCCGACCGATATGGGATTTTTGAGACCGATACCGATTTTAGAGGGGGAAAATTCACCGATTACCGATATGGTCACCGATATATTTAATTTTTGGAATGAAAACAGACCTTTTCTATGTGGATTGTGCACCGATTTTGCATTGATATGACTATGCAAAGTCATTTCTTAAATATTTTTATCAAAGAATATTTGACATTATTATTATACATTGTCAACAAATTCTAGAAATGAACACTGAGAAAATAAAGAATAAATAAAAATACAATAAATAGCTAAATAAACATCAGTACTGTATGTTCAATATCAGTCAGTTGCTGACCATTTAAATAATGAATAAATCAAAATAAAATAAATAGCTAAATAAACATCAGGGGCCGGTTGCACCAGCTTTACGTATGTTACAACTTATCCTAGTTGTGGCGTAAATGGGCACTAAGTCACAATTTACGCTCTACTAAATATTTGAGCGTTGCACCATTAAATTTATGTTGGACGTAAACCTACATATAAACTAAATATATACGGCAGCCTCTGACCAGGAGCAACTGATGGAATGAAAAAGCAGACTCATTTAATGACATCAATGAGTTCATGTTTTGGTTGACAGGCATCAGTCCTTTCGACATATATGATGGTGTTGGCATTTACACTCGTGTACATTTACGAGAGAGAAAACAAATGTACTTTTAGGCGGCTTTTCAGTATGAAACTGATCTAACGGTGCCGTTTTTAGGGTGCCTCGCCCCTAATATATATATATATATATATATATATATATATATATATATATATATATATATATATATATATATATATATAGGATTTTAAAATGAATAAATGTCTATTTTTCCAGCCTGTTGTATTAGTATTTATCACCCCTCGTTTATTTTAGATACAGTTCCTATATATTATTATTTACACAGGGCAAGTATACTATTTATTAAATCTACTTTTATTACGTATCCTATTTTAATGTCTGGAAAACGAGACTTTTAAATATTACATTTTATAAATGCAGTGACTGGAGATGTTCGGTTGAAGGGGATACCAAACTGTGAATCCTGAACAAAACAGTTTGGTGAATACATGTTTACACGCTGACAAGCAATGAAAGTAGCTACGTGGTTAGTTAGTTAGCTGTAAGCTCGTTGCCACGGAGAGTAAAAGATGGACTTTATTTACTTTCCAGCATTGTGTCTCACCAACTAGGTAATAACGTAGCATGAAATCAACACTCACCACACACAATCCACCACCGCACCGTTGTCTGTTGAGCTGCAAAAAGATGCTCTGATGTTTACCTTTCAATCTGCTACATTACTTACTGCACTGACAAACAATAGCTGACTAACAGCAAACAGATGTGATAAACATGAGTGACATGGTTGTCAGGGACAGGGTTAACATTATATTAGTTATATAAAATGATGGGGTCATTTTTTATTAAGTTTCCAGTATGTATTTCACAAACTAGTTAGCAATTTAACGAGAAGGGACCGCTCAAATCAGCAGAGCCACCGTCAGTTCTGTAAACAATGGAGTCCGAGTGCGCTCTGCTGGACAAACTACGAGTGATTTTAATGGTTTCACAGGGTAACATCTGGTTTCCCATGTTAACGAGGGACATTGGTTTGAATGGGAACTGACGATTATACTTGTCAAGAGTAGTAAATCGCAAGTGGAATTATTTTATATACAACACTAAAGCATCACAGGCTGATGTGTGACAATAATATACTTTCAGTTGCTTTATAATGAATAATGGCTTAATTAACCATGATAGTTTGAGTAACTTTCTCTTACCATTGAAAATGAACAAAGTGATCTGCTAGTTAGAACTGGATCGTAAGTTCAGTGGTAAGTCACACTAATACATCACACAGCACCCGGGTTCAAATCCTGGTTCATCAAGTGCAATTGTATATTTGCTACAGGTTATGATGTACTTTAAATAGGTCTATTGAAACCTGTTTTGTAAAACACAGACACAATTTATTATATTGTTTTAAACAATTTAATCAAAATTTCAACCGAATCTGACAGCCAGTAATCACAGTATAACCTACTGAATTTTCGGAGAATGGTTGAATTACTGAGAAGACAATTATGAACTACGCTGTCTATAGTCTACAGGCCTTAAATTGTCAAAATTTCTTTAAGATAAAATCTTAAGATCTTAAGATTTTGCCAAACAAAGGAAATCACTGATTCTGAAGAACTTCCTCAGAGTATCATTTATCATTGGTCAGTATGGCCTTTGTACATGCTCTCCAGTCTCCACACAAAAACAAAATTGCTCTTCTGAAAGATCATATTTTGGCAATGTCATGGGTAATCATAAATATACGACATTGTCATGCACAGAACCTTTGAAAATTAAAGGATATTTTTACGTCAATTTAATTTAATTGTTTACTGGGGAATTGAACCCAGGTCTATTCGTATGGTTATGATCACGCTACCGCTAGACCAACCGGCTTTTCTATTCTGAGAGTATATGCCTATTATTGTCACACATCAGCATATGATGCTTTAGTGTTGTATATAAAAGTACTCCACTTGCGATTTACTGCTCTTGACAAGTGTAATCGCCAGTTCCCATTCAAACCAATGTCACACATGAACATGGGAAACCAGATGTTACCCTGTGAAACCATTAAAATCACTCTTAAACTGTCAAATTCATTAGAACAAACATCGATGAAACAACTCTGTTTAATAATGATATCAATTTTTTTATAATGCGCAAAACATCTTTTCTTTAATCCTTGACAGTTCACATTGAACAAATCTGTTGAAAACGCAAGTACAGTTATTCACATGCAAGCACACATCCCCAATTAACATGATCCCCAGTTGATCCATAACACCGGTTTCCCGAGAAGAGGTATGCTCTGTGTTTTAAAGACAGCGGTGATGAAGCATTATTCACATCAGGTTTGCTTCATCCACCACTGTCAGAACGAGGCTTATTAATTATGCACCTCTTCTCGCTCTTCTGCCCAACTCCCATTGTGAGCCTGGCTGAAGGACAGCCCTAAGAGGCGGGGCTACGACGATGAGAGGAAGGGGCGGGTTGTTCCGCCACAGTATATTTATATACAGTACTGTGCAAAAGACTTAGGCACATAAGATGTTTCACAAAAGCATTTGTCTTAAGATGGTTATTTATATCTTCAGCTTTAGTGTGTCAATAGGAAATATAAATATAGAGATTTAAATGTTTCTCTGTCTATATAACCAAGACCTAGTACATTTTTGTGATTTTAAGGTGCTGATTCAGGGGTTAATCATTGATTTAGGAAAACATTTTGAAACCTTGTTTTCTTGCTATTATTTAGGGCACCGTAATCCGGGTGTTCTCTATTCCAGAGGGCCAAAAGCTGTTTGAGTTTAGGAGGGGAGTAAAAAGGTAGTTAATTATATTACAGTAGATTCTATCTGTTTTGTATTGATTAAAATAATCAGAGTTATAAATATGCATTAATAAGCAGACAGAATGTAAACAATACTACTTTCTTTTTTTACTTAACAGATGTGTAAGCATCTGTTCCCTTGCCTTCAGTATGGAGGGACTCTATCTTTCTGCCTCAAGCAACACGGAGACGGTTCATATTTTTAAGCTGGAGACGCAGCGAGAGAAGTCAGTGTAATGAGTCTCCATCACAACATGATCAAGATCTCAAACTTTGTTTGCCAAATTCTTTTGGACTCATATATTTGACTTTTTCATGATAAGGTTTTTTTTTTCAACATGAACAATGCCTCTTCTGATAAGAGATCTTTAAAGATGATGTAAGCGATTTTATTCATGGAAAGGTTTGCAAAATTTTTTTCCTGCTCCCTGAAAGATATTAATGAAATAAGGGTCCTGAGATATCTCACCAGTCTCTGTGTCAGCTCTAGACTCTGTAAACAGCAAACAAAAACGTGTCCGCAGTTCGCGGATGATGACGCTTTTCACCTGTCAATCATTTTGCGTGTTTTCATAGTACTGTAGTTGCAGCGAATTATTGAGGCATAATGCATTTTTATGCCATGTTGTTCATAATGCTATTTTGCAGCTGTTGTTTTTAACAACTGTTTCTCCTCCCAGTAAAGCTAATTTTGGTATCTTTGGAGTTTTTTTTTTTGTTTTTTTAAAAGAGGGGGCATGGCTAATCCAATGGCTCAGTCTCGTGGAAGTAGAACAGCTGAAATCGCTTACAGCACCTTTAAGCTACACTAACAAGCCAAAACATTCTGGGCATCGCTTTCTGGTTCATATTTGTTTTTTGGAATCTTATCATGATTTTAAACTCATCTTTTCCATCATAGGCCTCAAGAGGAACCCACTACTTGGACGGGATACTTTGGGAAAGTATTGATGGCCTCCACAACATATCTGCCTGCTCATGTAACGGAGATGTTCACTCAAGGAAGGGCATTCGCCACAGTCCGATTGCCCTTTTCAGGTCACAAGAACATCTGCGCTTTGGCTGTGTGAGCAAACCGTTCTGAATGATCACACTGCATGTTTTTTCAAAGCTAGATATGGTATGGTTTCTGTGTCCTAGAGTTTCTTTCAGAGTAGATGTATGTCTGATTATCTTGCTTGTGATTGCTCTTTGGTTTCTAGAATCCAAAAGATCCCACGCCTTCTGGTGGCTGCAGCAGATGGTTATCTTTACCTGTACAATTTGGACCCACAGGAAGGAGGAGAGTGCACGCTAATGAAACAACATAAGTGAGATTCACTGTTGCCATGTTGAAATCCATTTTGCTGTTTGTCTGAGCCTCTTTCTTCATAAATGACACAATATGAATATACATTTTTCTAGTTATGGTAAGCTCTTAAATATTTAATGTGTTAAAAATACACTCACTGAGCACTTTAAAAGGAACACCTGTGCACCTACTTATTTATATGATTATCTAATCAGTCAATCATGTGGCAGAAGTGCAGTGCATAAAATCATGCAGATACTGGTCAGGAGCTTCAGTTAATGTTCACATCAACCATCAGAATGGGGAAAAACTGTGATCTCAGTGATTTTGACCTTGGCATGATTGTTGGTGCCAGACAGGCTGGTTTGAGTATTTCTGTAACTGCTGATCTCCTGGGATTTTCATGCACAATAGTCTCTAGAGTTTACTCCAAATGGTGCCAAAAACAAAAATCATCCAGTGAGCGGCAGTTCTGCGGACGGAAATGCCTTGTTGATGAGAGAGGTCAATGGAGAATGGCCAGACTGGTTCGAGCTGACAGAAAGGCTACGGTAACTCAGATAACCACTCTGTACAATTGTAGTGAGCAGAATAGTATCAGAATGCACAACGCATCAAACCTTGAGGCACATGGGCTACAAAAGCAGAAGACCACATCGGGCACTTTTTTAGGACCATAGTGTTCCAAATAAAGTGCTAAGTGAGTGTATACTATTAGTAGCGTAATCTCTTTAAAATGACTATTTTTAAAATCCTTATCCAGTAATCACGAATAACTGGAAAAGTCAGTGGAAATTCATGGGTCAAATAATGTGTTAGTTACTGAATACCCTGAACAGTTCATTAAGAACCAAAGTTCGAGGAGTCACATGATGCCATGCGAGGTTCGGATGTGTGAACGGCGAGCTCTGCGTACTTTGCTAGTTTTAACACTATTAATGATATAAACCAGTGAGATTCGATACACTCTGTTCCATAACTGTTCTAGGAGGAATATATGTCAAAGAATTCAAAAACCTCAGGCTCTTAAGACATTAAAAGACACTTATGTGCTCAAGCTGATAACCCTGAGAAGGCCCCGAGCCCAGGAGCTGATTTGGTTGGAGAAATGAGGGAAATTCGGCGAGAAATGTTGAACATGTCGGCAATGCTGACAAAGGTCGTTCCTGACTTGGAAGATCTTGCTGTAATACGTCGATCGATCACTGCCATGGAGACAAAGTTCTCTGAGGTGGTTACAAGAGTGGGGGATGTTGAGAAACAGATCGATTATCTGGAGTCATTGGAGAGGGAATTAGCTGCTAATCCGCTAGCGACCAAGGTGGATTTGGAGCGTGTCTGGAAGAAATTGGAGGACATGGAGAACCATAGCCGGCGGAATAATGTCCGAATCGTCGGAATTCCTGAATTAACTTGACCGTTCGAGGAAACTGAGCGCCTTTTTTGTTTCTTTTTGTGCTGGTTCCGCCTAGTGGCTGGAGTTTGTTTTGTGGAGTAACACTCCATCGGGACTGTTTTGTGGATGAATCTGCACATTCTTTGTGCTTATGCTTCCTATTGGCTGGAGTTTGTTTTGTGGAGTATTTCTTGCAAGACATTGGAGTGATTAGGTCATTTGTTGCACTCATGTAGCAGCCGAATGGGCCGGCTCACTGAACATTCGTTTGACTGTCCGAGGAAACAAAGCGCCCTTTTTTTTCTTTTTCTTTTTTCTTTTTTTTGTGCTGGTTCCACCTAGCATCTGGAGTTTGTTTTGAGGAGTAACACCTTCAGGACAGTTATGTGGATGAATCTACACGTTCTTTGTGTTTATTCCACCTATTGGCTGGAGTTTGTTTTATAGATTATCTTTTGTTGTGTAACTCTGTCTCACATAATTTTTATAGAAACACCGGACTTGAGCAATCCGACGGCAAAGTTGTCAAGGGGGCTCTCGTAGGCATGCATGGACTGTTTGAGTTTAGAGGGATGGACGTCAGTTTGCACTGTCGTGCGCGGGGTTAATGCGCACGTTTTTCATTTTTCTGTTTGTTTGATTCTGGGGGAAGTTTGGGGTTTGATTGTTGCAATAATGTTGGAATGTGGTCTTTATAATTTTGTTTTTGACACACAATCTATTTTTTCTCATATGTCAAAATGTCAAATTGTTATATGAGTGGATTGTCTCTCTCCACATGGAATGTGAATGGGTTGGGGCACCCCATAAAAAGAAGGAAGGTTATTTCTCTTCTTAAGCATAAGAAATATGATAGTGTTTCTTCAAGAAATGCATCTTTCCCCACAGGAAGCTGAAAATTTTGGGAAGATAAGGGGTAGACTTGTTTTCTTTAGTGCTGGCTCAAGTAAGAGCAGGAGAGTCATTACACTGATAAGTAAGCATCTACATTTCAAATGTCTCAAACAGATTAAAGATAAATTAGGAAGAGTCATTATTGTTTTAGCAGAAATTCAGGGGCAAAGTCTTGTTTTGGCTAATATTTACGCACCTAACGTTGATGATCAGGGCTTTTTTTATAGATCTTGAAGGGATGTTGCAAGCCGCTGGCACCCCTCATGATATAATATTGGGAGGAGACTTTAATCTTTTGATGGACTCAGTCCTTGATCATAGTGAAGCAAAAGTGAATAAGCCACCTAGAGCAACATTGACGCTTCACAGGATTTATTCTAGAATAGATAGATATATATATATATATATATATATATATATATATATATATATATATATATATGTCCCTCATTTCATCTGTTGCTGATTGCTCAGTTGGAAACATTTAAGTCTCAGATTACACCCTGGTGAGTTTAGAGGTGTTGCCACATATGGAGAAAAGGAAATCATATAGTTGGCGCCTAAATGTATCCCTTTTGCAAAATCCTGAATTCCAACAAATGTTAAAGGCTGAAATCAGTGTTTATATGGAGACCAGCTGGTCCTCAGTATCCTCTGTGGGCGTGGCTTGGGAGGCACTTAAGGTGGTTCTTAGGGGCTGTGTCATACAGTATGCCTCATTCATCAAAAAATCCAAAGCACGAGAACTTGTGGAGTTGGAAGGGAATATTAAAAGTGCAGAGGCAGAGCTGAAGCGCCGAATGTCGTCTGATGGCCTCAGAGAATTGACCCGATTGAAATACAGATATAATACTATTTTGTCGCGGAAGGTGGAGTTTTGGCTATTCAGGGCAAGACAGTCATACTTTGGGGGACGAGGCAGGAAAACATCTGGCTAGATATATAAAACAGAGAAAGTCTTTTTCTAGCATTCCATCAGTGAAGTCTGCTGGTGGTGAAATATTTACCTCAGCCATTGATATTAATAATGCTTTTAAAGAATACTATCTTGATCTCTTTAGATCCATGTATTTGGCACCTGATGAGGATATTAGAAACTTTGTGGAACCATTAGATCCAAGTGAGTGTAAGAGTTACCATCCAGTTTCCCTGATCCAGCTTGACGTTAAAATATTGTCAGAAATGTTGGCTAATCGATTAAGTTATGACATCTCTTATATAGATCAAGTAGGACTGTACGATTATGACAAAAATAATTGTCGAATATTGCCCTTGATATTGTAATCACGATTATTAATGATGATTAATAGATGAAATTACTGTGATGTCACTAAGCAGGCAACCGTGCTTGCAGATTCTTCAGAATATCAGGTGGTTATGGGCTGCAGTTTATTTTAAGCATTAAATACTGTATATAATAAAGGTATACAGTTGTGCTCAAAAGTTTGTCAAAAATTTTGGCATTGATTTTGAAAATATGACTGATCATGCAAAAGATTGTGTCTTTTATTTAAGGATAGTGATCATATGAAGCCATTTATTATAACATAGTTGTTTGGCTCCTTTTTAAATCATAATGATAACAGAAATCACCCAAATGGCCCTGATCAAAAGTTTACATACCCTTGAATGTTTGGCCTTGTTACAGACACACAAGGGGACACACACAGGTTTAAATGGCAATTAAAGGTTAATTTCCCACACCTGTGGCTTTTTAAATTGCAATTAGTGTCTGTGTATAAATAGTCAATGACCCTAAGCACAAGGCCAAGTTGACCCTCCAGTGGTTACAGCAGAAAAAGTTTATAATAATAATTAATTATAATTTTCTTTATTTATCACACATTATACATTTTGCACATATACGGTGAAATTCTTCTTTTTTCACATATCCCAGCTAGGCTGGGGTCAGAGTGCAGGGTCAGCCATGATACGGCGCCCCTGGAGCAGATAGGGTTAAGGGCCTTGCTCAAGGGCCCAACAGTGGCATCTTGGTGGTGCTGGGGCTTGAACCCCCGACCTTCTGATCAGTAACCCAGAGCCTTAACCGCTGAGCTACCACTGCCCTAAGTTGAAGGTTCTGGAGTGGACATCACAGTCTCCTGACCTTAATATCATCAAGCCAGTCTGAGGAGATCTCAAACATGTGGTTCATGCAAGACGACCAAAGACTTTGCATGACATGGAGGCATTTTGCCAAGACGAATGGGCAGCTATACCACCTGCAAGAATTTGGGGCCTCATAGACAACTATTACAAAAGACTGCACGATGTCATTGATGCTAAAGGTGGCAATACACAGTATTAAGAACTAAGGGTATGCAGACTTTTGAACAGGGGTCATTTCATTTTTTTCTTTGTTGCTATTTTTTGTTTTATGATTGTGCCATTCTGTTATAACCTACAGTTGAATATGAATCCCATAATAAATAAAAGAAATGTGTTTTGCCTGCTCACTCATGTTTTCTTTAAAAATGGTACATATATTACCAATTCTCCAAGGGTATGCAAACTTTTGAGCACAACTGTATCTATGGTTTATAGTGAAGAAATTTACGTAGGTTCTTTCTGAACTATTGACAAAACCAGTTTTAACTTCAGTCAATATGCCTGTGTGTCATGTAACAGGTTGTTGTATACGCATCCTCACACATTTAACACACTTCCAAAGCCTGAATAATAGATATCAAAAACTACCGTCAGACATGCAATATGTGTCTTTACTGCTTAAATTATTGGTCCACATACAGTAAATAATAATATTTGACATATTCAATAGTCAAACTGAACAGCCGATTTAGACTAAACTTCCTTAATGCATTTAAAATGCAGTATTGTGATCTTGTTCCCATAAGATCATCGTTAAATCATATTTGGTCTCAGATCTGTCACAGTGGTTGCACTGTTTGTGATTTTGTGTGATTCGTTAAAATTTAAATCTACCAACAGCAGTTGTGAGTCAAATAGGCATTTATTTGAGCAGATGCAATTACAGAAGATGGTCTGTGAAATTTGAAGTTCAAGACTTTTTCTATGTCCAAAACAAGCTGACTTCAAAACTTTGTAGCTTGTTTAATACATCAATACAACTGTTATTATTATTTTTTTTAAAGTTGTACACAAAAATCGAGCAACCCAACAATATTCAAACTCTCCAGTTCTGCACTCACAAATGCTCACATAATAAATATAGCTGTTTAAACAACACAATAAATCACTTATTGAAACCCTGTCGTACCTTGATTATAACGGTCAGAGATCGTTTTAGTTTATCGCGTTGCTCGTTTGCAGGTTGTTTACCTATGATAAATAACAGGGCGACATTTAACTAATTGAAAATAATTCAAAATTGCTCACCTTTGTTCTACAGCTTCTTTTTGAGTGTCAAGTGATGTTTCTTTAGCACTAATTTTCGTGTGCCATCGCAAACCGAGATTAAAAGTACTGTAAAGCAAGTATCTGGATGTCAGGCTATTCAAAATTTGTGCATAACGATTGGTTGTCATTACTGATAGGACTGTACTGTAGACTCACTGCATCGCTGATTGACCATTGCCGTTTCATTACTCAACACACGTCTGAGATTGGTTTGAAACTCAACTGCTGCAAAAACACGTTCTAAATAGAAACCATTAACACAACAGGAGTAGACTTAAATTGAATGCTGTAATAGTCAGTTTTAACGATTACATAATTGAGAGCTGTAATCGTAATCAGGATTAGTTTTTCGATTAATTGTGCAGCCCTAAGATCAGGTGGGGTTTATTCGGGGCCGTAGCTCTTCTGATAACATTAGGCGTTTCATCAATATCATGTGGTCAGTGGCGAATGATCAGACTCCGGTCGCTGCCATCTCTCTTGACGCCGAAAAGGCATTTAATATGGTAGAATGGGATTATCTTTTTAAGATTTTGGAAATATACGGGTTCGAGAATACTTTTATTGATTGGATTAAGTTACTTTATAGACACCCTGTAGCAGCGGTACAAACTAATGGATTAATTTCAGATTATTTTACTCTGGATAGGGGCACCCGGCAGGGTTGCCCTCTTTCCCCATTATTGTTCTGTCTTGCCCTGGAACCATTAGCAGCCGCGATAAGAAATGAGGATGATTTTCCAGGTGTGGTGGCGCATAAGCTTTTGCTTTACGCAGATGATATTTTATTATTCATCTCCGACCCTACTAGATCTGTGCCTTGCCTCCACAGAATTATTCATTCCTCGGGATACAGAGTAAACTGGTCTAAATCCGAAGCTTTGGCTCTGACAGCGTACTGCCTGGTAATGGCTTTTCAGCCAGGCGCCTTCCAGTGGTCGATTGACAAAGGTGGGTTAGGCCCACCCAAGATTTTGTTTTATTATTATTCATTCGGTCTCAGACATTTGGCTCATTGGTCACTTCCACCTGAGAGAGCCCCTCCCTGGTTTTGTATTGAACAGGAAGTTCTTGCCCCTATTTCGCCATCGCAAAGCCTTTCTATCAATCTAATTGAAGAAGTTAAGTTACACCCAGTTATCTCACATTTGCACTCGGTATGGACAAAAGTGTCCAGAGTGTTTAATTCTGACATTTATTTAAATGTTGCTTCGAGTATATGGCTGAACCCAAAATTATGTATTAATAAGTCCCCTTTCTGCTGGACAGAGTGGATTGTGAGGGAGGATTATACTCTCGTGACCTATATGAGAGTGCAGTGTTGAGATCCTTTGAAAATTTGGTTCAACATTTTGGGATTCCCAGATCTCAGTTTATTAGGTATTTACAGCTGCGCCACCTGCTCTGTACTATTTTTGGGAGTAGCATACACCCCCCTAAAGCGGCAGATAGTCTGGGAGTGGTGATTATTGCTTTTGGAAAAGGTCATGAGGCATCAGTATATTACTCCCTGCTAATTCAGAGTCTAGGGGATGGAGCTTTAACTTCTATCAAGAGATTATGGGAGAACGATTTAAACTTAGTATTGGAGGAGGGAGTGTGGGCTAGGATTCCAAAAAGCATCAAGTCTGTATCTAGAGATGCAAGGGTGCACCTTATGCAATTCAAGATTTCATATAGATTCTATTGGACCCCCTCTAGATTGTATAGGCTTGGTCTTAAAGACACACCCACCTGCTGGCGATGCCAATCAGAAGATGGAGACACAACCCATGTTTTTTGGCGGTGTGTTAAGATCCAAGAATTTTGGTTGAAGAGTTTTATGTGTGACATATTGGGCACTCAAATTTCATTTGGTAATAGTGGGGGTTAAATGTTGATTCTGTGTATATATGTTTTGCTTTTCTTTGTTATCTGTATGAATCAATATAAAATGTTAATCAGAAAGAACCAAAGTTCAAGACTTGTATACTGTGTCCGAACTTGGCACAGCACGATAAAGCATCATGTTTTTGCCTTACCTGACGCAAATGTCAACAGTAACTTGGTTTCTATTCTTGGTGTTTCATGCTGGTTAGTCCCACCTACTGTGAAATATCTTTGGTCAAAAATTCCACTCCACAAATATGTATTTTAAACATCAGGTATATCAGTATCAGGCGATTTTTAGATTGTGATTTCCAGGCCTGGAAATGAACAAAATCTCAAAAGTCTTGGAAAAATCTATAGTGAATAAATATTTTTCTAGATATTCTCTGCTCTACTCTCAAGCAAAACATTCTTGCAAGCCATAATGATTTTCCAACCTCCAAAGGACAGTTTTTCAATGTAGTAGTTGCAACGGTTTACATATCGGTCAAAATGATTCATGTGCAAATCAGTCTGAATCAACATTCTTTTAAAAAAATCTGTATCCAGTAATCCCAAAATGCCTGTAAAGGTCATGGAAAGTTCACTGGTCAAAAAGGGTGGGAACCCTGAAACATGAAATATAGTCTGATTTTTATCACTTTGCATGAGGACAGAAAATTATGACACTCAAAACGCATCTTGCCTAGTTAGGACAAGGTGTTATGTGACTTAAAAAGACAGATTGTATCAATAAATGAAATCTGTTACATTTTCTAGCTTTAATCCTGTCACTATGTATGATTGTTATTTTGATAACATTAACATGCTCCCTACTTTAGGTTAGATGGAAGTACAGAGCCAGCAAATGAAATTCTTGAACAGACAGCACATGACCGGCCATTTGTGGCACAGACCCACAGTGCTGGTGTTGCCAAAGGTAAGTTGTCAGGTTCGCTTATATATATGGGATGTTGGAAGGCAAAAATAACTTTAAAAAAAAAAAAGAATTCTCAGATGTAGCTCAAGGCCTCCTATTAAATGATTTCATGGTTTTCATTGGTTCAGGTTACAGTGAGGATCAGGGGGCGGTAGGGGGTGCTGGCATGGAGGATGACATGAACACTCTGCACCTGGACGACGAGAATGAGCAGCCTCCCTTAATCCTGGAAACAGAATGAGCCTCTGCTAGTCACGCCCTGGCCAGAAGATGGAGTCGACTGAGTGACATTGCAGAGGGGGGCTATCCTCCTCTTGAGCGCTGCTATGGAGATATGTGACCTGATACAGAAGGGATTAAAAGAGAGAGAATTTTAAAGCAAGCCTAGCTGTAGCCTTACTCTGTCTGTTGTTGCGTATAGATGTTTTCCTACCCCCACCCACCCTTGTGGCTTTATAGAATCTGGTGAATTTTTCTTTTTTTTTTTTAAATTTTTTTATGCCCAGACATGTCCTTAATCAGACCAATATTTGAAATCCGAGCTGCAGGTGTCACGTCTTTTAGCTTTGCATGTACATGTGCCAAGAGTAGACATTCTAGAAAACCTTTGCTTTCATGTTGTTGGTTCTGATGTGTTTGCTGGCCATTTCTCCTCTTTTTTTTTCCAATGTGATTGAAAGCTAACTGGCTTGCGTCGCCTGCTGCATCACCACATAACTGCAATGTCTGCATTGTGGAGTCCCATTCGAATAATCAACATTTGTGGCTGTGCCGTGACACCAAGATGTGAATTGTGTCCTGTAATAGCAATGTATATGACATGTTTATATGGCAGCCTGTTTACAATTACTGTTTAAAATGACATTAATGGCCTAAACAGTGTTTATAAGAGGCTTATAACATTACCTGGAGGGTTGTTTTTAGTTTTACCTGAATTAGTGCATCTGTAAACACAGATGCTTTAGAAAACTCTCTTTTAAAAAATCCCAAGCCACATTCTGGACAACTTGGTTGACCGATTTAGCACATATTTTTTGGCTTTTGAATTACCCTCCGTGTCTTCCTGTTGCCTGAGTTGATAATTGGATAATTTTATTATTTCAGGTTCCAAACACTTATGTAACCTCAGTAGAAGCAATGGCTCTGTAAAGAAGGCAATTAATGTGTTGATTTGCAAAAGAACTAGCCTGTGGTTTCAGTGGGCAATCAGTCCCCATCTTGTTTCTTGATACATTTTATTTTGCTCAAGTCATGTCCTGTCTCTCTAAACCAACAGCGATGATAGCTCATGAAATAACGGAGCATCATTTTAGGTGAGTTCTATCTTGGTCAAAAAAGGTTAACATTGAGAGGCTTCTGTTTTGCAAAAAGGAGAACCACAATATATATTTCTAAAAGACATCTGCGTTCTCTGTCTTGTGACAGTGAAATGGAAAATCTTGTAAGCAAGATGGCGTGAGCTTACAAAAGGCGTATGTTCCCACAGACATCCCTGTGGACAGCAGTCTGTTAAACAAACATGGCTGGAGCCCAGGTCACATGGTCTGGCTGTTTAATCAGAACAGGTCAAATATAAAATGTGATATCCAGGGTTCCTGAGTTCTTGTGAGAAATTAGAGGACCAGGGCTTATGAACGTGATTACCAAATATTCAAAATACTGCTAGCCAGTGTGCCCAAATAAGCACACTTTTTTTTTTAGCATGATTGTTTCTTCAGCATGTTTTGATGTTGCATGTCAACATCATTAATCAATCGACTTGTGTTTTCATCAGCCAATGAGCTCTAATGCCCCAAGGCCGCTTTAATGTTTTCTAATGATTTTTGTATAAAATGCAAATTGTTCCATATATAAAGATTAAATAAATCCTCTGTTGGACATGTTTAATCGCCTTTGCATATAAATCATGTTGTGTAACAGATCCATCAAGTATTTATTTATTTTATTTAGTGTGATGTACTTGATCTTTCATGTTAAAGGAATGTTCCAGGTTCAATACAAGTTAAGCTCAATTTGTGGCATTATGTTGATTACCACAAATATTAATTTTGATTCGTCCCTCATTTTCTTTGAATAATGCAAAAATGGAGTTTACAGTTATGCACTTACAATGGATGTGAATGGGGCCAATTTTTGGAGGGTTTAAAGGCAGAAATGTGAAGCTTATAATTTTATAAAAGCACTTATATTAATTCTTCCGTTAAAACGTATGCATTATTTAAGCTTAAAGTTGTTTATATCGTAATTTTTACAGTCGTTTTAAGGTTTGTTGACATTACGACGTCATGGCAACAAAGTTGCAAAATTGGCTAGCTTTACACAGAAAAGGTTAGTAAGCGATTTTATCACAAAAAAATCATGATAACTCATTTTGTTTACGTCTAGTAGCTATACTTTTGAAATAGTGAGTATTTTAACGTTAAAAAATTGGCCCCTTTCATTTCCATTGTAAGTGCCTCACTGTAACCCAGATTTTTGCTTTTTTTTTAAAGAGAAGGAGGGATGAGTGAAAATACATTTTTGTGATAATCAAGATAATGCCACAAATGCTGTTGATTGAGCTTAACTTGTATTGAACCCAGAATATTCCTTTAATTTAACAGGTAGAGAATCTTCATTTTTGTATCCTGGATCTCATAAATATGAAAAAGAGAGCATTGCATTAAAATAAAACAGAAAAACATTCAGAATGCTGCACCTCATTTGGTAATCATATTTATTCATTTCAATTTGCAGTATTAAAATTCAAGGCAAGGTACCTACAGTTATTAAAGAATAAAAGCATTCTATGACCAGCATACTGTATAAATTCAGAAAATGCATAAAACAGCTCTTGGTTCATCCAGAACCTGCTTCCAAACTCTTATCAGCATCCTTATATCACTTAAAACATACATTCTTATAGAAATGTATAGACAATTGAATAATAAAAAAAAAAAAAAGATTATTAAAAAAGCAAGCAATCTGCACAGATTTGGTTCTGGATACACTTTGGGTTCTTGCACTAAACAATCTTGAGGTCCTTCATTGCAGATTCGAGGGTCTGAAACAGAAATATCAATCATCTTTATGCACTGCAACAATTTTTCATTTACATTTTGTGACAACTGCTAATGAACTTATTAATGATTAAGGAAAAAATAACTGTTCAACAAGTTTTACCTTTACATCCCAAATAGCCATGCCTCCATCCATACCAGTGGTGCAGAATTTGGTACACTTGGCTTTTCCCCCACCAAGAATTGAGATTTGGCTAAGAAGAGCACAAACAAAGGCATTAATACATCTGTATGCTCATTTGATGAATAAGGCTAGATAACAGACAATGAGAATAGCCCTACCTGATGCTGTTCTTGTGCACAGATTCCAGCACTGCTTCCTTGCTGTCAGCGGAGGCTTTCTTGTCTAGGTTTTGAAAGCGCTCTCTGGCTGTCATACCCTTCTGAGCACTCTGCTTGGGCACGTCCAATTTCCCTCCAAAAGACAGGGCTGCTTTATTTGAATCATAGACAAACAGCACAGGGTAGCAGTCGTGGCCCTGAAAAAGATGTGAGTGTCAGATTTTAGAAAAATGGTACACAGTGACAATGTTAATGGTTTACTTTGGTATGAAAGCAAAATATAGCATCTAAAGATACTTACAGCTGCCACTAGGCTGTTCTCAGTAATGAAAGTAACACACAAAAGAGGCAAGGTTTCCGAAGTGACACTGGCACAGCTGGCAAGATGAGAGAATAAATTAATATAATATATTTACAAATTATTTGTCATGGTATCAATTGTGCGGGCATGTGCCTGCAATACACCGATCAGCCACAACATTAAAACCACCTGCCTAATATTGTGCAGGTCCCCCTCATGCTGCCAAAACAGCCCCAACCCGCATCTCAGAATAGCATTCTGAGATGTTATTCTTCTCACCACAATTGTACAGAGCGGTTATCTGAGTTACCGTAGACTTTGTCAGTTCGAACCAGTCTGGCCAACAGGCGTAACATGGCATTTCCATCTGCAGAACTGCCGCTCACTGGATGTTTTTTGTTTTTGGCACCATTTGGAGTAAATTCTAGAGACTGTTGTGTGTGAAAATCCCAGGAGATCAGCAGTTACAGAAATACTCAAACCAGCCCGTTTGTCACCAACAATCATCCATACGATTATCTAATCAGCCAATCATGTGGCAGCAATGCAGTGCATAAAATCATGCAGATACGGGTCAGGAGCTTCAGTTAATGTTTACACCAACCATTAGAATGGGGAAAAAAATGTGATCTCAGTGATTTGGACCGTGGCATGATCTGCTGATCTCCTGGGATTTTCGGGAGGTGGTTTTAATGTTGTGGCTGATTGGTGTATACTAAACAATCAAATGTCATTAATTCACTCTGCAATCAAAGTTCTGAAGACCTTATTTCATTAGGATGACGATTAGGTGACAACTGACAACATCAAATTGAACATTTACATTTATAATGAAAATAAAACCAATAAAACCAGAAAACACCTTAATTTATGTAACTGAGTCGACTTATAGTGATAAACAGCAGCAATTAACTTAATATTTTGCTTTAAAAACATTCATGTGTTACACCATAGAACTTAAGCTCAATCGACAGCATTTGTGGCATAATATTGATTACCACAAAAAATAAATTTGAGTTTTCTTTAAAAAAAAAAAAAAAAAGCAAAAATCGAGGTTCTGGCACTAACAGTGGAAGTAAATGGGGCCAATTCGTAAACATAAAAATACTGACTATTTCAAAAGTATTGAACAGTTTAATTTATATTTTTCAGGGAATAGGGACATTTTCTGCTTGTCATTTCATATAAAAAAAATTGCTTATGATATGAAAACACAACTCACACAGCAGTCTTTCCGCCTTGGGCCACAGATACAGTGCTGTCATGGCTGGCCCAGGCAACACGATTCCCGCTGTCTGAGAAACAGACGCCATGTACCCAGCCAGAACTTCCAGTCGATTCAAACATAACCTCTCCAAATGGCATTTTAGAGCCCCATGCAGTTGGAGCAGGCTTCTCCTCTACCTCCTTTATATAAGCAGAAAAGATCCTGTAGGGATTTGAGCAGACAGGAAATTTACAGAATGCCCAAAATCACAAAATGTACAATAAAATGTGTTCAGATTCAGCCTAACCTGCATTTAAAATCACATGATCCCGCTGCCAGCAGGACGTTATTGGGGTGCCAGTCCAAGCAAAGAATGGTGGAGCGGATGGGCTTCTTGATGTGCTTGCACACCCACCTATGGGAATGCGAAACAGATGAGACTTAAGCATCTTAGATACACACAAAACTTTGTCTCAGAAAATAATAGATTAGTCTGTGTTTAAATTATGATCCGTCCAGCAACAGAAGAGAAATAATGTATTTTGCAATCATTATACCACATTAGAGACAACAACATGATATATTTGACTTAATTTTATGTATGTGCCATCAGTGTTTCTCAAATGGTTTTGCTTCAGGACTCAGATTTTACATTAGACATCAAGTGGCGACATAACACAGTACCACAATAGTTTATCAAACAGAAGTAAACCAAAATGCCCTTGAAATCAAACATATATATGTAAAATAACTAAACACAGGCTTGTCTTTATAGTTTGAGTTTTGGTTTCTAAATGTCTCTTGAATTTCAATGGTTTCAAGCTTTTGTCAGCTAAAAATTCAGTACAAAAAACACATATTTAAAGGGTTAGTTTACCCAAAAATGACAATTCTTTAACCATTTACATACCCTCATCAGGCCTTTGAAGCTCCAATAAGGAGATAAAGTCAGCATAAAAGTAATTCATAAGACTCTAGTGGTTAAATAAATGCCTTCTAAAGCGATCCAGTTGGTTTTGGGTGAGAACAGACCAAAATGTAACTCCTTTTTCAATGTAAATCTTGAAAGCAGTCTCCTTGGTGATCATGATTTCAAGTTCGATTACGCTTCCTAGCACCGTCTAGCGCTCTTCGCATGCTTCAAGCACTAGGAAGTGTAATCAAGCTTGAAATCCTGATTGTGACTAGAGACTGCAATGGCAAGATGTACAGTGAAAAAGTAGTTACATTTTGGTCTGTTCTCACCCCAAATCAACTGGATTGCTTCTGAAGAAATGCACTTAACCACTGGAGTTGTCCAGATTACTTTTTTTCTGCTTTTTGGAACTTCAAAGGCCTGATCACCATTCACATGCACATGTATTCTGCAGAAGAAAGGAAGTCATACACATCTGTATGGCATGGCATGATGGTGAGTAAATGATGAGAGAATTTTAATTTTTTGGTGAACTATCACTTTAATGTAGTCTGGATTATATTTTTTATTTATCTTGCTAATTTTCCTAATTTTGTTCATGGTTTACAAGGCCTAATTTAGCTAGCAGGTAACAGGTTTAATTTGTGCCAAAATACTATAAAGTGTGATTGGAAGCAAGGCCTGAGTAAGACTGTCAAGAGTAAAATATATCAGATTTGGGTTGCATTTTTTCTTTCCTTTTAAAAGTTGATAAGACCATTTATTTTGTTATCCAAACAATACATGCTAATATGGTTCATTGCATTTTACAAGTTACATTAAGCAATATTTTTCCCTTGCTATCCGCAAGCCTATCAGAACAGACTAGCAACCCATTTTCAGGTCGTGACCCACCAGTTGAGAACTACTGATGTAGTGACATCACATCATATGATTTAATGTGTAATCTGTAATCCTGCATCCTAACACACTGGTGTTTCTAAACATGACGAATGTGTTGGGTTAGTAGATACATGTCGGTGAGCATGTCCCCCATGAACACAGACAGCATCCTATATTATGCACTGTTAAAGCCCTATCATCCGAAACACTGCTTTAAACTGTGTCATTTAAAATTTAGAGAGAGCCCATCTGCCTTTTAAGTAGATTAACCAACATCAGCCCTGCTCTGCCAGAAGAGCCTCAATATCCATTTATCCTGCTTGAAACTCACCAGTCATTTTCCTGCTCAAAATAGCACACAGAGATCAAACGTGAGCCGCTGCCCACAGCAAACTTGTTTTCTTTGGGAGACCACTTCACACAGCGGGCGGCGCGGTTGATCCTGAGAATGACCAGGGTTGGTTTCCATACGTCTCCCTTTAAAGTCCAGACGTAGGCATTACGGTCTGTGCCGCAGGTGACGATGCGATTGCTCTCTGGGGCCCAGTCGATGCCTGGTTGATGAGGAGATGGCTTGGATGAGATGGTGTTAGTCATATTAATGCTCTGTGGCTGTGTAGGTCAGATTAACCTACTAAACGTACCTGTTACCTGCCCATTGTGCTCCTTTAGCACGTGGATTTTGTTCCAGTTGTTTCCATCTTTTTTATAGATATGGACTTCATGGTTATTTGGACACAATGCAATTTCTAAAGGAGACAAGAAGCCAGAGAATAAAATATTCAACACAAGTGTATGGCCAAAATACTTTGGCTTGATGCACCGGATAACAGCCTAAATATTTTATCAGTAAGGTTAATTAGTTGTGCTTTCTAAGGCAAGCTTCACTCTTAGTATTGCGTTTGCACTTCAGACATTAATTACACTTACCGACCACTTTATTAGGAACACCTGTACATCTACTTATTCGTGCGATTATACAATCAGCCAATCGTGTGGCAGTGCAATGCATAAAGTCATGCAGATATGGGTCAGGACCTTCAGTAAATGTTCACATCAACCATCAGAATGGGGAAAAAATGTGATCTCAGTGATTTCGACCGTGGCATGATTGTTGGTGCCAGATGGGCTGGTTTGAGTATTTCTGTAACTGCTGATCTCCTGGGATTTTCATGCACAACAGTCTCTAGAATTTACTCAGAATGGTGCCAAAAACAAAAAAACAACCAGTGAGCAGCAGTTCTACGGATGGAAACGCCTTGTTGATGTGAGAGGTCAATGGAGAACGGCCAGACTGGTTCGAGCTGACAGAAAGTCTACGGAAACTCAGATAACCACTCTGTACAATTGTAGTGAGCAGAATAGCATCTCAGAATGCACAACATGTTGAATCTTGAGGCAGATGGGCTACAACAGCAGAAGACCACGTTGGTTCCACTTCTGTCAGCCAAGAACAGAAAGCAGAGGCTGCAGTGGGCCTACCATCTGTGTAACTCAGAAGAAATTGAGATTCATCAGACCAGGCTTTAACTGTCCAGTTTTGGTGAGCCTGTGCCAACTTTTTTCTAATTTTTCCCCATTCTGATGGTTAATATGAACATTAACTAAGCTCCTGACCCGTATCTGCATGATTTTTTGCATTGCACTGCTGCCACACTATGGCTGATTAGATAATCGCATGAATAAGTAGGTGTACAGGTGTACCTAATAAAGTGTTCGGTGAGTGTATATCCTCAGCTGGAGGGGTTTATTAAGGAGACATGTGCTATTACTTTACGAAGCAATTACTTTTTTTTTAATCTGCAAAAAATCCCATAGACTTACATTGAAAAGGGGCCCAAGTAAGCAACCACACAGAACACCCTAGCGATGCACACTAGCAACTACCAAGATCATCCTTGTAACCAAAGAGCAAAGAGCTAAAAACCACTCACAACGCCCTAATATTGTAGCGGCAAGTGTTGCAAGGGCAAGCACCAATCATATTATCTTCAGAATGCGTAAAAATATAGTTGCATTTGCAATATTCAAAGGGCCTGTCGAAAATCCTAGAATCGTTTTCAGTAAGTTTCTGCAGAATAGCAATTAAAAAAATGACACACTTAATTCTAAATAAATAAAGACTTAATTCTGACACACCATCGACTTTCTGCTACCACAGATGTGCTCCCATACTTTTTCATAAGTGAGCTAAAAAATTTTTATAGCAGCAGTTAAACCTAAAAGTTACTCTCAGCCGTCTCGTTTCCCTTCTGTTCCTCTGCGGTTTGCTGAAGACATACGAAATCAGCAACAAAGCACCATTCATGGTAAAACAGGAAGTCTGGGGGGAATTAGTCATTACTGCTTCTCTCATCAGCATGGAAAGAAAAGCAGGGTGGTAGCAGAGTAAAGATACAGCTTTGACCTTTTATTTTCTTCTGCTATTAAAACTGTTTTGAAATTACAGTTTAAACAAAAGGACCTCTGTTCCTAAACTGATTTAGCTTTTAGAGAGCAGTTTTGCACACTTTGATGCAGGTTTCTAACTCTGTCAAAAATTGTGCATGCTGTATGCATGTCCATGTATTAATTTATGTCTAATGGGATGTACTGCTTTTCTTTCAAAAATTCAGCAGAGCAATGTAAATATTCAGCAGTGGCCTGACTGGCTCTCAGGGGTAAAATGGTGGTTCGTAAATGATAATAATAACAAAACAAAAAAAAAAAGTCTAAAACAATGACAAGTTTTACAAGTTTCAGTTCAAGGTGAATGGCTGATAAGACATGGCATAACACGATCTTTGTGAGAAACTATGTTTAGAGTATTGGATAAAAGCTATTGCATAATGTATCCTTTATGAATAAATAATGAATAAATCCATGCCATCATCTCTGTCAAAATCTAACAATAATTTTAATAGATTTTTTCAATACTGAGGTTCAATGTAAAATCAGTTAACACTTCACAACTCAACAGCCTCTTTTCAGAAAACTCCTTAGAGGACTCATGGTCCAGTTAGTTTTTGTGAAAGAATAGTTTTCTGTTATTATTTCTATATTCAGAAATTATGCTTACGTCATTACACAGTTCAGATGGTGGGAGATATCTTTAGACACACAGACTAGGAACTGATCCAAAGACCAAGATACACTGTAACTATGAGGACTTACGAGTTCGGTCCTTGTTCCAGGCATGGCAGCTGATAGGTTCAAGCAAGAAACTGTGATAAGCCATGGGTGTTTCTTCCACAATATAGAATTCTGAAATGAAATATGAGGTTTATGAAATTGCAAATGTTATGCTAAACGTAAACCTAAAACTACTGCAATATGAGTTCATGCTGCTCATTCACTTCCGCAGAGACATACCAAAAAGGAGAAGTTTTAGAACTTCCTATTAGAATTCTTGATCATTTTCTTTCACATTTTTGGCTATATCATATTAAAGCCAATATAATATACAGTACATTCATAAATAAGCAATGGTTTTGTCTTCTTATTTATTTTTTTCCTCATTGTTTGTTGTAAATTAAAACCAGACCAGACAGGAATGTATGTGACAAAGCCAGATGTTCTGCTGACCACTTTACAAGAAAAACCTCTCTCATCTCATACTTTCCATTAAACGGTCATCTCAGCTGAGAGACATTGCAGCAAGTATATTGGAAAGTATGTCTCATAAATAGTATGAAATACTTTTTATACATTCAGCCAAAACTCTTCAGAAACACAGAAAATACTTTCTAGGTGTCATTCTACATGTGTACATGTTAGTGCATGTTATGGGTTGCACCAACAACCGCATTCCAAAACTACAGCCTGCTCCAAAGCTTAAGAAAAATGTTTCCAAATTCAGATAAACAAAACCATACATTCTTCTACTTACCCAGGAAACCTTGACAAAGCCTGCAACAGAAGCCTGAGTTCGTGGACTCTGAGCAGTCAACACAAACGCTGGCTTTGCTCTGAATGAACTTAAGTATTTCCTTAGTCGTTTTTCTCTCAAAAAATGCACTACTTCCCCTTCTCTGCTAGAAACATATAACCACTTCCTTGTGTGGGCGGCTGTCTACTGGTGAGGAGGGTTTTCAGCTCAACTCCACTTCACATTCTCACCTGCAGCATGTTTAACGTATGTCCTTTTTAAAATCCTACATCTGCACAGCTGGGTCAGTGGTCACTTAAGTTTTGAGGAACCACTTTTGAACATTTTCGCAATTTATTAGAGAAAAAAACTAAAAATAATGGTACAGCCTAACTTTAAGGCAGTTATACAGTCTACAATTGACTGTAAAGCTGTTTATTTTTAGTAGCACTAATTCATTTGGCAGAGAACTTTGAAGCCAACATGCTTAAAAGGCAATCAAACAATCACACAGACATGAATTCAAACAGAATGAGACTGCATCCCCAAATGGTGTGTAGTATACGTCATTTATTTCTAGCAGACCATTTACATAAAATTCTCATTATTTAATTCCTCTCCGGTTCCTCTGGAGAGCCAGAACATCTTGATCAACCATCGCACACTGCTGGGGTGCCAGCTTTGGCATACATTTTTCTTAAAAAAACAAACAAAAACAAAAAAACAATCCTAAACCCTTTTTCCATTAGTGTTTTTCCATTTTAAGTGTGTCACACATCAGTTCACGCCACTGCTCAGTGCTTTTTTTTATTTTATTTTCATTTTAAAAAATTTCAGAAGTGTTATCGGAAATCTCCTTGTTAGTCTTCAAGCCACATTGCTTGTGCTGCATCATGCTAGTTCAGCTTGAGTTTTACATGATCCGTAGGCCTTGGATTGAAGACTCTAAAGTCTGTGGGGAATAAAAAAAAGTCAGAGGTCTGTTTAACCACCACTGAAAGTGACAAACTCTATGCAAATTAATGCCATAAAAGTGTATGATAGTTATACATGTATGTTTAGCATGATTTAGAAATAACAAATATAAACCTTGAAGTCCCATATGGTCATTGCTCCGTCAATTCCTGTAGTGCAGAATTTGCGACAATCTCTTTTGTCTCCTTCATATATAGACACTTGGCTAAAGGGAAAAGACATTGTGCATAATTAACAAAAATATAAACATTTTAAGGTTTTGACAAAGAAATCAGGAAATAAGACCTACGTGATGCTGTTCTGGTGCAGGGTTTCTAGGGTGCTATTGCGGTCCTCAGTGGTGGCCCTCTTGTCCATGTTGCGGAAGCGCTCCATAGCAGAAATGTTGCGTTGGATGCTCTGCTTTGGAATGTCCAACTTGGATATGAAGGTCAAGGTTCCACCATCATCAAAACTGAACAGCACAGGGCAGCAGTCGTGACCCTGACAGAAAATACTTTACATTAGGTCTTGAAGGAAGCAGTTACCTCTAAAGTACATCAACCGAAATTTTACAACCAATAAAGAAAATCCAAAAAGTTCTTACTGCTGCCACAATGTTGTTCTCCGAAACAAAAGTCACACTCAGAAGGGCAAGGAATTCGGTCTTCAACTGACTTGGCCTGCAAAACACAGAGGAATGCTATTAGTCTTCAAGTAATTAGAGCGTTTTATTTTTGACAGAACAGAGGAGACATAAGGTTTAAAAGGTCTCCCAAAGCAAACAGAAAACAGGTCAACTAATCGTGATTGATACTCACGTTGAGCTTTTTGTGGGGTCCACTACAGTGACAGTGCTGTCATGGCTGACCCAAGCCAGTCGGTTCCCACTGGCTGAGAAACACACACTGTGAACCCACCCTCCACTTCCTGCCCCGCCAAACTCCGCCATCACCTGCCCGAAGGGCATCTTGGACCCCCATGGGGTTGGAGCTGGTTTCTCATCCACCTCCTTGATGTATGCAGAAAATACCCTAAGGAAAGCAGACAAAAATATGATTCTCTTAAAGCGCAATACGTTCTGATCCATCAAGAAAGGTAATACAAAAGTGTATTTGCAATAGAGGTGAGAATTTTCACTGGCCTGATGATTCGATTACGATTCAAATGGTTTACAAAACGATTCTATATGCATCTTATCCTCCAATTTTTTTAATCAACACACACTCTCAGTATTAAACTATTAATTTACAATGAATCGATCCCTACCCTATAAATATAACCACAAATATCGGTTACTGGTCCAGGATGGCTACATGAGATATCTGCTTCTGTGGGAGTGCAGATGTCAGCTTCTCCTTTGCACACCACAGGTGATAGTAAAGTGACAATCAAGCATCTTGTATGCACACAAGCAAGGGACCGGCAATGAGCAACAGCCAAAGAAAGAGAGCGCAAGAGCTGTTTTTCCCTTTCTGTGCAAATCAGTGCAATAATGGTTGTGAGCCTGCCTTTCATGCTGTTTGTTGACATGTTATCACGAATAAACTCTCCAATTGCAATGTGCTAGAGTTTGTGAATGAATTTCGGGATTGTAGTTTCAGTCTGGGATGATGGTCGAGTGGCTGATACATCCAGTCTGCGATCAGTTCTGTAGTGTGCACTTGGCTTTAGTATATGCATGTCTGACCATTTGTTTCTAGCATTTCACTTTGACTCTACTGTGCTGCCGTGGTTTAGACTGAACTCAGAATTGATTCTGAATTCTTGAGAATTAATTCAGAATCATTGGAGAAAGAACTGCGATGCACTGGAGAATCTATTTTTTCTCCCAACCCCTAATTTTAACACACAGAAACAATTTACAAAGTTAGTATTTACAAAGCCTTACCTGCATTTGAAGTCACACGACCCAGCTGCCAAAAGCACATTGTTTGGATGCCAGTCTAAACTGAGGACAGTTGAACGGATGGGCTTCTTGATGTGTTTACTAACCCACCTAAGCACCACAAGAATTATAATTAAAATGTCCACATGACCTATATTACAAAAATCCAACATGGTCAAATATGTGAAGAATCCATAGCCACAACTGTTACCTACCAATCATTTTCAGACTCAAAGTAGCAAACGGATATGAGCCGTGCTCCACTCCCCACTGCAAACTTGTTCTCCAGTGGAGACCATTTCACAAATGTGGCAGCACGGTTGATCCTGAGAATAACAAGGGTGGGTTTCCACACACCATCCTTCTGACTCCACACATACGCATTCCGGTCCGCTCCACAGGTCACAATACGATCACTTTTAGGAGCCCAATCAATGCCTTTAGACAAGTTAAAACATCAGGAGATATATTAGATGTCTTGTTTCATTTAATGTATTATGTCTAGAGCTGTCAAAATTAATGCGTTAACGCATGCGATTAATTAAAAAAGTTGAATGTGTTAATTTTTTGCAATGAACACATTTACTGTTAATACAGTATAAACCAGCATAAACACTAGTTGTAAGGGCGGAACCTTTGCCATGTGCCCGCCCGGAGTCATTACACTGACGCGCACACAACAAACACACACAACAGCATTTCCCTGTCAGTGAAAAAATTATGGTGAAAGGACCTCTTAATGCTATTTGATGTACAAAACAAGCCCAGATGGGACTTGTGACAGAAATCATCTACTTTTCAGCCTCTGTAAGGCACATTTTAATTACAACAGAAGCACGTCAAATCTTAACCACCACAAAAACACAGAATGAGACATTTTGTCTGCAAGCGCTTTTCAAGTGGAGTTCAAAGCGGTGCTTGATGCTGGCGCTGACGCCCTGATGTGAATCATGAATTCGAAAAATCTACGTTTAACTGCAATTAACTATGAAAAATTATGCAATTAATCACAATTAAAAAATTTAAATGGACTGACAGCACTAATTATGTCACATTTAACCAATTATATACTGATAATACAACAAATTAATCTTCAGGTTGTTGTGAATTTTACCTGTGATGTGTCCATTGTGTTCTTTTAATTCGTGAGCTTTAACCCACTGGTTCCCACTTTTCTTGTATATGTGAACTTCGTGATTGTTTGGACTGATAGCAATTTCTGTCATTGGAAAAAAACAAAACTAGTTAGAACAATAGTATAAAGATACATTGAAGGCATTGAGACTGATATAGACAACAATGAAGAAAATGTCAGTGAAAAGCTTTCTTACGAGTCCTGTCCCGGTTCCATGCATGGCATGTGATGGGTTCCAACAGAAACTGGTGGAGTGACATTATCTTCAAGTAATTTGCAACTCCGTCTGAAAAGAAACACCCTCATGTGATTGCAATGCCACTGTTGCGTCTAAACAAGTCCACCAGATTCTCGTTACTTTGAGAAACCCATAAATATGTTTAGAATAACAAGATAACGCTTAACTAAGCATCTGCCCTCTCCATACAGATATAAATGACATTATAAGACAGCAATGACAAACTGGCAACCCGGGGCTAAATCTCAAACATCAGTCTATTCCCGCAACTAGATCTGGCATTAGAAGAGCTATATTCGGTCTGTGACCATTTAATGAAGTCAACATCGCTCGTTCAACTGGCAAAACCAGATCACGGCTGTCAGTTTCCCGGTTTCAGGGCGTGGATGAGGCAGTAGATCAACATCTGATGCCGTCGGCTCTTGCTAGCGAGCTGTCTGCCTGCTACATTAGCCTACAGCTAACACGTAAAACAGCACCAGTTCAGCTAAAATGATTTTGAAATCAGGAAAATAGACTGCAGGCCAAACGATACATAACTGCAGCACCTTGTAAGACCATAAACACCTTTATCTTGCGAAAAAAGTCACATAAATTCTCGTGGTTTTCTACATTTCATGATCAGGAAGGCCTTGTCCAAGATGCCGGTTTACTCCGCTCCCTGCTGTCGGAAAAGGGCATGACAGAGGCCTCGTTTACCTGAACTGATGCTCCGCTTCTCGTGGAAATGTTGGTGAAGGATGTTCTCTCTCGGGCTTTCACCTGGTGGACGGACTTGAATTCGCGGACTCTGGACAGTCGACACGAATCCACTCCGGCTGCTCGCTCGCGCTCTCTTGCTCTCTGATTTCGGCCTGTCAAAGAATCCAGGAAATGGCACACTGCTCAGCGCGCATGCGTACGCACCGCAGAACTGTGGGCGTGACCGTGTGCACAATGCGAAGTCATTCAGTAGAAACGTTTAGACAAGATGAGGTCAATTACATATTAGTCATATCGAGGTTAATTCTGTTTATTGATTCAGTCATCATTTCTTTTTGTCTTCGAATAGGACTAATCTTTATGTATCTTAGCAACAAAAAAAAACAAACAAACAAAAAAAAAAAAAACTGGTTTTTGTTCACAAGATCATTTCTCCCTTCCTTGTAGTGTCTCACTCAGACGTGCACATTGCTCCTTTTCACTTTTTACACAACACGATGTAATTTGACAATTTAAATTCTAAAAGTAACAGTTTATTCACTTTAAAGAAATATCTGCTTTACCGGCTCCAGCTCTAAGATGTAAGTTGGGCCATGGGACCTTAATGATCAATATTTAAGTCCTTTTTTACTATAAATTCTCCTATAAATGTAAATTACCAAAAACAAAAGAAGAAAGTGAAAGTGGAGATTTATAGTAAAAAAGGACTTAAATATTGATCTGTTTCTCAGCCATACCTACCATATCGCTTCTGAAGATATGGATTAAACCACTGGAGTTGTGTGGATTACTTTTATGCTGCCTTTTATATGCTTTTCAGAACTTCAAAGCTCTGGTCACCATTTACTGGCATTGTATGGACCTACAGAGCTGAAATATTCTTCTAAAAATCTTTGTTTGTGTTCAGCAGAAGAAAGAAAGTCATACACATCTGGGATGGCATGAGGGTCACCTGCTTCTCAGATTTTGTTCCTGAGTAAAAAGACTCTAGTAATCTCCTATGTGTCCTATGTGAAATAACTGTTACAAACAGTACTCAGATTTGCAGAGATACAAAAGCTTGCAATCAAAAGTCTGAGATTCCTGTATGAACTCAAACATTTCTAATCAAATACTTCCAAAGACCAGACTATCTGAATAATTGTTTACTATTACGTTTGTAGCTCTGTACTCTTATGTCAAACATATGACAAAATACTTAAGTACGTATTATACTTATAATATAATTATTAGATATTATATATATATATATAAAAACTAAAAAAAAATTGATGGGCCCCTTGCAGTTATGCCACAGACCGCTCTGCAGTCCACTGATTCAGAGACACTGGTATAAGTGAGCTGGCATGTTCTCTTTTTGTCTGCAGGTAAGCAGATATCATTCAATTTTTTGACTCAGAGACAGAAAAGTGAAAAATACTGGGTTCCTAAACTATGGTCCCCTGGTGGCTGAGGGGCCCTAAGCAGCTGTTTATACCTCTTATAACAGGAAACAGCCCTATTCATAGCTCCAAAACACACCTCATGCAATTGAGCTATGAGCTTGCTATTTGTTTTGGATAATGTTTTATAGAATGTTTTAGATAGTAATAACTGCTGCAATGATAGATTACTAATGGATAGTACTTTGGCAGAATATACCTACTTTACCTGCTCAAGGTCCTCAAGGGCTTTCTTTTCCTTTTGGGGCTTGGCATTGCTTTCATCCCTTTGGCCAAGGTCTCCTGTCAAATTGTGCACTTTGACTTCCAGGCCCTAAAGATCCACAGCAGGAATTTTAGAGCTAATAAACTGAATTATTTCAGATCATTATACTTTTATTTTTAATGTGTCAATCATAATGTGTTTGCTTGAATTCACACATGATAACAGATGTCCAGGGAATTTACAACCATATTTTAGTGAATTCCTTGATTGCTTTCACCTGTTTTCCATCTCTGACTTTGCCAGTGTAGACTACAGTCCTTCCAAGTTTCTTCTCAGGTTCATAAGCTCTGTATCTATCCTGCACTTTAAAGCACCATAAAGCATTGGTTGCACTTTCCTCCTCCACTAAAACCTCTTTGATATTCAAAATATGTTCTTCCATGCTGATCTTCTTTTTCACCTGATTACAGTGTTTCTCAGCATCTGTAACCATATATTGTTCCTGAGAATGTGAGAATGCCCACATTGGAAATTGCACACATTGTTCTTCAAGGATGGACTATATGTGTGTTGTGAAAAGCGCTATACAAATAACAATGACTTGACTTGAATATGATAGTTTATAATGCTAAACTACATTGTAAACAAATATCTTATAGCAGTTTTGTAACCATTTTGCTTGGAGTTTGCTAACCTTTTCCAGAAGCCCAGTACAACCTTGCAAGTCTATTTCAAAGTCTGTAAAGACTCATTCTATCCCTTCTTTTTTTGTTTTCATCTCATTCCAAGACAAACGGTCCATGGTGATTGAAAAACTCTAAAAAAGTGCAACCAAGCACTTTGACATTTTACCTCAAAAGTTTCAAACCCAGTAATGCCCAGCACACCAATAAAAAAGTGGCAATACATCTTTGTGAACAGTGTTTTATTTATGCAGCAAACCCACTTGAACATTCTGTTATAAACGGCTTTTGGTCCTGACCTCTGGTCACATACTCATTCCCAACTTTAACACGAGGTCGGGTGATCCATTTTTGCAGATCCCCAGAAATGATCCTCATGAGTTGGGCAACTTTATTAGCCACTCATTCACCGTCCAATGATCTGCCTACTCTTCTCTTCTCTTTGTTTCTGAAGTCTGAAATAATTCTAAACAGTAAAATTCATACGCATTTCAAAATATTTCACATTTTTTAAGACATTTTCTAGAGCATTTCCAGATTCGTAACACACAAAACTTAAAGAAAAAATCAAAGAAGTTGATTAGATGAAACATAATTACAATTTATTTGAACTATGTCAACATTTACAAGACGCACTCAACAAATAATCCTTACTTACCAAATTTAATTGAAAAATCAACAATTGATCCCGTTACGCAAACACATTTCTCCCCTTGTTTTTTTTTTTTTTTTTTTCTCAGATGTTCCCAAACAGTTTTAAAAAGGTTTATGTCTAATGGTTGGTCTAGGGATAAATGATAGGAATTGGAATTTAATCATTTTTAAAAATGTCTTGGCTCTGTAAATCTCTAAGGTATTGTTGTGTGTTTTGGAAATGATAAACAAGATGCGGTAATGAGAGTTTCATTCACAATTTACAGTTAAATACCATAAAATATTTTAATATGATCGTTCCATCCACCCTCAAACTCCCAAATCATTATTTATGCACTTTAGTGGCTGGTAATGTAAATATGGAAGCATTTTGCTATACCCAGCCCTACTGATTTAACCTGTTCCAACATGTTATTCAACCACTCCGAGATACACTCAAGTCAAGGTTATTACCTATTTCAGCACACCAGTTTTAGCGGTATAATCATTTATTAAAGAGCAACTGAAGGTACAAATGCAATTCATTGTACAAATCAATTATTTACATTACACATATTCATAACATAACTTATATTAAAGTCAGAATGAGTTAAATGACAGTTATGGATACATTGGTTAAATGAGAATTTTAGGAATATATTATGTTAAAATGTTAACTTGTCAATTTGACCAAAAAATTTACAAGACAGAAAACATGACTATGTTTAATTTTATTTCAGGTGTAAATAGCACCTGCCACACAGCACCACTTTTTGCACTCCAAAAGTCTGGTAAGTCCAAAAGTCTTTTTTTTTCCTTCTTTTTATTTTATTTTATTTTATCCCCTTTTCTCCCCAATTTGTAATGCCCAATTCCCACTGCTTACTAGGTCCTTGTGGTGGCGTGGTTACTCACCTCAATCCGGGTGGCAGAGGACAAGTCTCAGTTGCCTCCGCTTCTGAGACAGTCAATCCGTGCATCTTATCACGTGGCTCGCTGTGCATGACACCACGGAGACTCGCAGCATGTGGAGGCTCATGCTATACTCCACGATCCATGCACAACTTGCTATGCACCACATTGAGAGTGAGAACCACTAATCGCAACCACAAGGAGGTTACCCCATGTGACTCTACCCTCCCTAGCAACTGGGCCAATTTGGTTACTTAGGAAACCTGGCTGGAGTCACTCAGCACGCCCTGGATTCGAACTCGTGACTCCAGGGGTGGTAGTCAGCAATTAGTAATTAATAAAATTAATATGAAGGTTGATTTCCGCCAGTGATTTGGTCACAGTGAAGGTTGGGAAGTTGAGAGAAAGGTTTGATCCAGGTAAAATTAACCATGGTTTTACTATAGTAATTTTGTAGTAAGCATGTTTTTTGGAGGAAGCCATGGTTTTAATGCAATTCACCATGGTGTTTCTACAGTAATTATGGTGTTAATATAGTAACCATGTTTAATTTTGTGGTTACTATGATTTTTAACTACAAAATACAATGGTGATACTATAGTTACTGTAGAAAACCATGGTGCATTTTTTGTAAGGTAAGGATAGGGTTAGGTTTAGGGGTAGGGGTTAATGTAGGGTGCCTGTGGGACACTTAATAAACACAATAAACATGTCGCAGTGATGCCTCTATACCGTATGTTTGCATTAAATTAGGGGTAAAATTGGTATCTGACACTATTTGCATTTAGTGCAAATAGCCTCTGCCTTATTTTCATTTCATTTTAATTTAATTATTTTGTTATAGGGGAAACCGGGGCTAGTTGTCACACTTTTCATTCCAGTTAATTTTTCTCAGGGTTTGGGGTTAGTTTTTGAGTCAGCTTCTGCATATCCAAATACACTGTTAGTCCTGGCTACAAAATAAAGCTATGAAACATTTTCACTTTTATTGACCAGGAAAAAAGATACAGCCCCCCCAATAGCTGGACATGTTGTCACACTACATGGGGTACGTTGTCACAAAGGAACCTGCCATTAAACCACCCCCCTCCACACACACACTCAGACACACACACCACCGAAACATAAGCAACACCTCTCTTTAAATCTATGCAGTAAACAGCCTTTTAGCTACTTTTATATAAGAAAAAAGAAAAGCAAAACAATGGACCTTAATCAGAGTAGCGCCATATTTAATCTTTGACAGGAATCAAAATGAGACTGTGAGGGATAGACCAGGGGGATAGAGGGATAGAGAGTCTGATCCTGAGGAAGGCCCAAGCCAAAACATTTGGGGAGTTTCTTTTCTTTTATATAAAAAAAAAAATTCTCCCCTTTTCTCCTCAATTTTGGCATGCCAAATTCCCAGTATACTCTAAGTCCTTGTGGTGGTGTAGTGACTCGCCTCAATCCGGGTGGCGGAGGACGAATCTCAGTTGCCTCCACGTCTGAGACTGTCAATCCACGCATCTTATCACATGGCTTGTTGAGCGCGTTACTGCAGAGACCTAGCACGTGTGAAGGCTCACGCTATTCACTGCGACATCCACGCACAACTCACCACACGCCCCACCAAGAGCGAGAACCACATTATAGCGACCACGAGGAGGTAAACCCAATGTGACTCTACTCTTCCTAGCAACCGGGCCAATTGGTTGCTTAGGAAGCCTGTCTGGAGTCACTCAGCACGCCCTGGATTTGAACTTGCGACTCCAGCTGTGGTAGTCAACGTATGGGGAGTTTCTAAACTTTTTGTATTAACCATGTGATGATAAAGGATTCTTTAACTCACTTTTATTCAATTCCATTTCTATTTCATCCAATTATTCTGTCAGTTATTTGGACCTATCATTTTACTATAAGGGGCTCTGTCTGTTGCAATGCAATCACTATTAATCAAATACTAGTTAGCATGACCATTTTATGACCAAAAGATGGCAGAAGTGAGCAACGTCAAGATTTCAACAATCTGAATAAATCCTGTCTATATAAGTAAAAATGTCTATAATCTGTTTACCTAATATCATAATAATAAATTGTTATTTGGTGTGAAACTTTTATTAACCACATTATAAAACAGTTTATTAAGAATGCTTAATACAATTACCTTCTCCATTATATGAGCATCACATAGTACATTCATTATGTTGTTCACAAAGTACATTGTAACTTTATAAATAAGGTAATTACATTTGTAATCTTTATTTTTAAGATTACAAATAAGGCCTGTTTATACTGTATAAGTCCTAGACAAAATATCAAAGGCTGAAATGATGAGACAGGTTTCTTTTCTAATGACAAAAATCCCTAATTATTTATAAATCTTTATAAACTTGAACACTAGTGAGTGCATTGTCCATGCTGAATCACATAATATGTAATTTCCTTGTACTTCACATCACATTGTTGTGAAGAGGTACTGCCATAGTTTTACTTCATTGCATATGTAATGCTTATGCAATATGTTAAGTGAAAGAAAAGTCTGTGTGTGTGACTTCACTAAAATCACTACAATTAACAGAAATCATTCATACATGTAATTTGTTGTTAATGTACTATAGTCCAAGAATGTAATAAGCTTCAGTGACTCATACTGTTTTCAAATCATAAATCTAAATCTTGTAATTGTACTCAGGTGAAAACAAATGTGTTTCTGTAACTTTAAAATATAATTATTGAAAAACCCTTCGATGCAGTAAGCTGGTCAACAAAAAAGATTTTCCACTATATTTAAAGCTTTAGTTTTAATTGGCCTGTTGTCAAACTGAATTTTCATATTAAACAATATCTGATATGATCAATATCTGCATGTATTCTAATTTATCCAGGCATAGCATAAGTACATACTGTATGTTCAAATCAATAATCAATCAAAACTCTGGAAAGTTTTCATTTTTTTATTTTTATTTTTATTTTTATTCCCTTTTCTCCCCAATATGTAATGCCCAATTCCCACTACTTAGTAGGTCCTCGTGGTGGCGCGGTTACTCACCTCAATCCGGGTGGCGGAGGACAAGTCTCAGTTGCCTCTGCTTCTGAGACAGTCAGTCAGCACATCTTATCACGTGGCTCGCTGTGCATGACACCGCAGAGACTGACAGCACGTGGAGGCTCATGCTATACTCCGCAATCCACGCACAGCTCACCACGCGCCCCATTGAGAGCGAGAACCCCTAATCGCGACCACGAGGAGTTTACCCCATGTGACTCTACCCTCCCTAGCAACTGGGCCAATTTGGTTGCTTAGGAGACCTGGCTGGAGTCACTGAGCACGCCCTGGATTCGAACTCGTGACTCCAGGGGTGGTAGTCAGCGTCAATAATTGCTGAGCTACCCAGGCCCCCATGCTTTCATTTATTAAACATGATCAGTTTAAGCTCCATGCAATAAACTGATTTTAATCCCATGCAATAAATTGATTTAATTCATTGCATTGGTTTCCATTTTAATGACTATTAAGATCAAATAAATTGAATTATAATGCCAATAGAACAATGCCTCTGTTCTCATTAAAGCGGTGATGGTTTGAAAAAGGCCAATGCTTTGCCTGCCTCCCTCATTAGCCTGCTGTTTATGTGGACTGGCTTTTCTCTGCACAAAACTATTAAAGGCTCTATTGTTTCCAGTTGCTAAAGTCCTCAAATCCAATCCCTTCCCCTCTTGCTAAGAGGCTTTTTTGTTCCTGCCACACAATTCCAGAGCCACAATTAATGCAATCAGAATCAATGCAAATTGAATGTCAATCATCTGCATCCATCAATGACTTAATTTGGTTATTTATAACGGTCCAAAATAACAGCCTCTGCCAAACGTCAATTTATTCACTAACAAAGGTACTGCCAAATATCAAGATTACTCTTTGTTTTTGTTCAGTTCATGTTGCTTAGACACCACTGTAATTCACATGCCTAATGTGTAAGACTGATTAACCATACTGAAAATAAATCTTTATGTTTGTTGATTTAAATAATTAGGCTAAATACATATGACATCTGTGAAATAGCAGCCTACATATAATTTTCCCATAGAGTAAACTAGCTTTGGCCATTTTCAAAACCTTGATGACTAACATCCTTTAACATCACAAACGCAGATGGTTAATTATATCTTCAGCTTTAGTGTGTCAATAGGAAATATAAATGTTAGACTCCCAAACATTACTTTTGCAAATAGAAAAGATTAGAATAGAGGAACAGGGAGCCTTGCAACAGATGTCATGGCCCCCAAAAAGCCCCCTACTGAACTTCATGTCAGTCTGAGATTACAAGAGACAGAAGCAATTGAGACAACCTAAATAGATAGAACAACTGTGGCAAATTCTCCAAGAAGCTTGGGACATCCTATCTGCCAACAACCAAGAAAAACTGTGTCCAGGTGTACCTAGGAGAATTGGTGCTGTTTTAAAGACAAAGGTGGTCACACCAAATATTGATTTAGCTTTTTTTATGTTTACTGGACTTTGTATGACGTTAAATGATAAATGAAAACTATTTGTCATTATTTTTGAAGATATCCTCACTATGCAACATTTTTCACAAGTGCCTAAAACTTTTACACAGTACTGTATATGTATGTATGTATGTGTATATATATATATATTTTGTCTCATTGTTTATTCTATATATATTTTATTTTCTATTACATTTTTATTTTATTAAATTTGTATTTATTTTTTAATTATTTTTTATTATTATCTCTGTCTTATTGCTGTATTGTATTGTTGTGCACTGGAAGCTCCTGTCACCAAGACAATTTCCTTGTATGCAGCGTTGGGGAGTAACACAATACATGTAACGGGATTACGTATTTAAAATACAAAATATAAGTAACTGTATTCCACTACAGTTACAATGTAAATCATTGGTATTTAGAATACAGTTACATTCAAAAAGTATTTTGATTACTGAAGAGATTACTTTGCATTTTATTGTCATTTGTTCCATTTAATATTTAGTCCTTTCAGATGGAAAACATTTATACATATAAATGATGCGATCCAAAGTGCATTTGAACAGCGGTGAAACACTTCCTTATGATGTGTTACATTCATATGAGCAGACAGAGAAGTAAGTTTGAAGTAAGTTTGGAGCAGAAGAAATAGAAATAAACCTTGTGTAAATTGTCAGCTTTACGCTAAGCTAAAATGTTATTTCTAGCCATTTTAGATGCACACGTTACCAGACATGATCATATTTTTTATCAAGAAAATTCACGTTGGATCATAATTTTTTTTCTAGTAAGAGCTTTGATATTAGGGCAAATATCTTATTCTTTATAATAATTTTTTTTATTGTTTTTCTGTAAAAAAAATACAAAATCCTTAAAACAAGATCAGTTTGATTGATCTTGTTTTAGAAACAACACTGCATAAGATATTCAGGTTTTTCAGAGAATGTATTTTTAATATGTGTATTTTGTCTTACTGTACTGGCAGAGTTTTTATAGTCAAAACAAGTGAAAAAATCTACCAGTGCTTAAGAAGTAATCCAAAGTATTTAGAATACGTTACTGACCTTGAGTAATCTAACAGAATACGTTACAAATTACATTTTACAGCATGTATTCTGTAATCTGTAGTGGAATACATTTCAAAAGTAACCCTCCCAACCCTGCCTGTATGTGTAAGCATACCTGGGCAATAAAGCTGATTCTGATTCTGCATTGCACTAACCACTAGCTCCAGGCTGAAGTGCGCAGCACCGTCGCGAGTACGTGCACGTACAGCTGTACTAACGTGACGTCAGAACGCCGTTGAGCTAAAAAAAAAAAAAAAAAAAAAAAAAAATGTTAGCCAGTGTTGTCAGGTCTGGAAGCTACAGGGGATTTGTCAGACGGAAATAATACCGTTTTATCGACAGGAAACACATGCACGAGCCACATATTATCGTAGCGTGCTTTTTTACGTTTTTATATCCGCTTGAATCGAGCGTCTTGGGTTTATCCTGAGAGAAAGTTCGTTGCTTATTTTGTGGGAGTGATGTCGAATCCTGGGACTCGAAGGAACGGGTCAAGCATTAAAATCCGACTGACAGGTAAAAAGACCAGCAAATAAAATCTTTTATCGCTCCAATATAAACATGATGCAGTTTAATGTTATTTTATATCTCTAATTACAGTGATATCGGTGTGTATTTGTCGCTAATGTGCGTCTGGTAAGCTAAAGCGAGTATCCTGCTAGCTTCTGATGAGGCGAGTTGCAGCAGCTCCGTTCTTCATGCTAAGACCGAATAAACACACACACAGTCTTGCATTCGTTCAACGTGTTTAGAAACAGTACGTTAGTCTGTTGAATTGCTTTATTTTCACATATCTGAATACTAGTCGCCGAAAGCAGCTCTCAACGCATGGCTTGTTGTGCTGGATTAGTCATAAATCAGCTGAGTATTAACCGGATGAAGCCGAGGCAGCTGTGTTTTTTCTCCATTTCTCATCTGGATGACTGTGTACACTCCGTGATATATTAAGATACCAAGACTGCCATGTATGGTTGATTCATTGCAAAGCTATTCAGTAATGTTTGTGGTAGCCTGTTTAGTCACTAAAATATGAATGAAGCAAGTTAACAGGATTAGAGTGGTTGGGGTTTATATGCTAATATACTGTTTCACAATCCACTGTGTGTGTGATTGGGTTGGTTGGGTGGAATATTTTTTTCACTTCTCTTTTGAAATCTTTCCTTACTTGGAAATGAACAGGATGTGACTGATGCATACTGATCTCAATTAAATCATCTCTGACATAGACTGCACATTGTAGGACAGGATTTACTATCTTTACAATGATTGACAATAAACAGGGTTAATGCCATTATAGTGCCCTTTTAAAATTTTAATGGAATAGTGTAAAGATCTCTAAATGCTGAAATATTATTTGTTGTGTATCATAGACTTAACAGGGGGTCAATGTTAACAGGATAATATGGTTTATTCCCTCTTTACTGTAAACGTTTTATGAGATATGTGCGTCTAGAACAAGGAAGATCTCTCTTTTTGTGGGCGAAATAGTGACATTTTTTTTACACCACACCCTCACCCCCATTTTTGTGTTACAGAATTATTTTGTTGTCCAACAAGGCACTGTACTCTGAAGTTTTTTGATGGAGGCAATGACAGCACCTTATAAAGACATTTTGTTCTCAGTACTCACACACAAACAAGAGCGGTTTGAATGAGATGGTGTCTTGTGTCTCACATCATCTCCTGTTGTCTGTGGCCAATTGAGAGTTTGTTTGTGGAAGAGATGTCCACAACAGAGGTGGAAAGCTCTCAGGCCTATAGACAACCCCTGTGTCTCCAGCTGTGCTGCTCTTCTCCCCCTAGGCCCATGAAAGGAATTCTAATTGGACAAGGAATGTCTGTCTCATGAAACAATTGAGTGTTGAGTCTTGCATAGTGTTTAACCCTCATGTTGTGTTCTGGTCATTTTGACCCGAAGAGGATTTTCTTTTGCCTGAAAATGCTAGTTAATGTTATCCTATTGGACTAAAACTTACTGACTTGCTCACAAAGGTATCAAAACTCTGATCTAAAAAATGTTTTTTTTCTTTTTTTTTTTTTTTTAACATTTTTTATTTTTTTTTTTCACCTTGTTACACTTTTGGTGATCCTGGCCAAAAATGACCGGCCTATAAAAATTGCTTATGAATCTCTCATTATGCTATATTATCACCAAATATTGGATTAGATCTTTTTGTCAACTTGTTTTCTTTCAATTAGCACAGGTTTTGTATTTCTTTTTGGAACTTATTGATCATAGGCCTCATTGACCTGAGCTTATGCACCTCTGTTTTTGAGTGAAAAAGCATCATTTGTGGATAGTTTTGGCAATGTTAAATGAAACATGAAAACATTCTGTACTATTTATCACACTAGCATGCTTTAATGTTTAACCAGGAAGTTTGTTTTGAAATGCTTTTATTTTGTACAAAATGGCATAAAGACACAATTGTGCTGTTTCTGGTCAAAAATGACCGGCCATTGAAAAATTGAGTGTTCAGGAGCATGTTCATCATATTCATGTTCACATATGTGCATGTGTGCTTGCAAATATTTTCAGGAGCTTCCAAACATATTTTATCTGTTATCTGGTATCTAGTAACTGGTAGATACAGCAGTGGTCCATTTAGGCATTTACTCTTGTTGGTCAGTATCCACTTTTTGTTTACACAATTGATGTTCAGTTTCAAACTAATGCCATGTTATCCAAACGTTTTAATAGGTGTTGAAGTGTGTCCCCAAATTAATTTAACTAAACTAGTCAGGAAGGCAGCTTTTTGCTAGCCCAAATTAAAGCAACAACCACAGCATTTGATCTTGTATATAGCAAGAATCTATCTAAGCATATTATTATAAAGACGTACTTTTTTGTTAATGATGGTTAAGAAATGTAATAGTATTTTGACATACCGTCCCTGTTGTGACTGCTGTATTTAGTCAACCTGTATAATTTTTTTTTTACACTCTGATTCCTGGTAGTTAGTTTTGCTGTGTTATGACTTTATTCCATCCGACCTTCACTTTTGGTGTAGTGTTTGGTGTGGGAGGCGGTTATGGCATTGCTTCATGCGACCTTTTCAGTGAAAGGCAGGGTCCTTTTCTGCATATTGCGGCCCTCTTCAGCCAGTTGCGGCCCATTCACATAACGTGGGAAAAGTCCCGGTTCTCCCTAAGGTCATTGACCACGTTTACATGCTAGTTTTTAAGCCGATTAGGCCTATGCTTAATAAGCTGACAACGTGTAAGTTCATGTAAAAGCCTTAAACCTTTTTCCTTTATCGGGGTATGGTCATAAACGTTTTAGACAAAAGCCAATTGGCATAAACTGATTTAAACCCATTACACCGATTTTGCTCCGCATGTAAACGCCTACACCGGTGGTCTTACGGCATATCCAGTGTATTGTGTGCATGACTGTATGTTTTGACATCAAAAACGGAGAATAATGACTTAATGTGTTGGTCTATTCACAATTAGCATTTATTTAACTAGCTCCAGGTGTGCTATTTTGAGTACAATCTAAACACGTGTAGTTAAATGTTACTCTTGTTAAGGCCCTTTTAAGTTTTAAACAGATTTTACCATTTAGTTTTTGACAAGCCTAAAAGTAAATTTCTTGCTCAGAAATAAGCATAATTTGATTTTTTTTTTTTTTTCTAGCAAAGACATTTTATATACATCTTATAGAGGCTAATTTATCTACAATCTAGGTTTTACAATTTATTTTTTATTTATTTTTTGTGCCCAATTCCCAATGTGCTTTTTAAGTCCTCGTGGTCGCGTAGTGATTCGCCTCAGTCTGGGTGGCAGAGGACGAATCCCAGTTGCCTCTGTGTCTGAGACCGGCAACCCGCGCATCTTATCACGTGGCTTGTTGAACGTGTTGCCACGGAGACATAGCACGTGTGGAGGCTTCACGGCACCCACCGTGGCATCCACGCTCAACTCACCATGTGCCCCACCGAGAACGGACCACATTATAGCAACCATGAGGAGGTTACCCCATGTGACTCTGCCCTCCCTAGCAACCGGGCCAATTTGGTTGCTTAGGAGACCTAGTCACTCAGCACACCCTGGGATTCGAACTAGCGAACTCCAGGGGTGGTAGGCAGTGTATTTTACCTCTGAGCTACCCAGGCCCCATACTTATTGCTTACACATTTTATTGCCTTGATGTTAATGCACCCCTGAGACTTAATTAAGCAGTTTAGCAACTCAAAAGCTACATACAAGAATGGTGACACTACCACCCTGCTACTGAGAAGTGTAGTTAAACTAACAGCTTCGTGATTTGAAGATGTTTTATGGACGAAAAAAGCTGCAGTAGACACAGGTAATCTCACAACCCCGAGCTCTCTCTCTTTTTCTCTCTCGCACAAACATACACACACTACCTTATTACTCCAAAAAATCTCAAAAGCAGCCCAAGCCTCCGTTACTAGTTCTAAAGTAACACTTTTAAACTAGCAACGAATGCTTGGGCTGTATCAAAGCAAGATGCTGAATCTGTGGCATAAGAAAGTAGTAGTGATGAGCCAGGGCGGTCGACTAGTCGTCTAACTACTGGCTAGTCGATTAGTGGGTTTGACAACTAACATTAATATTTTTGAGTTGTGGTGGTTTTAATGGGAGATGCAATTCTCAAATTAATTGAGAGACTTCTTAGAGAACGTTTTTGGATGATGATAGATTACAGTGCTTAACAGTGAATAACAGTCAGCACAGTAAAACCCTCTGAAAGGATTTTGATCTCTTTAATGCTTTAGGTTTAGTCTTTTTATGCGCTGTCGTTACAGCAAAGCACTGCATCAACAATACTATTCAAGATGATCCCTGTCAGAGATTAAATCCTTTGCTGTGAGTAATATTCCCGTATTTGCCCTGTAGCACTCCGGTTACATTGAAGCGAGTCATTCTGCATTCAGGATGCGCATAAGCGGTTTTGTGCAGCTCTGTATTGGAGCTTTTCTTATTTTTTACTTTGATAGTTTTGTGCAGTAAGATGTTATAGTTATTTAGCCTATTTATTTGTTGAATATGCGTTAGTCACCATGTTGAAATGCTGCACTTAACGTCCCTCTAAAAGGCGACTGATCGGGGTCAAGTGGACATAACGGAGCCTAATTAATGCATTATTATCCTTAACTACTAACTAACTTAATTGAACTAGTCGTTCAAACTACTAATCAACTAGTCGATTATGAAAATTGGTAGTTTTTCACATTTTTAGAAAGTAGTTCTACTCACAACAGTTTTTGAGGGACGAAAACCTAAAAAGTCTTTAAACCGAAAATCTGAAAAATGTCTGGTAACCGTGATATAAGTAGAATAATTGACTCCGGCCCATTGAATTATTGAAAAAATAATGGACACCCGGTGCAGATATTTCTGTCGTATTTGCTTTACCTTCACCTGGGGCTTTTATTTTGGTGGAAAACTTAGTTCACCACAGTGTCTATGTGTATTTGACAGTTTACAATGTTCCTTATTACAAAATCTGGCGGAATGCTGTCACTGCCTACGTTTCTGTGTACTGTGTGGCATTTTGACGTGTTAATTTTACTCATCAAAAAATTTATGCTTTTGAGTAAGTAGCCTAGAAAATAACTGTTTAGGCTAGGTATGCCATTTTTTTTAATCTGCTGATTAAGAAGGCTATTTTCATCGAGGTGTTGACTGCTTAACGTGTTAAACTATCTTTTCCTCTGTGTGCAAGTCATGTTTAGAGTATATTAGGTTTATTGTAGGCTGCATCGCAGACCTATTTTTTCTATCCTATAACTACTTTCTTTTTTTTTTTGTTTTTTTTTTTTTACATCGTAACTCTTATTGGTTAACGGTCTTTACCGAACAGCTGTCATATTAGATCAATGTCTGATGCACGACTGTACATCGTGAAATACGCGCAACTTTTCAGTGCATTTTTTTTCTCACTCGTAGATTTGGCTTAGCCCGTCTGTTAATTATTTTCAACAGTGTCTTGACTGTTTTAATTTGTTAAGTAACTTTTACGTGTTGATTTCCATATAGAACAGGCTGGGTTGCTCCATTGATTCATTCAATTGTTTTCAATAAATATGCCTGTTAAATGTTCGCAAACGTTGATTCAGTGAATGCGTGTCGTGTTCTATATTTAAAGTACAGTGTTCACATTTTTACCTGTTGACATGCAGGTGTGAATTCAGCTGAGACACTATGAATGATTTATGTAACATCCCATATCCCCTGCACATGCAACCTCTGAGTGAACAGGGCTCACCATAATTGAATGCCCAAAAGCACGACTCCACTTTCTTGTACTTTTATGCTTTCCCCCACCCCCCCCATTTTTTTTTGTTGTGCTGCAGTCTAGTTCAAGCTTGAATTGTGCTTCTGTGTAAAAAGCTGTAGAATGGCATGAACAGATAATGTGCTAGGTGTCCAGCATGAGATGTACTGCTGAAAGAGGCTTATGCTCCTGCGCCTGTGAGCCTGTGCCTAGAGCTACAGGGTTGCGCACCGAGGAATCCTGCTTATTCATTAAGGAGCACTTGCTTCACTGCTGTTATTCTTACTGTGTCATGTGCAACCTGCTTGCCTGTTTCCTCTCACTCTTTCTTCTTCCCCGGTCTTTATCTTTTTCTCTCCCTCCTCCTGCACACTCGCACATGAGTGTTTCATGTTCATGGCTTTATAGGTATGTGGAGCATGTGGCCTCTCAGACATTCATGTGCATGATGTTGATGTGGAGTCCAGCTGGGGGTTTGTTTATTCTGACCATCTGCAACACTGTAAACTGACACTATTGATCAGAGCCAGACCATTACCCTTCCTGTGTAAGTAAATGTCTCTATAGAAAGCATCGGGTATGAAAACCCAGACTGATCTCACAGTGAAATTAGAAAAAGTAGGTTGACTTTATTTTTACTAAAATCGGTCTGTGCTTACCAAAGTTTGAAACACTGCCCCCAGTGGCCAAAGCAGTAGGTGTTTTTGGACATATGGCCACATGTTTGCTCCATTTTCTGGGTGAAATGTCAACAGAGGGGTGGGTGGCAAAATCGGGTTGTGAAGCAAGTTGTTTTCAGGTACAGGATGTAATAGATGTAATACAGTTAAGAGGAATGCATATTTTATAATCTGTACCCAACCCAAACCCTAATCCTTATCCTAACAATCAATGGAGTAAAAACGTAATGTTAGAGGGGAAAAGGCAACCGCAGAATCAGGCTCTTCACAGATTATGCGAATGCGAATACGTCCTCGTTCACACATTTATTCCCACTGTCTGAACTGCTTGAAATAGGCAGAGGAGCAAGGCATGTGCGCTTAAAACAGCCGTTCTAGGCGAATGTAGCAGAACAGGTTCTGATGCGTCACCAACTGGACTATTTTATTTATTTTCTGGAATTGGAGGTGCCGGAACACTGTTCCGGACTGCTCTGCCCCAATTTAACCCCTGGTTGTAAGATTTTATATAACTTTACAGGGCCTGAAATTCAGCGCGGTATTGCGGGTATAACACACAATTTTAATCATTCCCGCAAGTTCCATGTTCATAGCGCAGGAAATTCCCGCACACTTTTATTCACTTTACAGTGCAGCTGCAAATTATTAAACCAATAGATACAGATGGACCAATCAAATCAATGAACTTGTATTTCTATCAAACTGTCACCCCAGAAGATGGAGTAAATCCGATCTATCTCTCCCTCCCTCTCACGTGCAGCTGTCAGCAGCGCGTTGAGCACTTGAGTTTAGTGTGAGCACAAGCAGTGGGGGAGCGCATATGTAATATTAAGATATTACATATGTATAAACTTTTCTAATCCTGTTAATTCGACATGCAAATGGCATTATACTGCGACTCTGTAAGCGAGCGACTCAATAAAACTCTCGCTCCTGTTAATAATTAACAAAGCTGTTAACATTGCAAGCATGACGTTGGAGTGATCTGTAGTTTTGATGCCTTTCATATCTTGGCCCTCCATCATTAGTCATAATGTAGCACATTTGACAAGAAAGGCAGAAATAGCAAAAATGCTTTGTGTACCAGTTGCATGGTGAAGAGAGACACTTAATCACCATTTACATCTCTCATTTCCATCTGTCTACTGTTCCATCCAGGGTCGAAAATTAAGGGGGGATCTGGGCAAAAGTGCCCCTAAATTCAAAATATGGGGGCAAAAAATGCCCCCGCAAAGAGTTGCTGTTGTTTTATTAATAACATTTGATAGCCTATAGGCCTACTTCCAAATACATACATCGTGATCTTCATTTGGAATTTTTGCTGAATATTATTTGTTTCGTATAGTCTTTTGTGCAGATGTTGCAGTCAAAGGCAATGGCGGATGCTCGCGCCATAAACGCACAAACGGGCTCTCGCTTCTCATGCTTCGCAGCAGTTCGGTGTCGTGCTCACGCCCTAAATTATGTAAACGTTCTGTCCTTTTGTTCAAAATATGCTATCCTAGTAAGTAGCACTTTCACTCCCTGTGCTAGCCTACTTACCTGCCCATCGGTTCATCTCACTTATCCATCACTTTGTTTGAAAAGCCTCCTCAACAGTTAGAAGCCAAAAGTGCAGGAGGGATGGAAGTTAATCAGGTCTGAGAGAACACAAAATATAATGTAACCAAATGCTACAATGTAGTTAATAATAATATTAACAAAAATAATATCTGGATAAATAGTCTTCATGTGAAATAATTTTTTTTTTTTTTTCTTATTAACAATTTTTATTGATTCACATATTGAACACAGAAAAACAAAACATATATATATATACACAGAATCAACAGTTAACCCCCAACAACATCCAAGTGGTCATACATGATTATATACACACACACAAAAAAATAAAAATAATAATCACACATCCAGAAATGCCAGATATCCGCCCCGTTTCCCCACAAACAAGTTCAATTTCCCCAGTCTTCTAAATGACCCTTCTTCAAAGGCCGCCACCCTCCCCATCTCCGAGCACCACTCCTGAAATGAGGGCACTCCAGCTGTCCTCCATCCCCTTAAAAGTATTTGTCTGGGGGTCATGACACTGGTTAGGACCCAACTCTTTCTGTGTCTGTTCTCAACATCAGTGACCACCCCATCGCCCAAAATACAGAGTCTGGGGCAAAATGAAACCCGAGTGCCCAATACATCACACACAAAACTCTAAACCTTCAACCAAAACTCCTGGATCTTAACACCCCCCCAAAAGACATGGGTTATGTCTCCATCCTCTGATTGGCATCGCCAGTAAAATCTTGAATTGCATAAGGTGCACCCTTGCAGCCACTACCGGGTGTCTATAAAGTAACTTAATCCATCCAATAAAAGTATTCTCGAACCCGTACATTTCCAAAATCTTAAAAAGATAATCCCATTCTACCATATCATACCTTTTCAGCATCAAGTGAGATGGCAGCGACCGGAGACTGATCAGATCATTCGCCACTGACCACATGATATTGATAAAACGCCTAATGTTATCAGAAGAGCTACGGCCCCGAATAAACCGAATAAGCACCTGATCTATATGTATAAGAGATGTCATAACTACTTAATCGGTTAGCCAAAATGTTTGACAATATTTGAACATTTAGCTGGATCAAGGAAATTGGACGGTAACTCTTAAACTCTCTTGGATCTTTGTCCTTTTTAAGAATCAGACTGATTCGGGCTTGCGTCATGATTGGTGGAAGCTTTCCGTTCTTTAATGATTCCTTATAAACTTCTAGCAAAAGTGGAGCCAGTTCTGTAGCATAAGATCTAAAAAACTCAGCGGCAAAGCCATCTGTCCCCAGAGCCTTGCCTGTAGGCAAGGCCTTAATTACCTCACCAAGCTCCTCCAGGGTTATCTCAGAATCAGGAGAATTTTTTTTTGCTCATTTGTCAGTTTAGGGAGTTCTAATGGTTCCACAAAGTTTCTAATATCTTCATCAGTAGACGAAGATATGGAACTATAGAGCTCAAGATAGAATTCTTTAAAAGCATTATTAATATCAATGGCTGAGGGAAATATTTCACCACCTGCAGATTTCACTGAGGGAATGGTAGAAAAAGACTCTCTCTGTTTATAAATCTAGCCAGAGGTTTTCCTGCCTTGTCCCCTGACTCAAAGTATGACTGTCTTGCCCTGAATAGCCAAAACTCCACCTTCCGCGACAAAATAGTATTATGTCTGTATTTCAGTTGGGTCAATTCTCTGAGGCCATCAGATGACATTCTGTGCTTCAGCTCTGCCTCAGCACTTCAAACTCGTGGAGTATTCCCTTCAAACTCCACGAGTTCTCGTGCTTTGGATTTTTTGATGAATGAGGCATACAGTGTGACCCCTAAGAACCACCTTAAGTGCCTCCCAAGCCGTGCCCACAGAGGATATTGAGGACCAGTTGGTCTCCATATAAACATTGATTTCAGCCTTTAACATTTGTTGGAAATCTGAATTTTGCCAAAGGGATACATTAAAGCACCAACTATATGATTTTTCTCCATATGTGGCAACATCTCTAAACTCCCCAGGGTGTGATCTGAGACTAAAATGTTTCCAATTGAACAATCAACAACAGATGAAATGAGGGACTTAGATATCAAAGAAAAAATCTATTCTAGAATAAATCTTATGGACTGATGAAAAGAATGTATAGTCCCTACCAGATGGGTTCAGAAGTCTCCAAATATCTGTAAGACCAAGATTTTTACACATCCTCTGAAGCGTCAATGTTGCTTTAGGGGGCTTACACACTGCTTCACTATGATCAAGGACTGAGTCCATCAAAAGATTAAAGTCTCCTCCCTATATTATATCATGAGGGGTGCCAGCGGCTTGCAACATCCCTTCAAGATCTATTAAAAAAGCACTGATCATCAGCATTAGGTGTGTAAATATTAGCCAAAATCAACCTTTGCCCCTGAATTTCTGCTAAACCAATAATGACTCTTCCTAAATTATCTTTACTCTATTTGAGACATTTGAATTTTAGATGCTTACTTATCAGTGTAGTGACTCCCCTGCTCTTACTTGAGCCAGCACTAAAGAAAACATGCCCACCCCATATCTTCCCAAATTTTTCAGCTTCCTGCGGGGAAAGTTGCATTTCTTGAAGAAATACTATATCATATTTCTTACGTTTAAGAAAATAAATAACCTTCCTTCTTTTTATGGGGTGCCCCAACCCATTCACATTCCACGTGGAGAGAGACAATCCACTCATATTAACATTTGACATTTTGATATATTAGAAAAAATAGATTGAGTTTCAAAAACAAAATTATAAAGACCACATTCCAACATTATTGCAACAATCAAACCCCGACCTTCTCCCAGAATCAAACAAACAGAAAAAAGACAACCCCGCATACGACAGCGCCAACCGGCATCCATCCCTCTAAAATCAAACAATCCATTTACATCTACAAGAGCCCCCGCGACAACTTTGCTGTTGGATTGCTCAAGTCTGGTGTTTCTATACAAATTTTGTTTGAAAGAATTACATAACAGAAGAAAATAGGCAGAATAAACACAAAGAACGTGTAGATTCATCCACATAACTGTCCTGAAGGTGTGTTCCTCCACAAAACAAGCTTCAGCTGCTAGCGGAACCAGTACAAAAAAAAGAAAAAAAAAAAAAAAGCCGTTCAGTTTCCTCAGGCAGTCAAACGAATGTTCAGTGAGCCGGCTGTTACATGAGTGCATCAGATGACCTAATCACTCCAATGTCCTGCAAAAAATACTCCACAAAACAAACTCCAGCCAATAGCAGGCATAAGCACAAAGAATGTGCAGATTCATCCACAACACTGTCCCGAAGGAGTGTTACTACACAAAACAAACTCCCGCCACTAGGCGGAACCAGCACAAAAAGAAACAAAAAAGGCACCCAGTTTCCTCGGACGGTCAAGTGAATATTCAATGAGTCAGGCCCACAGGCCCACTGCATTGTGAGCACCACACAGTGACTTACTTATTCCATTGACTTTATGAAGGACAATGCTTGTTGGGGACAGGTAAATACTTTGTGGCCATCCTTTGCATCTATTCTCAACCTGGCTGGGAACATCAGTGCAAAAGCGACCTTCTTTTGATGTAAGAGTTTCTTGCAATCCTTAAATCGATCACGTTTACCTCTTGTAGAATTCGCAAAGTCTGGGAAAAAGAAAATGTTGTGGTTCTTCAAAGAAAGCCTTTCTTTACTCCTCGCCTCGTGTAACACAAGATCTTTATCGGATGATCTCAGAAATTTGTCCAGAATTGATCGGAGCCTGTCTCCCTTAGCGGATCTCCGAGCTCGCTCGATTTCCAGCTTATGGACTGTTATGTCGAGCAGACTCGGAAAGGGCCCGTCCAGAAATTCCACCATATTCTGACCCTCTGCTCACTCAGGAATTCCAACAATCCAGATGTTGTTTTACCGGGTACTATTCTCAAGGTCTTCCAACTTTTCACAAACGTGTTCCAAGTCCGTCTTGGTAGCTAGCAGATTAGCAGCTAATTACCTCTCTGATGACTCCAGATAATCAATCCATTTCTCAACATCCTCCACTCTTGTAACCATCTCAGTGCATTTCTTCTCCATACCAGTGATCGATCATATTACAGCAAGATCTGTAAGTCAGCAACGCCGACATGTTCAACAGTTGATGATGAATCTCTTTCACCTCAATGGTCAAATTTAGTCCCGGGCATTCGGCTGTTGCTCAGGGGCTTCAGCTTGAGCACGTAAGTGTCTTTTAATGTCTCCAGAGCCCGAGGATTTTGAATTCTTTGACATATTGTCTTCATAGAACAGTTAAGAATCAGAGTGTATCGAACCTCACCGGTTTATGACATAAAAAGTATTAAAACTAGCAAAGTGCGCAGAGCTCGCCGTTCACACATCGACCCTCGCATGGCGCCACCGAAATAAAACATTATTAATGATACAATATTAATTTTACATTAACCACTATTATTGTGTGAATCAAATCTCTTTTTTTAAGCCCCTCATTCCAAATCTGGAGAAATGCTGTCATCTCTATGTTGGTGCATTAGTTTTGTAGGCTATGTTAAATAATAGCCAAAATATGTGAATGAGAAAAAAAAAGTTTTGTTTCAGTAACAATGCACATATGCAATGTACAGTTCCTGCAATTTTGTAATTATTGAAACATGCTGTTTTTCAAATTGAATTAATTGTTTAAATTCTAACATAATAGGAAGACAGGGTCATTTTATAAGGTTAGAACAGAAAAAAAAATGGCCCTTGTAAAGGTAAAAAATGCCCCTGGAAATCAAATATTGCCCCTTAATGAAAATGTTCTGACCCAGGTTCCGTCTGACCTATACAGGAATTGAGAAAAGTAGCCCCCTGTGAGATTTAGGGGTGTTTGTTGTAAAATTTCAGACGTTTTAGTGTTACGAGTTTTATCCCCCCCCCCCCCAAAGTGTGTAAATCCCCTCCCATATGAGCTGTTTAAAGGGGGAATCCCCCCCCCCTTTCAGAAATGAATTTAAGGCTCTGCTTTGTAAACTATTTTTATTGTGCTATAATCATGATAACATGCATATTGTTTAAGTATTGTGGCTATACTTTTGTAACAGTGATTTTTGTCTTTTTAATAAACGAGGAATAAGTTGAAATACATTTTTGTGGAAATCAACATTTCACAAATGCTGTCAATTAAGCTGAACTTGTATTGAACCTGGAATATTCCTTTTTAATTGAGAGACTTAATTAAATACTGGGATATTTTTTCTTTTTAAATGCATTTGTCCCACCATAGGACTATTTAAATTGAAAAGCCATCAAAAAGGTGTATTCAAATTTTGAAAAATGGAAAGAAAGGTGACCAGTCACAGCAACTAAAAATTTGTACAAAAAATTTGATGCACATCATGGAGATGGGATGTTTTTTAAGTATTTAAAAAAAAAAAAAAAAAAAAAAAATATATATATATATATTTTTTTTTTTATTAGTGTCTTTTCTATCGAGTAAGCCCGACATCCTAATCCTACATAACACGGCCAGTGGTAATCGCTTCACTGCACACAAGGAGCTCTGAAATACAACTGCACACTATCAGCCACAGGTATTTTTACGATGAGTTCAGTTGAAACTGCGGAAATGGTATGTCATGCCAATGTCTCCGAAGTCAAAGTCTGCTGATTTTTAAGCATTTTGGATGGTTTCCCTCAGCATATAGCCTATAGGCAAGTGCCTCTTTCACAACTGTCATGTCCATTTATGGCGATTTTTCAGCATTAACGCGAGAGAATAAAAATTAAATATTACATGTTCTTAGGAGTGCCAGCCCTCTACATAATTTGGCTATTATTATTTCTGGATTGTGCATTTGAATTGACAAGAGTTTTTACATGTGTGTTAATAATTAATTATATTGCCGTTTTCATGCTTATAATTAGAGCCCGACCGATATGGGATTTTTTAGGCCGATACCGATTACCAATATCGTGGTCGATATATTTAATTTTTGAGCTGGAATGAAAACAGACCTTTACTATGTGGATTTTTCACAGATTTTGCACCGATATGACTATGCAAAGGTACTCAGAAGGCTGCTTTCTTAAATATTTTTATCAAAGATAATTTTACATTAATAATATACATTGAAAATAAAGAATAAATAAAAATACAATAAATAGCGTAATAAACATCAGTACTGTTTAGTATGTCAATTGCTGACCATTTAAATAAAGAATAAATAAAAATAAAATAAATAGCTAAATAAACATCAGTACTGTTTAGTATCAGTCAAATGCTGACCATTAAAATAAAGAATAAACAAAATAAAATAAATAGCTAAATAAACATCAGTACTGTTTAGTATCAGTCAAATGCTGACTATAATAATACTGCCGAGACAAGAGATAAACAGATAAGCAGTGATGTTACACCGTATTCTGCTATACATGTTCAGGGGAAACTTTCAATGGTGGAAAACCAGACTTTTAAATATTGCATTTTATAAATGCAACGACTGGAATTGTTCAGTTGAAGGGGGTACCAAACTGTGAATCCTGAACAAAACAGTTTGGTGAATACATGTTTACACATCAACTTCCACTCAGCTGACAACAATGAAAGTAGCTATGTGGTTAGCTAGTTAGCTATAAGCTCATTGTCACGGGGAGTAAAAGATGGACGTTGTTTATTTTACTTTCCAGCATTGTGTCTCACCAACTAGGTAATAACGTAGCGTGAAATCAACACTCACCACACACAATCCACCACCGCACCGTTGTCTGTTGAGCTGCAAAAAGATGCTCTGATGTTTACCTTTCAATCTGCTACATTACTGACTGCTCTGACAAACTATAGCTGGCTAACATAGCAAACAATAGCAAAGATAAACATGAGTGACATTGTTGTCAGGGACAGGGTTAACGTTATATTAGTAATCTTGAAAAGGGTAATTTGTTTAAGTTTCCAGTATGTATTTCACAAACTAGTTAATAACTTACCGTGAAGAGTGAAGACACCGCTGAATTCCGCCCTGTCTGCAGAGCCACCGTCAGCTCAGAGTCAGCTCTGTAAACAATGGAGTCGGAGCACGCTCTGTTGGAAAAACTATGCTATGACACCAATTCTAAAGCATTGTTTTCTATTGGCTGACCGATATATCGGTCGGGCACTACTAGTAATCAGTATGCCGATGGTTTTAATTTTGTCAATAATTGGCTGATAAATATCAGCAGCCGATACATCGATTAATCTCCAGTTGCAATGTTGGAGTGCTTTTTCATGGAAATACTGTCCTTACTGCATATGTGACTCAAACGTTATACCTTAAACTCAGACTTGCATAGCTAAGGCTAATTAGTTGATACTTTGTATTGAAGTTACTCAGTATCAACCCTGACTGGATCAGTTAACCTCTATTATGTGATCTTTATTACTGGGTTAAATATAAACCAGAGCAGTGACTTTCATGTTTCAATGTCCAATGTAGGACAGTGAACTTATTTGTGGCTCACCCTGTTTAAGATAAGGGATATGCAAAACTACATATCTTGTTTAATAAGGCTGGTTTATGTCAGCCATACACTGATCAGACACATTTCTAAGGGGGCTTTCACACTGGGCATGTTTGCTGTGGTCCGATTGTGAGTGCGCTTGTTCTCGGTGCCCGCCGCAGTGTTGGTCTGGTTTCACACTCACTTGATTCTCCATTTGCATTTATCTTACGTCATCACAAACACGCATGGAGAACAAAACACGACTCATCATACTTTTTGTTTTTTTGTTATTTTGGTGCCATTATGCACAGCAGAGTGAACGACAACTGTGTGTATGTGCGCTTCATGGCGTAACTCATCAGATGTCCAGGGGAAAGCGGCTAGCTGCTGCTCGCAAACAGTGTTTTTTGAGGAGACAGCTGATTGCAAGGAATTCATTTGCATCTTTGTTTACACTGCACGCTTGTGCTCGTGTCCAAGGTGAAGTTATCGCCACTGTCATCTCCTATTATACCCTATATTTATAACCTATAATAGTATTTATATATAGTATTTATAAGATAGATAGACAGACAGACAGACAGACAGTATTTATTGTGTTGATTGTACTTGTATGTCATTGTGGTGTCATTACTTTTTTGGGACTTTCAGGAATGAAAAACGCATGGACAGGTTACTTTACTTCCTGAACGAGTGCGCACCCGAGTCCGAGTTGCTTTCACATTCACGCGAATCATGCTACAGTTCCATTGTAACCGAACTCAGACCACCTCCTACAGGTAGTCTCGGGTTTGAGTTTAGCAGTTATACTGCAGAAGAAAAAGATTTTATCTGAGAATGTTGAATATAATATTAAAAATACAAATATTTTAAAATATCTAAAATCCTTTTAAAAAAGATGCATTCACCTGAGAATCAGAATATAATTTATTTAGACTTGCTTTTAGAGAATAGATCTTGAATATAAGTATATTTTGTCTTTACTGCACTCGGAGAAGTATAACCAAGTGGAAAAAATACACTTGTATATAAAAAACACATATTTAAGATGCATTCTCTTAAAGTCTAAATATCTTTAATGTCGCTTCTCAAGTAAATGTATCTTGTTTTAAAGATTTTTATACAATTTTAAATGGAAAACAAGACAAACACAGAATTTTTTGCAGTGAATTTCTTACTGAATTAAACAAGTTTTTTTTCCTTTAATTCAATGAATGTCATTTAGAGGTATTTTTAAAAGATAATTTTGTACTCTTTATTGTTAGCAAGCACATTTAATACAACCTTTTAAGTCAAGGCACAAGCTGAATAGTCAAATAATTGTTCTAATAATCGTTAGATTAGTCGATTATCAAAATAACCGTTAGTTGCAGCCATAATTGCCAATTTTCTTCATGATAGGAAATGCGATACACATATTATGATTCAATAAGTCGCAAACCATCATGTTTTAATGTAGCTGCAACAAGTGTGCGCTCAAGGGATGAGTGTCCCCGCGACAGATTGTGCATCAGCCAGGTTCAGTTTCAATCTCTCCCCCTTAAACTCATAGAAGAACAGAGAAATGCCAGTTTCTGTTCTGTTTGTAGTTATTTACATGACCTTCTTTATTATTTGAACTTTAATGAAGCTATAATGCGTTAAATATAACTGCATTAATGATGTAACACCGGGGTGTTTCCTTTAAAGATGCTCGACATGCAAGTTTTGCTTAAGTGGACCGGCATCACCGGTTCTGCTTATTCCATAATGAGAGTGCCTATGTATTTACTTATTTTGTATTTTTGCATTATAGTTCCCTCATACTTTGCAATCTAAATAACCTGAGGCTGTTTGGAAAGTTTAGAGTGCATCTGGACTGTAAGATGTGTTTTCTTCCTCTCCTCAGTCAGGCGCGAGCTGCAGTGCTGCTCTCGTGCGCCACCATTGGAGTTTCTTATGAAAAAAACGAACATTTTTGTCGACAATTTTTTTTTTTTATTGTTGACTAATCGTTTCAGCCCTAGTCCGAACTAGAGTTCAATTTGTCCCTCCTGCCCCTGCAGATATCTGTTCACATTGTATTATTTGAGCCGAACTGAAGTACGATTGTGTCATCAATTGAGTAGTAGCTACAGCTGTTTACCATCATAACTAGCTAACGTCTGAGAGATGAAGACGCCAGTTTCACTGTGTTATCGTGTTAAAAATTCAGTAAGAATTAAATACAATATTGCCACACATAGCTTTGTTTTAAAGCGCACATATCATGTCTCCTCTCATCCAACACTTCAACGACACATACGCAGTGCCACTAGTGGACTGTAATTAGTGGATTGTAATTACTCTTGCACATCCCTAATTATTAATGTTATTTATGCTCCAAGGCAGGGTCAGAAATGAACTTTTCCATTAGGGGAAATCTTTTCCTTTTGTGAGGGCAATTTTTTTTTTCTAACCTTATCCACAGTTTTTCTGTGCAATCACTGGATGGCGTTATGATGATTCTAATTGCCTGTTTTCTGTTTCTGGTCTGGAGACGCAATGTAAAACTAACCGAAATGAGCGATCCAGATGGAGAACAACAATCATTTAATTGTTACTTTGAGGAAAAAGTAATTTCAGGCTCAACTTGTGCAGTCAACTCGAAGTAATTAATTATATCAATGCAACTAACCTCGGACCATTGCTTCATGACATCTACACACACGGGTGACATCTAAACACTACACACTTGACTTTGTGAAGTATCGACGCTAAAGAGCCACATGTTTTTTGACATATTTTACTAATTTAATACTTTAAACTTCACATTACCCGGTAAGAATATAGGCCAATGTGAGTAAAAGACTGGCAGGGGCCTGGGTAGCTCAGCAAGTAAAGATGCTGACTGCCACCCCTGGAGTCGTGAGTTCGAATCCAGGGCGTGCTGAGTGACTCCAGCCAGGTCTCCTAAGCAAATAGGCCTGGTTGCTAGGGAGGGTAGAGTCACATGGGGTAACCTCCTTGTGGTTGCTATAATGTGGTTCTTGCTCTCGGTGGGGCGCGTGGTGAGTTGTGCATGGATGCCGCGGAGAATAGCGTGAAGCCTCCACATGCACTATGTCTCCGCAGTAACGCGCTCAACAAGACACGTGATAAGATGCACGGATTGACGGTCTCAGATGCGGAGGCAACTAAGATTCGTCCTCCGCCACCCGGATTGTCACTATGCCACCATGAAGACTTAGGGCGCATTGGGTATTGGGCATTCCAAATTGGGGAGAAAAAACCCCCACTGGAAATTGAAAACAGGTGGATTTTGGAAAAATTCTGCATACAGGAAAAAGGTGGATAAAATGACTCTATTAATTACATTTTAATAATGGGATACTGTAGCCTATTACCAATTAAATTAAATCAACATCAACTAATATTTGTATGGCTGCACTGACACTAGCACTGATTTCCCAATTTAAATTGATTCAGTTAGATTCCAATTTTGATTCTATTCAATATTAATTCATTTAGTTACAATGTCAACAGGCATGTTTCAGAAATGACATATTGCCTGATCTCTACACTGCATAATGCATTTCTAAATATTTTGGCTATTAAATTAAAATACAAAACTAATACAAAACAGTCACATATAATTCAGTCACACAGAGGAGGAGATGACATAATTTCTCCAGATTCGGAATGAGGAGCTTATTAAACAAAACTGTCCTTCATGCCAATTAAATAAAACAAGGTATACATTTCACACAGTGTTTAGTCAGAGATATGATTCACACAGTAAAAGTGGTTAATGTTTTGTAAAAGTATTATTATTAATACAGTTTTATATAACATCATAATTTTGTGATTTCTCATAACTGAATATTTTAACTAAATATATCCATTCCTTCTGCACTTTTGGCCTGTAGCAGAGGGCTGAAGAGGCTTTTCAGACAGACAGAAAAGTGAGATGGGCTGATGGACAGGGAAGTACAGCACAGGAAGTGATAGTGTTACTCACTAGGACAGTTTACTTTGAATGAGAGGAGCGAACAGTCATGGAGTTTAGTGAGGTAACACGACACATAACTGGTGCAGAGCGAGAGAAGCGGAGTGCCAGTGTGTGGTTGTCGATTTATTCGATGATCCGCCACTAGACTCATCAACATCTGCATGTACGACAGTGCTACACGTAGTGTTGAGCAAAATTCAAATGAAGATTGCGACGTATGTAACTATATTAGATGTTATTAATAAAAAACAGGAAACTCGCTGCGGGGGCATTTTTTGCCCCCATGTTTTGAATTTCGGTGGCACTTTTGTCAACTTCGGTGGCATTTTTGCCCCGAGCCCCTCATAAATTTCCGACCGTGCTCAAGAAAATCTCCAGGGTTGAGAAGTTGCCTTCTTTGATTCAACTTGTTAGTTCAACTTCCCTACTTGTTCTGAACCATGTATTGATGTTTTACCTCTATCATGTTGTTGGATAGCCACATTCATTGTTTATTAATATATTCATACCATTATACCCAAACCAGCCAGTTAACTATAGCCTACATCAGTCTATAAATCTCATGCTTCACACTCTGTCGCCGTAAGCTGGCAATTACTCACTCACAAAGTGCTGTATGAAATCCCAGTATATTTTTGAATACAGCTAGTAGTACAGCAGAGGAAAGGCCTGCATAATTTTTGCAAGTGATGCGAATCTGAAAGCAGATCTGCTACTTTGTTTGTCCTACCTTCCACTTTTCTTTAGTTTCCAGACAAATTCACTTAATTCCCACAAATATTTTAAAAATGTGATGTCATGCAGTCTGTAGCCCTAATTAAAATGTTTGACATGTTAGGCATTTGTTAGTGTGAATGAAACTGCATTTTGGTCAGCTGCAGACAGTACTGTGGGGCCTCCAGATAAAATGAAGAGCTCATGTGGTGGTTTTAGTCTCTCAGCAGCCTGGCCGGCTCCCATGCACCTCATCTGGATTTACTTCACTACACTGCACCCAGGGGTCACATAGCCACCCCCCAGGACACTGCCGGACACAAATAGGACACGTTCCTTCAGCTGTTGTTAAAAAAAAAAAAAAATAAAAAAAAAAAAAGGCTAAACACAGGGATTATTTCAGCCCATCAGACTTTGAGACTGTACTTTTTATCATAATATTTCTCACGCACTGATGGGGACATAGAAGTAGGCCAGTGTGATATTAGGATTTCTCTTTTGTGTGAGCAATCCTCTCAGTTCTCATCTCTGCAGGAAACACTCATCAGGGTTGTCCATGGCAGGCAGCACATGCCGTAATAAGCATCGCTCATGTCTTTGCAGGGATGACAATTGACCAAAGGGCGTTCTCTGAACTGACCAACATAAATAGCCTGTTTCTTTTCAAGATTGTTTTTGGCTAGTTCCTGCAGGTCCTCTTTGTGTGAGCTGTGTGCATTCTGGAACCAATTAGTTTTCTCAGAGCACTCATAACAGACCAGACTGCATGTTTTGTATGAGTAGTACTGGTGATAGAACACATTTTGATGGTGTCAGACAAGCTGTCAAGAGCACAGACAGGCAGACATCTGTCGTCATTGTCGCCATAAGGTTCAAGTCTCTTTGGAGTTGGCTCATTGCTTTGATTAATGCACCACACAACAGATTCCGGATGGCCTCCTCATGTCACTGCCCCAATGAAGGCATTGCAGTGGCAAACGTTTACAGCCTGCTGCCGTTGCTGGAATGGGAATCGTAAGGAAAGTAGTGATTCTTGTTCCAATAGTAGTAACAGTCGGGTTCTGGAAGTGCTATTCTGAGATGTGGGTTGGAGCTGTTTTGGCAGCACGAGGGGGACCTACATAATATTAGGTAGGTGGTGTTAATGTTGTGGCCGATCATGTATACATGTATATATAAAATGCATACTTCTCACTCTCACTATTGCTTGTGTGCCAGTGATTACCTGTCCACATGCTAATGGTGGCCGATCCCTGCATTAAAGGGGTTGTGAATCTTGATTCATTGATGGAAATGATGCTACGGGGCATTCAGAAAAATCTAAACAATTTGCCTATTAGGTTATTTAGAATGAATCACATTATTTGGACATGCCCATGATAAAAGTATTTAGCATTTTAACTATCACGGTATACTGTATTACTGAATTCCGGCACATCTCTATTGTCAAAGTTGAGAAACATTGAACACTGTATGCAGCAAACAGGGAGAACTCATTGACACAATGTTCTGATTGGCTGTGATTTGTTGCATCATCCAGTATTATCACATTTTGTGTGGACAGAAAAATTGCTTGTTGCTGGAATCTTGTAGCATCATGCCTGGTTAGGACACAGTGTTACGCAGTCAGGGAGAAAACACTCCTGCTTTCCACACTGTACACCTGCCTTATATCCTCCATCCCTGCTAAGGCTCTCCTCATCGAATAATTGGCTCATATTGATGAAGTACAGAGGTAAATAATTGTTGGCTCATACCCTGGTGAGTTACACTGTTGTGTGTCAGCTTTACAGTGCCCTCAAGATTTAACCTCATATATCAGTAATCAACTTGCCTTGCAAACAGCTACAGAACTCACCAGAGACCCATTGCTGTGTAATACTAAGTAATAGGGCTCTCACGATTATGAAATTTGACTATTAATTTTCTGTTTTAGTGCTTTCACAAATGATGAAGATTAATTGTCACACAAATTGTCATACTTCTTAATGTGTATGTGTGCTTCATACACCTGAAGAACTCATTTAGTTTTATTAAACTTTGAATAATTGAGTAAAATAAGGATATATGTTTTCCTTTAAGGCTACAAATACAAAAAATATGTCTCTCTTTGTGGTCAACTTTAGTCTTGGTCCATTTTACATTTACACTGTTGTTTTTGGAACCCAGCCAATGATATGGAGTGCTCACATAATGCAATAACACTGGAAAATGAAACACATTTTCATGCCATTTATATACGTGCTTAAAATTCCCTAATTTGGACAGTAAAACGTGAATGCAATTTAAAGTGCACAGTAGTCGCGGTTATCTCAAGTAATCACAACCTGTCGATTATTTAATAAATGCGACAGGTCTACTGAGAAAAGTTCCTTTTGGTTACACGTTATATTGTTAATATAGTATGTGAACTGTCTCTGCGTATGGATCAGCTCTCTGCCGTTTCCTCAGGTGAAGAAGTGCTTTATATTAAAGTCAGGGAATAAGTGAGTAGGAAACCAAGAATAGAGTCTATCTCGCACCCACCCTCATCAGTCACTACACTGACTGTCCTGATACAAAGTACTGAAGACACTGTGCACTCACTAGCAAAGATGATGTTCTGCCAGGTTTTAGTGCACAGTTTTGGATTATTTTTTACTGTTACATTTTTGTCAACATTTTAGTCAGTGATATTTTTATTTTAATGCAAAAATTATAATGTAATACAACATACAAACTAGGAATGTGCCGATACAATCATATCACATTTTATTGCGATATTGCATCAATACTTTATGTCCTTGGATCAATCATTGTTTGTATGCAATAATATTGTTTTCTGAAGTGCAAATAATGAAGAAGCCGGTCACAAAATCTGAAAACGGCACTTCTCAGCCAGTATGTTGACATGCAAATTTATAATTGAGCTTCAGTACGTTTTTGTGTAGTAGAGTAACAGTCTTCATCTGTCTGTCCTAGTATACATGACAATGCATAATTGAATATTTGAAGGACATCCGATTGTCTTTCAGAGCATGAATGCACACAACGGTAAAGCCAGTTGTGGTCCGATTAGCGTGTATACATGCTGGATGAAGACAAGCTGCAGTCACATAATCTAGGTCTGTTAAACTCTTTAGTTTGACTGAAATTGTACAAGTCCAATTTTTGCAAAGTCGGACTAAAGTGTTTACATTTTTCAAAAAGAGGAAATATTGTTTAAGTCTGACTGAAATCAAACTTTGAAATTGCATGTCAATGTACTGAGAGAGGTCAGAGCTGCTTATGAGGCAGCAAACTGAAAGAGAGGCACAAAAGTGAAGCAAACTACACAAGATAGCACTTAATAGAAGTTTCCGGTACGCAAGAATAGCTGCCGGTACTTTGTCATAATTACGCATCGTTGCAGGTACGGCAATGTCGGCTGGCTTCAAGTATTATACACCTATAGATGCATTTTTTTAACTGCAAAATATAGGGTTATTTCATTGCATGTTATTTATCTGGCCTTTAGGACAGATAGAAGAGGGCACACAAAATAGTTTTTTACTGTATAGAAATACTTAAACTTGGGTTGATTGCTATGTTAGACTGAGTTGATATTAAAAGGTATATTTCCGAATTTTTTTCAAGTACCCCATTCGCGTACCTTAGCTTAGGAAACAATGACTTATTGCATATGTGTATCCTGTCTTGAGGTTGTTGGCTATACACTGCAGCACTAATACAAACATACCCTCCTACTGCAGATGCAAAGCTGTAGAAAGCTTAAGGAAATTTAGTAACACTTTAGAACGTAGTATTTTCTTATACAAGTTAAAGTGACAGAGTGACCACCTTGAATATATCTGACTCCCAGCTGGTAGAGCCAGTGTTTTTGAGTGTTTGTCTCACTGCTAATCCTCTGTAATGAAATTGTAAAGACGATGGATGATCTCCCATGCCTGATAACACCATACCAGTCTATTTGGCCTCCTATCAAAGGGCTTAATGGAAGTTCATGGGCAATGATGTTTGTACAGCCCGGGCAGTTCTCCGCATACACCACTGGGCAAATAACACCCGCTGAACACACCACGTTTACACGTGCGGTGGGTTGTTTGTTGGTTTGTGCAGCTTGGCGGCAGTAACTCTGAAGTGTTGTGCATGTTTGTTCTGCCAGTCACCCACTGAGATTAGACAAGAGTTAAAGCTACAGGCAAAATTCATGTTTAAAGTGCCCAATCTAGTCTGTACTCCTCTTGAACTACATTAAGAGGAACACTGCAAGCTGTTGAAGAATGGTACGCCAACTTGTGTTTTCCTGCTAGTAATTATCATGTGATCTATCATACGGTTTCATGTTCAGGGTTTTGCCACTGAACTGTTTTGGTTTCTTTTTTCCTCCAAGCTTTCAGGATTTAAAAATCATTGCCGCATTAACTGAGCCAGTAGATCCAACATGTAGGATAAGACTTATCAACCTCATTTAGTCAAGGTAAACATGATATTTAATTTGACACAAATTAAATCGAGGCTATGAGGGATAATTTTTTTTTTTTTTTTTTCACAATGTGTATTTCAAACTGCACTGTTTTTCAATTGTTTTCTATGCAAACATATGCTAGAACATGACTATTTTAGGCTAGGGATGCAAATTTTTATTTTTACCCTACTGATCAAGAAGGCTTTTCTCAACAATGTGCTGACTGCTTAACTTAACCATTTTATTCTATGTGCACATCATGTTTAGAACAATACATTAGGGTTATAGTACATTTCTCATAGGCCCCTTTCTTCAGTCATAACATTTTTTTTTTTACACAGTAACTGTTATTAACGTTCTTAACCGAACAGCTGTCATATTTGATCATAGGCTAATGCACGTTGTGAAATACGCACACCTTTTCAGTGCATTTCTTCTCTCTTGTAGATTTGGCTACCTGTGAATTATTTTCAGCAATGTCCTGACTGTTTTAATATATTAAGTTACTTTTACTTGGTGATTTCCATTTAGAACAGGCTATTATGGTTGGTCTATTGGTCCTGCACTATTCATTCAGTTGTTTTCAATAATTATGCCTGTATTCGCTAATGTTGATTTAGTGAATCAACATGTGAATCATGTTTTATATTTAATTTAGCCTAATAATGATAATGCAAGTCAAACACGTCGCAGATAAAGGCCCCTTTTTCAGCGTATTTTAAATGTCGCATAAATTTTATTTTGACTGTTTTCTGAGGGCTTCTTTCTTTTTAGACTAGTTGACAAATTTTCTTTAAACGTCAGTGAAATTAGTCATTCTGCACATCCCTAGTAAACACTGCAGTGACAATTTGTCATCTCTACAGCAGTCAATCAAGTCTTTCAATCCAAAATACTTGCATACCCACAACTTGTTTCTGACAGGAGAGTATGTGCTATCCATGTTTTTTTCTTGGTTACTTCCACAGTTGTATTAAAAAATACTATTACAGTCTACTGTGATAAATGTTAGTAAGGGTGATGATGTGAAAAGTCTTGTAATTGATATTGGTGCAGGGCAGGGGTTTCTCTTTCCCTCGACAGCACTGTTCAGAATATCATGTTTATTTAGCCATTTGAATTGATTGAATTGATGCATAGCGCTTTAAAATACAAAATTCTCATGAAGAATTCAAATGGGTTGCATGTGGCCACGGTATCAAGGGATGCCTGATTTAATTGTGCATTTGAGCCGCTCTGCGCTATTCTGTCACCGGAGCTCGCAGCCCTGTTGACGTGCTCGCACTGATAGAGCAGAGCGCAACTTCAAACAATTTAATCACTCCGTGCTCATCCGTGTCCCACAAGAGAGTCATGTTTAGTGCTTATAAAGCTAAATTAATATCATATGGTTGCTGGTACGCTTTACGAAAAAGCGTACGGATGTGGCTGGCATGAGAGTCAAAATAAAGGTGCGTCTTAAAAATAAATATACATCAATGTTTACATGCTGAATCAATGACATTGCATCGTTGATGATTTGATTGATGCATTGATCCAGATCGATTAATCGTTACACCCCTAACCCTGACTAAGGTCCATTGGTTGCACTCCACTAACGGCAAACAGAACAAAATATCCACCTGCTGTTAAAAACAAACCTTCCCCTCATATACATTAATTGGTACTTAAAATAAAGGGAACCTTGCAGCTTGACTGCCTGTAATAAAAGTTCTGTCTGACAGCAAAGTTCCTGCCTCCTTTGTTTCCATGGCTACAAATGTGGAAAGCTCCTAAAGCGAAGCAACGGTGGTAAAGGTTTGAAATATCTGCTGCATGTATATTTGATTACTCTGTGACTGCTGTAGCTGAAGCTCAGCAACTCCTGAGGGATCTGCCTCGACATTGTCATACCTGCAGACTTTGATCTGAGGCTCTTATGCATCATGGCACTTCCACTAGGGTTATTGGTTGCCACAGAAACCATTATTGGGAGGTGATGGACAGCCTGAAGGCTAGAGAAGTGATGGATTAGGGAACCACCCCAACCCCACTCTCAGTCTCTTCCTCAAAAACGGAGATGAATCTCAGGGCTAATGAGGCAGTGCTCTCCTTGAGGTATGGAGCTGTGAGTGGGTAGCAACAGAGGTATGCCATTTGGGTCTTCTGTCCATAGTGCTAAATTTCCAGCGCCCTGACCTTTTTGAAGATCCTGTCCTCGCAGCTCATTATTAGGGCATAAACCATACCAAGCTTAGAGGCAGCATGAAACCTCTGCAAAAAATAATTAGCAAAGGCTGTTGTTGCATGATTCATGATACACTGAAACACACAGGCTGGCTTTCCTTATTTTTTTACTTTGTGCTTCCATTTTCTTCACTGAAATGATTTGATGGATAAACAGGTGGATTTAAATGGATAAACAACATGCCATGGCCTTTTATTATTGTGGAGTCTCATTTTCAACATTGGAATTAAACCTTTGTGTGCATGTGTTTTAGTAGTTGGCCGATATGTGTTTTGTTTTTTTTGTTTTCTTTAATGGCTGATGCCAAAATCTAATGAGCAGGGTGTAATGCCTTTAGATTAGGGAAGAGAATCAAAAAAAAATATTTTTTTTATTTTGATTCCTTAATGCTTCCATTAGGTTTTCTTTCAGTGCTTTTGAGGAAGAAATAGAGGAAGAAATATTTAGAAATCAGAAATGCAATTTTTATTGCATTTACAGCCCTCAGCAGTCTATTGCAAAATGATGAGATAATTTCAGATTTCAACAGAGCAGATATAGCAGATCAGAAATAAATGAAATTAAATTTTTGTAAAATATATTTTATGACTTAAAAGACTTTTTAGAGGCGTAAATACAATCTAATAATTGCTCCTACATTGAAACTGAAATTGCGGGGGGGCCTGGTAGCTCAGTGGTAAAAGACGCTGGCTACCACCCCTGGAGTTCGCTAGTTCGAATCCCAGGGTTTGCGGATTGACTCCAGCCAGGTCTCCTAAGCAACCAAATTGGCCCAGTTGGTAGGGAGGGTAGAGTCACATGGGGTAACCTCCTCATGGTCACCATAATGTGGTTCGTTCTCGGTGGGGCGCGTGGTGAGTTGAGCGTGGATGCCGCGGTCAGTGTTAAACTTTCTAGAGGTTATGGTTTATTTATTTCAATTATTATCATTATTAGTATACTGTTTACATTTATAATTGTCTTTAGATCTTAATTGGTATTGAAAATTTTCCACCTGTTGTCATAGACAGATACTTGCGTGACGGCAAATGGGGCCGATAGAGGAAATTTGAGATGGTAAATGTTTAGATTTTGGGAGGTGATTATAAATGATTTTTTTGACCACTTTATTTTAATTGCTTTTTCTTTTCGATAAAAGTGCCATTTAAATGTATACATTTATCAATGAAATGTAATTTTTTAAAGCAAAACCAATAAAGCTAAAAAATACTTTCTGATCTCAGCAGTGGGGACATTGGAGTCAGGGGGGTTTATAGAGGAACATATTCTAATCAGCAGTTGTGTTGTTTTATTAGTACATTTTTAAATTGGAGAGTTGCCAGTCATGTGTTGACCATGTCATGTGTTTGACGGCGCTCGTTTGTACTGCGCCTGTTCTGATGGCATGCATGAATTAATGAGCTAACCGGAGAAAGAAAAACCTCATACAGAGAACACAGTTGAGCTGTGTTTGTCCACCTACATGTGTTTGTAGACTAAGTCACACAATTCAGAATCATCCATTGTCAAGCGGCACATTATATGATACCCCACTTTTCCCTGATGTACTGTGACTGCATTGCAGTAAAGGCTTTTGCATTCTGCCACAGCACTCTACTTTTAAAGCAGTAGTTCGCCCAAAACTTTGAATTCTGGCTTTATTTATTCACTCTCATTTTGTTACAAACCCAAATGATTTTCTTTCTTCTGTGGAACACAAAAGATGATGTTAGGTAAAATATTAGCCACCATTCACTACAATGAAAGTGAATAGTGACTGAGGCAAACACTTCTCATAACATTTCCTTTTGTGTATAACCAAGGAAGTCATATGGGTTTGGAACAACACAAAACGTTGCAGGTCATTGGTTTGCTTTCTCCTTGCCTGCTGTGTACATGTGGTGAATTTTTAAAAAGCTGAATATTGCTGACCACACCTGCTCCGTCTCACGCCACAGCATGTCAAACACAAGCTGACATCAACCTTCACAAACACTGCTTCTTTTAAGAGTGCCAAATCCCATTGAAAAGCATACAATTACACTGCAGCCTAACACAGAATGACCTTTGATATTTTCACATTAGGTGAAGGCTAGCAAAGAAAAAAAAAGCCTTTCAGGCAGACAGCTTAAGCCTTAAATATCCAGGGGAAAGCTGTGGATTTGAGGTGCTGGCTAACAGCGTTGAGAGGAAGCATGTCTGATTTATTTTGTACAGGGTGTGCTGGGACGGCCCTAGAGGCCCCTCTTAGGAGGGACTAGAGGAAAGGGGATCCTGATTATTTTAGTCAGTTAGAGGAATGAAGCTCAGCCCTCTCTTTAGACCTGTCACTGCAGATAAATGTTGCTTTTATTTTACACACTTCAACAGCAACCCTGTTGTACATTTCAAATGCATTAGATTGCAAATGCATAAAATGCAAGGGCCCAATTAGTTTTACATATTCATAATTTCCAACATGAGTGGCACTTGTGTTGAACTGATTTGTGATGATAATGATGGATTTTTTTCTTTTTTCTTTCAGTATTATGTGCCAAGAATCTGGCAAAGAAAGACTTCTTCAGTAAGTATTTGCCGTTTTTTACCTCTTAACTGTCTCTTTCCTTTTTTTGTGTACCTTAAAGGAATAGTTCATCCAAAAATAAAAAAAACTGTCGTTAACTCACCCATATGTTGTTCAAAACTTTCTTTCTTCCATGGAACACAAAAGGAGATATTTGGAGGATGTTCATGATGATCTTTTTCAAACAATAAATGCATATAGACTCGCTGAGCACTTTGTTAGGAACACCTTACACCTACTTATTCATGCGATTATCTAATCAGCCAATTGTGTGGCAGCAGTGCAATGCATAAAATCATGCAGATATGGGTCAGGAGTTTCCGCGCGGGATTGCGGGTGTTGCGCACAATTTTAATCATTCCCGCAAGCTCCACGTGCATAGCGCGGGAAATTCCCGCACACTTTTATTCACTTTACAGTGCAGCTGTGAATTATTAATCCAATAGATACAGATGAACAAATCAAATAAATACACTTGTTTTTATTTCCAGAAGATGCGAGTAAATCCGATCTTTCCCTTGTGCAGCTGTCAGCAGCACATTGAGTGATTGTTGAGTTTAGTGTAAGTGCGTGCAGTGTGGGAGCGTTTTGTCACATAGTTACTGAACTTGTATGTTACAGACGTATAAACTTTTCTTATTCTGTTAATTAGACACTCAAATGGCGTTAGACTGCGTCTCCATCAGTGAACGACGAGATAAAACTAACGCTCTTGTTCATAATCAACAAAGCTGTTAACATTGCATGTGCGTGACGTTGGAGCGATCTATAGTTTTGACGTCTTTCATATTTTGGTGCTCCATCATTAGTCATAATGCAGCACATTTGACAAGAAAGGCGGGAATAGCAAAAAGTTTTGTATACCAGCTGCATGGTGAAGAGAGACACTTAATCACCTTTTACATCTTTCATCTCCATCTTTCTAGTGTTCAATCCAGGGTCGGAAATTAACGGGGGCTCTGGGCAAAAATGCCCGTAAATTCAAAAAATGCACCCACAAAGAGATGCTGTTCCTGTTGTTTTATTAATAACATCTGATATAGGCCTAGTCCAAATACACACAACTTTCGCTGAACATTATTTGTTTAGTGACGTCCGGTGTACAGATGTTGCTGAGTCAGTGGCGCATGCTCACGCCATAAACGTGCACAGCAAGCACTCCTCTTCTCATGCTCCACAGCAGTTCAGTGTCAAGCGCTAAATTACGTGACCATTAGGACCATTTATTCAAAATATACTGCCCTAGTGAGTAAAACTGTCGCTCCCTGTGTTACTTCCCTGCCATCAGCTAATCTCACAGATCTGTCTGTTTGAAAAGCCTCACCAGCTAGAAGCCGAAAGTGCGGGAAGGCTGGATGTTATATATTTATTAAGTTAATCAGGTCTGAGAGAACACAAAATCTAATGTAACCAAATGCTACAATGTAGTTAATAATAATATTAACACAAATAATATCTGGATAAATAGCATTGATGTGAAATTAAACTTTTATTTTCATTGTGAAATGTTTATTTTTGCGTTGTTTTATTCAGTTGGCATGAAGAAGTTGCTAAGTTCTTTTTAAAAGGACAGTTGACCCAAAAATGAAAATTCTCATCATTTACTCACCCTCATGCCATCACAGTTATGTATGACATTCTTTCTTCAGCAGAACACACAAGAAGATTTTTAGAAGAAAATCTCAGCTTTGTAGGTCCAAACAATGCAAGTGAATGGTGATCAGATCAAAAATCACATGAAGGAAACATAAAAGTAATCCGTAAGTTTACAGTGGTTAAATTCATATCTTCAGAAGCAATATAATCAATATTTAAGTCATTTTTTACTCTAAATCTCCACTTAAATTTTCATGTCCAGTTAGGAAAGTGAAACTAAATGACTTTCAGATGTAAAAGTGAAAGTGGAGATTTAGATTTAAAAAAAAAAAAAAAAAAAAAAAGACTTACATTTTTGGCTTTCTCCCCCACACCTATTATATTGCTTCTGAAGATATAGATTTAACAACTGGAGTCATATGGATTACTTTTATTTTTCCTTTATTTGATTTTTGGAGCTACAAAGGTCTGATCACTACAGAGCTGAGATATTATTCTAAAAATCTTAATTTGTGTTCTGCTGAAGAAAGAAAGTCATACACATCTGGGATGGCATGAGGATGAGAGAATTTTCATTTTTGGGTGAACTATCCCTTTAAGCTCCTCATTTGTGCTGAAACGATAAGTTGATGTTATCGACAACGTCGACAATAAAACAAATTGTCTACAAAGATTTTCGTTGTCAAATAGTCTTTTGAACTTATTTAACATGACATGAGATCACATTAAACTCTAATGATGGTGCGTGAGAGGAGCACTGCAGCTTGCGTCTGATTGAGGAGAGGAAGAAAACACAGCTCAC